>NC_136067.1:2122707408-2123404908 GCF_964261635.1 Lissotriton helveticus | reverse complement strand
TTTATACCCCCATGAAGCCTGATCCACAGATAGTCCACACTCACGTGCGTGCGTTTCCAGGAGCGCCCATAACCGGCGCATTTATCTGATATGATGTCGAAGTCCTTCATTTCTGTCTAACGGTAACCGGTCGCAGCGTCGCACGCCCCGCATAACAATGGCTTCTTGGGTGGTAGACGAGCGGCCGCGCTCCCCATGCTAAGATGGCGGCTGGGGAGGCAGGCGTCACACAAAAAGATGGCCGCTGAAAGGTTGGTCTTCTCACCGAAATGACAGGCCGCATCCCTCACAAAGATGGATGCCAAAGTAGTCTCTGCTCTTGCACAACGCGTAAGGGCTAGAGTATCGCGTCCTTCACAACAAGGCTAAAACGGTTATTGGGATCCACGTGACAGTAGCCACGCATACGTTTGTCTCACAAACGTGCCGGATTTCCGTGGTTCCCTGCTCCCCGTCTGTATGCGCTCCCCCCTCGTGTGTGTGCATCGCACTATCCTACGCAACCGCACAATGTACTTTTGGCTTCATACAGGTATTTTTAAGCTCCCCGGTGTTCTGCCGTTTTAGTGCGCATGCGTGTCCTTGCACGCATGCGCACTATATAATATGTTCTTTGATTTGAAACTCCCCACGGCAGCGGTTGAAATCCCAGGAACAGCTGGGGGCCACCCCCTCCCCATCCACAGCCTGACCTCCCAAAACACAAGCCACGTGCACACGGCACGTGCTGGTCGTGCACTAAACACAACCACACGCTGTGCAACGCCCATTGGGCTCAAAGTGCTTCAGCCCCTTCCCCCAGGAGTAACTTCTACAACCAAATGTCTGACACTTGGAGCTTTTCTCTCGTTTAATGACGCCTGGGTAGGGGATGTGATACCTGGGCAGGTGGGCGGGGAGCTGAATAGGTGGATGTATGTGATTCTATGCGTGGTGGATGGAAAGGTGGTTGTGTGGATGAAAGGATGAGTGAAATGGTGGTGGATGAATGGGTGGATGTCTATCTGGCTTGATAACTAGGAGGATCTGAATGGAGAGGCAGGCGGTGAAAGGGCGGGTTGCAGAGATCTGGCGTTCAGGGTTTTAAAATATCATTGACATCACTAATCTATAGCGTGAAATCACATCCGGTGGAGAAGAGGATAACTACACTTTCAGGGGAGAGACTGGCCCTCACCTGTGGGACTCCCACTCATACATCTCTATGGTGCCCAGGGAGGTGACCTTATATTCCTAAGTCACAGGGAAACGAGGATTTAATTTGTAAGCATTCACTTCAACAATAAATACATTCTGAGGCAAGAGTCTTGGTTTACTTCCAATAAACCGACTAAATGCCAAATACAGAAAAAACAGCACCTTCAGTGGCAATGGGTCACCTTGTTGCAAACACTCAGAGGCCACAAGCCAGCATGAATGGCGAATACGCCGCACTTCAGGCCTTGGGGGCTGTTAGGCCTCTGGCCTCACAGTTTCTTCAGTTACCCATCCAGCGGTGCACAAACACGCCTCCCCACGAATTCATCCATCAATTCATGCTCCAAGCACCCACAGTCAACCATCCATCCATGCATTCATCCATCCACCCCTCACACATCTATCCATCTCCAACCCAGCATCCATCCACCCACCAGTCACACATCCATCCACCCCTCACACATCCATCCATCTCCAACCCTGCATCCATCCATCCATCCCCACCCCAGCATTCATCCATCCCCAACCCAGCATCCACCCCCAACCCAGCATCCACCTCTCAAACATCCATCCACCCCACACCATTCATCTCCAACTCAACATCCACCCAACTCCAAACCAGCATCCAACCAACTCCAACCCAGCATCCATCCATCTCCAACCCAGCATCTATCCATCCCTAACCAAGCATCAATCCATACCCAATCCATCATCCATCCATCCACAACCCAGCATCCATCCATGCCCAACCCAGCATCCATCCATCCCCAACCCAGCATCCATCCATCCCCAACCCAGCAACCACCCATCTCCAACCCAGCATCCAATTAACTCCAACCCAGCACTCTGAAATAAAAAAGCGACAAAGACTCCCATCTATCCAGTGGCTATTGCAGCATGATAACAATCATTATATAGCTGCCACCGGAGCACTCACCTCCGAACTACAACTTACTGCAGAGAATGAGTGAACTGGCTCTGGCTGGTGAGAGACACAGCAGAGTAACACAGGGCTCTCTCTGGCGTGCTCCACTCTGTGTCCTCCTGCAATGCTGTGGTGAAAGGGACAAGCTCAGTGTGAACTAGTCCCGATCGTCTATGCAAACTACATGCGGTAAACAGCATGTCCCCGGCACTGAAGTTGGGCCAGACAGCTTGACAGGCAGATGAGATACACACTTGGAAGTCACAGCTGCCCGCCAACACTAGCATCAGTGACAAGGTCAAAACTAGAAAACCATGAGCCTGGCACTGCCTGTGATACTTACAAACTTGCGCCAGCTGCCCGGCCATCGAAGCGGAACAGTCCTTGTATGGTCAGTAGATCCTCCGACCAGCTGGGAAGTGTCTGTTGTACATGCTTCTCCGTCAAATAAAGAAAGTGTTCCTTACCTGCTCGGCGTGGTCTTCATCCTTCTTTACCACAAATGCATTTATATAGAAGTTTAACCTGTAAATAAAATATCCATTCAACCACTTCTAATGCAAATTCAGGAGTCTAAAGACCTAGAATGCCCAGCAAGAAAAGTCAACTAAATTCTGGTGTTGATGGGTCTCAGTAAGGAGGTTAGGGTGACCAACTGGCATGGGTGCAAATTCAGGACAGTGAGGGTAAAAATTCAGGACAAAGGGTCAAAATTCAGGACAAAAATTCAGGACAGGAGGTCAATATTCAGGACAAAACTTCAGTACAAAAGGTACGTTTCACAGACACAAGGAGGTTGCGTAATAGTATATAAGTAATCCCATCTACATCCAAACATATTCATACATTTGCAAACCTATCCATCATGTATCCTTCCGTCCATCATTTCACTCATCCATCCATCCACCCTTTCACCCTATACATCCGTATACTCATCCATTCACTCTTCCACCCAATCATCCACTTATCCATCCAGCCACTTATCCACTCATCCATCCAGCCATTTACCCTTTCACGCATCCTTTCACTTACTCATCCATCCACCCAGTCATTCATCCTTCCACCCATTCACCTTTTCAGTCATCCATCCATCCTCCCTTTCTCTCTCCATTGACCCTTTCACTTAGCCATCCTTCCTTCCATCCATCCATCCACCCATCCTTCTACTCATCCACTCATGAATCCATCCATTGACCCTATCACTCATCCATCATTTCATTCATCCATCCACCCCTTCACTCACCCATCATCCACCCTTTAACTCATCTATCCATCCTTTCACTCATCCATCCACCCTTTTGCCCATCCATGTACACTTCCACCCCAACATATTTACCTTTTCTCTCACATCCACCCATTCACTCGCCCATCATCCACTCTTTCCCTCATCTATCATCTTTTCACCTATCCATGCACCATTTTACCTTTTCTCTCATCCATCAACCCATTCACTCACCAATCATCCACCCTTTCACTCATCAATCCATCCTTTCGCTCATTATCCATCTATTCACCCTTTCATTCATCCATTTACCCATTCACTAATCCATCCAGCCATCCACCCATCCCTTCACTTACTCACTCGCCCAACTTTTTATATTAATTATGAGCTGAGCCTTTGGCTGCAGAGTTGCAGACAGAAGAGGCTCATCAAGAATTTCACCCTTGTGTTAGTTCATAAAGCAAAGAGTGGGGTGGGGGGGGGATTCACTACACCTCTGCACATAGGCAACCTGAAAAAATAGAAGGCATGAGTCATGCATGATGCACAGTGCCATGCGATGAGGTGACTGTGACATGGTGCTGTTTCCAGGGCTTTAAGCAGGATGAAAGGGGGGGGCTCTCAAATGGGGGTGTTTGATGTAATTAAAAGTGTGGCTTAAAACACCTGAGCAAAAAATCTCTGCTTAGCATAGTGTACCCCCCTACTGGTATTTTGCCTCTTCTGTTAATGTATCCAGATATATAACACAAGTAACGTTACACCTACAACAAGCCAGAACTCTTGACTTTGTCAATTGTTGTTAGTTGCATAAAATAAAAATGCAGCAACCATGGCTTTGTTGAATATAATATTGAAATTGCACTTTTCTAAAGTGATGAGACTGAAAGAACTCTAGCCCCTTCTTTTCAACTTGTTTCACTAGTTTTGTTTCATGAACTGGAATAGTAGCAGCATTGGTGCGTTTGCATATTCCTTCTATCTCCCCCAGCCCATGGCAGGAGGAGGCCACCTCATGCAGTAAGTAACACTCCAAACTGGCCAATTGTCATTCTGTATGTGACAATCAGCAGCATACAGAATGACAATGGACGGGTGGGGGCTACTTGTGCTCCGAGGAGGAGTGCGAGGCGGCCCCATCAGGGGTTGAGTGCTGTTCCCTGCAATACCCAAAATTACGGTAAAAAGGATCCTCATGGACAACGGACGTGAGGTCCATATTACAAACGGTCCGTGAAATTTACAGACGGTTGGTCACCCTAAAGGAGGTCTCAGGAGTGCAGCTATTAACAGATACTCACGAAGGTAGCTGGGAAAAGTAAGTGCGCTGCCACTTTTTGAGTTCAATGAGTTAAATTAGCAAACGCATCACCCCATTTTATTAGTAGTAGCAACGATGTAAAAGTGGACCCCAGCGTCCGATTTCGATTTTTCAAAGAATGTGAAGATCAGCAAGGGTGTGCGAACTAAAGCCCGTCTTCAGAATCAGGATGTAGTCAGGATATCTGCGAAGGGCGGCGCGGGTCCGGGGAGCTCTGTGCTCACGCGACCATCTTGGATGCCCGCGAAGCTCCTCCTCTCGAAGAAGTGGGAATTGAAACCTATCAGGTCCACAGTGAATGGCAAAATAAAACATAATGGGAAATATGCTTGAAATAGATCTCTAATTGTCTGTTGCACTGCTTCCTTCGCTGCAATATAAATATTAATATAAATATATTTTCAATATATATTTTATTTATATATTTACAATATATATTTTATTTTAATAATATAAATGTAATATATTTACATTATATATCTACAATATAAATATATAATATAAATATGTATTTATATTTACAATATAAATATAAATAGAACCATTTGCTAACTGGGATATTGTAGCAAGGAAGCAGCGCAACAGACTGCAACCAAATCTTTACCTCTGACTAACTAAAATTGCCACCAGCCTTGTGTTTAATGCCTGAGGGCAGTCACTAAATACGTTGATAACCTATATATGCAAGATATGTGTTGCGTTGCTACTTACAAAGTGCAACAGAGCCAGGGAGGTAAGGCTGCTGTCATAACCTACTGGGATAAAGTCTAAGCTAAATCGGATGACCAGCCCCTTGAATGTCTTGTGGAACATTAATGAGTTTTAGTAGACACTACAACATAAAGGTTTCATGTCCTGGGTTGATGCTGGTCTGAGCACACTGATGAAATTGTACCATCAGGTGGTTGTCTAATGGAGAGCAATGTTTCACCTGAGTCCAGAAATGTTCTGGTGTTTTCTGTGGATCTCCTTTCGGCTGCATTCTATGTATAAATTATATGCCTATAATGTTACGACTGAAAAGGTAAATGTCTGGTTGGCTGGGGATTTTGTTTTAAGTTTTAGTTTTCATAATTTTAGCTCTATATAAAATATATTCCTGGAACAATATTCTGCAATAAATAAACTCAATAAAGAGCGAGTTCCAAAAAACAAATGTTTGAAGGACCAGGTTTCCGACGGCAGAAACCATCAGTCAATGTAAGTCAGAAGCCTTCCCTCGGGTGGTCATTCCATGGTATATTTTTCCTGTTTGAGACTGTGTCACTGAAAGCCTGGTGGTTCCCAACAGAAAACAAAATAAATGATCCCCAGTTGCTGGGAGAAAATTCCAAGTATGTCAAAGCCATTTGTAATATACTCTTCAAAAAAACCGCTCTGCTGAGAAGGTGCAGTAAACATGGTGCCCATTTGGCAAGGGTAATGGCAGCTCCACATACAGCACACACATTTCTGCCTGCCTGGTGGGGCTTCCAGGTGTGGCAGGCTCTATTCTACCAGGGGAGAGGTGCCTAACCTCGCTGGCATGGCGGTCTGGTGGGCCACCTGCCAAACTCTAAATGAGTACCATACTCTACTACAACGATCTTGGGTGTACCAACATGTATAGAGAACTTTGCATCATGAAAACGTTAATACTGATGTAAGAATGCATCTCATGGGAGGAGGAGCTACGCTCGTAACCAAGATGGCCGCATAAGCTCCCGGCTCCGCCGACCTCCGCCAGAGGCGCATGAATCCTGACTCCCATCCTGACTTCCCGCCGGACTCCCGTGCAGGTGAACTGCGCCTGACTCGAAAGGTGCAATCCCGACATTTCTGGCTGCTCGGACGACAAAGATATGTCGTGTGCCATTTTCGGCCTACCCCAGACTTGAAGCCGGGGCCTCGAGTTCTAACCCGGCCGGGTTGGAGTTGAACAACATCGGCCGCGGACCGAGGGCGGTTCCGGTCTCCCGAAGTGGCGTTTTTCATCTCCCGTTCTGGATGGTGATTTGGTGACGGCTCTACTCAGCAACTACGGTGGCTTATTGTACCGATTATTTGTTCGGGGTTCCGCTGCCCGGAGGCCCCGTTGAGCTCCCGGGGTTTTCTGGGCTCGGTTCCTCGTGGGCGGCGACGGTACTGCTATCGTGCTTTGGACGTGTTACAAGTGGTTTCTACGTTGCTTCTGCCCTGTGCCCCGGAGAAGTCGACCTCCGAGGCTCGGACACCCGCCTGGTCGCTCATTGAGGGGCAATGGAGTGGGCTGAAACTACACCGTCGCTACGCACTGTAATGGCCGCCATCTTGAAGCTCCACACACGATTCACCGCCACCTTCCAGGAGATGATCACAACTGTTGATCATATAGGCTCGGGACCGGATTCCGGCCCCTTGTTCCTGGAGAGCCGAGATCTTTCTTCCGCGGAGACCGCCTTGATTGTCACCGAGGACCCTGTGCAGAATATCGACATGGAAATCTACTGCGCCCCTACAATGGCGGCGATCGAGCCCGAAGGAACTGGACGTTTATTTAGCCCTATGTCGACCCCGCCCGAGATGGATTTGACTATCTTCGTGAGCCATTGTGACTTCTCCAACGTCTGTCGGATTACATCCTTTCCTTTTTCTGTGAGTGATTAAAATCGCTTTGCCGATTTATCGCTGGTGGGCAGCGGACTTGCTTTGACTTTTGGACTTTGTGGCCGTCTATCCTGTTTTCCCTCCTATCGACTTGTTCTTGACACTCTACTATCTTCTACTATTCTTGTCGTGGTGGCGGTTCAGGTGAACAGAGCCTACGTGGAGAAACGCAGCGACTTATTTGTACTGGACGGGGTCATCGTGATGGATCGTGAGGGCTTGGGCTGAACTTGCTTGGACTTTGATGCACTGTTTCTTTTGTCTTTGCTGGGTAGTATCTGTGGGAGCGAGGGCCAGATGTGAATCTGATTGTCTGATTATTGTTAGTCGATATGCTCAGGACGGGATTTGCTGCCTCAGTGGTGCCGGGGGTCGGGCGGGATGGTCCCCTTTTTCTGTTTGCGACTCCCCTAGGGACTGGCTCTTGATTTGCTAAAATTTGCTTAACATTACGGTAGGGGGTGTCTGCTTTTGGTGGGGGGAAGGGAGTCCGGGAGCTCGTATCGTTTTGCAACATTCTCCTCCTCCAACTTTTTCCCTTCCTTGAGGCGTAGTTTAGGGGGCGACAGGCACGCTGCTAGTGGGGTTCGGTCGTAGCCATCTGCAGGGGTGTAGGGTGCGGGGTTGTGGGGGGGGTTTATTTTTCCTTTGTTATTTTCTATGACCATTCTATTTCCCTTTTCCCTTCTTCACAAGAGATGTGGCGTATTCTCCTGCTTTTTGCCTAACGTATCTGGGTGTCATATGTTTGCTTCGTATATCCTGTACTCCTGGTGGGCGGGTGCTGTGAGGGGGTGCCTGCGGTCATTGCTATTTAATTGTCTTGCTACTGCTTTACGCTGGTATTGATTTCTTTGTTGATTCTGACTGTACGGTATTACTTCATTCATTTGCCCGTCCACAGCTGTGTTGTATTTCGTTTAATGACACCTGATATGTATATTTCTCCTCTTGTGTTATAATAATAAAAAGTGAAAAAAAAAAAAGAATGCCTCTCATGTCAAAGCCAGTAGGCCTTCCGTACTGATAATGATACCCCCTTGTACTATAATATTGTGTCAATGCTGACACCGGCTGTCTACACAGTGTAGTCCGCCCTCAAGACTTAGGTGACAAAATAGGTCCCATTGACGGTATGGTAGCCATTAAGTGTGTACACGGAGACACCAAACCATATCCTACCGCCAAGGTCTTAATTCAACATCCTCAGGATCAGGGCACGTCCCTGACTGTAGGTTTAATACCCCGATTACCAGAACAAGCTATTCTTGGTAATGATTACGCCAAGCTACCCCAGTTGCTACAGGAATCAGGATCAGAGGAAGTGAGTGATTGGCTAGCTACAGCCCCTTTTTCTAAAGACACAGGAAAGGAATGGCCGCTTTGCAAACTCCGGAAAAGCCGGAAGCAGAGAAGGGCTGAAAAGGGTAGGGCACCCTTGGTAATGCCAGTCATCCCGATAGAAAATCCTTGGGAAACAGACCGCAATTTCCATGCTGCTCAGCGAGAAGACCCTGTACTACAAGAGGCATGGAAAAATGCGCTCGACGAAGAAGACCCGCAACATGTAGGTCCATATTTTTTTTCTAAGAATAGGTTGTTGTATCGTAAGGGAGGACGCAAACAAAAAGCCCAGTTGTTAGTACCAGAACCCTTTCAAGAAAAAGTCATGTATCTGGCCCGTAGTCACCTTTTAGGGGGTCATTTTGGGGCAGATAAAACAGAGAGAACCATTATCGAAAACTTCTACTGGCCAGGAATATACAAGCAAGTAAAAAAATACTGTAGAGAATGTCCTATTTGTCAGCGACACAGTCGATACCATCCTCCCCGAGCCCCATTACTACCACTTCCCATTATCAATGACCCTTTTAGTCGGGTGGGCATGGATATAATTGGTCTTCTATTACCTTCTCGAAGTGGATATAGATATGTATTGGTTATGGTTGATTACGCCACTAGATTCCCTGAGGCTATACCTCTCCGTCGTCCTGACACTACTAACATAGCCAAAGCAATGATTGGGGTTTTTTCCAGGGTAGGATTTCCCAAAGAGATCCTAACCGACCAGGGAACACCTTTTGTTTCCAAATTGATGAAAGATGTATGTAAACAGTTAGGGATAAAAACAAATCAGAACATCGGCCTATCATCCACAGACGGATGGATTGGTGGAAAGGTATAATGCCACTATTAAAGCCACTCTTAAGAAGCTGCTAGACCTCGAAACCAGAAGGTGGGAAGACGTTTTTCCCTTGGCCCTCTTTGCCATCAGGTGTAAAGAGCAAAAGAGTACTGGTTACTCACCCTTCGAGTTATTATATGGACATAAACCTCGCACCCTCTTAGACATGGCCCGAGAACAGTGGGAGACTGAGCGGGATAACGCCAAACCCTTACCAGAGTATGTGGCGAATCTAAAAACTCACTTAGGCCAAATAAGAGAGATAGTCAGAAACAATCTAGAAGAGGCACAGAGCGCACAAAAGATCCAATATGACAAAGGGGCCAGACTGAGAACTTTCCAGGTGGGGGATCTTGTATTGCTTATGATGTCATCATCAGACCAAAAACTTTTAGGAGAGTGGCAGGGTCCCTACACAGTACTACAACAAGTCACCTCAGTAACTTATCGCATAGAAGTAGACAGCAACAAAAGAATCTCTCAGATCTATCATATGAACCTGTTAAAGAAATGGGAGGGCCCGGCTCCAGTAGCTGTTCACAGCATTGAAACCCCGAGGCCCCTGTTTCAACAATGCATCGATCCAGAATTACCTAAACCTTTACAGGACGGGTTAATCGAGGTGTTATAACCTCATGATTCTGTTTTCTCCATTACCCCAGGGGTGACCAATGTTATTGAGCACGCCATAAGAACACCACCCGGTAAGCGAGTTAGACTAAGGCCATATCGTATACCTGAAGCGAGGAGACAAACAATAAGAGAGGAAGTACAAAAGATGTTACAGATGGGAATTATAGAACCATCGAAGAGCGAATGGAATTCTCCCATTGTACTCGTGCCTAAACCGGATGGGTCAATTAGGTTTTGCATTGATTTTAGAGAGGTGAACAAGATTTCAGAGTTCGATACTTACCCACTCCCTCGAGTGGATGAAATGGTAGAAAGAATAGGGAAAGCCAAATACATCAGCACCCTGGATCTGTGTAAAGGTTACTGGCAGATACCCTTAAAAAAGAAGACTGTGAAAAAACAGCCTTTTCCACACCCGATGGGTTGTATCAATTTAGGATGTTACCTTTTGGTTTACATGGTGCCCCTGCCACATTTCAGAGAGCCATGAATACGATTCTAAGGCCCTATGATGATTTTGCTGGAGCTTACATTGATGATATCGTAATATACAGCGATACCTGGGAACAACATTTAACCCATCTCACTACCATTGTGAAAACCTTAGGTATGCAGGGTTTGAAAATCAACCCAGCTAAAAGTCATCTGGCAGCCCAAACAGTCAAGTATCTCGGATACTTGTTGGGGGAAGGTGTCATAAGACCACAGCCGTCGAAATTATCAGCCATTTCCCATATTCCATTTCCCAAAACAAAAAAAGATTTGCGAGCATTCCTGGGTTTACTAGGTTATTATAGAAGATTTATCCCTCAGTTTTCCCAGATGGCGGCTCCACTGACTGATCTGCTACAAAAGCACTGTAATGCGGAACAGATTTTACAATGTCCTCCTACTCAAGTACAACAGTCCTTTGATGCTCTAAAGAGATCTCTAACATCGGAAACTGTCCTGATTAGTCCTGACTATTCTCGTCCCTTTATCTTACAAACGGACGCCTCTGATCAAGGGTTAGGTGCAGTTCTTTCTCAAGAAACTCCTCAGGGGAGAAACCCATTCTGTACATTAGTCGCAAACTCTTCCCTCGAGAAAAGAATTACGCAACAATTGAGAAAGAAGCCCTCGCCATCAAATGGGCAATAGAAACCTTGCGATACTATTTGGAAGGAAGAGAATTCACTCTGTTCACAGATCATGCGCCATTAGAATGGCTAGCCCGAAATAAAGGCCACAATGAGAGAGTGTTGAGATGGTTTCTATCTTTACAACGATATAGGTTCCACACTCGACATAGAAAAGGGCGAGATCAAGGGAACGCTGACTATCTATCGAGATATCCACAAGAAACACCACCCCCTAGAAGAAAGACAGCAAAGGAAAGGGGATGTGAGAAAGCGACTGTGCAAGGCGAACTGACTTACCGATCTCCACGACTACGAGACGCAGATTCCTCTCCTCTATCTCCGCAGGGACCTGATCGGGACTACAACCCGGAAGTCCCGCCTTCGAGAACCGGAAGTGGTTACCCGGGACCAATAACAGAGGAGTGCAAGGACCGCGAAGGGGAAGAAGCGGAAGGAAGTCAACGCGAGAGGAAGACGCGGGACCCGGTTTCTAGCAGGAAGACGCGGGACCCGACCAGAGGAAAGAAGACGCGGGATCCGGTTTCGAGCAGGAAGACGCGGGACCCGACCAGAGGGAAGAAGACGCGGGATCCGGTTTCGAGCAGGAAGACGCGGGACCCGACCAGAGGAAAGAAGACGCGGGACCCGGTTTCAAGCAGGAAGACGTGGGACCCGACCTACGGACAGAAGACGCGGAACCCGACTCAGAGAAGACCTGGACATCGGGGATTACCGAAGACGGTGAAGAAACCTGGTCTGAGGATTGGTGGTGTCCGGAGGTGGCTGGGGAGCGGCCGTGACTCAGGAGAGTTATGGCGGAGCCAGGTTAGTGCTTGGGTCTTGGGAATAGGCGGGAGAGGGTGGAATAGAGTGGGTGGCCATAACGTATAACAGAGGAATTAGGATAAATCCCTGTGTGACTACATACGCTGCCGTAGTTAAACCACTTACCAATGAAACTGTGAATGCACCCCCTTTCTTTTCAGCTAGGCACTGAACGAATCTAAGTTAAAGACCCTTCTATGATATATTTTCCGTTTCTCCTCTTCCTTACTTTATCCCTTCCTTGTTTTACTTTGGCTGTGGGTCTATCCTCAAGGCACTTCAACAAACATAGTGCACCAAGGTGTGGTGATGGCAATACACCTTTAAACCAGTGCAATATCTCAGTCTGACGGCTCCTTTCATTTCTTTATCCTCCTATGAGCCTCTGGGGAGAACACCACGGTCCAGGACAACCCGAAAGCAGGACACCTTTATCCTCGTCAGACCATTCCAGTTCAAGGGAAATATCAGACGAAGAGGAAAAACAACCAACAACTATAACTCAACAACCTACTTCTGCTACTTCTGTTAATAAACCTACACTTAAACCTGTACTTAAGCCTCCACGCCTGTTTATCAAGCCTGCCCTCCCACAGGCATGAAAAGCATTTGTTATAGCTAATAGGCCTCCTACAATGGGTTGTTATAACACTATATTACAAGCTGTAAACAGGTATTTGATTACATGTAGTCTCATACATTACCATAGTAGGCAAGTGCTTTGGTGATGAAACCCAGTCTGATAACTCCTGAGAGTAGAGAATTTTCACTGTGCTGATTCTTGTTAGCCCTAATGTAGGATTGTATATTGTTTTGCCAACTGTAATATTTGTAATTTTAAAACTGTTTGCATAATGGTTGCCGGTTTATGCACACATCAGTAGGCCTTTGTTGGCTATAGTGTCAGACCAACTGTACAGGCTATAGGCCTTATCAGTTCTCTGGGTAAAGTCATGTTGGAATCTTTAGGAGCGATCTATTTATAATAAAAAATGATGACAAAGCAAATAGGCCATCCTTAATTATTGTGAAAGGCATGTGTTGAGGGCAATAGGATTTAGGTTGGGATTGTTATGACACTGTGCTATAGCCTGTAGGCAGGTATTTTGTTACACTGATTTTCTCAGATTAATACAGTAGGTGAGGGTTTTGGTGACCCACGTGAACAAATAGTGGAGATATAAGATTTACGTTATGCTAATTGTGGTAACTCTGCTGGAATTAGAATGTTTCTCATTAACATTCAAGCCTGGTTATGATCTGGCTGACTATTCCGTTTCTCTCTAGATCAGCAACTATTTTTCCCTCAGCTAAGGGTACTGGCAGTCAGACAGATCCTGTTTCTCATCTATTACTGCAGCAATCAGGATTCTTTCACCAATTTCCTCATTGTTTATTTACGTGGAAATATGAAACATTTGAACAGTTAATTAAATCATTTCTGTAACTACATTTTTACATAAACAACTCATATTTCCAATCTTTTCTAGTTTTGTTTTGCGTTTAATCATTATTTTCCTTTTCAACACTTAATATGCAGAACACAGTAGCCCCACCATTTTTTCTAACTTCACCAGGAGAACCTCCTATGAAATGGGAAAGTGAGGTAAATATATTTGGCGACTATGCCAAGGTTTGTGGTTCATACTTAACACCGGAGAGGAGAACCTCCCTTCTGGCGCATTGTTTGGGGCTTGAGGGTCAGGAAGTATTTGAGAATTTGCCTATTTGGAGAAGGAAGAAAAAGACTTAAAATATTTTGAAATGTGAAATGTGTAATTGTTATAAATCTTCACTTGATGCACACAAACTTGTATCGTATTCCAATACCACCATACTGCAGAGTGCTCTGTTGATCCACATTTAGGCGTGCGCTATATACATACACATACCTACAAAGATATCAACTAAAGAGATTGATAGAAATTGATGTTGCCCAAAAGAATGTATATGCAGAGATAATTGTTTATGTACTGCTCACACAGATATACCTCATTCCAGAGTCAGGGTATGATAGAGTCCATTACTCTCCTGCTTGACCCTGGCCCCCCCAATCTCTTATGCCCTTGATGAGCGGGAGACTTAAAAAAAAATCTTTGTTGCTCACCAATTAGGGACATTGCACATTTTCTGAGTAGGGTTTCTTAGCCTTGGGTTCTGAATAGGTACTTTGCCACACCTCGGATACTTTTAAATGTGCAGGAACTTTCACAGATAAGACACAAGTGCCACCCAGCCCAGGCCAAGGGTGCCTTGCCTTTTGCGCGTCTATTAATCGTTCCACTGGCGATCAGGGCTGCTTTCCATACTTTAGACTTCCCCACGTAATTTTAATGTCTTCCCTGCAGTCAGTGGTCCCGTCCATATTAGAAGGGACATCTGGGAAAAGGGGTGGATTAAAGCGAAACTCTCTATTGTCCTAAAAACATTATTAATAGCTGCCAAGTGCCCCCACGTGACATGTGACACGTTCCACTACTTCTGTTGTAAACGTCCTTATTATCCCTCTCGTGAAGTTAATGGAGCTTTCAGTGCATTAGTACGAAGGAAGTTACAACATGCTGATTAGAAGTAAAGATGTGCCTTGTATTACAACAAAAACCACGGTGGAACAGAAAAGTACCTTGCCACTCTAGGTTGAGGCTCATATGCTAGTATTCCAACAATACCTATGAGAATCTGAAGAGAAAATCTGAAATAAATATCAGAGATGTAACAATCTGGATAGAACTAAGTGCTGGATAAGACTAAACCTGCTGAAGAAGCCTCGGCTCACCTGCCGTGTTTACAAAGAGCTTCTTGTCGATGGCAGACTTTGACACCTGGCAGTTTGACACTTGCACTAATAAGTCTGTGCGAGCTGGTTCATACCTATGATAAAACTGATGGAAAAGTCCTCAAATCTCCCTTTCTGATGCTAGATGCGCTAACTGGCACAAGTGCCTCCTTTGCCTACATAACGCTTGTTCTTGTGCCTGAGTGTCTAGCATATATTGCAGTACTATACCTCAAATGATACTTTGTTTTCTCTTATAACTGCACACTTGCCACTTTTTCCTCCTGTGCAATTTTTACTAGCTCCTGTGTTTTGTTTGCTCACAAATGTCACTATTACCTTATGTAACGTAATGTATGCTTTTGTAATTTGCTCTTTTGTAATGTTTCTCATTATGTTTCATTTCTGTTCCTTTTGTGAAGCGCTCTGACACCTTCGGGTAAAGTCCGCGCTATATAAAAATGCATAAATAAATAAATAAATAAATAACCGGCGTCTGAGATACTAGAATCCTGAATAATCAGATGTCCCCCCCCCCCGCCCGCGCCGCGCCGCGCCGCGCCGCAGGAGCAGTGACGTCAAATGAACTGAACAAATAAAAAGGACTTGAGCGTTCCTAAAGAGCCGAGTATGGCTGCATGTTCAAGTATTAATGTCACTCGTTCCTGC
The DNA here is from genome assembly GCF_964261635.1 of Lissotriton helveticus. NCBI lineage: Eukaryota > Metazoa > Chordata > Amphibia > Caudata > Salamandridae > Lissotriton > Lissotriton helveticus. The sequence goes on along the minus strand of NC_136067.1, from coordinate 2,123,389,409 downwards.
TCCCCCTCGTGTGTGCGCATGCGTGAGTGACTAGCTTAGGGTGTGCACAGCCAGACGGGGGAGCGCCAATACACAGGCAGAACCTGCATGAATCGGCACCCCTCTGACGTAGGGGGTGTACAAAACGACGGGGGTGGAAATTTAGTTAGAACAGCGGCTCTGCAGTGTCTGCAGCAAACCCTGGTCAGCTGTCCGCGCACCACGAGCACTCACACATCGCATGCGCGGACGCCTCACCTAGTGTCTGACCCCGTGCGCATGCGCTGTGGATCACAGCTCCTCAGACCCAAACCCGAGCACCCGATCCTCAGCGCATGCGCGGATCGCTGCAGTTCAGCCCCAAACAAACCGAAGGATCTGAGCGTGGAGATGAGGCTGCCGCGAGGACAGCTGACCCCTGACCCCAGGGCTGAGCTGCAGACAGTGACAAGCAGGATCCCCGGGTCAGGGGTGAGTGCAGCGTCATCACTGTCTGTGTTGATGGGATTTCAGGAGCACCAGAGAGAGGTGGAGCAGACCCAGGCTGAGGGGGGTCACTGGACACCTGGGGGGGGGGAGGGCAGGAGGTGAAGGGTTCTATGGCCCCCCCTGGGGGGGAGGGGCAGGAGGTGAAGGATTCTATGGGGCCCCTGTGGGGAGGGGCAGGAGGTGAAGGGTTCTATGGGGCCCCCTGGGGGGAGGGGCAGGAGGTGAAGGATTCAGAGTTGTCATTTTTTTATTGTCTCTCAAAATAGCAAACAGCCAAGACTTACTCTAGGGAGTGGTAAATACAGTGCAGAGTAATCAGACTCCATTAACAGCCAAGACTTACTCTAGGAAGTGGTAAATACAGTGCAGAGTAATCAGACTCCATTAACAGCCAAGACTTACTCTAGGAAGTGGTAAATACAGTGCAGAGTAATCAGACTCCATTAACAGCCAAGACTTACTCTAGGAAGTGGTAAATACAGTGCAGAGTAATCAGACTCCATTAACAGCCAAGACTTACTCTAGGAAGTGGTAAATACAGTGCAGAGTAATCAGACTCCATTAACAGCCAAGACTTACTCTAGGAAGTGGTAAATACAGTGCAGAGTAATCAGACTCCATTAACAGCCAAGACTTACTCTAGGAAGTGGTAAATACAGTCCACATGTTCCGTGACGAGGCAAGATGGCCGCCAACAGTCCGTAGGGGGTAGCAGCCCTCAAGCCACTCTCCTATGCAGACTGTTTGAAGTAATTACCGTTGGTTTGGCTCACATTTGACCCTTGGTTGTGCTCGGTTGCACTCACCACGCTCGACGATGAGATGCTGGAAGATGCCTACAAGTTGGTGATCACCCTTGGCGCGGCAGAGGGCACAGGCTCGCAGGGAGGCATCGAAAAAGCGGGAAGAAGAGCGGTTATTTGCAAGTCAGAAGAAGAGAGAAGAGCGGCATAAAGTATTACCTGCGGTGGATCCGGCTGCAGATCCTCTGAGAGAGGCGATTCTGCGCCAGCCCCTGATTTTTGAATCCTTCCAGCTGCGTGGGGCTTCGCCTTCACCTTCATCTTCGACAGCAGTGAAGAGCTCACCGACCAGAGAAATGGATGTGGTGCCTAAGTCCTTGGTGGCAGAGTGTGCCGAGTCGGGACCTGCGGAGGCGGACTTGCTGGAATTGATGGATTTGCCGGTGAAAAACTTGGGTAGTGTATCCGCTGGTACCGGGTTGAAGCAAGCGGAGATAGGCTCACCGAGGAGAGCAGCGTCTGCATTTGCCGCGGTGGCGGTGACGGCGCCTGAGGCAGCGAGGTGTTCGGGGAGTTCGGCGGGGCCCGCGGGAGCTGGAAGCACTAAAGTTTCTGGGGTGCCAACAGCGTGCACAAGGTGCTCACCTCCAGCCTCAGCCTCAGCCGAGATTACAGTCGAGATTACAGAGTGCGTGAATTCAGTCTCTTTAGTAGACGGGGACTGCACTGGGGGTGGAACCAATGTCACGGAGGAGGAGACCTGTCAGGGAAAGGGAGAAGGGGGTGAATTATTGGAACCGCTGGAGAAAGCTGGGGGAGAGGAGGCATACAACACTTGTGCTGGACTGGATCTAGAAGTGCACTATGTCGGGACTAGCAAGCTGGGTGACAGAGACTGTCAAGACTCGCAAGAAGCAGCAGATTGCATGAGTAAAAAGTTAAATCTAACAGCTACAGTGTCTACAGTGCCTACAGTGCCTACAGTGCCCGAAACAGTGGATTGTGGTGTGGATGTGGTCGCGCAGCAGGGTGTTCTGCAAATGGAAGGGCAAGCCGACCACCAGGATATGCAGCAAGAAATCTTAGAGGAAGTCCCCTCTGTACAAATAGGAGCTCTTGCGGAAGGCTTACTTAAAAGTGCAGGGGGGGTTGTAACTGAGTATGAAGCAGCACAAAATGTACAAAATGGGCACGTAGGTGTATTTATTGAGAGCAACATGAGTAAAGAAAAAATGTTGAGCACCATGAATATTGAAAAAGCCCCTATTACAGCTACAACAACTACAGTAACTACAGTAACTACAGCAACTGTGGCAGCTGCGGCAACGGCGGCAAAAGTTGTAAAAAGCGCTAAAATAGTAGTAGAGCCAAACAGGGGGGCAATTCCTAAGGAAAAGGGTAGGGGGAAGGGCGAAACGAAATCTCACAAATCGAGTAGACCTGTTATAGCACCAAATTCTGGTCAGGCAGAACTGGAAAGAAAGGAAAGAAAGGAAAGAAACGCAAATACTATAAGGCAATTTTCACCTAAAAGCTTACTCTGCAGTGACGATAGCGACGATAATGAGCTGGAGGAGGACGAAGAGGAGGGCGATGAGATTGAATCATCGATTACTTCGTCTGCAGAGTCAGAGCACTCTTCACTGAGTGAATCCCAAGAATCCCAAGAATCAGAGTCTTGCTCCCCACGATCCCCACGATCTGAGACAGATCAGATCAGCGCTCTGGAAGAAAGAAATCCGAAACCCAAAATTAAATCTAAAACTTATAAGATTAGGGGGAGGTCCCGCACACGAAATAACAAGTTGGGAAATATGTCACAAAAGGGAGTACCTAAAAAATCGGATTGGGATAAGATAGTTACAGATACACTGCATAGCTCACAAGATGGGGTCAGAGGTGGTAGTCGGCAGGAGCGGGAGCAGATCAAGGATCAACACCAAAAGCATGAAGACCTGCAAAAAGACAAATTTGACCTCTTACTTTCTACAATGCAGCAGATACAAGGGGAAGCCCGGTTGGAGAGTCAACGAGCTCGACTGGAGAGTCAAAGAGCTAAGCGGGCTAATAAGAAAATACAGAGATCTCTCCACAAAGTACATGAAATGTGTGCTGAAGCTACAGGTAGACTGACGGAGGTTGAACAGAGAACCGGCAAAATGGAAGATGAGATGGTAAAGTTGCAAGAATTCAGGCAGGTGCAGGAGAAAACAGAGTCTGACATACTCTGGAAACTGGAAGATTTTGAAAATCGGCAGAGGAGAAACAACATAAGATTGCTTGGAGTGGAGGAAGGCAAGGAAGGAGGAGATATAAGAGCCTTTGTTGTGGATTTGCTGAAAGGTGCGTTTCCAGAGATGGACACATGGGATTGGGATAAAGAGGTGCAACGTGCGCATCGATTCCCCCTCACACAGAAAAAGGGTAGTGCGGGTCTAAGAGCAAGGGCAATCCTTGTGTACGTGGGAAACTATCTTTTGAGAGAAGAAGTAATTATGAAAGCTAAACCCATGAAGCAACGAACTTATAAGGACATAACCTTTTTCGCTCGCCCAGACTTCTGCCATACAACAGTGGAAAGAAGATGGCGTATGCGGCAACTTATAATACCATTCCAGAATGTAGGATGTGAAGTTTATTTGTTGTTCCCTTCTCGCCTCAAAGTAGGCTTTAAAGGCCAGTTCAGAGTTTTTTTCTCGGAAATAGTTGCGCAAGAGTACCTGGCTTTTCTTCGAGAAGAGAGAACACATAGAGAACGCAGTGTACAGGACGATCGTATTGAAAGTTTAAAACAAGTAGCTCTAATAACAAAGCAATAATCGAGCCTCTTCTACAATATCACGAATAAATCTTTTTTTTAAAAATATGTACTAAGGGGGAGTGGCTGGGGAAAACTCCCCTGGGGGGGTGCGGCTGTCACACATAGGTCAGGATTGACCTATCTGCCAGTAAGGGTGGGGGGGGGGTCCTGTGGGAGGGCAGTCTGGGGAGGGCGAGGGAGGGGAAAGGGGCAGGGCACATAAGATTCGTAGTTGAAAAAGGAAGATTAGACATAGGCATGAATTTCTTGTATTATTCCTCTGGTTTTGAAGTGAAAAATAAGAGGTATAAGAATGTCAAGAATGCTAAAAAAGTACTGAAAACTAAAGTAAGAGAAAATGTAGCTACTAATGCATTTATTACTGGGAGTTCCCTTTTTTTTCCTTTTTTTTTTTTTTCTCTCTTTTTCCTTTATTTTTTACTGGATATTCTTAAAATTTCTCTATGACATGTAGAATCGTAACATGGAATGTGTGTGGTTTAAACGATGTTCAAAAAAGACAAAAGATAGCCACCCGACTTCGCCAGATGAATGTGGATTATATCCTTTTACAGGAAACTCATGTAATGAGTACACAGGAGTTCTGTCTCAATCAGTTAGGATTTCATTTAATAGCAAGATCTAGGCTTGGGGCAAAAAATAGAGGAGTTGCGATTCTATCAAGAAACAAAAATGTGGTAACTGGTAGAAAATTAGAGGATAAATGGGGTAGATGGGCAATTGTCGAGGTTTTAATAGATGGAGTATGGACAACCCTAGTGTCGGTATACGGCTCAACCCAGGATGATCCAGAAATCCTGCAGTTTTTAGATGCAGAATTAGCAGGATGGCCAACACAGGTAGTTATAGGAGGCGATTTAAACATCAACGGGGCAGACGGGTTGGAGCCAGGGTCCTATAAAGGTAGAAAGAAAAGAGTATATAAGGCATTGACTAAACTTTTAGAGAATAACGCTCTGCGAGACGTATGGGGTAGTACCAGACCAGATCAAGCAGGATATACGTATTATTCTGCACCACATCGTATTTGTGTTCGATTAGATTATTTTTTAGTTTCTAATGATTTATTGTCTAGAGTAGTAATCGAAAGGTTATCACGAATTTTTAGTGACCATAACCCTTTACTTCTAACAGTTAAGACAGGAGGAGGAATTAGATCAAATAGGACCTGGACCTTTCAAAGAACACTTCTTTTAGATGACAATTATATACAGCATATGACTAAATGGATTAGAGAATTTTTCGAAAATAATAGAAGAAGCGCCCCAGTAGGGGTGGTCTGGGACGCATTTAAGGCTGGTGCCCGTGGAGAGACATGCAGTTTTAGCGCGTACAAACGAAAAACTGTGCGTATTAGAGAGGATAATCTGGAGAGGGCTGTACTCGAGGCAGAGGAGCAATTCCATAACTGTGTAATAAGGGGTAATCCGTCTGAAAAATTAAAAATTGATTTAATGAAGGTAAAAAGTGAAGCTGAGGAAGAGCTGACGAACAGGGCAGCTCTGTACTACACAATAAAGAGGGAAAGGTGTTATGAATATAGTGAAAAAGTTGGCCATGTTTTAGCTATGCGGACTAGGCAGACAGTAGCCTCTGGCATCGTTAGAGAGATTAGGGATGAGTATGGAAGGACATACACAGACTCGATTCAAATAAGAGAAGTATTTAGGAAATTCTATCAGAAACTATACGATCAGCAACACCTCTGCAACCCAGAAGAGATAAGCGACTATCTTCGGCATATTCCGTTTAAAGGGGTGGATATTGTAGATGCAGAAAGTCTGGAGAGATTGATGGATAAAATAGAAATACAAGAAGCCATGGCCAATCTCCCATCGGGAAAGGCTGCTGGCCCGGATCAACTCCCTTTGGAGTTTTATAAAATATTTTGGGAGAGTCTAGGTCAAGATTTAATTAATACTTTCCAACTAGCACAAACTGGCGAGTCTATCCCTAAATCTTGGGGAGGTGCAGATATTGTTTTAATATTAAAAAAGGGAAAAAAGGCGACTGACCCAGGGTCTTACAGACCTATAACTTTGATGAATAACGATACAAAAATATATTCGAAAGTATTAGCAACAAGATTTGCAGGGATAATCGGTAATTTAGTTAGTGATACCCAGCACGGATTTATCCCTGGTAGAGGGACAACTCACCACACCAGAAAGGTTATAACCCTGTTTGATGTCGCTGAGGTCACAGGATGGCTGTAATGCTGTTAGATGCAGAGAAAGCGTTTGATCGGGTCTCCTGGGACTATCTCTGGCATACCTTAACAAGAGTAGGTATAAAGGAGGGCTTCGTGAAGGCCATACAGACATTATACTTGAATCCGGTTTTGATAGAGCGCGCGAGGTCACCCAGCCAATGATTCCGCCGTTTCCGGCTTCAGGGCCCATATACTTTCAATTCACACTATTCATTGACAGGGCGACTTCACGGGCTGCTACCAATTGTGTGTGTTCCCTACTGTTATTACTCAGTGTACCCGACTTACCATCCACTAACACGGGTACCTATGACATCAATGAATCAGGGGCCTAGCTGTAAAAGGAAAGGCAGCAAATGCAATTTCAAATGACATTCAATATTGTTTAAATGACCACGGACAACTGGAAGTTTTTAAAATGTTTATCTAAAGTTCGTTATTTTCATTCATGAGATATACAAGAATAAGGCATTCAATAACTAGGATAATGTAAATGATATAACTATAGAGAAATAAAGACAGGGTAATCATCGAAATACTGTTATGAAATGCAAATGGGAAAAATACTATATAATCTCAGAAATGTTTAAGCATGGGCAGACTATGCATGGGTAACTATAGGAGGGCCTATAAAGAGTAACATGCTAAACTTAAAGTGAAGGGACCTTTAAACAGTCTAGGTAAGGAGGTTCTAGACCATATCAGAAAATGACAAACTGCAATGCAAAATATAATTTCTAACAGGTGAGGTGACATAGGAACACGTTTACTAGAAAAATATGCAAATGACTTTCAACAGTTTGCGGCAAAAAAGCATGGAAAATCAACATAGGCAAAGGTATGTCTTTATTAAAGCAAAAGGTAGAAATATAGAAAGGTGCAAGTTTAAAGAACTTAGAGCAGTATTTACCTAGACTGGTGTGGAAACCAAACCCTGGCCACGGGTCAGTTTAAGGACAGGAAACCCTCAAGGAAGGATACCCCTCAAAGGACAGCAGGTGCAGAATGGACACCCCGGACAGGACAGGATACCCTCAGATTAGGAATCAGGACAGGACCTCAGGACAGGACAGCAAACCCTCAGGACAGGACCGCTCAGGACAGGACCGCACCCGCAGTTTGGAAGCAACGCCTGCGCTCCACCCTCTCTGCAGCTATCGATCAAGACCCCGATTGGGTCAGCGAACTCCCAGCAAAGTGCTTTGCCAGCACTTTAAGGTTCAGTAGAACCTTAGTCTATGGTCAATTTCGGACAGAGTGCTCCGCTGCGCTCTGTATCTTCAGTCACCTATTGAGTACGATGGGTCAGTGACAGGTCAGCTAAACCAGACAAGTCGGACAATTCCCTAGGTGAACCCAGGGTAGATATACTCTTTTGGGGCAGTGTACCACCCCCCAATGTTGCAAAGTGTCAGAATCCCTCAATTTGGATTGGTCCTAAGGTAGGCTTTGGGTAACACACCAATCATATCAGTCTATTTAGATGCTACATTTACATATTTGGGTACCGCCTAGTGAGATTGGGGTTCCCATGAGAAATTGTGCAGAAATATGAGTGACAATATACATTGTTGCCGAGCTAGGACAATTGTCTCTGTTTTCCTGGGTTTTTCAGGTCAGTTCTCAGGAGCATCTTGCCCATCGCTGCCAGCTGGCTAAGTTCCATCAGCCAAAGTTGTCAGGTCCCTGGAAAAGTGATCATGCGCAGAAGGGACCTCCAAGATGGCTCATCGGTACAAACAGACCCCCATTCCCCGCGGTACATGAAAAGTAAGCGAAAACAAATTAATACATAGAAATAACGTTATGAAAACACATCATTTGGGTTTGAACTTTCAACTTATCACTACAAAATATACTTATGCAGTCTAAATGTTAGCTACACATAACATACACAAGAGCAGTGGCACGAGCAGTACCACGTTGTAGGCAAAGCTATGAATTACGCATGCGCATAAATTTCCCTCCACTTCTGCAGACCCGTCAGGACACGTGAGTGTGGCTAACGCATGCGCAGTAACTAAATACCAGCGGCGGCCATATTTTACGGACACGGATTAAAATGATTAGGAATACACATAGGCAAGCTTCTTAATCCTTATTCAAACTAAATATAAACGTTAGTAAGACGTACACTTATTACCTTGTTACACATAGACGAGGTTCATGACTTCGGCAAGGTCGCAAAATATGCGAAGCTTTGCTTCATCAATCCCCTCTTTGATGATATTTACTATCATCACAAAATAAATGGAACCAGATGCCAACTTTTCTTTCACACTTTATACAGTTCTATTTCTTCTAGCAATCGCTCCAGCTTTTCTCGTTCAGTTTTGGTAGGGTGAGAATTCTTCACCTTTTTATAGATCTGATTATTCATCTCTTCTAATTCGAGCTCATCCACACTCCGTTTCACTCCTCTTGTATTTTCCTCTCTCGCATTCACCTCATACTTCTTTGTGTGCTTGCGGCATTTGCAACAGACAAATATGAAAAATAGGATGAGACCTATAATTCCAATTGGCATCAGTACTTTGAGCAATAAGCCTTTACCTATACTAGCGAACCAATGACCTACATTTGAGAGACCATCTACCAGTCTCTTCCAGGCACTATCAACCTCGAGTGGTCTGAGTTCCTTTGCCAAATTAGTAATGTTTCTTACATATCTTTTGAGCTGCACACTTTTGTCCGGAATATAAGTGCAACAATGTTGCGCCTTCAACATCCGGCAGACTCCGCCCTCTTTCGCTAATAAGGTGTCAAGAGCAAGTCGATTCTGCAAAACCATTGATCTGATCGCAACCATTTCGGTGTTGACCAGCAGAAATCCATGAGCTGTCTCAGTAGACAATACATCCACTATAGTAGACAATTTACAAATTCTGTGAGTGTTCAGAACCACTCCCACTCCAGGTATCAGTGCACTGAAAATACTACCCATAATTTCACCTGTACTTTCTCTTTTACTACGCACTAAGCCATTAGTTTTTTCACTGCTTCCAGCATTCCCATTCACATGGTATATTTTCGGGAAGACAATGCCAAAATAGCAGCTTCCATACCAGTGATCCGGCAATTTGAAAATAAGCCTTGTCCCCACAAATATAATAAATTCCAGGAAACACAGGCTCTGACCCATTTTTGAAACCCCAACCTCCAATTACCTTGTAATTATGTTCGCATTCACTGGAACCAATGAAAATGTTATTATAATAGCTAGTCTTCTCGCGGTGAAGACATAGCTTGCCTTTCTTTTCAAAATCCAGCAACAGAGCAGGACCCGCCCCACCAGTTGAGGTGCCTTCCATGTTCTCTGCCCATCTTGGCTTTCTCTGACTTTCGTCATTAGCCTTCTTTTGTATTTTAATTCTTCTTTTCTCTGCCATGTTCAGGAACATTTTTTCCTGTTCACGCAAAGAACAAGTCAAGTTATCTCTGTGTGCGTCCGCTATGTCAATGTTACCTATAGTCAGAAAGTAGTCTCCCATATATCTTATTGTGTCACTTTTGGTATGTACAGGATTCAAGTTCCCACGTATAGGAAGTTCAGAAAAGATCACGTCATTGTTAGAGTAATAGTACTGTAACGGTCCTCTTTTGTAAAATAAACTAGCTAAAATGCTACAAGAAATTCCATAAGTCAGAGGTAAGTGATGGTATGTCACGCCTTCAGCCACAGAGGTAGGTAGCTTCATGCAGACATAGCAATCTTCAATTTCCATAGTCTCTACATAATGTATTAATAAGTTTGCGAAAACATTTAAGTGTGTCCTGTTCTTAATTCCATGATAATGTAGTCCTCCCTCATCTGATGCTTCTAAGTCTTGTTTTGTTTGTCTCAGTGCTCTCTCATGTCTTGCTACACTCTGTGTTGTCAGCTCCTCACTGTCAGTATTTACAATTTCAGTAGGGACAATGTTAGTATCTTTACTCACAGCAAAAGGTATAAAGATTGTTAGTCCTATCCAGAGTAATATCAGGACAACTACACTACAGACACATACCTTACAGCATGTTTTGCAACAGCTGCGACTAGGTCTACCACTCACGTTTGAATCAGACATTTTGGCTCAGAAGAAGTTTCTCGACCCCTCTTTGTGACTTTACACGAGTAGCTTACTTTGTGCAAATTCACGGTGGCTCGTCTTCTTCTTCGTCAGAGTACTCCGGGACGGGCTCTCCGTCGCTTACGTCAGTTATATCAAGATCTTCAAGTTCTTCCAACACAAGTGTCCATTCAGGTGACTTGTACTTTTTGTTTTGTCTTTTTATTCGATCACTTCTTCTGTTGGAAGTATCCTCTTGCTGTTTAGCTATGCGTGCACTTCTCCTTTCTTCTGCACGTTTTTCTTCTACCGTCTTTATCCTTAGTCTTAACTTCTTTACGAATCTGGGCTCAAGATGCTTTCTTTTCTTAAGTCTTTTAGTTGGTACTTGGACTTCGTTTCCTTCTCTTGCCCTTTTGTTTTCATTTACTGTTGGTAATTCTGTTTCAGTTTCTTCTTCTTCTATCTGACTAATACCAGGGCTCGCATCTATTTCTTCTGCCTGGTTACTAATCTGATCTTGTTCAGGTAAATTAGGTGTTTGCTCTTCAAGTGTCTCTGATTCTGTTTCCTGAACACGTTCTTCTAATCCTATCTGATCCTGTTCAAGCACTTCGATCTCTGGACTTTCTTCTGCTCGAACTATTACACTATGTCTAGTCTGTCCCTTCCCGATATCCGGAGTCAGTGGAGGAGTATCAAACACTTGCTCTGTATCCTGCACTTGTTCAGTATCGGGCACTTGTTCAGTCTTATTCACTTGTTCTGTATCAATCACGTGCTCTGTCCCTGTCTGACCTTCTCCTTCCTCAGTTTTGATGTGAATCTCAAGATTCTGAGGTTCTTCGCCTGTGCCTTGCTTTTCCTCACTAGTCCACTCTCTACCTTCCTGTAGTCGCTCCCTCGAATGGGATCTTCAGTGAGATCAATCAATGGAATCCACTCTTCTGGCCATATGCTTGGCAGCTCGTCTTCAGCTACTTCTGACTCAGCTTCTTGGACCCCTTCAGCAGGCTGGACTCTTGGTAGTTCGTCATCAACTATTCCTGGGCCAACTTCTGCTGATTCTACAGCTCGACTGGTACTGGGCTGTACGTTGTCAGCTACTTCTGGTCTGGCTCCAGCAGAGTCCTCTGTTGGATGCCCTTCTGCTTCAGGCACTTCGTCTGGTGGTACCTTCTGGGTGTGGCTGGCGTGTATCCAACGCGGAACCCCTGCACACTTGACTGCTGTGGTAGTAACCAGAATCACCTGACGTTTTTCTCCCCACCTTGGCTCCAGGCAGCTCTTCCGAGTATGCTTCTTTATCTTCACCCAGTCCCCCGGGACCAGTTTGTGGAGAGGAGTCGTTGGATTGAGGATGGCGTCTTCTCCGATCTGGCGAGAGATAGAACGCACTTGGTCACCCAATCTCTTGCAGTATTCAAGCACCAAATCATCAGTAATACTCAACAGTTTGCTTCCAGGCACCCATGCTTGTCTCATCACTCTTCCCATAATGATTTCATGGGGACTTAGGCCTGTTTTGCGATCAGGGATACTTCTGAGTCCCATCAGGACCAAGGGCAGGGCCTTCACCCAGGTCAATTTAGTTGCATCACACAGTTTGGCTAGTCTGTTTTTGATAGTTCCATTTATTTGTTCCACTACTCCAGAAGCCTCTGGACGGTAGGCACAGTGAAGCTTTTGGGAAATTCCAAAGGCCTTACAGAGTTCGTCGATCACTGCATTCTGAAAATGTGAGCCTTGATCTGATTCAATAGTGACTGGAACCCCGAACCTAGGTATCAGTTCTTTTAATAAACACTTAGCTACTGTTTTTGCGTCATTTTGGGGAGTAGGGAAAGCTCCCACCCATTTTGAAAATAAACAGACCATAACAAGGACATATCTTTTCCCTTCACAACGGGGCATGGTGATGAAATCAACCTGTATTCTTACAAAGGGACCCCCGGACCTCCCAATTTTCCCCAGTTCCACTACAGTCTTCTTCCCTGGGTTCATCTTTTGACATGACAGGCACCTCTGGCAGAGGGACTCTGCTACTTTCCTGAACTTTTTACTGTACCAAGTCTGTTGGAACACTAGAATCATGGCGTCCCTACCAATGTGTGATCCTTCATGTATCAACCTCGCCATTGCGCTAAGTAGGTGTCTAGGCAACACAGGCATACCAGTTGGACCTATAATGACACCATCCACACGTCTTGGTCTACATCCATCTTCCTTCCACTTCTCTCTTTCTTGCCAAGGTGCCGCCTGCTGCCACTCTTTCACTTCATCCCATGTAGGCACTTCTTCAAACACCTGAAGTTGGCAGCTGGTTCCTGGCCCCCCTCGTTTTGGATTTACGATATACCGATCTCTTGCGCACCATTGGGCCACTCGATCGGCATAATCGTTTCCCAGTGATACCTTGTCCATGCTTTTTTTATGAGCAGCACATTTTACCACTGCCAGTTCCTTTGGTAACTGGATTGCCTCTAAAAGGTCTTGAATAACTTTTCCATTTCGAATAGGGGTACCTGATGAAGTCAGGAACTCCCTCTGTAGCCACAATTGGCCAAAGTCATGCACGACCCCATAACAGTACTGACTGTCAGTATACACTGTTATGCGTAGGTTCTTCCCAATTTGGCAAGCTTTTATCATAGCAATCAATTCGGCTACTTGTGCAGACTTGATGTGATATAGATAACCTGCTTCCTCGATTTTCTCTAGGGACACTACTGCATAGGCAGCACTCAGGCCTCCTTGTTCATGCCTTAGACATGAACCATCTACAAATAGTTCTTTATCATGCACAGGCAATGGCGTTTCTTTTATGTCTGGGCGTGGCTTGGTATTGAATTCTGTTAGATCAATACAATCATGTTCATCATCCACCCCCCCTTCCATATCCTTTGGGTCGGGGAGTAAGGTGGCTGGGTTCAGAATACTGCACCTAACAATGTTTACATTTGCAGCACCCACAAGAATCCTCTCATATTTAGTCAGCCGACTAGGGGTGAGATACTGAGTTTTTGTTCTGGTCAACAAAATTACCACTCCATGTGGGACATACACAGTTACCGGATGTCCCATGACAATTGACTCACTCTGTTCTAAACTGGCACAGGTAGCAGCTACTGCTTTCAGACAACCAGGTAATCCAGCAGCCACTGGATCCAAGGTGGCAGAGAAATATGCCACAGGCCTTCTGGTTGTGCCATGTTCTTGAGTTAGGACAGACAACGCGCAATTATCGCGAGTGTCACAGAATAGGGCAAATTCTTTGGAATAGTCTGGCATTCCCAATGCGGGGCTGTGCACAGACAATTTCGCAGTTTGGTGAAGGCTGTTAAGCTTTCATCATCCCATTCTACAATCTCGGGTGTTCCTCTCTTGGTCATTTTTATCAAGGGCCTGGCTAGGACTGCAAATCCCAGAATCCACTGCCTGCAGTATCCTATCACACCCAGGAACATTCTGATCTCTTTTTGAGTACGGGGTAACTGCATCTTTTGAATTATCCTCACTCTTTCCGATGTCACTTTTCTGACACCTTTTTCTATCTGGTGCCCCAGATATTTCACCGATTTTGCACAAAACTGTAACTTGTCAGGGGACACTTTATGTCCCTTTTCACACAGGTGATTCAGCAGGGCAATGGTGTCAATCACACAATCCTTATGACTTTTAGACGCCACCAAGAGGTCGTCTATATATTGCACTAAGACAGAGTTCCCAGGTAGGACTAAAGTTTCCAAACATTTTTTCAAGATCTGATTAAAGATAGAGGGGCTCTCTGTATACCCTTGAGGGACCCGGTTCCAGCAATACACGTGACCTTCGAAGGCAAATGAGAAAAGAAATTTGCTATCTGGATGCAAAGGAATGGAAAAGAATGCATGACACAAGTCTATCACAGTGAACCACTCAGCATCCCAGGGAATCTGATACAGAATCACTGCTGGGTTCGGGACAATAGGGCAACAGGGAACTACTATTTTGTTGACTTTTCGTAGATCCTGTACTACTCTGTACTTGCCACTAGGCTTCTTGATACCCATAATCGGAGAGTTACATGGGCTACTCATTACCTCCTGTATGATGTTTCCTTCTAGCAATTTCTGTATTTCCACAGCGACACCAGCTTTCACTTCTGCATTCATCCTGTAGGGTTTAGTATTGGGGTATACTGCATTGTCCTTTATTGCTATCTGTATGGGGTCCACATTTTTCATTAACCCTACATCTTTCCCAGTAAAGTCCCATACCTCTGGCTTCACTGCTTCTTGGAGTTCTTTGGGCAAATCCTGCATAGTCATTCGTTTAATTTCCGAGTCAGGTCTGACTAACATTAATTTATAAATGCCGTCTTCATCTGGGGTCTGAATTTCCACACCCTTTGGTGTGCAAAAGATGGTACAGTTCATTTTGCACAGCAAATCACGTCCCAGCAAGTTCACTGGACTGGTGTCGCAAACGACAAATCTATGCATTTCCCTAAAATTTCCAATTGAGATCTCCATGGGCTTGGTAACAGGAGTACTAATCAATTGATTAGATACACCCACTACTTGGATGGCTTCTCCCGAGAGGGGTAGGTTTGGAACGTCCACTGTTCTCACAGTAGAACGGGTAGCGCCAGTGTCCAACAGAAAGGTGACATCGTTTCCGTCAACCTTTCCTTCAATGTATGGTCCGGACTGGTCTACCGGCAAGGAGGCGCCAAGTACGCACTCCTCGTCCTCCCCTCTCAGGCCCCGTCAGTACTGGTCATCACAAAGGAAGGTATCATTTAGAAGATACTGCGAAGTTGCTGCATTTCTGTTCTCATTGCTTTCCCAGACTTCTATCTCATCTCCCTCTGCCTGTTTTCCCCTGTATACTTGCTTTGGTGCTCGGGGCACCTGAACTGTTTTTACCTGTGGTTGAGTCTTTCTTGGTCTCTCTTTCTGCGTCTGTGGAGTTAAATCAGGAGTTTTGGGGTTATCTTCGGGCAAGTAAGGACACTCGTTGCGCCAATGTCCAATTTCGCCGCACTGATGGCAGGGAAATTTCTTCATAGCCTCCTCCCTGCTCATTTTGGGCCGGGGCTTGCCCCCTCCCCCTCCCCCAGGGCCTTCGTTCTTAGCATTTTTGACCATGTTACTCAACTGCTTTTCCTGCTGTCCTGCGAGCTTCACCTGAGCCCACATCACTTTCTCCTTGAGAGCCTTTTTCTTTTCTGCCATTTCGTCCTCGCAGTACTTTGCGTACCGCAGGACCTCGTCTACCTTTTTGGAGTGCCAACAGATTTTGTTATCTTTTATCCACTGACAAATTTCAGGTCTTAAACCGTTTACAAACCTGTAAATGAAGTGCGTCATGTCCTTCATCTCGATGTTATCTATACCACTATATGTTTTAAACACCTGCAACAGTCTTTCATAATAGGAGTGCACTGTCTCCTCTCTTTCCTGCATTGTTCGATCTATCCTGGTCCAATCCGTTTCCTTTGCTGGGACTTTTAGTTTCAGATGCTGAATTACTTGCTCATATTTTCTCATTACTTCTTTCGATGGTTCCCCGGTTTTCTCATCTCTCGGGTATTCCTCACTAGGCCAGGCTATGGCTATTTTACACTCGGTCCATAGATCGACCGGGACCACAATGTCGAAAAACCCATCCAGGTCTTTCCACAGGCATTTCTGCACCTTTACAAACCTTTCCACTTGCCGGTACCATTCAACTGGCTTCTCACGCAGTTTCGGGAAATCGTTAGTAAAGGACACAATATCCTGTCTGGACCATGGAACGTGCACATACCTCCCACCGGGTACTTCGCGCATGGGGCATAAAGTTTCGGGCTTGTCTACCTCTCTCAAAGGGAACTCAGGGGTTGCTTGTCTGGATCGGGCCTCCTCTTTCTTATGTGCCCACCTCGTTTTCCATTTTTCCACGTCTCCCCATTTTTGCAAAACTGCAAGCAACTCTTTAATCTGCAACTTTCTTCCTGACACATTCAAATTCTCTAAATCTTTGTCTGAGAACTCAGCTCGGTATGGTTTCTGCAAGGGCTTTGATCTGGATATATCTATTCCCATACTAGCTGCGGTGTCTGTCAGTTTTTCGTGGAGCACCTTAGTACTCCGGGTAAGACTTTTACACATAAACAGCAACTCTTCTTCAGAATAGGTATTCAATCTGTCTAACCCCACATTTCCTGCCATTAATTCCTCTATTTCTACTCTCAGTTTGTAGAGGTCTAAAGGTTTCGTTTGCGGAGCCTGTTTTTCTAACTCACGACTCCAATTTTCAATTTCTTCCGGCGTTACCAAAGAGACACTCCTGGTACCCGTTGCTGACTCTAATTTAATTTCTTTCGTATCAAAAGGATTATTCCTCTTCTGCACTCCCTTCCCTGTTTGTTTGTTTGGCAGGTCCAGGAACACAACTTCGGACTCGCACTCACTGGACTGATCGTCTATCAGTAGGGGCTCTTGCCTCGGTGGGGCCATTATCGGGTTCATAACCGGAGGGTTTAGACTTCCTTGACTATTCCCGTACAACGGAACCACGGGTCCGATTGTTACCGGAATAGTCAAAGCTTCAGGACTGGTATTTAACTGGGAGATCTTCTGAATTATTTCTGTCCTCTGTCTAGCTAGGGCCTCTTGCTCCCTTTCATCTAGTACTCTTCCTAATGTCCGCTCAGGTATTATCTGTGGGGTCAGGTGAGGGGTAAGACTCGGGGCAGTAGGATGCGTCTCACTTGGACCCCCACCATAATTTGGTTTCGGGAACAAAGTTCCTGTGCCAAATGACCTACGCTCTTCCCCATATGGAGGCTGCAAAAAGGGTACTCCTGAACTTACTGGCTTTTCTTCGTTTTCATACAGAGGTCTGGGAAAAAATGTTCTTTCACGGGAATATTTTTCCTCTGAGCTCTCGGGCATTCTAGGATATATATTGCGTACCTCTGCGGGTCCGGGGTTCTCAAAATAGGGCAACACCTGGCCACCTCCCCCCCTACATAGGGATCTGTCTTCCTCCTTAATAGATGGACGCTGGGGATTCTCTCCTGCACTGGAAGGTCGGGCTCCCTCATTATAAGGGGGCGGACTTCTCGTAAAGATGTCATCTAACAATTCATCGTCTGACTCTCCAAGGGCTCCCCAATGCTTACATTTTTCTGTCTTTTACCCTCCCCCCGAAGGGGTACATGCTGGCATCATGGGGAACAGACCCTCAACAATCATGCTCTGCCTCCACTGTTTCATCCTCTTATCCCTGGTCTCTTGTTTCAGCCTTGGATACCACTTGGTCAGACCTTTGTCCATTCGGGGTTTCTCTCTTTCAAAAGCCTCAATCTCCCATTCCTCTAATGCCTCATACTGCGTTAGTCTCGGTCTGGGATGTAATTCATTCATGCGGGTTCTCAAATTGAATAAAATCCTACCATTGAAGGTACCGTCTAACGGAAAAGCCAATACTCCGTCATCTTTTGTGTACCTTACCCAATTCTCCAACCACACACAGGTATTGTACCCTCGGTCAAACATCATGAATGAGGCAGGAGTATTCGGTGGCGGGACAATAACGCCTTCTCTAGATTTAATCGGTTTGTCCGTTTTGAAATAATTCTTTACCCTACTTACAAGGGACATCTTTCTCTTTCCTCCGTACATAATATCGTATCTATTGGCTTTCCACTGATCCCTTTCAAACCCTTGGTTTCTCGGATCGGGTCTAGTCTCTGGACAATACGAGTGCCACATACGATTTCTACGCTTAACTTTGTTTACAAAGCTACCTCCAATCAGAACGCGCCTTGCAATTCTGTGCGACCAATGAGGTGCACGCGTTCAAATAGTTTCGACCAATGGGTGCGCGGCCCCTTCGTGAGACAGTTCCCACTCCTCGGCGCTTCACCCCTCCTTTACAATTCCAGCCCCGCTACCCGCCCGCTGCTTCTACCAATCCCAGCGCGGCACGGAGTGACGTCAGAGGCGCTTCGCGGCTGACTCCCTCCCTTCACAAGGTAACGGAAACTTTCTTTCTTTCTTTCTAAAGTGCTCAGTGCTTGGTTATTTAACAACGAATACACATTCGCCACAGTGCTCAAGTGTCTAGACAGAAAGATTTCTTTTACTGCAAGTAAACTACTTCCATTTACTTTTCACGCGCTGCGGGCAGATCTCTTCCGCCTACCCTTCACTCTAGCATCGGTGAACCTGTTATTCCCCTAAACTCATCCACTTCTTTCCGGGATATATTCAGAGTTTAAGGTTTCCCAGCGGACCCCTCTGCTTTCACCCAAGCTCCGAGGAACCTGCTACTCTTCCGATGTGACCCTTACTAGGTTACGCCACTATGGGAATTTTGCCAATGAACCTCGTTACTGACATTTATTCACACATGTATTCAGAAAACCCTAGTTAGTGCTTCCCGGTTATCCTAACCTGCACCGAACTTTCCTTTAAGCCTGTGACCTCAGGACAATGGATTCTATTCACCACTTGCCCTTTCAATTCCCCGGGGAGTTCGGACAACACAATACAAGACGGTTTACAAATGCATGGATTAATACATATAACAATATAAGAACAAGAATAATAACAATACAACAATTCATGAATTTCAGCAGCGTATTCACAAGAGAATGATCAGCTCTCTCTGAACAGACGCTCTTCTAGCAGCATCAATGTACTAGCAGCTTCCGACTTAACTAGTCTAACTAGTCCTACCTAACCTTTAGCTAGTCCCTAACCATCCTCTGATCTACCAGAAAACTGATAGAGCGCGCGAGGTCACTCAGCCAATGATTCCGCCGTTTCCGGCTTCAGGGCCCATATACTTTCAATTCACACTATTCATTGACAGGGCGACTTCACGGGCTGCTACCAATTGTGTGTGTTCCCTACTGTTATTACTCAGTGTACCCGACTTACCATCCACTAACACGGGTACCTATGACATCAATGAATCAGGGGCCTAGCTGTAAAAGGAAAGGCAGCAAATGCAATTTCAAATGACATTCAATATTGTTTAAATGACCACGGACAACTGGAAGTTTTTAAAATGTTTATCTAAAGTTCGTTATTTTCATTCATGAGATATACAAGAATAAGGCATTCAATAACTAGGATAATGTAAATGATATAACTATAGAGAAATAAAGACAGGGTAATCATCGAAATACTGTTATGAAATGCAAATGGGAAAAATACTATATAATCTCAGAAATGTTTAAGCATGGGCAGACTATGCATGGGTAACTATAGGAGGGCCTATAAAGAGTAACACGCTAAACTTAAAGTGAAGGGACCTTTAAACAGTCTAGGTAAGGAGGTTCTAGACCATATCAGAAAATGACAAACTGCAATGCAAAATATAATTTCTAACAGGTGAGGTGACATAGGAACACGTTTACTAGAAAAATATGCAAATGACTTTCAACAGTGTGCGGCAAAAAAGCATGGAAAATCAACATATGCAAAGGTATGTCTTTATTAAAGCAAAAGGTAGAAATATAGAAAGGTGCAAGTTTAAAGAACTTAGAGCAGTATTTACCTAGACTGGTGTGGAAACCAAACCCTGGCCACGGGTCAGTTTAAGGACAGGAAACCCTCAAGGAAGGATACCCCTCAAAGGACAGCAGGTGCAGAATGGACACCCCGGACAGGACAGGATACCCTCAGATTAGGAATCAGGACAGGACCTCAGGACAGGACAGCAAACCCTCAGGACAGGACCGCTCAGGACAGGACCGCACCCGCAGTTTGGAAGCAACGCCTGCGCTCCACCCTCTCTGCAGCTATCGATCAAGACCCCGATTGGGTCAGCGAACTCCCAGCAAAGTGCTTTGCCAGCACTTTAAGGTTCAGTAGAACCTTAGTCAATTTTGGACAGAGTGCTCCGCTGCGCTCTGTATCTTCAGTCACCTATTGAGTACGATGGGTCAGTGACAGGTCAGCTAAACCAGACAAGTCGGACAATTCCCTAGGTGAACCCAGGGTAGATATACTCTTTTGGGGCAGTGTACCACCCCCCAATGTTGCAAAGTGTCAGAATCCCTCAATTTGGATTGGTCCTAAGGTAGGCTTTGGGTAACACACCAATCATATCAGTCTATTTAGATGCTACATTTACATATTTGGGTACCGCCTAGTGAGATTGGGGTTCCCATGAGAAATTGTGCAGAAATATGAGTGACAATATACATTGTTGCCGAGCTAGGACAATTGTCTCTGTTTTCCTGGGTTTTTCAGGTCAGTTCTCAGGAGCATCTTGCCCATCGCTGCCAGCTGGCTAAGTTCCATCAGCCAAAGTTGTCAGGTCCCTGGAAAAGTGATCATGCGCAGAAGGGACCTCCAAGATGGCTCATCGGTACAAACAGACCCCCATTCCCCGCGGTACATGAAAAGTAAGCGAAAACAAATTAATACATAGAAATAACGTTATGAAAACACATCATTTGGGTTTGAACTTTCAACTTATCACTACAAAATATACTTATGCAGTCTAAATGTTAGCTACACATAACATACACAAGAGCAGTGGCACGAGCAGTACCACGTTGTAGGCAAAGCTATGAATTACGCATGCGCATAAATTTCCCTCCACTTCTGCAGACCCGTCAGGACACGTGAATGTGGCTAACGCATGCGCAGTAACTAAATACCAGCGGCGGCCATATTTTACGGACACGGATTAAAATGATTAGGAATACACATAGGCAAGCTTCTTAATCCTTATTCAAACTAAATATAAACGTTAGTAAGACGTACACTTATTACCTTGTTACACATAGACGAGGTTCATGACTTCGGCAAGGTCGCAAAATATGCGAAGCTTTGCTTCATCAGTAGCAGCGTTGAGAATTAATGGGGGGACTACGGATCAATTTCATATTAAAAGAGGTACACGACAGGGCTGCCCATGTTCCCCTATTCTATTTGCTATGTATATGGATCCCCTAATTCGCAGGATAGAGCTATCTCCAGGTATTCCCTCACAGGATACATTACTCGGTCCTTGTAAGATTCTAGCTTACGCCGATGACGTGGCGGTGGTAACTCCAAACCCCACGGAGGCAATCGAGAGGATAGAGGTGGAAGCTCGTAAATTTGGGCATATATCGGGTTATGCCCTGAATACTACAAAGACGCAGATTATTAAAAATTCCAAGATAATTTGTAGAGATAATCGGGTGGTCCAACAGGGACTTTATCTGGGTATCGTTATCACTTCTGATCTCAATAAATTAGTGGAAAAAAACATAGCTCCAATAGTAGAGAAAGTCAAAAAAGATCTTGACCGATATGAGAACTTACATTTATCTCTAATAGGCCGCGTTAATATCATTAAAATGTTGGTATTGCCGAAATTTTTGTATATATTTAGAACAATTCCATTAGCCATCGAGAACAAGTGGTTTAAAATCTGTGAGCAAATGGTCAATCGTTTTATTTGGGCAAAAGGCAAGACGCGGAGGGCGCTGAGATATATGTCACTCACACGGGAGAGAGGAGGTTGGTCACTACCAGATCTAAAGTTATATTATTGGGTTTCAGCACTGCAATATATGGGAGGTTTGATTGGAGGGGCTGAAGTGGAGGGTTGGGACAAGGCCGGGTCTCTAGCAATATATGGCCTGGCTCTAGGTATCAATGCCGAAAATGTGTTTCTAAGATTTACAGAAGGTAGCTACTTCAAAAGAACACGCTTCAAGACAGTAATAGCGGCACATAACATTTGGAAAGGGTTCTCAAAAAAGATGGGAATTGGGAAGTTTAATTTCTACACCAGATTAAAGGATAACCCCTCCTTACCGAGCGAGATTTTTTCAGGAGCTGTCTTCAAAGAATGGTATAGTCACGGGATAAGAAAAGTTGGCGATATGATGGGCCCACAAGGGATTTTACAATTTGTGGATCTACAAACCAGTTTTTTATTAGATACAAAACACTTCTACAAATATCTCCAAATAAGAAGTTACCTTTTGAGAAAGCAGGGGGGTACACTGGGTTTTGGAAAAAGTACATTGTTAGATCTTGTAGAGAATGGCTCTGATTGTACTATTAGAAGATATTATTCAGAAATGACTATGTTAAAAAAAGATGACTTAGAGAAGTGGACAGATAGATGGTCATTAGATCTGGAACTGAATGGGGATATCTTTACCGAGTCGTTAGAAATGGGGAAGACAATGTTATGTTCATCATCCCTTCAGGCCCAACACTATAAAACGCTATACCATTTATATTACACACCAGCGAAGATCGCTCAGTGGGGTGGTACATCAGGTACTACCTGCTTCAGATGTGGAAGCTCTAATGCTGATTTGATACATATCTTCGCAACTTGTTCACATCTAGACAAACTGAAACAGGATATTGTGGAATTCTTTCAAAGGGCAATGTTAATAACAATAGAATTAACACCAGCCACTATGTTGTTGGGGATCAATTCAGTACAAACAAGCTGTAAAAGTTTTATTTTTGTCTCAATGGCGATATTGAGGCTATTACTGGCCTCCGCCTGGCTGGAACCTAACCCACCATCATATCATCATTGGCTAGGAAAAGTAATGTCAGCACAAAAACTGGAAACCGCTATATATGCTAGGAGGGGTAAAAAGGGGAAGAAGATGGGTACGCAAATCTGGGAACCATTTATACAATGGAAGTATGGTCTAGACGCCTAAGTGAATGTCATTAAGTTACTACATGAAATGTATATATAGCATATATTTGGATAATCGGTTTGTTTATGTTTGAACATGCATGCTTGTGTATTTATATGTATGTATTTATAGTATAGTTATGTATTATTATGCCCTGCCCATGTCAACACAAAATAAGGGGGAAAAAAACGTAATAAAAAAAAAAAAAAAAAAAAAAAAGCAGAGTAATCAGACTCCATTAACGGCCAAGACTTACTCTAGGAAGTGGTAAATACAGTGCAGAGTAATCAGACTCCATTAACGGCCAAGACTTACTCTAGGAAGTGGTAAATACAGTGCAGAGTAATCAGACTCCATTAACGGCCAAGACTTGCTCTAGGGAGTGGTAAATACAGTGCAGAGTAATCAGACTCCATTAACAGCCAAGACTTGCTCTAGGAAGTGGTAAATACAGTGCAGAGTAATCAGACTCCATTACCAGCCAAGACTTACTCTAGGAAGTGGTAAATACAGTGCAGAGTAATCAGACTCCATTAACGGCCATGACTTACTCTAGGAAGTGGTAAATACAGTGCAGAGTAATCAGACTCCATTAACGGCCAAGACTTACTCTAGGAAGTGGTAAATAGAGTGCAGAGTAATCAGACTCCATTAACGGCCAAGACTTACTCTAGGAAGTGGTAAATAGAGTGCAGAGTAATCAGACTCCATTAACGGCCAAGACTTACTCTAGGAAGTGGTAAATAGAGTGCAGAGTAATCAGACTCCATTAACGGCCAAGACTTACTCTAGGAAGTGGTAAATACAGTGCAGAGTAATCAGACTCCATTAACGGCCAAGACTTACTCTAGGAAGTGGTAAATACAGTGCAGAGTAACCAGACTCCATTAACAGCCAAGACTTACTCTAGGAAGTGGTAAATAGAGTGCAGAGTAATCAGACTCCATTAACAGCCAAGACTTACTCTAGGAAGTGGTAAATAGAGTGCAGAGTAATCAGACTCCATTAACGGCCAAGACTTACTCTAGGAAGTGGTAAATACAGTGCAGAGTAATCAGACTCCATTAACGGCCAAGACTTACTCTAGGAAGTGGTAAATAGAGTGCAGAGTAATCAGACTCCATTAACGGCCAAGACTTACTCTAGGAAGTGGTAAATACAGTGCAGAGTAATCAGACTCCATTAACGGCCAAGACTTACTCTAGGAAGTGGTAAATACAGTGCAGAGTAATCAGACTCCATTAACGGCCAAGACTTACTCTAGGAAGTGGTAAATACACTGCAGAGTAATCAGACTCCATTAACGGCCAAGACTTACTCTGGGAAGTGGTAAATACAGTGCAGAGTAATCAGACTCCATTAACGGCCAAGACTTACTCTAGGAAGTGGTAAATAGAGTGCAGAGTAATCAGACTCCATTAACGGCCTAGACTTACTCTAGGAAGTGGTAAATACAGTGGAGAGTAATCAGACTCCATTAACGGCCTAGACTTACTCTAGGAAGTGGTAAATACAGTGCAGAGTAATCAGACTCCATTAACGGCCAAGACTTACTCTAGGAAGTGGTAACTACAGTGCAGAGTAATCAGACTCCATTAACGGCCAAGACTTACTCTAGGAAGTGGTAAATACAGTGCAGAGTAATCAGACTCCATTAACGGCCAAGACTTACTCTAGGAAGTGGTAAATACACTGCAGAGTAATCAGACTCCATTAACGGCCAAGACTTACTCTAGGAAGTGGTAAATAGAGTGCAGAGTAATCAGACTCCATTAACGGCCAAGACTTACTCTAGGAAGTGGTAAATACAGTGCAGAGTAATCAGACTCCATTAACAGCCAAGACTTACTCTAGGAAGTGGTAAATACAGTGCAGAGTAATCAGACTCCATTAACAGCCAAGACTTACTCTAGGAAGTGGTAAATACAGTGCAGAGTAATCAGACTCCATTAACAGCCAAGACTTACTCTAGGAAGTGGTAAATACAGTGCAGAGTAATCAGACTCCATTAACAGCCAAGACTTACTCTAGGAAGTGGTAAATACAGTGCAGAGTAATCAGACTCCATTAACAGCCAAGACTTACTCTAGGAAGTGGTAAATACAGTGCAGAGTAATCAGACTCCATTAACAGCCAAGACTTACTCTAGGAAGTGGTAAATACAGTGCAGAGTAATCAGACTCCATTAACGGCCTAGACTTACTCTAGGAAGTGGTAAATACAGTGCAGAGTAATCAGACTCCATTAACGGCCAAGACTTACTCTAGGAAGTGGTAACTACAGTGCAGAGTAATCAGACTCCATTAACGGCCAAGACTTACTCTAGGAAGTGGTAAATACAGTGCAGAGTAATCAGACTCCATTAACGGCCAAGACTTACTCTAGGAAGTGGTAAATACAGTGCAGAGTAATCAGACTCCATTAACGGCCAAGACTTACTCTAGGAAGTGGTAAATAGAGTGCAGAGTAATCAGACTCCATTAACGGCCAAGACTTACTCTAGGAAGTGGTAAATAGAGTGCAGAGTAATCAGACTCCATTAACAGCCAAGACTTACTCTAGGAAGTGGTAAATACAGTGCAGAGTAATCAGACTCCATTAACAGCCAAGACTTACTCTAGGAAGTGGTAAATACAGTGCAGAGTAATCAGACTCCATTAACAGCCAAGACTTACTCTAGGAAGTGGTAAATACAGTGCAGAGTAATCAGACTCCATTAACAGCCAAGACTTACTCTAGGAAGTGGTAAATACAGTGCAGAGTAATCAGACTCCATTAACAGCCAAGACTTACTCTAGGAAGTGGTAAATACAGTGCAGAGTAATCAGACTCCATTAACAGCCAAGACTTACTCTAGGAAGTGGTAAATACAGTGCAGAGTAATCAGACTCCATTAACAGCCAAGACGTACTCTAGGAAGTGGTAAATACAGTGCAGAGTAATCAGACTCCATTAACAGCCAAGACGTACTCTAGGAAGTGGTAAATACAGTGCAGAGTAATCAGACTCCATTAACAGCCAAGACTTACTCTAGGAAGTGGTAAATAGAGTGCAGAGTAATCAGACTCCATTAACAGCCAAGACTTACTCTAGGAAGTGGTAAATAGAGTGCAGAGTAATCAGACTCCATTAACAGCCAAGACTTACTCTAGGAAGTGGTAACTACAGTGCAGAGTAATCAGACTCCATTAACAGCCAAGACTTACTCTAGGAAGTGGTAACTACAGTGCAGAGTAATCAGACTCCTTTAACAGCCAAGACTTACTCTAGGAAGTGGTACATAGAGTGCAGAGTAATCAGACTCCATTAACAGCCAAGACTTACTCTAGGAAGTGGTAAATACAGTGCAGAGTAATCAGACTCCATTAACAGCCAAGACTTACTCTAGGAAGTGGTAAATACAGTGCAGAGTAATCAGACTCCATTAACAGCCAAGACTTACTCTAGGAAGTGGTAAATACAGTGCAGAGTAATCAGACTCCATTAACAGCCAAGACTTACTCCAGGAAGTGGTAAATACAGTGCAGAGTAATCAGACTCCATTAACAGCCAAGACTTACTCTAGGAAGTGGTAAATACAGTGCAGAGTAATCAGACTCCATTAACAGCCAAGACTTACTCTAGGAAGTGGTAAATACAGTGCAGAGTAATCAGACTCCATTAACGGCCAAGACTTACTCTATGAAGTGGTAAATACAGTGCAGAGTAATCAGACTCCATTAACGGCCAAGACTTACTCTAGGAAGTGGTAAATACAGTGCAGAGTAATCAAACACCATTAACGGCCAAGACTTACTCTAGGAAGTGGTAAATAGAGTGCAGAGTAATCAGACTCCATTAACGGCCAAGACTTACTCTAGGAAGTGGTAAATACAGTGCAGAGTAATGAGACTCCATTAACGGCCAAGACTTACTCTAGGAAGTGGTAAATAGAGTGCAGAGTAATCAGACTCCATTAACGGCCAAGACTTACTCTAGGAAGTGGTAAATAGAGTGCAGAGTAATCAGACTCCATTAACGGCCAAGACTTACTCTAGGAAGTGGTAAATACAGTGCAGAGTAATGAGACTCCATTAACGGCCTAGACTTACTCTAGGAAGTGGTAAATACAGTGCAGAGTAATCAGACTCCATTAACGGCCAAGACTTACTCTAGGAAGTGGTAAATACAGTGCAGAGTAATCAGACTCCATTAACGGCCAAGACTTACTCTAGGAAGTGGTAAATACAGTGCAGAGTAATCAGACACCATTAACGGCCAAGACTTACTCTAGGAAGTGGTAAATAGAGTGCAGAGTAATCAGACTCCATTAACGGCCAAGACTTACTCTAGGAAGTGGTAAATACAGTGCAGAGTAATCAGACTCCATTAACAGCCAAGACTTACTCTAGGACGTGGTAAATACAGTGCAGAGTAATCAGACTCCATTAACAGCCAAGACTTACTCTAGGAAGTGGTAAATACAGTGCAGAGTAATCATACTCCATTAACGGCCTAGACTTACTCTAGGAAGTGGTAAATACAGTGCAGAGGTAAGATCCTCTTGGAGGAACTTAGCCTCGTAGAAGGGCTTATTATTAATGGCAGAATGCCCTCTGATACTCCTGCTAATTGTACACACGGATCATATAGGGGTGAGTCCATCTTGGACTACGCCATCACGGACTATGATACGTTCTCCTTTATAAAAGATATGGTGATCTCCCACTCTCCCCTGAGTGATCATAAATTAATTAATGTCACTATTTCATTAATCCCCCCTGAAGCTAATTCTTGGTCCCTAAAAGATAGAGATCTGTCCATTGATCGAAAGTCAGGTAGATGTTTTTGGGGCTCTACGAATATGAAGGACGTACAAAATCTCCTAGCCCATACCTTACTTGAACTTGATCAGTGGGAGGGTATAGAATGTTTCCAACTTGAAAATCTGATTAAAAAAATTATTGGTTTAGCCAAGAAAAGGGGAAACCCCAAAAGACCTCATTTTTCTCCCAGTTCATTAGTTTTATTGAATAGGGAGATAAATGTACTTATCAGGAAACAATATCTTAACAGATCTGGGGAAAACGAGCGTCAGTTGGCTTTGTTAAAACGCAGGAGAGTTAGACTGAGATCTAAGTTAAAAAGAGAAAAGGAAGACTCTCTCTGGATTAGATTAAAAGAGGTGTTAACCTATTATAAATCTAGAGAATTTTGGTCCATAATAAGGAAAGGCTGTGGCTCCACAGTAACTCCCAGTCCAATATCCATTCCCGAAGAGGTCTGGACGCTATTTGTAACTTCTTTATATGCTCCGAATGGTGTAATGGAGGATTTATGTATCCTGGATCCAAATAGTGCGCAAAAAATAATACTCCCTACTGAAAAAACTATAGCTTCTGTGATAAGGAGTATGCGCTCTACCGGAGCTATGGGCCCAGACGAACTGCCCATGTCAATAATTAAGCAGGATGTTACCACTTGGAGTAGGATTCTTCTCCCAATATTTCAAGCTTGCTTTTTATCAAGAACTGTCCCCGATTCCTGGAGGGGAAGTATATTAATCCCGATATTTAAAAAGGGTGATCGGGCGATGCCATCTAATTATCGTCTAATAGCTCTATTAGATGCAATAGGGAAAATTTTCGCTAAATGCCTTCTAATGCTAATCGTGGAATGGGCAGAAGCCAATATGATTTTACCAATGGAACAAACAGGGTTCCGTGAAGAGCATGGAACGTTAGATAACTTGACACTACTGCAGGTGATTACTGACAAATACGTATGTGTCCGTGGTGGTGGCATATATGCCGCATTTATTGATTTCTCCACGGCGTTTGACAAAGTGGATCGTCCAGCGCTGTGGAGAAAGTTGGCCGTGTTGGGTATGCCAGGATACCTGCTCGAATTGGTTAGGTCTCTACATATGAACACATGGTGTATGGTGCTACAAGGTGGGGAAAGGGGTCTTACTTCATCCATCCCCTCCCAGAATGGGCTTAAACAAGGGTGTATATTGGCGCCCTTATTGTTTTCATTATATATGGCCGACCTTCCAAACTCTATTTCCGCGTGTGAGGGACTCGCACCGATAATTGGAGGGTCTGCTATATCTATTTTAATGTACGCAGACGATATACTTGTTTTAGATTTGACCCCGAAGGGTTTATCTAATCGTCTGCTTGCATTGAACCAATTTGCTGTAGCACATCATATGAATATTAATACATCGAAAAGTAAAATCATGTGTATTTTTGGTAAGAGAAAATGTAGGTCAGAAAGCTATAAGTGGTTCATAGGGGGACAAAAACTCGACGTGGTTAAAACTTATACCTTTTTAGGCAAAATAATATCAGCAAATCTTAGTGAGAACCCCCATATCG
The DNA here is from genome assembly GCF_964261635.1 of Lissotriton helveticus. Taxonomy (NCBI): domain Eukaryota; kingdom Metazoa; phylum Chordata; class Amphibia; order Caudata; family Salamandridae; genus Lissotriton; species Lissotriton helveticus. The sequence continues at coordinate 2,123,360,099 of NC_136067.1, read as the reverse complement.
AACATAACTCTCGCAAAGCTCTGGCCCATGGTATGGGGTTATGTTCGTTATATAATGCTACTGGGAAGAGACATTTCTCACTCTTTTTGGAGGTTTTTAAAGCAAAAGTTCCAGCGACTATACTATATGGAATCGAATTAGTAGAGCTGAAACATTGGGGATTTCTTCAAAAAATGGAAGGAAAGGTACTGCGGAAAATTTCATCTTTTAATAATGCATGTTCTACCTCTTCTTGTAGGTTGGAATTCGGACTTCGAAGTTGTTGGACACAGGGGCTGGTTGCTCTTGTAAGATGGGTAGCCTGTTTAGCTAGAGGTAAACCTGGTACTTTGAGAGAACTCATTAAAAAGGAATTATTGGGCAATTTTAATGAATTCTCGTCACTAGTAAAAAACTTTAGGAAAGCAGTAGCCCTGTTAGAGTTGGAGGAGAGTACCTTATTTTTACTCTCTCCCCTAGAACTAAAAGCTAGACTAAAAAGTGCATCGTGGGATCTGTGTTACAAGTTGGACATCCTTGCCCAACCCAGATTATATGACAGGGAATCCCTTATAAAAACATATATCCCCAAGCATACCCAACAATATCTCATCTGGAATATTCCTCATGGGGTTCGTAGACTATGGTACCTTTTACGCCATGATTTGCTTCCTCTCAACTCGCTCCTAGCAAAGTGGTATGGGGGATCCCCATTATGTAATTTTTGTACTAAAGCTGTACAAGATCGTAACCACGTTTTGTTTATTTGTCCTGTATTACGCTCCTTGCGCCATAAATGGATAAAACCTATCTGTTTACAATTGGGAATTGTAAATGTTAAATTGTTCCTTCATGCACTTTACTGCCCGCCAAATGAATTGTTTTGTTTTAGAATTTTTAAATTTTTTAAAGGGTTTTTAAATATTTATTAATGATGACAGGGAGATGTTGATGTTGATGTTCGCTTTATCGCTGTTAATGTGTTTTTTTTTGCTGTATGTTGTTATTTTCTTATTATCCTAACTGTATAATGGTGTGTTTAATTTTATGTGGCCCTCATTGAGAGCCAAAACATAAAAAACTTTTGAACCTTTTGAACCTACAGTGCAGAGTAATCAGACTCCTTTAACAGCCAAGACTTACTCTAGGAAGTGGTAAATACAGTGCAGAGTAATCAAACTCCATTAACGGCCAAGACTTACTCTAGGAAGTGGTAAATACAGTGCAGAGTAATCAGACTCCATTAACGGCCAAGACTTACTCTAGGAAGTGGTAAATACAGTGCAGAGTAATTAGACTCCATTAACGGCCAAGACTTACTCTAGGAAGTGGTAAATACAGTGCAGAGTAATTAGACTCCATTAACGGCCAAGACTTACTCTAGGAAGTGGTAAATACAGTGCAGAGTAACCAGACTCCATTAACAGCCAAGACTTACTCTAGGAAGTGGTAAATACACTGCAGAGTAACCAGACTCCATTAACAGCCAAGACTTACTCTAGGAAGTGGTAAATACACTGCAGAGTAATCAGACTCCGTTAACAGCCAAGACTTACTCTAGGAAGTGGTAAATAGAGTGCAGAGTAATCAGACTCCATTAACAGCCAAGACTTACTCTAGGAAGTGGTAAATACAGTGCAGAGTAATCAGACTCCGTTAACAGCCAAGACTTACTCTAGGAAGTGGTAAATACAGTGCAGAGTAATCAGACTCCATTAACAGCCAAGACTTACTCTAGGAAGTGGTAAATACAGTGCAGAGTAATCAGACTCCATTAACAGCCAAGACTTACTCTAGGAAGTGGTAAATACAGTGCAGAGTAATCAGACTCCATTAACAGCCAAGACTTACTCTAGGAAGTGGTAAATACAGTGCAGAGTAATCAGACTCCATTAACAGCCAAGACTTACTCTAGGAAGTGGTAACTACAGTGCAGAGTAATCAGACTCCTATAACAGCCACGACTTACTCTAGGAAGTGGTAAATAGAGTGCAGAGTAATCAGACTCCATTAACGGCCAAGACTTACTCTAGGAAGTGGTAAATAGAGTGCAGAGTAATTAGACTCCATTAACAGCCAAGACTTACTCTAGGAAGTGGTAAATACAGTGCAGAGTAATCAGACTCCATTAACGGCCAAGACTTACTCTAGGAAGTGGTAAATACAGTGCAGAGTAATCAGACTCCATTAACGGCCAAGACTTACTCTAGGAAGTGGTAAATACAGTGCAGAGTAATCAGACTCCATTAACGGCCAAGACTTACTCTAGGAAGTGGTAAATACACTGCAGAGTAATCAGACTCCATAAACGGCCAAGACTTACTCTAGGAAGTGGTAAATACAGTGCAGAGTAATCAGACTCCATTAACGGCCAAGACTTACTCTAGGAAGTGGTAAATACACTGCAGAGTAATCAGACTCCATTAACGGCCAAGACTTACTCTAGGAAGTGGTAAATACAGTGCAGAGTAATCAGACTCCTTTAACAGCCAAGACTTACTCTAGGAAGTGGTAAATAGAGGGCAGAGTAATCAGACTCCATTAACAGCCAAGACTTACTCTAGGAAGTGGTAAATACAGTGCAGAGTAATCAGACTCCATTAACGGCCAAGACTTACTCTAGGAAGTGGTAAATACAGTGCAGAGTAATCAGACTCCACTAACGGCCAAGACTTACTCTAGGAAGTGGTAAATACAGTGCAGAGTAATCAGACTCCATTAACGGCCAAGACTTACTCTAGGAAGTGGTAAATACAGTGCAGAGTAATCAGACTCCATTAACGGCCAAGACTTACTCTAGGAAGTGGTGAATAGAGTGCAGAGTAATCAGACTCCATTAACAGCCAAGACTTACTCTAGGAAGTGGTAAATAGAGTGCAGAGTAATCAGACTCCATTAACAGCCAAGACTTACTCTAGGAAGAGGTAAATACAGTGCAGAGTAATCAGACTCCATTAACAGCCAAGACTTACTCTAGGAAGTGGTAAATACAGTGCAGAGTAATCAGACTCCATTTAAGCCAAGACTTACTCTAGGAAGTGGTAAATACAGTGCAGAGTAATCAGACTCCATTAACAGCCAAGACTTACTCTAGGAAGTGGTAAATAGAGTGCAGAGTAATCAGACTCCATTAACAGCCAAGACTTACTCTAGGAAGTGGTAAATAGAGTGCAGAGTAATCAGACTCCATTAACAGCCAAGACTTACTCTAGGAAGTGGTAAATACAGTGCAGAGTAATCAGACTCCATTAACGGCCAAGACTTACTCTAGGAAGTGGTAAATAGAGTGCAGAGTAATCAGACTCCATTAACAGCCAAGACTTACTCTAGGAAGTGGTAAATAGAGTGCAGAGTAATCAGACTCCATTAACGGCCAAGACTTACTCTAGGAAGTGGTAAATAGAGTGCAGAGTAATCAGACTCCATTAACGGCCAAGACTTACTCTAGGAAGTGGTAAATACAGTGCAGAGTAATCAGACTCCATTAACGGCCAAGACTTACTCTAGGAAGTGGTAAATAGAGTGCAGAGTAATCAGACTCCATTAACGGCCTAGACTTACTCTAGGAAGTGGTAAATACAGTGCAGAGTAATCAGACTCCATTAACGGCCTAGACTTACTCTAGGAAGTGGTAAATAGAGTGCAGAGTAATCAGACTCCATTAACAGCCAAGACTTACTCTAGGAAGTGGTAAATACAGTGCAGAGTAATCAGACTCCATTAACAGCCAAGACTTACTCTAGGAAGTGGTAAATACATTGCAGAGTAATCAGACTCCATTAACAGCCAAGACTTACTCTAGGAAGTGGTAAATACAGTGCAGAGTAATCAGACTCCATTAACAGCCAAGACTTACTCCAGGAAGTGGTAAATACAGTGCAGAGTAATCAGACTCCATTAACAGCCAAGACTTACTCTAGGAAGTGGTAAATACAGTGCAGAGTAATCAGACTCCATTAACAGCCAAGACTTACTCTAGGAAGTGGTAACTACAGTGCAGAGTAATCAGACTCCTATAACAGCCAAGACTTACTCTAGGAAGTGGTAAATAGAGTGCAGAGTAATCAGACTCCATTAACAGCCAAGACTTACTCTAGGAAGTGGTAAATAGAGTGCAGAGTAATTAGACTCCATTAACAGCCAAGACTTACTCTAGGAAGTGGTAAATACAGTGCAGAGTAATCAGACTCCATTAACGGCCAAGACTTACTCTAGGAAGTGGTAAATACAGTGCAGAGTAATCAGACTCCATTAACGGCCAAGACTTACTCTAGGAAGTGGTAAATACACTGCAGAGTAATCAGACTCCATTAATGGCCAAGACTTACTCTAGGAAGTGGTAAATACAGTGCAGAGTAATCAGACTCCATTAACAGCCAAGACTTACTCTAGGAAGTGGTAAATACACTGCAGAGTAATCAGACTCCATTAACGGCCAAGACTTACTCTAGGAAGTGGTAAATACAGTGCAGAGTAATCAGACTCCATTAACAGCCAAGACTTACTCTAGCAAGTGGTAAATACAGTGCAGAGTAATCAGACTCCATTAACAGCCAAGACTTACTCTAGGAAGTGGTAAATACAGTGCAGAGTAATCAGACTCCATTAACAGCCAAGACTTACTCTAGGAAGTGGTAAATACAGTGCAGAGTAATCAGACTCCATTAACGGCCAAGACTTACTCTAGGAAGTGGTAAATACAGTGCAGAGTAATCAGACTCCATTAACGGCCAAGACTTACTCTAGGAAGTGGTAAATACAGTGCAGAGTAATCAGACTCCATTAACGGCCAAGACTTACTCTAGGAAGTGGTAAATACAGTGCAGAGTAATCAGACTCCATTAACGGCCAAGACTTACTCTAGGAAGTGGTAAATACACTGCAGAGTAATCAGACTCCATTAATGGCCAAGACTTACTCTAGGAAGTGGTAAATACAGTGCAGAGTAATCAGACTCCATTAACAGCCAAGACTTACTCTAGGAAGTGGTAAATACACTGCAGAGTAATCAGACTCCATTAACGGCCAAGTCTTACTCTAGGAAGTGGTAAATACAGTGCAGAGTAATCAGACTCCATTAACAGCCAAGACTTACTCTAGCAAGTGGTAAATACAGTGCAGAGTAATCAGACTCCATTAACAGCCAAGACTTACTCTAGGAAGTGGTAAATACAGTGCAGAGTAATCAGACTCCATTAACAGCCAAGACTTACTCTAGGAAGTGGTAAATACAGTGCAGAGTAATCAGACTCCATTAACAGCCAAGACTTACTCTAGGAAGTGGTAAATACAGTGCAGAGTAATCAGACTCCATTAACAGCCAAAAGTCAAGCCAGAACAGGGGATTAAGGCTATTATGCCCGCACTGGTGACAAAATCCCTAATGTGTGTGTATGTGTTTAGGTGCAGGTAGTCTGGGATACAATCCCCTAGATCCCAATTTTCGAAAAACAAGAAATTGTTTTACAAATCAAAGATTAGCACAAATTGACTCCGCACACTTAAATAATAAATATCATAAAATCATTAATGTTATCCACAGCGTTCCAATATCTCTTCAGTCATTCTCCCAAGAATTCCAAAGTCAGGTTATCTTCAGTAGAAAAAGTCTTTATTTTCACAAACACTTTTAAGATCAATAGCCAACGCGTTTCGTCCGTGACCGGACTTCTTCAGGGCTTTATCTCGAATTCTCTTATTTATGATGCTGCACAATGGTCTTCTAGCTTGAGAAATAAATATTTTCCATATGTTTACTTGTTATCGCATTCCAGGTCAGTTAAGTTCCAGTATATATATTTTTTTGAAATAGGCAAAGTTTTATTATAAGCCGCGAGTAAAGTATCGGCGTTCCGTGAAGCATGCGGTCGTCTGGTAAAGTGTTTGTGAAAATAAAGAATTTTTCTACTGAAGATAACCTGACTTTGGAATTCTTGGGAGAATGACTGAAGAGATATTGGACCGCTGTGGATAACATTAATGATTTTATGATATTTATTATTTAAGTGTGCGGAGTCAATTTGTGCTAATCCATTAACAGCCAAGACTTACTCTAGGAAGTGGTAAATACAGTGCAGAGTAATCAGACTCCATTAACGGCCAAGACTTACTCTAGGAAGTGGTAAATACACTGCAGAGTAATCAGACTCCATAAACGGCCAAGACTTACTCTAGGAAGTGGTAAATACAGTGCAGAGTAATCAGACTCCATTAACTCCAGCTGAGCTATGTCTGTTTAATGACTGATTTACAGGAGGGAAATTTTGAATAAAAAATTCGCAAAAATGAGCTCCATGACCGCTGGCCACCTGCTGCGCAACAAACATTTTCTGATGTCCCACCACATGCAAAGTGCCAATGCCTACTTGCTGTGACTGCAGACTCCCAAAGTGTTGTGTGACGTGAGAAGGGAAAGCTGGCAATTGCTTGCAAAGGTTTAGCCATGTCGTGTGGCCCTCTCTTGCTCTGAGTGTTGTGGGGGCCTGAGCTACCCTCTCCTCTGCAGTGTTATGAGACAGAAAGGGCAACAATGGAGTGTCTGGGGATTTGGGGAACAGGAACTGGCTGCCCTGGGGTGATCTAGGGACCACTCTTGCCCTCAGTATTTTGTGGCCCTAGTCGCCCTCTCCCCTGCAGTGTTATGGGGCTGGATGGTGACTCTTGGGATTCAGGGGACAGAGGCTGCCTGCTGGGTGATCTGGGGCCCGCTCCTGCTTCACTGAACTTTTCTTGGAGCCTTTCTTGTCACGTTATGTTTTTAAAGCTGTCCCAAAAGATAATTTGCACCCAATGAAAATGGATTACAAAGAAAAATACCATCTTGTAGGATTCCTGGGATTTCCAGAGAGTCATCTTGTATCACCAACATACTGTATTGTCATCAGAGGACGTTTGTTTCTACACATAGACGATATATTTGGGGTATAACCATGTACTTCGACATGCAATTTATTGTATTTTGACAGTTTTGCGATAGCGGCAATGTTAGCGGGCTGTGTTCACACAGATATGAAATGTGAAATGGTATATCCTGTTCATAATTGCACGTTGTGTATTCAAGCAGTGATGGCAGTTATGGTATCTGCATTTATCTGCATTTGGTTTTGTTGCAGTATTAATGACACACTAGCATGGTTGTAGTATTTCTTTTATGTTTACGTTTGGGTGGGGTACTTAAGGTCACGTGCTACATTAGAAGGCACTGGTTCACTTATGGCATCTTTCCGGGTTTATTTTCAATAAGTTCTCTCTGAGCACAACTTCATCGACTTCACGGGAGCTGAGAACAGCAGCCATGGGGCTGCCATCGGCACAGATACATTTGAAATATGCAGGCACACGGGGAGCAAAGGGTTACATTTAAGTTTGTTCAAGCAAACTGGCCTTTTTCTTTTTGAGCATGATTCACCAGACGTGATTTGGGGCCCTGTTTGACACGTAGTCGCAGTGTTTTAGGCACTTGCAGCCAGATTCATCATTGTAAAATCGGCTCGCAAGGGCTAGATTCTGAGAATCTGGCCCTTTGCGAGCGCAATTTTTGCATTTGGGATTCATCACCCCAAATGCAAAAATCGCTATTAGCAAAATCGCTAAATTGCGAGGAATTGCATTTAAAATGCAATTCATGAACCATTTTAGAATTGCGAATTCACAATCTGGGGCCACTATTTACCGCAAAGTCTGACTTCGTGGTAAATAGCGAAAACTTAGACAAATGCACTTTAGTGCATTTTTCTAAGTTGAACGTTCCACACACACACACATGTCCTTTGGACATGTGTGTGCGCAACATCAGTCTACATTTACATTTCAGGGGTGCTACAGGGTGTCCTTTGGACACCCCTACACCCTTGAAATCGTATCCTTATTTGCGATTAGCAAATTGCTAATCGCAAATAAGGAATGACTCCCCATTCATTCCTATGGGCCTTTAAGCCCATAGGAATGAATGGGGAGTCATTCCTTATTTGCGATTAGCAATTTGCTAATCACAAATAAGGAAGCTGTAGAAATCGCAAATAATATTGCGATTTCTACATGAATCCCGTTTTGCGAGTCATTAATAGCGATTCCTTAATAATCGCTATTAAGGACTCGCAAATCGGGACATTGATGAATCTGGCTGTTACTCATAGAGCTCTAGTGAGTTTGATTTTTCATTTCCGTTTTTTACTTCCACTTTTTATTCCTTTATCTGTTTCTGTCTCATGGTTTCTTGATTTATTCCCGGAGCACAATTTGAATGAATGGCGCATGTGTTTAGGATTCGAAAAACTTACAGCAATGTGGACACTGATCCAGGCAATCACTTTTTCGCACTTTTACCAATTTGTAACGTGAGTCATGTTCTTGTTGCATGTAGTCTCTTACAACTTTTGATGGGCTCTCCTTCCATTTTAGCTACCCCTGACAAAGGGCCAAACATGCTCGAAATGCATATGGTTACCCCGGATGTACAGTGCATTCCAATATGCCATGAAAAACTGCCTGGATGGGCATTTCTTGACATGTAAAGATAGGAGTTATGCTGTTCCTACTATGAATGGTAAAACACATGGAGAAAACTGATTATCAAAGACTATGGAGTAAAAATATTGGTTTCTTTGTTTGTTGTCATTTTTTGCAAATCTCTGCAGCTTGACCATGGGGCGTGACAACGCACCAGATACTTTTGTGATCTTACAACTTTCCCACACAGAAAAGTGAGGAAAACATGATTTATTATAGCTAAATTTGAGGTTTGCAAGGGATTCTGGGAAGGAAAATGTAGAAAGATCCAGGTGAGCTGCACCTCCCTGGACTCCACTCGGTTTCTAGTTTTCAGAAATGTTTGGGTTTGCTATGCTTCCCAAGATGGCCAAAAACGCAGATGACTCCTTCGCAAAACCAGGTAGTTTTGTGATCGATATGTGGATACCTGTGTTTTTGGTCCCGGGCTAGAAGACATCTAGGGGAATGTAAAAAACCCAGACATTTCTGAAAAGTAGATACCCGTGGGGGTCCAGGGAGGTGTGGTTTGCGTTGATCCCTCAACATTTTCCTTTCCAGATTCCATTGCAAACCTCAAATTTAGCTAAAAAGTCACATTTTCCTCTAATATCTGTGTGGGAAAGTTGTGGGGTCACTGCACAGCACACATTTCCTACCGCTCAGCGTTTCCCTCATTCTCCCGATAAAAATAACACCACACTTGTGTAGCTGGGCCAAGTGACTATGACGGCCAAAAACGTTTAGAGATTGAGGGGGGCCCAAGGCAGGTCCAAAAGTGCAGTTTGTTTGTATGTTTTTAGGCTGACGCTACTTTGGGCACCCACACAAGTGAGGTATAATTTTTCTCGCCAGACCTCGGGGGAAGGCTGGGTGGTAGGAAAGTGCTGTGATTCCTCAACTTACCCACACAGAATTGTGAGGAAAATGTGACTTTGTAAGTAAATTGGAGGTTTGTGGAAGATTCTGGGTAAGAAAATGCTGGGGATCCATGCAAGCCACACTGCCAGCCAAGAGTCAGTACACGTACACCACCATCCACGCACACTGTCAGCCAAGCGCCATCCATGCACACCGCCAGCCAAGCGCCATCCATGCACACCGCCAGCCAAGCGCCATCCATGCACACCGCCAGCCAAGCACCATCCACGCACACCGCCAGCCAAGAGTCAGTACACGTACACCGCCATCCACGCACACTGCCAGCCAAGCGCCATCCATGCACACCGCCAGCCAAGCGCCATCCATGCACACCGCCAGCCAAGCACCATCCATGCACACCGCCAGCCAAGCGCCAATCCCTGACTCCTCCAGCCAAGCGCCATTCCCTGACTCCTTCAGCCAAGCGCCATCCCCGCACTCCTCCAGCCAAGCGCCATCCCCGCACTCTGCCAGCCAAGCGCCATCCCCGCACTCTGCCAGCCAAGCGCCATCCCCGCACTCCTCCAGCCAAGCGTTATCCCCGCACTCTGCCAGCTAAGTGCCAATCCCGCACTCCGCCAGCCAAGCGCCATCCCTGCACTCCACCAGCCAAGCGCCATCCCTGCACTCCACCAGCCAAGCGCCATCCCTGCACTCCGCCAGCCAAGCGCCATCCCCGCACTCCGCCAGCCAAGCGCCATCCAAGCACACCGCCAGCCAAGCGCCAATCCCTGACTCCTCCAGCCAAGTGCCATTCCCTGACTCCTCCAGCCAAGTGCCATTCCCTGACTCCTCCAGCCAAGCGCCATCCATGCACACTCTCAGACAAACAGCAGTCCACGTTCACTGCCAGCCAAGTGCCACACCACACACACCACCAGGCAAGCGCCAATCTACACACACTGTCATCAAGTGCAAGTCCACACACACACACACCATTAGCCAAGTGCAAGCCACACACACCGCAAGCAAAATGCCAGCCAAGGGTCAGTACACGCAGACCGTAAGCCAAACTCCAGTTCATACACACAAACTCTCCCTGGTTTCTAGTGGTTTTCGGGCCTCCGCTCGGGGGTAGATGAGACTAAAAATATAATTGTAACAGCCAAAATGTGTGCCTAAAAAAGGGGAGCAACCTGTGCCTACGGGGCTTCTCCCCGACATGCCCATAAATAAATCTCTGGTTCCTAGTGGGCTTTCTGCCCTGCCCGGAGGGGCAGAAAAGGGGCTATTGCTCCGATCTGCCTTCTGGGGGTGGGCAATAAGACTGTGGCATTTTGGCGGGGGACATTGGCATGCCCATTTTGGGCAGCCCCCACCCATATATACATAAAAATAAAACATCCCTGGTCCCTAGTGCACTTTCTGCCCCCCGGGAGGCTGCTTGAGGGCTAATGCTCCTATCTGCCTCCTGGGGGAGGGCAAAATACTGGAATTTGGAGGGGGGGCATGGGCAGTGCCATGCCCATTTTGGGCTGCCCCCAACCCTATATACATAAAAATAAAACATCCCTGGTGCCTAGTGTGCTTTCCGCCCCCCTTGGGGGGAGCAGATTGGAGGCTATTGCCCATGTATGCCTCCTGGGGGAGGGCAGAAAGACTGAATGTGCCCAAAATAATGGGGGGAGCAAAAGCCCTTGCCCAAGGGGCAGCTCACCCCTCCTTGGTGCCGAGTGGGTGTACCCCTGCTTGGGGATCACCCGCCTGAGGTGATCCCCAAGAAGGGATCCACTAGGGATGGGTACCTTTGGAACGGGGAGAGTCTCCCCTTTCTAATGGTACCCCCTCCCATCTGCCTCGGTGCTCAGGGTGCTGAGATAGCCCCCTGAGCACAGAGGCACTGAAACTGATTTTCTGTTTCTCCGAAATGTCGTTGATCGTCATTGCAGAGAAGTTGTCAGTTCACCCTTGGTAGCCGGGGAAGCTCTTCCCCAGCTCCCAAGGGTGTTTTGGCATTTCCTGTGCCATGTGCGCAGACAGCCGGGAGCCGTCTGATGCACATAAGCACTGGTGCGGCAGACGGTCCTGGCCGTCCGACGCACCGAAACAAAACGGACAACATGTCATGGTGTATTTGCATGTAAATGTACCACAAATACAAGCTGATGCCTGACACTTTCCTGGAGTTTGCAGGTTTCACATTCTGTGTGTGCTTTTTTGTCTATGTATTTTTATTAAATAGTGGGTAGTCCCTGTCACCTGCTATACATTCCATCCTGCATTGTAACTTTTTTTTGGTATTTTCATTCATACCCCTTTATGTAAACATAGCTATAGATTTACTGTAGTGTGTTATAAAAGCTTATATGGTATAGCATTATTTTTTTTCATTAAATCACTCCACTGTAAACAAAAAACAAAAATAAAAACATTGCCATTTACAATGCCAATAGCTCAAACTACAAAAATGTGAGACCTATTATGTTGCAAATGCTTGTTTTAGAAGTGTATATTAAGTGAATCCTTGTGCGTTTTTTACAACATGCCCTCCATCTGGCACCTGTCCACAGCGTAGCTTCTGAGTGTAGAAGACTTTAGTGAGGCACCAATTCTCTAGAAACACCTTCTGTCTGGGTGAACATGGTGTGTAAATGGGCTAATGAATAGCAAATGCCATAATAACATGTCTGAACAGCGTAAAGGGCTGTGTACAAGATTTCAGAAAAACACATAGCCCTGTGCCACCACAATTTAACCATATTCACAATGTGAATGGTACAGTTTAATGAAACACCTCCCCATGTTATATCTAAGTGCATGGAGTATATGAATACATTTCGTGACAGCATGCTCTATAGTGACACCCGTTCAATCACATATCCACAAGGTGCAGACTCTCTATGGTAGAGTTTGGTAGGAAAGCTCTGTTCTTATAAGTAGAATCACACTGAATATTTCAGTTGTCAGTGTTCTGTGCATTTGCAGTGGTAGAGATGGATGAAACAGTGATTCTATCTGACCGTACTCTATAACTGCACCTTCACTACTCACACCTCACCACAGTTAAATCTCTCTGTGCAAGATTTTACAGAAATATTAAGACTTGTGTTATTGCATTAGAACAGCTTGAAGATTCTCTATGGTATAAATTCATGAGAGACTTTCCCCTTTCCGTACATCTCTATGTTGAGTAAATGCTTCTGTTTTCTGGCAATATGGCTTCTTCACTGACATCCCTCTACAGCGTCCACGTTGGCTGGGAAAGGCTTTACTGACAAACTCACCCCTGTGCAACAATCTTTTCTCTGAGTGAACAGAGTATATGGTTTACTTTCCTAGCTGCACCCTCTCTAGTGACACCCCAGCACAGTGCTATTTTGTTCAGTAATTTATTTGTATAGAATGTATTAGTTAATCTAGGAGGGAAACATGGGAGTGGGCAGTACAAGACACTCCTAAAGGGAATTAGATTAGGGAGGAGAACAACTGTGTGTTTTGTTTGTGTGTTGTATTTGACTTTGTTCATATATAAATAATACTTTTTTCATAAAAGTGAATGTTTGTCTTGACAGTCATTTGTTGTAGGTACGCATTTTGAGTCTTGAGCCTGTGTACAACTTGAACCTACCTTCTCCTTGAGAAGCCTTGGGTTGCTCGACTAATTTTCCCACTGAGAATCGAGTGCTGAAGGGGTGCATGGTCCAGTTGCTCAGGACTACTAGTGGGTCAGGCCCTTGGATATCAGAAGTAAAGGCCTCATTCACAACACCTTGGTCCAATACCCCCTGCTTGCTCCTTGGCCTCTGACCACTGAATGCGCCTTTTTCTGTGAATTGACCCTCCTTAAAGATGAATGAGGTTGGGGCTTCAACGTATGCTAGGTTTGTTCTGAGGAGGACTGAGACAGTGTTCTCAGTACAGTAAAACATGTACCTATCTATGAAGGCTGCCTTCCTCTCCTAAGCCCTGTTCACGGGGTCTATGGCTAGGCATGGTCAGGGGAGGGGCTGAGAGCAATTGGTAGAGAAATGGTGACAGTACATTACAATAATAACATAAAAGTGGGAGGGGGACCGAGGGAGTTTAAAGACCAGGCAAAGACACGTTCCCTAACTTGAATATATAATACAAAAAGTGTCGATGGGTCTACATAAAGGGGTCTACACATGTACATACCTATCCACGCTGTCCTGTGACATGCTACCTATGGAAAGTGAAAACCAATAAACACTAAAAATACTTAGAGATATCCTGATCATGATGTGATCTAAAAAGGATACCCATCAGTCACCACACGGAACCACCCTTCATCATTTGGGATTCCTTGAAGACCAACTACTTGCAGAACCACCGGAAAAGTAGGGAAGCCTTCATCTAATCGCCTCCAAACAACTAGGTAGTTCCCAGTGCAGTCTAAGTATTGATGATACTAGCTTGTGGGTGGATGTGGGACTGATTTGCAGTGCATGTGAAGAAAAAATATGTGAGTGATAGTGGAGATAAAATTGGGTAAGAGAGCAAAGCGAAATTTTATTCTGTTTTCTGCTCACTTCTCCTATGTTAAAAAAGTTGCAAAAGGCAGACTTAACAAATGGCTGCCTAGATAGAAAAAATGGTCGACATGTTTCTGCAAATAGTTTGGACAAATGTGTCCATTGCTTTCATCAGGACCTAAATATCAATAATGCTACTGCAAAGTGAACGTGCAAAAATAAATAAAATATTGTGACAAGGAAAGAGATCACCTGATATCCTAGGTGTCTTCTTTAACCTACTATGGTTAGGTCTGCATATCACCCAGTCATAGGAGTATAGGACATCACCTCGCCTGGCAACGGCTCAGGCAAGGAGGGAAGCACCGCTCTCTCCGTCGGTACTTCTTTGCCGGCTTCTGAGCCGACTGTACCTAACAACATGTACCTAACTAAGATGAATGCTATCCCCTCCCAGGTCCTCTATTGAAGGTCGTCTCTGGGCAATATCAAGGGAGCGGCTTAGGCAGTGATGATATGTTACAACATGTACCTAAAATGGATGCCGCCTGCTTCCAGGTCCTCTTGACAATCTGTGGCTATGCTTGGTGAGGGGCAGGCGGGTGGCAATGAACACTCATCATATCTCCCACACTGCTCACCCTAGAATGACAAGGTTTATGGCAGGGATGGAGGTAGGAAGGAGGGTTATACTCTGCCCCTCCTATCCCAAGCACAAAACACAGGGCTAGGAAGTATTTGTTTTACAATGTTCATGATTTGATGGAAGAAATGCAAGACATGGTCTTTGTCGTGTCTGAAAATGAGGTCCTACAGGGCCATCCTGAGCATTGTGTCGCTCCTTATGTTGATATTCAGAGAGGAGGTTAAACAAAAAGGGTTCTGTCGGGTAACAACACAAGTGATTTGCAAATGCTATTCAATGCACTTTACAACACAAAACGAACCCACCTCTGACAAAGGCAAAATACAGTAAAATCAGGTTCTTGCAATACATGAAAAGAAGACCTGTACTTGACTTGCTGTATTTTTATATATTCATTCAAAAAAATCTCTATATAATTAATACAATGACTGTCAAACACAATTATTCAAGTGCAAAAAAAGTGAATTGTGATCTTGTGATACAAACACAATATGTACAATAATGATGTATTCCAATACAATCAATATATACAAATATATACAAATGTATTCCTTAAAGGCCACCCACTACTACGTTTTTACAGAATTCTATATATTTACTTTCAATTCACTAGAATTCTGGAATTGGTGAGCCTGTGAAGAAATGTTGACGTTTCGACCCTTCGGCGCCAGTGTCTAAGGTCACGGTGGGTCTTTTTCAAGACAGTATGTAAAAGATACGACAGTCCTACGATCCAAGTGATTTCAATTTGCCTGAATCGGAATTTGGCACCAGGTCCTCAAAATCTGGAGCTGTCTACGAAGTGCCGTTTGAAACTAAGGCGCGGTTGCAAACCATCAGATATTCGGATAGGAGGCAAAGTTGTTAGTAGACTCTGGTCCCAAGATGACTATGCCCACACAAGAATCATTTCAACAGAAGTGGGGTGAGCGTAAATTGTTGCCACCAAATAGGTATCAAATGGCGGAAGAAAGATTGAGTTGCAAGGTTATTTTGAAGATATCAAGGAAGGAAGATCTATGGTAAAGTGTATGTGGCAGTTAAAGACTTAATCATTTTCAGATGGTTTCATCAAGGACGTTTTCCTGAGTGCCGAGGGTGAGCGAGCAAGCAGTGAGCAGCGAGACGCTTGAGGCCGCAGCAGCCGAGCTCACGGCCGGGCTTTGCTCTGCTCTGCTCTGCTTCTGCCGGGGTCTCGAGGTCTCACAAAGAGACCTCCGTCGCGGCGGGTAAAATTCGGGAATGGTCCGGCAGCGGCGGGAGTGTTCTGATTCTGGAGGTTCTGGTGGCCCGGCAGCAGCATCAACAGCAGGCAGAACACACGGAAAGAGCCCCCCAGAGGCGGCAGGAGCCACGAGACCAACACGGAGCCTGGGGAGCTAGCAAGCAGCAGAGGGATCACACGACAGAGCAAGTACCAGTCGCTGTGAGCGGCTGGAAGCGCCGGGGAGCAACAGAAAAGAGGCAGACAGCAGAACCAAGCTCCATTTGACCGCCACAGAGGTGAGCAATCGGTCTCTGGTGTTGTTGGGGAGGTCCAAAATAATCCCCAGCTGGCGCTTGGCGCTTGGACTTCTGGTCGGACTTCACTGAATTCACCAAAAATTATTGATCCTTAAACTTGATGTGTGTTGCTGCCAGTGGCCACTAGAGCGCAGCAGAGAGCAAAAAACAGTGAAAACAGTAACAGAGTCTGCAGCAGAGAAAAAAGCCACCAGTAAAAATGAAAAGTCTTGGCAGACCAGACCTGCCTCACTGCCTCACTACCTCACAGCCTTGCTGCCTGATACGCTCTGCACGCCACACTCCTCCTGCTCACCCGCCTGGTAGAAAAGGAGGCAAGGCGAGACCAAGACCAAGGCAAGGCAACTGACTGAGCAACACGCTCATACAGCATGCATTAACCTGGAGGGGTTGGGAGAGACGTGAGCGCGGCAGCCGATAGAGGCGGTCGCGAAGTAAGAGCCCTGGGGCTGGCCTGACAGGTAGTCTGACTAGGTCCGACCGGCCAGGGGCCCTCCCGGCGCGCTCCGCTCGCAAGCGAACCAGGAACCCCCCCCAGCGACATCTCTGCAATCTGCAGCCCTCCAACTGATCCACCTGACCCCCCTTTGACCCCGTGGAAGCCTCTCCCTTGCACGAACAACAGCTCGAGGGGGTGCAGATAACAGGGGCGCAGAAATAGGGGTAAGGCCCCCGTTCTCGAACTGTTCCATTATTGACCAATCACCTAACCATCACCAATCGTCACCGATCATTCCATCATTTAAGCAAGTGCGGGGAGCCGCGGTGAGAGTCTAAGAGAGTAGAGCGGAATGAGGTCTGGAAAGATCAGGGGCTCACCGGAGTCAATTCCAAGCAAAAAAGAAAGACGAAAAAGGAGGACAAGAAAACAGACACCGACGGCACAACATCCCCCAGAATGGAGCAGAATCTTCTCTCCTTAACTGAGCCACCATCGGGTCTGGTCAACACTACAGCAAAACAAGGGCACCCAACGGTCCTGCTCCAAGTGTCACCAGCTACTGAGCCACTTACTAGGAAAAAGCTTCACCAACCCAAACTTTACACAAAGTTTGAGTTCCTAAAGGACGCAGGCTCAGCCTTTTTCTCGAGCAACAAGCATCTCCAGGGATTGCAATCCCCGCTGTCACCTTTACCGCTGCTGGGAAAATGTGTACCACTGCGCGACACTATCACAAGCACCACAAGCACCATGCTCCAGGGAACATCCGCGCCCGCGATAGATCCTCATCAAAGTGGCACCCCAAAGCACAGGTCCACAAGTGCAAGCGCATCACTCGAGCCCCTAGTGTACTCATCTGTACTAGGAAAGTCCCCTGACTCGAGCTGCAAACAGCAGCCACCACCTGCTCACTTAGCCAGCTGCACTCCAAGACCGCTACCGGAAGAGATCACAATTAGCCCAAAACCCACTTCGGAGACGAAAGAAGTAGACAAACTCAACAACCCGGACCCCCAAGACAGTTGTTCAAGTACGGGGGAAGCAGGGGCTGGTCTACAGCCTCCAACAACGACTAAGATACAAACCTCGGCCACCCCCAAGGATATCCAACCAGACCAGGGCGGACACACTAGGAGCCCCAACCATAGCACTCCCATTAAAGCCCACTCGGCTGGCACAGGTGTCTCATCACTCAAAGAACTGGGCAACCATGCCTCAGCACCAAGTTTCTTGTACAGCGCGGCATTCAGCGCGGCATTCTGCCAACACAATTCCAGTCAACACAATTCCAGCCGGGAAGCTGAATGTAGGGCTACACCGCTTCACCCGAATGCTCAAGGGCGAGAGGACAGGTTAACAACCAACAATCTAGACCACAAAGACTCGTTTTTCCTCAACTCCCCTTTGGCTGACAACAACATCACCAATACAGTCAGTCAGAATATCTTTATTCGACTCAATTAAAAGTCATACAAAGAATTTAAAAAACATTTCATACAAAGAATTAGAAACATTTCATATATATTAAGATATAACAATAAAACCATTTACATTCAAACAAATCTAGGCATACAAAGATTAAAAAAGGAGTAACAGTGGATCTAATGGGAATGTTTTTTCATCCTAGCTCCAGCTACCAAGAAATTAGCTATACAAAAAGTAATACGTATGTTGGTCAATGATTGTAAAAAAGCAGAGCCGGTCTCACTTGTGTAATACCAGCCTCCTTCAAAACTGGTACCAGATATTTTTTCCTTGGCTCTACATAAAACCGACAAAACGTGACAAAATGCATAGTATCTTGGGGTGAGAAATGATCACAGCTGCAGGGTAAAGCTAATTCCGGTTTTTCCCATGTTTTAAAATTGCCTAAATAAAAATGTAACAAATTAAACCTAAACTTAGTTAAAAGAAACCTATGGAATGGGATTGTAACAAAACCAAGGTAGGGTGCTAAAGAAAATGAATTGACAATTAAGTAATGACCCCTCACTGATGGTTTCACTAATTCCCTTTCCTCGCGGAATGCTCTTGCCCTCCCCATAAAGTGCTTTTTAACAAGATCAATGTCTTGGACCTTGATATCTTGGTGGGAAGTAAAGAGCTCAGGACGTCCCAAATCTGAGAATGCCTTCAACAGATAGGCCAGCCAAGGGATCTTTTTAAAATGGTCTAGGGACAGATCGTCGGCCATGATCTTGTGGTTTAGTGGGAGATCTTCATTGAGCCACGTCTTTAACCAAAAGATCAGGGGAGCCATGTTCAACCCATCAGTAAGGAAATCTAGGCCCACCTCCATGTGTATGGAGTAAGTTGGTGTGGACTGCGGCACAGAGAGGAGTGTCCTTATGAATCTGTTCTCCGCTCTCTGGATTGGTTCCACATTTACGTAGCCCCAGAGTGGTGAGCCATATGACGCGAGAGCAACAGATTTACTCATATAAATTTTTAACAACGCTTTCATGGGCCTGGCACCTAACCTACCCGCGAAGCCCATGAGGGCAGACGATGATCTAGTGACCGCCAGCTTCTTCGCCCTCACTTGAGGACCCCAGGTTCCTCTTTGATCAAAAAGGACCCCCAGGTAGGGAAAAGTGGAGACTCTAGAGACCGTATCCCCTCTACACATGAAGGTTTTTGTTCTCCTCTTGCTGCTTTCTCGGCCCACCACCATGGTATGCGACTTACTGGCATTTATTTTTAAATCAAGCTGTTCCATGAATGTGCCAAAGGCTTTTAAGAGGTGTTGAAGGCCGACACCCGTGCGCGTGATTAGCACGGCGTCATCCGTGTACAGGAGCGCTGGGATCTTGACTGCTCCTGCACGCGGAATGTCGACTTCCTTCTCCTCCAAATGTGCACCCAAACCATTAATATAAATGGTGAAGAGCAGGGGGGCCAATATACAGCCCTGCCTTACCCCCTTCAGGGATTTGAAAAGAGACGTGCACCTATCCTCATTTGTGACCCGTATGGCCGCGAAAAGCTCCTGGTGTAGGGAGGCCATGAATCTCACTAATGCCTCATCAATTCCCATCTCCAGCAAAGTCATCCATAACTTAGCCCTGTCTACCAGATCGAAGGCCGAGGAGAGGTCCATGAATGCTAGAAACAGGGACCCCTCCTTGGCCACCGTGTACTTTGATATGAGCAGGTGTAGGTTAGAGCATTGTTCGATTGTGCCTTTCCTTTCTCTGAACCCATACTGAATCTCTGACAACCCTCCACAACTCTCAACATTATCCCTCAACCTGGACAAAAGGACTCTGCCTAAGATCTTCACCGACGAGTCCAAGAGGGATATGGGCCTATAACACCCGGGGTCATCCCGTTGGCCCTTTTTGAAAATGGGGACGATGATAGAAATGTCCCAGGAGGATGGTGTAGGGTTGCTATTGACGGCGGTAAATACATTGGCCAGTACCTCTGCCCACAGCTTTGGGGAATGTATGAAAAAATCGTCTGGCACCCCATCGGGGCCCGGGGCCTTGTGCTTAGTTGTGGCCAAGATAGCTTTCTCCACTTCTGTACTGTAGAACTGTATTGGAGTGGCGTCTAAGGTGGCCAACGACATACCTTTGGTTGCCCCATCGTTATCCCCATTCACATTTTTAAAATGAGTCAACCACTTGTCATCTGGGATCACACAGTCCATGGCCTCGTTATTTTGGTCAGAGAAGAATGGCTGTTTAATTATGTCCCAGAATTTCCGACTGTCCTTCAGGACAGCCACGGAGAGGAGATTTTCCCAAGCTTCCCGTTTAATACTTTCTTGTCTGGTTTTTATAGCTGACTTATAGATTTTCCTCAATCTGACAATCTCGTCCCTTACCGTAGGTGTTTTTTTCAGAGCTACCATCAGAGACCTGTGTGCATTTGAACATGCAGTGTCGAACCAGCGCTTTTTGTTTGGTGCTCCTTTCTTTGGCTTAGCCAGGATATCCTGCGATACCTGCCCACAGATCGACTCAATGGCCCCTATAATTTCATACCCCGGAGCACTGGGGTTCTGACAAACCTCAACCTGTTCCTTGATTTTCGAGAAGACCTCTGCGTAGATGTTTTCTGGGACCACCTTAGCCCACTTAACTCTCCTGCCCTGATCAGAGGTACGCAAAGTGTGGTCCGGCCTCACTTTCCCCGGATTTGGCCCCATATGATCTCCCCAAGCCACTTCAAGTAAAACAGGGTTGTGGTCACTGTGGTGAGTTGGCACAGTGCAGTAGGAAATCACCCGGTTTAAAATACCTTGTGTAATAAAGATGTAATCAATTATAGTTCCGGGATTGGTGCCAGTGAAGGTAGCTATTCTTAGGCCACCCTCTGGTTCGTACAAGTTGAAATTTGCCAATAGATCTTCTAGCTCCTCTCCTCTGTGGTATGTTCAAAGTGCGGTACCTCTGGGCCTTCGCCCCAATCCTGGTTAGTTAAACTGCAAACTAACATGCAGGTATGGATATTAAAATCACCTAATAAGATATACTCTGTATCAAGCTGAGTGTTCTGACTGCCTGCCCTTAATATAGCGTCTAAGGTAGCAATATTGCTGCCGCTATCGTCCCTGTTCCGTGAGTTGTAAAACTTAATATATAAGGACCTCCTAGTGGGGTTAATCACTCTCTCTATAATGAGGATGTTATGCGAGTCAGTGCTAATCTGTTTTAGGGAGCCCTTCAGTTCCAGGGAAAACAACATCAACAAACCTCCCTTAGCTCTGCCTAGGAATAGCCGCCTTGGCAAAGCTAGTGAACCCATCACACCAAAAGCTAGCAGTCGTATCCCAAGTTTCCTGGAGGGCAATAATATTATGACCCACAACAAAGCTTGACCACTCCTTATCATTCCGTTTGGAATTGAGTCCTGCTACATTCCAGCTTAATATTTTGCAGGTTTCTATATTTCTCTTCTCCGCAACATCGGTCAAGGGGGCCCCATTTTTTGCTCGTAGATGGGGGTTCCATTAACCGGTAAGTTACCCACTAACTCTGCTACATTTGACTGTTCATGAGAAATATCGTTTCCGTTAACATTCTCATTAAGGGAGCCACCGACATTCTCGGCCAAAATTTGGTCAGGAGCAGTTTCCCTTTCTGTGGAAGCCTGCGTTTTGCGACCTTCCAAACTGGTTGTCTCATGCCTATTTGTATCATTTATAAATCCTCTGCCCCTATCATTGGGGTTGGTTATTATACATGAGAGCCTTAATCCATTTTGTGACGTATTTGGACCCCCCGTGTGTCAATCGCAATCATTTAAGTTTGCCAAAACCCCATACCTATTCGCTGTGCCAAACCCCCACACCTGGGGTGTAGCCCCCAATCCCCATCCATTTGTTGCTGCATTCCACCTGGGTAGGGGGGTATTGGGACGCATCGAGAACTGCTCATCACCCAACCAGGCTCCAAACCCATTTCCACAACTCCCCTGGTCAGTCACCGGGACACCCACCCCCCACCTATTCGTTATATTCCAGTTTGGTCTATGGTTTTTGGGAAATAACGCTTTCTGATGATAATCACCTGTCCCTATACCAAATCTATCTGCTAGGCCAATACCATGGTCATTATATATAGGTCTAAGACCCCCACCCCATCTGTTACTACTTGTAGCCCACCCTGGTCTTGGGATGTTTGGGTGGTTCGCATGTTGCTGCTCACTGTAGAAGAATTTTAGGGTAAGAGGGATTATGGATCCACTTCTTCGTTGGGGCGGAAATATGTTTGACAGGACATTTGGGAGCACTGCCGCGTTTGCAAAATTTAACACTACGCAGTCCCCCTTAAACTTTTTTTGCCTGTTCCCTATCCATGTCATCCTCCTCACCATTACGATTTCCCCTGCCAACTGCTCTTTCCCATAATGTGCCATCTGCATGTTACTTGACAGCCAGTGTAACGCCTTGCTTGTCAGGGAGGAAGTAGATTCTGTCTGGCCAGGGGATAAAATAGGTACATTTGCTAGAACCAGTACCACTGGTGAGGCTTCCACTATAAATTGTGGTGAGTCATCCTCTGGGGATGGCAATGTTGGTACAATAGATGGAAGTATAGGGGCCTCTCTCGCTGCTTCTTGGCTAAGTACGTCTGGTGGTGCCTGACCAGGTGGGATAGTCTCTAATGAGCCTTCATCTGCTGCTATGTCTCCCCCATTAATATTATTATTTTCCTTCACAGTGTCTATTGGTCTGGAGACGATGGTTACTACATTCTCTATTTCTTCTACTAGCTTGCGTTGCAGACCTCCCATCCTTTTCACCTCTACAGTAAGCTTATCAATTTTTCCAATCAATGGCTTGATAATGGTCTTTATCTTTAAATCTATCATGTCCGCTATCCTGTTAAAAAGGTCATCATCTATAATTTGTCTAAGATTATCTTCCTCATACTCCAATTTTTTCCCCTTAGACTTTGGTGGAGAAGTGACCCTTTTCCTCCCTGCCCGTGACCCCCCGCGTTTAGGCTGAATTCTTCTACAAGTTCTCACTGCCCTAGTCACAGGCGCAGAGGATGAGGATTTCTCTGCTATAAATTCCACATGGGTCTCGGGGTCAGACTATGCATTTGTCTCTAAGTCAACCAGCAGTTCTGCACTTTGATCAAGGCTTCCAGTGTCAGGGGGGTTGGTATCAGAGATGTTCGTGCTGGAGTGTTGCGATGGTGCATCAATCATTTGCACAGTGGAGGAAGGACTCCCTAAGTGAAGGACAGGGGATTGACTCAAGCCTAGCGATTGCCTTCTTTCACTGTTTATTTTATTTACCACTTGAACTAGATAATTATCTAGGGTATTAAGCGTATCTGGAACTCCAGAGACAATTTTCTTAGGCATATTATCAAATGGTAATAAGCACTGCAGTATGACACAAACAAGTGGCAATCAGACCAGGTGCGCGCTAAATGCGATCCCAAGAACACTGCTTTTATATAATGTATGGTATAGTCTTACTTTAATCGGCTAACTTAGATGGTTATACGAACAGAGTGGTTCCCGGGACGCTCAACCAAGGGATCTGGCCCAGTCCAGTCTCCTCAGGCCTCCTCAGGCCTAAGAGGGCCCGCCCTTTGCCCGGGCTTAGCCCCGGGCTCCGACCTGCGCGCGTCCCGCGTCGCGGTGGAGCAACGACAGTTAAATGCGTAGAGGCGGGGGGCGTGGCCGCCGGGGGAAGAGGCACCAGCTGTGCAGAGTGGAGAATGCTGGGCCTCGCAGTCCCCCGGTAGGTTCTTTTCCCTAAACAACCAGCAGAGTCCTCAACCTGTGCAGTTTCTGGCTGGGAGCGAGTAAGTTTACCGCCGACTGCGGAAAAGCGCTCACACCAGCTGAAACGCCTCAGGGAGCAGGGCGAGGGATAACAGGAGTCAAAACGCCTACGCTGAAAAGAAATCCTCGGTAGCAGGCAATATGCGTCCGTGAGCGGCACCCGCGAAGCGGGTGTCGCAAAAGGTTATCAGGGCTGCAGGCGGGGGGCGTGGCCGCAGGGGGAAGAGGCACCAGCTGTGCAGAGTGGAGAATGCTGGGCCTCGCAGTCCCCCGGTAGGTTCTTTTCCCTAAACAACCAGCAGAGTCCTCAACCTGTGCAGTTTCTGGCTGGGAGCGCGTAAGTTTACCGCCGACTGCGGAAAAGCGCTCACACCAGCTGAAACGCCTCAGGGAGCAGGGCGAGGGATAACAGGAGTCAAAACGCCCACGCAAATTCTCAATCTGCAAATGAGAGAGAGCAGGGAAAAGATCACAACACCGGAGCCTGGATCTCCCTTTTAAACACAATTCAGCTAGCCGTAGAAGCCCTACAATATCAATCGGACAAAATGGATCTTCAACTCAACCTCCTTAACACACTGGCAGTCTTCAGTGCGGGGCTTGACGACAAGCTAGGCAATTTGAACACTCTGATACAAAGAGCACAAACAAATACCTACTTAAGCTGCAATTGCAACCAGGCAGTAGACAAATTAGCTACACTGCCCTCAATGCTAACCGACCTAATAGGGGACATAAAGTCACTGCACAGAGGCAAAGCCCCCAAAGAAATGGGCCCTACTAACTTTGCAGAAGGTAAAATCAGCAGCAAACCGTCTGACACAAGCTCAATTGGCCAGGAATCCCCTGCAAATGAGGAAACCACCCGAAAGAGATCGGAGTCCCCCAAAAAACTTAATGCAAAACAACAACGACAACAAAAAAGAAAAGGGCGCAAGCAAAATCTGTCGACAACTACAACAAAACTCTTTCCTATCTTCTCTGGCACTAATGGAAAACGCATGGAGACCACAAACACGGCCAACCCCTCAGAAGGGGAAATCCCAGCAGTTACCAGCCCAACCCAGCCGCAATATACAATCAGCAGCCCGCTGCATCAGGAAGGTCAAGGGCCCCAAGTCCAACCGGCTGCTAACACTTTTGCACTTTTAGACACACATACAACTACGGCGACAAGTACTAGCCAGCACACACAGTCCGCTGAGTCCTTCGCAAAGCAAGAGCTAGTTACTGAACGCCAAGTGGCAGCCCTGATATCGTCAAACAGGGAAGCCTCTTACCGAACGGCCACTCCCGCCGAGCGCACTAACGAGGCCCGTCTAACCTGAGCATCAATCAAAAAACACATCTCACTGATCAGCAAGGAGGGGGCGAAGGAAACATCCACAGGCCACACGTCAAGTCAATCGCAAGACGACCAAACTAGGGCCACACGTATGACAACTGTGACTATTCACTCTGCCCACAGCCAATCTGAGCACTCAAAGACAATCTGGCCACGAGAGACGCAAACAACATTTAAGCAACCAACGCCAACCAAAGCACCAACCCACAGTTCCAACACGCCAGGTGAAGGCAGAAATCCAGCAATGCACAAAGCTCCACCCGATCTTGGCGCAGCAGCCTATGTCCATGCTGCAAATGCAAAACAGAAGGCAGACGGTAGTAAAACACAACTAACTGAGACTCTTGTCTTCCACCCGGAATACACATCGAAAGGGCAGCAGGACGTGCTGAACAGAGGCAACATTCTCAAACTGATGAAATGCGTCCCTACCATGGGGGGCATAAACTCCAATGATCTACTTTCGGTTGAATTTCTGCCCGCTCCGAACTCAAACAGCCAGGAGGTGACTAGGACGATTTGGTCCTCCAGTGACGTTGTTGACCTAATAATGTCAGAAGCAGCTCAATTCAAGAACTGGGGTATTGAGCTTATTCCTCTACAAAGACCAGCCTACCCCTCGCCACTCCGCAGAAGAAACAGTTCTGAACCAGCGAGGCAACAGGCTAACCCCTGCAGTGTCCTAAGGGGTGCGTTGGGAAGATTACCGACAAAAAGGGAGAACAGCATCTGGCAGCAACCATTGGATAGGCTGTCAATGACAACTGGCTTGGAACCAGTGTTCACAACAGGGAGGCGCAACTCAGCCCCAAGGAACCAGCAGCCTCGCACACTTACCACTGCCAACTCCGAGCGAGACAGCCCGCTAAACAAGTACTTACGCACCACGGGAGAATGGGTAGAAGTAAGCACAAGGAAGGCACCTCATTCAAATCACGCACTAGTAAGAGGAACAATGTCCAGAACGATTTTCACATGCCCCGAAGAGGTATGACGCCCTCACCGAACGGGAGAAGACATCCGAGGAAGGGTGCCAGCTTTTGGCATCTGTTCCTGGAACATAAATGGCTTAACCTCCAAAATGGATGACCCGGATTTCATAAAGTATATCTCCCAATTTGATATTGTAATGCTGCAGGAAACCTGGCACTCAAGCACAAAACACATCCCGGTTTTCACCTGCTTCTCAACAGCGGCGGCCAGAACCAACAAATTTGGTCATCAGTCAGGAGGTTTGGCAACATATTTTTCCACCACCTCAATATCCTCGGCGGTCCAACTGGTCCCACTAACATCCTCAACCCTATCCGTAAAGATTAAGCTACAGCTGGGCACCAAAGAGGAAGAAGTCTGCTTTGTAAACGCATATGTTCAACCCAAAAACAGAGCCAAAGACTCAAGGAACATCTTGTACTAACTGGCGGAGTACGTCACCCAACTGGAGAACCCACTCCTCTTCCTGTCGGGGGACTTCAACCAAAACTTACTTGGCTCGTCATTAGAAGACGAAGCTCTGGCTCTTAATAAAATCTACAGTATACCAGCACAAAGTACTCCTCCAAATTGGAGAAAGCGCCAAAATAACGCTTTTCTCCAAGACTTGGAACATCAAAATCTTCGGGCACTAAACGGCAGATTTCTGACTGACTCCCCCCCCAGTAGCTTCTTTCTACTCTCATAGAGCCAGCTCCATCTTGGATTACACTTTCGCCAGCCTGGCATTATTTCCATACATCCGGGAATTCAGAATGGGGGACCAGGGGGAAAGTGACCAGCGCCCTCAGGAAAGCCAGGTGACAGCAAAAACGCCAATGGTAATCAGGCCAGACAACACACTGGGGGAGATTTATACAATCAACCAAAGGAAAATCAAATGCTCGCCAACCAACACAACCACCTTGGCTGAAACTGCCCTCCAACTGTACAACATACACACATCAGATGCAGCTGGGCTCATTTCCCACTGGGAGCAATACACAGATTCACTGGTAAACAAACTGGCAAGAAAGACTGCTCCTAAAGGCAACCATAATACAGAGCATAGCAGTATCAGCCTAAAGAAAGGACAAAGAACACAACTACGCTCACAAAAAAGAGCTGCAAACCTATTCCTACGGAGGCTAAGAGCAGCGCCCCAAAACGAACAATTACGAGCCACACTGAAAAAACAAAGGGCTGAGCTCAAACACACAAAATGGGTAATAAAAAAAGACGCAGAAAATTAAGGTTGGGCAAAACTTTTATACGACTCCAAAAGCAACAACAGTGCCCGTTTTTGGCAAACAGTAAACAAGATCCTATGCCCAGACCACAAGGACCTCGGTTCACACATTGGGGAAGATCAGTGGCTTAACTACCTCGGCAGTCATTTCAACGATCCCTTGGGACAGACAGGGGCACAAAGAAGTACCAACGCAGAGCAAGCACCCGCAACGACCATGTCAACGCCGACAATCCCGGTAGATCAATTTCAACCTAGTGTTACCCCGGCACCATCAGCGGCCCAGCAAATAGCCCTAATAAAAAAACAGATTCGCAAGGGCAGGAAAGAAGGCGCTCCAGGTCCTAATGGCATCCCGCCAGCCCTGTTCAAGGAGAAAGACACAGAATGGGCCACCATACTACAATCTTTATTCACAGAAGTCAGACTCCTAAATAGAATCCCAGATTCCTGGAGAGGGTCAACGATTGTCCCCATACACAAAAAGGGAGACAAAACGGTCCCCGACAACTACAGTCTAATAGCCCTCCTTGATAACGAGGCCAAATACTTCGCTGGAATAATCTTAGAAGAGATTGTGACATGGGCGGACTCAAAGCAGATTATACCATGGAACCAGACAGGATTCCGGAAAAAAACCGGAACAACCACCAACATCCTGGCTATCTCACTGCTAATTGACGGAGCTAAAACAAAAAAAACTGCCGCTGTACTTGTGCTATATCGATTTCAGCGCGGCCTTCGATAACATCGAGAGAGGCATGCTGTGGCGGAAACTTGCACAATGGGGCATACCTCAACCGCTTTTAAATATGCTGAAGTTACTTCACTATGACACCTGGGTGCAGGTGAAGCTGGGAAGCGGGACCCATCTGTCTTCCAAAGTCTGCACGACAAAAGGGCTAAAACAAGGGTGCGTGCTGGCCCCGACTCTGTTTAACCTGTTTATGGCAGACTTATCAGGCCGACTCGACACATGCAACTCCCACTCTCCGAGGCTGGGAGGAAAAACCCTAAGTAATCTATTATACGCGGATGACGTGGTACTTCTCAGTCACACACATATTGGCCTCCAGAATTTGCTGATCGAAATGCACAGCTACGCAATGGAAAACAACTTAAAAATCAATCTAAGTAAAACGCGCACAATGTCGATCAATACCAGGAACAAACACCAGAAGTCCTGGACTCTGGGCGGCCGAAAAATAGAGTCTTCACGCGAATATAAATACTTGGGACTTATCTTTGACACCGACGGTTCATTTGTTAGGCAGATGGAGGAAACCAAAAGAAGAGGGGCCTTGATCGCCATCACACTGAAAAATCTAGCAAACCAACTATCGGGGCCAACCCTGACACCATACTTAAAAGTCATTCAGGCTAAATTGCTCCCTTCAATTTCCTACGGCAGCGAGGCACTACGAGGAAGAGACTCCAGGAACCTAGATAACATCCAGGTAAAAGCATATAGAACTCTGTTCTCACTCCCGTCTTACACCTCGCCTGCCCAAATACGGCTGGAGTTCGGCCTAAAAAACAAGACCTTGCAAGACAAGGATCCTACATTATCTGCTGCCACAAACTCCGCTCTGCCTCCAATGACACCTTAAACGCCATGCTGTGGCAAGACATACAAAGCAGGGATGTATCTCAGGCACGCTCCTACTTGAAGGCAGCATTGGGGGCTGTCAAGGCATCCGCACTTTGGGACATGCAACTGGGGCACAACCTGTTTAAAAAGTGATTTGGAAGAACGTAAAAACTCTTTCTCTAGCAGAGGACAAAGCCGCTTTTGCTAAAAGAAACCATGCGTGGATGACTTTAAATACGTATAAATCCCTGACACCACAACTTTATTTCAGCCAGGGCTACCCAAAAATCACTAAACTGAAGTTTTTGAAATATAGATTAGGGATCCTGCCCAGCAGAGACCACCAACCACCATGGCTCAGGAGCAATGGCCATGAAGCCTGTCAGCTCTGCAACCTAGCAACAGGAGACATACTCCACCTGACCTGTCTCTGCGAAGAGCTCCGACAAGTCCGCCGACAGCTACTAAGGGACCAGCTCAAGCAGATAGGGATCAGTACGCGAAGGCAGGCTGTGCTTGCATGCTTGAACCCTGCGAACACAAAACTGAATTGTAGATACGTCAAGTTTTTGACTACTATAGAGCAAAGACTACCAAATCTACAACTTGCAGCAACCACTGGTTCTGGAACCTAACGGAGGAACTTTGGGCTACAAATGCCGAGCCCGCCCCGGCTCAGGGAACACTGCTAGATAACTACCCTCGGTCTCTCACCGTATGGTCTTCGGTAAGGACGATTACACAGACTACCCTCTTACCACATTTTAAGAAATTGTTTTAAATGTAACGATTGTACTGGTTTTAATTAACTATACTTAATAAAATTTACTTACTTACATTATCAAGGACTGTTTGGCATGATCTTATGTCCAGGTACCACTGAACAGGTAACTGTAGCACAAGATAACAGTGGGGTGGAGGAGTTATTAAACCTGTTCCCTAAAGTAATTTCAGACGAACTTGATATTCAATTTATTAAGGTATGGAACTCAAAAAGAGGTCCACTTAAAAATTACAATCGAATCACACGATAAGAATACAATTTCCATTGTGCAAATAAAGACCTTTACCATAAAATAGTATTTGTATAAGTCAAAAGAAAAAAGTCACTCACTTTTAGAGTGATAAAAAGTATAGCAGCATTTCATGAGTACAAATTTGTACAGATTAAATCACAACCATAAAATCAACAAAAGATATAGCTAGAAAAAGAGAGAAAAAAGAGCTTATATAGTTATAGAGAAGAACATCCTTCGACCAAGCAGCATTAATTAAGCGCACAGTTCTGCAGTTAATAAAAATATACTAATAAAATGACATTAGAGAAGTCAAATATCACAATGATATTGGATTATAAAATACAGTTATAGTTCCTTTACCACAACGAATATGTGGACTAATTACGTACACTATACAAACAATACAAGAAGAAATGTATGTAATTAGTCAATCCCGCAATAGGAAAAATGTATTTAATCTAGCAGCAACAGTTCAGAGTTCCAGAATTAATTTAGGAACACTTTAGAAACAAAGGGGAAATAACGAACAATAATATAATGAATTGGATACAGTACAATTCCTTTACTGCAACAAATGAATAGAATTATTTTAGTACACAATTTAATTAAGTACCAAAATACAATAAGTGGCATATAATCTAGTAGTTGGACCCGCAGGTAGGAGGCAATATGATTAAATATGAATAAAACGATTGCGCCCATACCCCCTGTCAAAAGCAACAAGATTTAAAACACCGTAAACCTGAAGATTTTTTAACAGACTAATTTATTCTTAGGGAAAAGGAGAAACTCACGGGCTGTAGCTACAGTTTTAATACTATTCTGTATGAACAAAGGACGTAATTAGCATAGGTGATAAGGTAGTAGGACTGGGCATACAAACTAAATATGATCAATAGTCTGAGGGCCCAGATAACATAAGACACAATATCTTCCTGTGCTCGCATGGGAAGACCAACTTGCCGTTAAGTCATTTAAGGTAAGCGGTTCAAACAGAATAAAATAAGAAAATGGCGGACCCTATGATCTAATTCCAGGATAATAATTTATGGGCAACCCCTTATACTAACCAGGACGCCAACCACTATGTAGATAGACCTTTTACTTCCAGGCCTGATGAATTGCTAACTGATCACTTTTGTGACAAACATAGCAAGAAACATGTTGACCTTTTTGTATTAGCAACCACTAAACATCATGTCCGTGGGGTGTGAACCCTGATTTTAACTGCACTAGTAGACCCACAGATTAAAACTACTTCATCTCCTTTTTAATTTTCCTTAACCCATTCGCACACTTGATACTCATCTTCACTCCACGGCCCTAAACTCGCATTTCACATTACTGCTTGGAAACAAAAGATCTCTAGTAAAGAGCCTCTTAAAGCATGCCCATCAGGCATAGCAGCGACGACTCGACGAGGAGCAAGCCCTATGATGAAACATGACACCCAGCCAGGTGTGTGAGGGACCTAGTTCAAAAAGGAGGAGCTCCGGCACCAACCTTTGGACATGTATATCTACCGACTGATCCTCCAATTCTCTCTTCCTGTATCTTTAGGAACTGCATACTGTTTTGATGGAAATGGTATATGACCTGCCACTGGGGACTACTTACCCCTAAGGCCTATTGGCCACTCCTGTAGAGGGCCCACCAGTGTGTGCTTTCCTTGGGCAGGCGGTCACCCAAACTGGGATCATTCAAGGCAGTAGAATTGAAAATGGGGTGCCCTGAGCGACTGCTCACCAGAACCACCCCATTTCTCAGATGGGGCATGGGTACCCTTTCCTTCCTCCTTACTCTGGGACTTGTCTGGGTCATCTTTAACCTCACCCAAACTCTGCTGGAGGGAACCTGCAACACCCTTCTTGGGGTCACTCCCAGGTACCTTCTCGGACACTCTAGTTCAAGTTCAAGTTTAGCATTTGTATAGCTCACTATTCACCCAGAGGGTCTCAAGGCGCTTGGGGGGGGGGGGGGGTACTTTACTTATCGAATATCCACGTTTTTAGTTGTTTTCTGAAGGAGAGGTGGTTCTGTGTAAGGCGGAGGTGGGTGGGGAGAGAGTTCCAGGTTTTGGCCGCTAAGTAGGAGAAGGATTTTCCTCCCATGGTGGATCTATGGATGCCTGGAATTGCGGCGAGGGCTTGATTGGACGATCGTAGTTGGCGGGTGGGGGTGTAGAAGGACAGGCGCGTGTTGAGGCATTCGGGTCCTAGGTCGTAGAGGGCTTTGTGTGCATGGGTGAGGAGACGGAATGTTATTCTCTTGTTGACGGGGAGCCAGTGGAGGTCTTTCAGATGACTGGAAATGTGAGCTTGGCGGGGGATGTTTAGTATGAGTCTGGCTGAGGCGTTTTGAATGCGTTAGAGTTTTTTCTGTAGTTTGGCTGTGGTTCCGGCGTAAAGGGTGTTTCCGTAATCCAGTCAGCTTGTGACCAGTGCATGGGTGACCGTCTTTCTTGTTTCGGTGGGGATCCACCGGAAGATTTTTTTGAGCATACGTAGGATGTTGAAGCATGATGATGAGACGGCGTTGACTTGTCTGGTCATCGAGAGGGAGGAGTCCAGGATGAAGCCTAGTTTACGTGCATGGTCCGTGGGTGTGGGTGCGTTTCCCAAGGCCGGTGGCCACCAAGATTCGTCCCAGGCGGAGGGGGATGATCCTAAGATGAGGACTTCCGTTTTGTCCGAGTTCAGTTTTAAACGGCTGTTCTTCATCCATTCGGCTACTTCTTTCATCCCTTCGTGTAGGTTGGTTTTGGCGGTGTTTGGGTCTTTGGTGAGGGAGAGGATCAGCTGGGTGTCGTCTGCGTAGGAGATGATGTTGAGGTTGTGTTGGCGCGCGATGGATGCGAGGGGACTCATGTATACGTTGAAGAGGGTGGGGCTGAGTGATGATCCTTGTGGTACGTCGCAGATGACTTCGGTGGCCTCTGATCTAAAAGGGGGGAGGCGGACTCTCTGGGTTCTGCCGGCGAGGAACGAGATGATCCAGTCCAATGCTTTTCCTTGTATTCCGACGTTGCTGAGGCGTTGTATAAGGGTGCTATGGCAGACTGTGTCGAAGGCTGCAGAGAGGTCGAGTAGGATGAGGGCAGCTGTTTCTCCGTTGTCCTGTAGTGTTCGAATGTCGTCTGTTGCTGCGATGAGGGCGGTCTCGGTGCTGTGTTTGGCTCGGAAGCCGGACTGTGAAGGGTCGAGGGATTTGTTGGATTCGAGGAAGGCAGCGAGCTGACTGTTGACGGCTTTTTCAATGACTTTGGCAGGGAATGGGAGGAGCGAGATGGGGCGGTAGTTCTTAAGTTCAGTGGGGTCTGCTGTGAGTTTCTTCAGGAGGGCGCTGAGTTCGGCGTGTTTCCAGCTTTCTGGGAAGGTAGCGGAGTTGAGGGAGCAGTTGATGATGTCTCGGAGATGGGGCGCGATAATGGAGTTTGCTTTGTTGAAAATGTGGTGGGGACATGGGTCGGTTGGCGATCCTGAGTGGATGGAGTTCATCAGGCGGATGGTGTCTTCAGTGGTGATTGGGTTCCAGGCGCAAAGGTTGTTGGAGGGGCGATTTGGTTCGAATGTGGGCGGGGTGGGTTGGTCTCCGGGCTGGTTTTCAAAGCTGTTATGTATGTCGGCGATTTTGTTGTGGAAAAATGAGGCTAGGGAGTCACAGAGGTCTTGGGAGGGAGTGATGTCGTTGGTGCCGGGGGTGGGGTTGGTAAATTCTTTGACGATGTTGAATAGTTCCTTGCTGTTGTGGGCGTTGTTGTCAAGTCGATCCTTGAATGCTGATTTCTTGGTGGATCGGATCAGTTGGTGGTGTTTGCGGGTGGCGTTTTTGAAGGTGGCCAGGTTGTCAGTGGTTGGGTTTTTTCTCCAGGCTTTCTCGAGGGTGTGACAGATCTTGGATTTTTTAAGGTCATCGTTGAACCAGGGGTCTATTTTGCTACCTTGTTTGATTTGATGTTTTTTCAAGGGAGCTAATTCGTCTGCGCTGTGGGTGATCCATTGTGTGAGGTTGGCGGCTGCAAGGTTTGGGTCCGATGAGGTAGCAGGAGGGTTTTGGTGAAGCGATGTGAAGAGCTGGTCGGTGGTGATTTTGTTCCAGTTTCTGCGGGGAATTGGTTGTGGGTGGTTGTGGGTCGTAGTCTTTTTGTAGTTGAAGTGAACGCAGCTGTGGTCCGTCCAATGAAGAGTTGTGGTGTGATTGAAGGAGATGTGCTTGCTGGAGGTGAAGATTGGTTCGAGCGTGTGCCCGGCATAGTGGGTGAGGGTGTCTACAAGTTGTTTGAGTCCGAGATTGGCGAGGTTGTCCAGAAGGGTGGTGGTGTTGCTGTCGTTTTTCTTTTCCAGGTGGAAGTTGAGGTCTCCCAGTAGAATGTAGTCCTCGGAGGGGATGGCGTGTGGGCTGATGAAGTCAGTGATGTCTTCGCTGAATTGTGTGCGAGGTCCTGGAGGTCTGTAGATGAGGGTGCCTCTGAGTGTAGTCTTGGGGTCGGTGTGGATCTGGAAGTGGAGGTGTTCGGCGGCTGTGAGGTTGTCGTCGGAGCTGGTCGTGATGCGGATGGTGTTCATATGAACAATGGTGATGCCTCCTCCTGTTTGGTTGATGCGGTCCTTTCGGATGATCTTGTAGCCGTCAGGGATGGCTATGGCGATGTCGAGCGTTGATGAGGCGTTCATCCAGGTTTCTGTAGGAAAGGCGACGTCCGGCGATGTGGTGTCGAGTAGGTTCCAAAGTTCAATGGCGTGTCTGTGGACCGAGCGGGTGTTGAGCAGGATGCACTTCAGGTGGTTAGTGTCGGAGCTCTGTTTGGAGTTTGTGGATTTGGTGTTGGTCTTGATGCAGTCGAACTTGCAGGAGTGGCAGGTGAAGGGTCCATGGGTGTGTCCTGGGGCGGCTTGGTAGCAGTTTGGTGGTCGGCCGGGGTTAAGGGCTGAGAGTGTTGGGGCGGCGTACGTTAAGCGGGAGGAGTTGGTTTTGCCGGGGTCAGGGGGTCTGGCGCTGGGCGCGGTCCAGGCGCGGACGGGCGTAGACGGGCTTACCTTTGGCGCACCTTCGGCGCGCATGGGGCGCGACCGCTGCGCATGAACGCTGCGCGCAAGTGCATCTGGCATAAGTGGAAAGTGGGGGGGCGGGGCGAGGGAGGGTCAGCTGGGAGGCGGGAGCGGGGAGGTGAGACTGGCCAGGAATCACAACAACAAAATGGCAGCACAAACAGAAAGCGAAACAGGGGCACAGCCTGAATAGCGCTATGATCTGGGCAGTGGTAGCGGCACAATCAGGCACAAATAATATTGCAGGCGATGCAAGCAGTGCAACAATGACAATAACCACCAATGAGCAAATCACAGATAATAAATATCAGCGAGCGCTACGATAACAGGCTACTACACCAGGCGCTATGAAATGTTACAGGCAATGCGAGCTCAGTGAATGAATAATTAATTAGCAGCAGCAAGCGCAACGATACCAGGCAGCAAGGAGGAGAGTGGCGCTGCAGAGTCCGGAAGGTCAGGGAGCGTGGGGAGCGACCGCTTCAGAGCAAACCAAGACGGTCACTGGCCCAGAGGTCCATCGCCCCAGCAAGCGTCCAGAGGTCAGTCAACTTACTGTCAATTAGGTTCTGGGACAACTCTTCTGGGGAGATGAGGCGTCGGGTCTTGGATGCTTGCGCAGGCAGAAGAGGCGTCGGTTCCGGACAGGAGAGGAGGTGACATCACAATACGATGTCACGATGTCGATGGATTCTTGACTACCCGCACCGACGATTGGCTCAGCGATGATGTTGCCTTCGGAGTCGCTGCGGCACAGCAGCAGGCATCGGGCCGGCGTCGCAAGTCTGAGCAATGCTCACGGCTATGGAATGCTTACGAAGTCATCTCTGGCATCGATGTGGCACGACGACTGGCGTCGGGTCCACGTCGCAAGTCGGAGCAGCTCTCATGATGTTGTTGCAGATAACAGCGTCGCTCACCGGCGTCGGTGTTGCAGATTCCCTATGTAGCACTAGAACAGCAAGTTCCAGATGCAGACAAACAGAAGGGGGTGAAGTCTGGTATCCCTGAGACTTCGGTCAGGAGGCAAGCTCAAATCAAGCCCTTGGAGTAATATTCTGCAAGATGATGAAGTCCTTAAAAAGTTCCTTCTCCTTGCCTTGGTAATGAAGAGACTACGGCAGGCCAACCCAGCAAACAGCACACTGGCAGAGGGGCAGTCCAAACTCCTGCAGCTTCCTTGGTTCTCCTTGGCAAAAGGTTTGTCTTGTTCCCAGAAGTGATCTAAAGTCTTGGAGTCTGGATCCCCATATTTATACTACTTTTATCTTTGTTCTCTGAAGGCAGAGAGGCCAAACCAGTTCTGGTCAGTCCTGGAGCACTTGTTGACAACACTGCTTCTTTCATCTGGAGATAAAGAAGCAAAATGGCAAATATATAACTCTTATAAAACTACTAAAAGTATTGCAGAAAAGCCACACAAATGCTCATATGGTGATCGCTGGTGATTTTAACACCAATCTTTTAGCGACTAAACGGGGAAGAAACTGTAAAGCTTCGTACGTTGCGTCCGATTTCGCCTGCAAACTAGCAGCACTCGACCTAATAATCATGAACGGCAAATCCCCGTGGGACTCTCCCCCGCGGCAACATACCTGAGTGGAAAAGTCACCTCGACAATAGATTTTATCATCACCAGCATAAATCTGTTCCCAGAAATAAACAGTTTTAGCATGATCCCAAGAGCAGAAAGTGACCACCTGCTGCTAACACTGAATCTGAAGAATAGAATAAAAATTGCCCAGAACAGTAACGCCATTATGCAGCACCCAGAAGCATTTAATTTGCGTAAAGTAAAATGGCGAGGAGTGGCCCCACAAGTAATGGAGGAAAACGTAAAGGCCTTCATGGAAACCCAAAGCCCAGTTCGAGAACGGGCGTACGTAAAGCACTGGGAGCAACTGGCCGAGTTCTTGCTTCAACGCTTCCCGGTTTCCAAGCCACAGAGGTCTTCAAAAACAGTGAGGCGGGAGCCATGGTTCAATCAAGATCTCAAAATGTGCAAAAGAGAGATCGCGAGAGAAGTGCGACGCCTATCCCGAGAGGGAGAAAAGGGCCTAACAAAAGAAAAAACAAAGTTGCAGGCACTAAGGAGTGCTTATAGAAAGAAGTTGGGGAAAGCAAAATCAGCATATAAAGAATCAATTTGGCAGCAATTATTAACAGCTAGCAAAAAATCCAACAGCAGCGATTTCTGGGGGATCATAAATACTTTAACAGCTGGTCCAACACTTCAGCAACAGGCAGGAATCAGTGCAGAAATCTGGACAGACCATGTAGACTCCCTGTTTAACAAATTCACGAGGGATCTAGAAAAACAACCCCAGGGGGCACACCATGACCATAAGGAGGCTCAAGTCGGACTCAGTCATGTAACATCAATAGACAATTCAGCCCATTCAAACTCCTCTTTTAAAGAGCAAACTCCTCTGACAAACGCAAAAGAACTGAAAAGACTCATAAAGAAACTAAAGTCTGAGGGTGCGGCTGGGCCAAATGGCATACCAAATGCAATTTTCAGGAACAACCCAGAGTTGTGGTCTGAAATCCTAACTCCAGTCTTCAATGAGATTTATGTATAGTCTAATATCCCAGTTTCCTGGAGGGGGACTGTCATCCACCCCATACACAAAAAGGGAGATCACGATAAGCCAGGGAACTATAGACTAATCTCATTGATTGACGTGGAAGCAAAATTATATGCCTCATGCCTACTGAACCATCTGCAAGGCTGGATGGAGGAAAGTAATATCATCCCCAAATTTCAAACAGGATTCAGGAAAGGCATGGGCACATAATCGAATCTTGCAACTCTAGCTCTTTTGACGGAACAGGCGCAAAGAAGGAAAGCCCGCCTCTTTGCCTATTTCGTGGACATCAAATCAGCATTTGACAGAGTGAGCTGGAATCATTTATGGTGCAAACTTAAAAGATGGGGCCTACCAAATGTACTCCTCAATGCCATCATAACCTTGTACACAGAAACCTGGACAAGAGTTAAGTTGGGAAATGGGCTGAGCACCACCGGACGTATCCTTACACAAAGCGGTCTGAAGCAAGGCTGTGTCTTGGCCCCCAGCCTTTTTAATCTGTACTTATCGGATATTGCCCGACACTTTGAAAACCCAGACTGCCACCCCCCGAAACTGGCAAATGAGCCAGTTGCAATCCTCCAATATGCAGACGACATAGTCTTGCTAAGCCAAACCCCAGTGGGGCTACAAAGATCAATAAATAATCTGGCATCCTACTTGGACTCGGAACAGCTAGAGATAAACAAAGATAAAACAAAAGTCGTTCGCCTAGTTGACAGTAGGAAATTAATGTTTAAATGGAGGGTCAAGGTGGCTCATGTGGAAGAAAAAAGTTCATACAAATACCTGGGCGT
This sequence comes from Lissotriton helveticus, assembly GCF_964261635.1. Lineage (NCBI taxonomy): Eukaryota > Metazoa > Chordata > Amphibia > Caudata > Salamandridae > Lissotriton > Lissotriton helveticus. Next base: position 2,123,321,798 of record NC_136067.1, on the reverse strand, counting down.
AGAAATCGGGCAGGGCACAAGTCACAAAGAACACAAACTGGCCCTTAGAGCAAAGACTCAGTCCTTGATCTATGCTTACAGATCCTTGCGCAGAAAATTGGACTGCCCAAACTATTCACATCTGTTAAAAGTTATGGCTGCCCAAATTCAACCAAGTTTGTACTATGGCCTCGTCCCCTGGTGTGGAAAAGACTTGCATTTTCAGAACGAATTGCAGTCAAAAATCTACAAATCGGTTTTTGATCTGCCAAAATGCGCCTCGCCAGCCCAGGTAAGACTGGAATTTGGGCTCCAGGACCTTAAATATAGGGCAATGAGCAACTTTATTTGCAACACTCTCCGGTTATCTGAAGTGGACACTCTAAATAGACTCTGCTGGGACGAAGTTAGGTCATAGAACGAGCAAGAAATTCCAAATTCTTGGGGGAATTTCCTGAGTACCTATCTGGCCACTTTGGAACTTCAAACAGCATGGGACAACAAGATGGATCGAGTTTCCTTTAACAAAATTTTTAACGTCGCGTGTAAAAAGAAATCTTTACTGGAAGATAAATTGACGCTCACAAAGAGGCGGCACGGATGGACAGTCATGAAATCATATAGGATTTTAAAGCAACAAGCCTATTTACCTGCCCATTTCAGTTCCTACTTAAAGATGTGCTTCTTAAAGTTCAGGATGGAGGTGCATGTCTCCAAGGATTTATCCCCTTCCTGGTTGACAGGTTTTAACTCAGAAGTTTGTCACTTATGCGGATTCCAAAAAGAAACCTTAACCCATTTGTTGTGTGCCTGTCCAGCCATGTTAAGCCAAAGAAGACAGTACCTAAAGGCGATTTTTATCAACCTGAACATTCGTTCTTGCAGACAAGCAGTGATAAGTTGGCTGGAGGGCTCGTCATGCATCCTGGCTTGCCGAGGAGTCAAGTATATGAAACTCGTCAATAGCGGCCTATTGCAAGCGGAAGATGATAATCATATTCATATGTAATACATCCCCATATTTTTACTTGAGGGCACATAAACTTTACTTCTTTGCTGCAACCTGATTTTAACATATTTCTAGTACGATTTTATAATAATAGGATTCTTATACACTCGAAATGTACGACAGACAGAGCACATATATAATACGATCGCACGCATAAGGATAATCCTAGCTACCTGTGTAGATGCACTTTATTTATTTTATGTTGGGGGGGTTGTGATGATATTAATTAATCAAGCAATAAACATTAAACTTGAACTTGAACTTGAAACTTGACTGCTTCTTTCTTTTCACACTGTAGGCCAGGGACAATAGACACACCACAGGAGGTGGAGCCAGCATTGTAGAGGGAAGGCCTAGCCCTTTTCTGGTCCCAGGTGCAACTCTTCCCTCCTATCTAGATGCAGATCTCTCTATTCAGCGCTGGACTGACTCACACTGTCTCCTGGAATCCTCCAGCCCCTGTCACTCAAACTCCAGACACGGAATAAACAACCTAGCAGAGGCAGGCTTGGATAGTTAGGCAAGAAAATACCAACTTCACTAAAAGATGTATTTCTTCATTTTGAGTTCAGGCATACTAAACTCAAATTTCTACCATGTTCCCATGGTCAGTTAGGATTATAAGATGTAATAATCACACTGCCCATTGTGGCCTATGGAGAACACGTAGCCTTATTTATTTATTTATTTATTTTTTGCATTTGTAATGCGCGCAGATACCCACAAAGGGTTTCCCGGCGCCATGGCTAAGAGAACAAGACACAGAAAGCAACTGATGACAACAGATCGACAACTATTTATTTAAACAGTTATTTATTAAACAGCCAGGTTTTAACTTGTTTCTTAAAGCTGACAAAGTTCTCCTCTTTGCGCAAGGCTAAAGGAAGGGAGTTCCAAAGAACTGGTCCCAGGTGGGAAAAAGATTTACCTCCCATTCGGGCCAGTTTGAATCTGGGAACCGTGAAGGTTGCTCCGTTTGAAGAGCGGAGATTCCGTACAGGTACGTGGGGCCTAACCAATTTCTGCAGATACGGTGGTGCGGTTCCCGCTCTGATCTTGAACATGTAGGTCAAGGCCTTAAACCGGACCCGGTTCTCGACTTTCAACCAGTGCAGGTCTCTAAGGTGATTCGAGATCCTTGCTGTCCTAGGAATCTTACACAACAGCCTGGCTGCGGAGTTCTGGACCAGCTGTAACCGCCTGGTTACAGCTAAATTGGAGCCCAGATATAGAATGTTACCGTAGTCAAGCCTAGATGTTATTAGCGCATTGACTACGGTCTTCTGGGTATCCACAGGCAGCATCCAGATAATCTTCCGCAGCCATTTAATGATCGTGAAACAAATACCTGCCACTTTATTAGCCTGTTGTTTCATCGATAAAGAATCGTCGATACACACCCCTAGGTTTCTAACCTGGGTAGCTGGACTGGGGAAAGCGCCCAAGGATGGCGGCCAGTGCCTCTCCTGCCACAGATCACGATTTTTTCCCAGGAGAAGAATCTCCGTCTTCTCCCCGTTGAGCTTCAGCTGGTTTGTTGACATCCAGCTGAAGACCTCCTGAAGACCAAGCTTCAGGGTTGAAGGGGATGAAGACTCTGAGTTGGTAAGGGAAAAAATAATCTGTGAATCGTCCGCGTAGGTCATACGTTCAAGACCTACCCGCTCTGCTAAATCAGCGAGGGGGCGGAGATAAAGGTTGAAAAATAATGGACTTAAAATTGAGCCCTGGGGCACGCCATGGGGTGACGGAAAATATCCGACTGGGCGTGAGAGGACGAGATCTGAAACGTCCGGTTGCTCAGATAAGATCTAATCCAGTCCAATGCGGTCCCTCCGACACCATCCCCACTCAGCCTGGCAAGCAGTCTGTTGTGCGAGATGGTGTCGAAAGCCGCGCTCAAATCGAGCAGGACGAGAGCAACCGTTTGTCCGTCGTCCAAAAGTCCCCTGATCTTCTCCGTGACTCCCAGGAGGGCAGATTCGGTGGAATGGCCTGCCCTGAAGCCCGACTGGGAATAATGGAGCAAGTTGTTGTTCTCCGTGTACGATGAAAGCACGCCATGGATATGCTTCTCCAGAATTTTTGAGAAAGCAGGCAGCAGAGATATTGGGCGATAGTTTGCAAGAACCTCTGGATCAGCAGATGGCTTCTTCAACAGAGGGCTGACCATAGCGTGCTTCCACGGTGCCGGGACAGTTGCCAGACGGATGGAAGCATTAAGTGTCTCGGCAATAGTTCCTAAAGCACCGTCATCCAGTTGGCATAGAATGTTAATAGGGAGGGGATCACGCGGAGAGCCTGATTTGATGGAGGTCGCCAAGGATTTTAAGGTGCCCACGGAAATATAAGGCCAGAAATCCAGCCGATTTCCTGATGGGCTTTCTAAAGGAAGAGCTTCCCTATCCTCCCTCACCGGGGGATTAATGTTTGCAAGAATAGTGTCGATCTTTCCCACAAAGTACGTAGCAAGATCTTGGCATTTTTGAGGGGTCAAGGGGCGCGCGACCGCCGCAGAGTTTGCTCCGGCTAAGTCTTTCACTGTGTTAAAAAGGGTCCGTGCTTTATTGGCAGCCATATTAATGGTCTCCGTTACGTAAAATGCCTTAGCTCTGGAACAGGCCGTGTGATAGAGGTTTCTGGCCTTACGGTATAGTTCCTTAGATTGAGGATCATAGTGCTTGCGCCACTTCCTCTCAAGTCCCTTACACTTAGTTTTTTCCAGCTTCAGTTCTTCCGTATACCAGGGAGCCGGGGGCCGATGGACATTCCCTCTACACCTGGTAACGGGTAGGCAAATATCCACTGCACTCTCTAGCCAGGCGTGGGCTTCCAGCGCATTGATCTCCATATCATCACCTAAAACTGGGGGGGATACCTGTAGAGCATTCTGCAGTTCGGTCAGATCTATCTTTTTCCAGTTTCTCATGGAAATTGGGGGCCGGGCAGAACCTAGCTTCTCAGGTTGTGTAAGCGTAATACTAAAGAGCGTTAGGAAATGGTCCGACCAACAAATAGGGTCGGTTTTTAACCATTTCAGCTCCTGTATATTGGAGATAATGGGATCCAACAGGTGCCCAGCTTTATGCGTGGGGTCCTCATTTCTCAGGGACATATTCAAAGTATTAAAATCTTCCAAAAGGTTGGAAGCGATGCAGTTGGATTTATCCTCAAAATGGAGGTTTAAGTCCCCCAATATAGTCAAATTTTGGGCATTTAGGAAGTAAGGGGAAATAAGATTAACCAAATTTGCAGCCCATACACTGCCGTTACCCGGGGGGCGGTAAATTAAAAAGCCGGAAAACATGAAATTAGGATTCAATGATATTTTAAAAAATGCGGCTTCGCATCCAGAGATATTAACCGTTTCAAAGTCACAATTAAAATCCCTGTCAAAGATCACCGCAATACCCCCGCCGACCTGTCTTTCTCTGTCTACTCTAACAATAGCATAGTTAGAGGGCAGAGCGGCGGCTACATCGGGACCTGAGCCATCGTGCAACCAGGTCTCAGTTAAAAATATCGCACAAGGTTTTTCTTCCATTAGGAGGTGATGGATGTCAGCTTTGTGTTGGGGCAGTGATCTACAATTCACAGTGTAAAAAGTGAAAGTACGAGAGTTTACAACAGAGGTTAGAGTAGGTGGCCTAAGCTTGTATGGGACCTCTGAATAGGGTTGGATGTTGGTTAGTGCAAAAGCACAATGAGGGCACACATGTGTACCTTTTAAGGAAGGCTTTAGAATGGAACAGTTATTAGTAATGTTAGGGCGCAACGCCCGTATTTGGTCCACTGTAATCCTACCTGTCTCAACAATTCGTGCCCCGTGACCCGTCCTGACACAGACGGGCACAGACGGGCTGGTCTTGGGCTCGTCTTCGGCGCAGTCCGAGGCGCCTACCCTGCGCGCCATCGCTGCGCGCTGGGGCCGACGAGTAGCTAAATACCCTTCAGGAAGCGGAGGTCTAGAGCGCTAACCGCTCGAGGCTCCGTTAGGTGCCGCCCCTGTCCCGCCCTTCACAACCGCGATTGGCTGAGGTGCCGGTTGTTTCAAAACGGAGCGAGAACAGCCCTCAAAAGAAGATGCAAGTCCCTGGTGAGTGCAAGTAAGTGCTCAAATTGACAGGGTGAATAATAAAAACAGAGTACAATCACTACAATGATTTAAAATGTCATTAAAAAATCGAGTTACAACTCGAGAACACAGGGCAAAGTTCACCAATCTGTCTAGTGTGCCTCAGAGATTAAAACGCTTTCAAGTGTTGCAAGGCTCGGCGCCCAGCGGGGAGTAAGCTGCCACCAAAACTCTTACCGCCTTAGCCTTGCAATAGTGAAAAACGAAAATGGCTGTAATTCACTATTAGGACATGTCTCACACACCAGGGCATGTTCTACCTTATACTTACAATGCACCCACCTTACAATGCAGGCCTACCATAGGGGTGCCTGACATGACAAAAAGGGAAGGTTTAGGGACTGGCAAGTGGGTGCACTTGCCAAGTCGACATGGCAGTCACAGACTGCACATAGGCTCTGCAATAGCAGGCCTGAGACACACTTTACAAGCTGCTTTGGTGGGTGGCACAACCAGTGCTGCAAGCCCACCAGCAGCATTTGATTTACAAACCCTGGGCACACATGGTGCACTGTACTAGGGTCTGACAGGTGAAACCAAATAACCCAATCATGGAGACACCAATTAGTACAACAATTTAACATAGGGAGCACTTGCACTTTGGCACTGAATAGCAGTGGAACAGTGCCCCGACGCATCTAACTAGCAAAACATATCAAAATAAAATAGAGGAGGCAATCAGAAAAAATAGAAGGGAGACTCACGCCAATGATACCAGGTCTAACAAACTCCCTTGTCGCAAATGCTTATGTTTTCCGCAATTATTTTGATGCGCTGTGTTGCATGGTTCAGTCACTGGAAAAGGCTCCATCTTGTATTATTTGTTAGGCTGTATGATAATGGGAAGCATGCCTTGGATAAGAAGGGTGGCTTCTTATAACTGTGGATTTAACAATGTGTGTCACTGGGAGAGGGTCTCACTCACTGAACAAGGAACCTTCTCTGGTGTTTTGGTTACTCTTTGAATCCACACTCCTTGATAAAAAGGGATCACGTAAGGATCGTATGCCCTTACTCTGCCTATTGCAAAAAACAACAAGTGATGGACTGAATGTGGATCAATGTCACACACTCCCCCAGTCAAAAGATCTGGGCCCAAATCCATCGTTTTTTTGCACTCCACACCACCCTGGGTCAGATAATGGCTTTATGCAAATCAGCTCTGACCCTGTTGCCCCATGGGAACAGTCCAGTCCGAACTACAACAGCCATATCTTTCCCAGACCGGAATCAAGCATCCGAGGACCGGACCGGTTTCGAGGTAACACCTCTCTTCAGCCCGGCTAGCTTGACTCCAAGTGGTGTGGAGTGCCTGGGACCCACGTCTGGGCATCCCCAGCGCACTTAGGGCGGCAATTGCAAAAAACAACAAGTGATGGACTGAATGTGGATCAATGTCACACACTCCCCCAGTCAAAAGATCTGGGCCCAAATCCATCGTTTTTTTGCACTCCACACCACCCTGGGTCAGATAATGGCTTTATGCAAATCAGCTCTGACCCTGTTGCACCATGGGAACAGTCCAGTCCGAACTACAACAGCCATATCTTTCCCAGACCGGAATCAAGCATCCGAGGACCGGACCGGTTTCGAGGTAACACCTCTCTTCAGCCCGGCTAGCTTGACTCCAAGTGGTGTGGAGTGCCTGGGACCCACGTCTGGGCATCCCCAGCGCACTTAGGGCGGCAATTGCAAAAAACAACAAGTGATGGACTGAATGTGGATCAATGTCACACACTCCCCCAGTCAAAAGATCTGGGCCCAAATCCATCGTTTTTTTTGCACTCCACACCACCCTGGGTCAGATAATGGCTTTATGCAAATCAGCTCTGACCCTGTTGCCCCATGGGAACAGTCCAGTCCGAACTACAACAGCCATATCTTTCCCAGACCGGAATCAAGCATCCAAGGACCGGACCGGTTTCGAGGTAACACCTCTCTTCAGCCCGGCTAGCTTGACTCCAAGTGGTGTGGAGTGCCTGGGACCCACGTCTGGGCATCCCCAGCGCACTTAGGGCGGCAATTGCAAAAAACAACAAGTGATGGACTGAATGTGGATCAATGTCACACACTCCCCCAGTCAAAAGATCTGGGCCCAAATCCATCGTTTTTTTGCACTCCACACCACCCTGGGTCAGATAATGGCTTTATGCAAATCAGCTCTGACCCTGTTGCACCATGGGAACAGTCCAGTCCGAACTACAACAGCCATATCTTTCCCAGACCGGAATCAAGCATCCGAGGACCGGACCGGTTTCGAGGTAACACCTCTCTTCAGCCCGGCTAGCTTGACTCCAAGTGGTGTGGAGTGCCTGGGACCCACGTCTGGGCATCCCCAGCGCACTTAGGGCGGCAATTGCAAAAAACAACAAGTGATGGACTGAATGTGGATCAATGTCACACACTCCCCCAGTCAAAAGATCTGGGCCCAAATCCATCGTTTTTTTTGCACTCCACACCACCCTGGGTCAGATAATGGCTTTATGCAAATCAGCTCTGACCCTGTTGCCCCATGGGAACAGTCCAGTCCGAACTACAACAGCCATATCTTTCCCAGACCGGAATCAAGCATCCAAGGACCGGACCGGTTTCGAGGTAACACCTCTCTTCAGCCCGGCTAGCTTGACTCCAAGTGGTGTGGAGTGCCTGGGACCCACGTCTGGGCATCCCCAGCGCACTTAGGGCGGCAATTGCAAAAAACAACAAGTGATGGACTGAATGTGGATCAATGTCACACACTCCCCCAGTCAAAAGATCTGGGCCCAAATCCATCGTTTTTTTGCACTCCACACCACCCTGGGTCAGATAATGGCTTTATGCAAATCAGCTCTGACCCTGTTGCCCCATGGGAACAGTCCAGTCCGAACTACAACAGCCATATCTTTCCCAGACCGGAATCAAGCATCCGAGGACCGGACCGGTTTCGAGGTAACACCTCTCTTCAGCCCGGCTAGCTTGACTCCAAGTGGTGTGGAGTGCCTGGGACCCACGTCTGGGCATCCCCAGCGCACTTAGGGCGGCAATTGCAAAAAACAACAAGTGATGGACTGAATGTGGATCAATGTCACACACTCCCCCAGTCAAAAGATCTGGGCCCAAATCCATCGTTTTTTTGCACTCCACACCACCCTGGGTCAGATAATGGCTTTATGCAAATCAGCTCTGACCCTGTTGCCCCATGGGAACAGTCCAGTCCGAACTACAACAGCCATATCTTTCCCAGACCGGAATCAAGCATCCGAGGGCCGGACCGGTTTCGAGGTAACACCTCTCTTCAGCCCGGCTAGCTTGACTCCAAGTGGTGTGGAGTGCCTGGGACCCACGTCTGGGCATCCCCAGCGCACTTAGGGCGGCAATTGCAAAAAACAACAAGTGATGGACTGAATGTGGATCAATGTCACACACTCCCCCAGTCAAAAGATCTGGGCCCAAATCCATCGTTTTTTTGCACTCCACACCACCCTGGGTCAGATAATGGCTTTATGCAAATCAGCTCTGACCCTGTTGCCCCATGGGAACAGTCCAGTCCGAACTACAACAGCCATATCTTTCCCAGACCGGAATCAAGCATCCGAGGGCCGGACCGGTTTCGAGGTAACACCTCTCTTCAGCCCGGCTAGCTTGACTCCAAGTGGTGTGGAGTGCCTGGGACCCACGTCTGGGCATCCCCAGCGCACTTAGGGCGACAATTGCATAAAACAACAAGTGATGGACTGAATGTGGATCAATGTCACACACTCCCCCAGTCAAAAGATCTGGGCCCAAATCCATCGTTTTTTTGCACTCCACACCACCCTGGGTCAGATAATGGCTTTATGCAAATCAGCTCTGACCCTGTTGCCCCATGGGAACAGTCCAGTCCGAACTACAACAGCCATATCTTTCCCAGACCGGAATCAAGCATCCGAGGACCGGACCGGTTTCGAGGTAACACCTCTCTTCAGCCCGGCTAGCTTGACTCCAAGTGGTGTGGAGTGCCTGGGACCCACGTCTGGGCATCCCCAGCGCACTTAGGGCGGCAATTGCAAAAAACAACAAGTGATGGACTGAATGTGGATCAATGTCACACACTCCCCCAGTCAAAAGATCTGGGCCCAAATCCATCGTTTTTTTGCACTCCACACCACCCTGGGTCAGATAATGGCTTTATGCAAATCAGCTCTGACCCTGTTGCCCCATGGGAACAGTCCAGTCCGAACTACAACAGCCATATCTTTCCCAGACCGGAATCAAGCATCTTTATACTGAAAGTGTAATCTAGAATCTCTTCAGCACACTTGTCTATATGAACAATGAACATGTCTCATTAAATGACACTAGATCCCTTTTAGATCTTCATTGCAAAACACATGCATTTTCAACTTGCCTATTGTAAACTGTGGTGGCTGTGCTTTAGACCTTCTTATAGTTTTCTGTTTGTACAGTTTTATTGTGCATAATTTTGTGATTTTCTTGAAACATCGAACACAGTTTTCTTCTCTCTCTCTCTCTCTCTCTCTCTCTCTCTCTCTCCCTCAAATACCAATAGATTTTTGTGATGAACTCTACATTTCACTTATTTAGTGTTTTTTTCCTTAATCCAACAGGTGAAATAAATGCAGGGTTGAATGAAAAAGGTGACGCCATTAAACATCACTTGTGTAGGAGGTGATTTATAAACAGTATACCTCAAAATCTGTTCCTGTGCAGGCTAATGCCTCTCCAAAGTCTTTTTCTACAGCAAAAAACCCAAACTGTCCAATGACGTCTGTACTTTGCTCTTAGGCATCAGCTGATATATATTGAAGATATAACACACTGACATACCGAAGCAAGTCTGATGAGGTGCTCATTACGAAGGAAGAGCTTCCCTAGTATCAGAAAGAACACACATGAGAGAAACTGTAGAAGTATCTAGAATGTGACAAAACATTTATTAGGCGGAGAAAGAGAGAGTGCGACATCAGAAACTTCATACTGGAGAAAAAAGACATATCGATGGACTGACTGTGAAAAAGTGTGCTTTGCAATGAAAGACCTGATGCTGCATCAGACTATCCACATACAGAAGAAAACATATCAATGTATTGAATGTACTAAAGTGTTCGGATGGAAGCAAAACCTAAAGCTGCATCAACAAATCCCCACTGGGGAAAACCGTATGAATGTTCAGAATGCAACAAGACATTTATTACCAATGGAAACCTAAGAAAACATCAGAAGATCCACACTGGAGAGAAACCATATGAATGCACTGAATGTGACAAAGCATTTTTAACTAATGCAAAGCTAAAACAGCATCAGAAAATCCACACTGGTGAAAAACTTTATGAATGTACAGAATGTGGCAAAGCATTTATAGCAAATGGAGATTTAAAGCGACATCAGAAAATCCACACCAGGGAGAAATCATATAAATGTACAGAATGTGACAATGCATTTATAACATATAGAGATTTAAAGCGACATCAAAAAATCCACATTGGGGAAAAACCATATAAATGTACAGAATGTAATAAAGTGTTCCAAAGGAAGAAAAATCTAAAGCAGCATCAACAAATCCATACTGGTGAGAAACCGTATGAATGTACAGAATGTAACAGGGGATTTATTACCAGTGGAGACCTAATGAAACATCAGAAAGTCCACACTGGGGAGAAACCATATGAATGCACTGAATGTGACAAAGCATTTATAACAAACGGAGACCTAAAACGGCATCAGAAAATCCACACTGGTGAGAAACCTTATCAATGTACAGAGTGTGACAAAGCATTTATAAGAAATGGAGAACTAAAGCAACATCGGAGAATCCACACTGGGGAGAAACCATTTCACTGTACTGAATGTGACAAAGCATTTATAACAAATAGAGAGCTGAAACAACATCAGAATAGCCACACTGGGGAGAAGCCATATCAGTGTACAGAATGTGACAAGGCATTTATTGTAAGGCAAAATTTAGTTCGACATTGGAAAGTTCACACGGGAGAAAAACCATATCAATGTATTGAATGTCACAGAGCATTTCTAACAAATGGAGAGCTAAAGCAACATCAGAATATCCACACTGGGAAGAAGCCATATCAATGTACAGAGTGTGACAAAGCATTCATAACAAATAGAGAGCTGAAGAACCATCATAAGATCCACACTGGGGATAAACCATATAAATGTTCTGAATGTGCAAAGCATTTATAACAAATGGAGACCTTAAGCAACATCAAAAAGTCCACACCGGGGAGAAACCCTATGAATGCATAGAATGCAACAAGGCATTTATTACAGGGCAAAGGTTAATACGACATCAGAGAGTCCACATTGGGGAGAGACCATATCAATGTACAGAGTGTGACAAAGCATTTATAACAAATGGAGAGCTAAAGCAACATCAGAAAATTCATACTGGGGAGAAACCATATCAATGTTCAGAATGTGACAAGGCATTTCTCAAAAAGTCACATCTAATGAAACATCAGATAATCCACTCTGGTGAGAAACCATATAAATGTACAGAGTGTGACAAAGCATTTATAACAAATACAGTGCTAAAGCAACATCAGAGAATCCACACTGGGGAGAAACCATTTCAATGTACAGAATGTGACAAAGCATTTATAAGAAATAGAGAGCTGATGCAACATCTAAAAGTCCATACTGGAGAGAGACCATTCAACTGCACTGAATGTGACAAGGGATTTATTAGAAAGTCACGTCTAAAACAACATGAGAAAGTCCACTCTGGGGCGAAACTGTATAAATGTAATTCATGTGACAAGGCATCTATTACAAATAGAAATGTAACGCAACATCAGAAATTCCACAAAACATATGAATGTACAGAAAGTGACAGGATATTTATTGCAAATTAAGGTTTAAAAATATATCAGCAAGTTCACACAGGAGAGAAATCAGATACATTTACAGAATGTGGCAAAGCATTTAAAACAAATGGAGAGGTAAAGAAACATCAGAAAGTCCACACTGGGGAGAAACAATATGAATGTACCGAAGGTGACAGATGTATTACAAAGCACAATTTAATACAATATCAGAAAGTATGTACAGGAGAGAGACAGTTCTCACTGTAATAAATGTCACAAAGCATTCATGGCAAATGAAGAGCTGAAGCAACATCAGAAAATCCATGTGGAGAGAAATCCTATGGATGTACAGAACGTAATAAAGTCTTCTGCAGGAAGAATAAGGTAATGCAGCATCAACAAATCTACCGTAGGGAGAAACCTTATTAATGTACAGAATGCAACAAGGGATGTATTACTAAACAAAATTTAATAGGAAATCAAAATGTTCACACAGGCGAGAAACTATATAAATGTTTTGAATGTGACAATGTATTCATAAAAAATGGAGAGCTAATGCAACATCAAATATCTACACTGAAAATAGTACTGAATGTGGCAGGGCATGTATTAGCAATGGAGAGTTAAAACAACATCAAAGTCACCATTTTTTTAAATTATATTTTTATTGAGAGTTCATAGACTTAATAACATACAATATTATCATTATCAGATACATATTCCAAAATATTGAGAGATGAAGGGATTACTTAGACTCCAAAATACAAACTATTACAATCTTATAAATGAACGATTCAAAAAACACAGTAGTGCAATCGTAAAACATCCATAATACAGAGAAAGATCTTAGTAAGTTAAAGTGCAAAGTGCTAAATCAGGGCATATATTTACAAATATGTTCTATCTTTTTATACCAAATGAGAGAAAAAATAAAAACAATTTAAGTTAAAGTGCGAAGTGCTAAATCCGACCAGATACCTATACATATATGTTATTCTTTTAAATCCACAACAAGATGGTATCTTATGTTTCAAACACACTCCAATATTTCTCATACTTTCCTATTGCTCCTGATCTTATTGCATATTTCTTTTCAAATTCCTGTATTGGAACAATTCTGCCTTCCACGCATTAAAAGGTAGGTACCTTCTCTGACCTCCACAATTGCAGAATTAAAGATCTTGCTATTAAAGCCGCAATAAACAAGCCTTCCTCGTGTGTAGAGGTAGCCGGAGAGCAGCCAAAGGCTGCCGTAGATTTATCAAATGAGATAAGGGGATCAATTATAAATTTAAGATATTTCTCGATCTCCACCCAGAAGCTCTGGATATTTGGGCACTTCCAAATGATATGCGACCAGGTTCCTTTGTCTGCACAGCGAAAACATTTGTCTTCTGTTTGCGGATATATATTGTGAAGAAAAGAGGGTGTTCTATATATCAACCATTTCGAATAGTATTACATGCGTTTGAAGTTTGCCTCTCTGAAAACAACTGCATTGAGTTTATTCCAGGTTGGTTTAAGAATCTGCATAAAGTTACCATTGAGGAAAATCTGTATGAATGTACAGAATGTGATGAAGTGTTCTTAATTAGGTAACTCTATTTTCATTTGCCTTCTTTCTTGTTGATGCATAGCCAGACAGACTTTTGTGTGTGTAGTAATTCTCTAGTGGGATCAGTACCCTCTGGCTTTCGCAAATCCCCCTTTGAACCCAAGTATGTTTCTGATTTAATAGAAGGGCACAGCACAGTCAGTGTACCATCAGAAAGTCCACACATTGTTGATACCATATCAGTGCACTTACTGTGCCAAGCCATTTTCTAAAAAAAGCTAGTTAAGACGACATCAGAAAGTTCACACAGGAAATAAATTATACGAATGAATGAACTGAATGTAACAAAGCATTTATTTACAACGGCTTACCTAGTGTATCACACAGGGTAGAAAGACATGACATGAACAACCATATCACAACAACTGTGTCCATGCATTTGTCAAAAAAGAAAGACCTAATGCAATATCAAACAGTCCACCCTCGGAAGAAACCATATAAATATACTGAAGTGACAATCCATTTTTTGGCAGGGCACAGCTAATACAATAACTGTACTTCAACACCGAGGAGAAAGTTGTGATGGTGGAGAATGCTTATCACTGCACTCACTGTGGCAAGGCATCCTTTACAAAGGCAAAACTAATGCAACATCAGAAAGTCATTACTAGTGGGACACCTGTCCTCCACTCAGGAGCGACACCGTAGGAATATAACGAATGTGACAAAGCAATTATTACAAAGGGACTATTAACGCAACATCTCAAAATCCACACTGGAAAGGTACTAAAGCAATAAATGAAAGCAGGTGCTGATCCAAGAGTCCATATTGGAAGAAACAACGTTTTGTTGCAAAGCGCTTTTCACAAGAGGAAACTAATGTGTCATCATGCATTCAAGGGAGAAACTCTGTCTTCAGTATGACAAGGCCCTCATTACAAAGGAATAGCTAACTCTTGATCAGAAATTATACACGGCTGGAGAAGCCATTTGAGTATTATAAACGTGAAAGAACATTTGCTACCAAATGCTCTCTGATGATTCAGCAAAAAGGCCACCCGGGTTTAAGATGTACTGATTGTGAAGTCTTTCATTTGAAACAGTCATCTGTTGCTTTATCAAAGAATCCCCACCTGCTCACTGTTATAGAAGGACACAATACATGAACAAAATAAGGAACAAAGGAACAGAAACAGTGGAATGCATCGTAAGCGCAGAAGGATTAGTCTAGAAAAGGTCCCAACTCATCCCTTTCCCACAAAGGTGACAATATGCAGACTCCAGCAAGCATCAAACTTCGACAGAATGCAAATGTTACAGAAATCAATACATTGATGCATTTCCCTGTTCCCAGCCTACTCTGGTATTAGGACTGTTTTGGCTACCTAGTGCTAAGACCTGGCTCTGCCTATTTACTCATGTGAGATTTGATTAGTAGGGCCATCTAGGGTTCTTATCCACAGTTACAGGAGTATTTGTGGTAATAACTTTCAGAGTTTGTTATTTAGTATCTTATGTTCATGCTGTTTATCATTATCGTTTATCGTTGACATTTGTTTGTTTCATTAACACTGCTGCCCGGGAGAGGACAAGTGGAGTTTTCTGGTCAGATAGAAGTCAGATGCCACTGGCCTTAGAGGTTTGCAGCCCCCGGAGGACGTGTGGATCAGGTTTATGATTTTATGTGGGAAAAGAGCTGCCATTATTTGTACAGACATTACAGGGCCGTTTTCTGGACAACCTGTGAATATGAGGCCTCTACTTAGAGCAGTGCTTACAATCTCCTATGTCACGTGTAGGCAACAATTGTATTCTTTCTACTTCTGTACAGCGTATTTTTTTAAAATGCTCATCTGTAATAAAATTTACATCTGCTGAAAGTACCTACTGCAATCCTGGTGTTTTACCACTAAACTTTCTCACACTGTAGAGGGTACATAGGTATTTACGTTTCTAAAGCGCTCTAATGTCCATTGAGTTTATGCCCGTGCCATATGAAAAAACAAATAAATAAATCTGTTTTCCTGAATAGGGGAAGACAAAGCAAAGGTCTCATCTCTCCAAGAGCCTTGTCCCAAAAGGATAAGCTTCACGGCCACCATTGGGGAAAAATGGGAGAGGGTTTATGAGGAGAATCAAATGGATGATTTATGTTTAGAGGCCATGGAGAGGGACTGGAGATGTCAGCAATGTGTACCCAACCCTTAGTCACATAACATGTGAGCACCTAGTCAATAAACACCCTTAGTTTCTTCCAATGTGAGTAAATGGCCTAGTACCCCCCTCAGTGTCTTCCAATGAAGTGAATGTGAAAGAAATTCATTAAATCCTGATCTTGTCTTTAATTAATTGTTTAATTTTATTTAGAGGTTTTTATAAAGCACAAACATGACCCAGAAGAATCAGAGCCCTGTACATAGGAAAAGATCGTCTTGGTTACATATATAAACACAATAGCTCTTTCAACCCAACGCAAAAGAGACATTGTATCAATTTTAGCAGCTCTATGCCCACATGCTTGGATTGAGGTGGTCTACAACATCACTACTGGTTGTGGTGACTGGACGAGACATACAGTAATGTGTGCTATTTACAAAGCTGGCTTATGGTCACTAAGCAGTTTGACAAAGACCTGGTTTCTGTTCCAGAGCCAAATATAATAAACTGTCATAACAAATGCAACGGAGCAGTACTACACTCCCGTCTGACCTGGTCTCCGGCTGGGCTCCCACCTAGCAACAATAATAAAAAAGTATAATATTACTGAACCGTATGGGCCTATATGGTGACCGAAGAGCCACTGTGGGAAGATTTCGAACATGAACCCTTAGTCTTCTAATGGACAGAAGCGGAAGTTGATAGGTTGTTGTTTCACCATCTTAAAGACTTTGATACTTGGATAGAGACTCAAAAAAACTGGAAACTTCTCTTCACTTGTTTATGAAAGGTGAACCGTTGTTAATTCCACAGTAAACAAGGCTTGCTCTCGTGCTTAAAGATTATAAAAGTGGGAAGAAACTGTAAACAGTGGGTGAGCTAGAAAAGGTCCCCACTCGCCTACAATTTCCAACTTCTAATCCTCAAATAACCACTTACAGTCTCAAGACTGGTTTCTAACACTACTGTTATATCTAACACTGCGGAGCATCACATGAGTCTGGGCAACAATGTGATTGATGCCAGTTTAGGCACCCCAAGACTAGACTGTAATGTTCTGCTAAGGTTACTCATGCAATGCAGTTAGGGGTTTGTTGGGTGGGCTCTTTGGATGACTATTACTAGAACAAAGGTGGCACTGAGTTTTGATGGCAGAAATCAGGAGCTCAAAACTGCAGACACAACACATAAGCGTGGGGCAAGCCCTGGATGTAAAATTAGGCTGCTCGCCTATAATGGGAGAGGGGTGAATGACCACCACAAGGCCTGATTGGTGACTGCATTCCTCAATAGGCCTAAGGTGGCTGTTGCTTTTGTTTAGGAGATGCATGCTGCTTCTGTTAATAATTTTTTCAAAATCTGGAGCCCGTCCCTCTATTTCTATTCCTCAGTCATCAGTGAAGTATCCCTATTGGTTAAACCAGGCTTAAGGTTCAGGCCTCTGTGATGCAGAGGGCCGGTGCGTGGATGGGTTGGGCATACATTACATTGATCAATACATATGGACCGAACTTTGATGATCCTGCTTTTTTTTTCTTTCACTAAAGTTAGAAACAAGCTTGTGACCTCTTTCCCTCACTTTGTAATATGTGGAGAATATTTTAATGCTGCAAGCTGATTAGGATAGCTTTGACAGCCTGTCCAACTGAATCACCCAGGCACAGGAAGATCTATGGGATAATATGCAACAGTTCAAACTGCTAGACTTGTACCATGATGAATGCCTCAATTCCATAGTGCAAACATTCCATTCTATGGTACATGGAAAATGTTCCAGGATCGATTACTGGTAAGAATCTAGTGATGGGATGGACTGGATTAAAACTATAACACTTTTACAAAGAACTCTGATCATTCTCCAGTGCTGACGGCTTTGACCATTGCAAGGTAGGTGGGGGATACGCTACCCTCAACCATGTGAGAAGCCATTGTGAATACATTACTAAAACCTGATAAGCCACTGCACATCATCCCCCCATTGTCACAAAAACTCGACAATAAAATACTAGTTAAAATTATTGCTAACAGGTTACTTTCCTTTTGGCCTTGCCTGGTGCTGCCAGAACAGTCAGGTTTCATTCTGGGGTGCTCAAATGCACATAACCTGAGCACACTTGTTGCGGTTGCATACCAAATCAACTCCGATATTGAGGCAGTCGCAGTGTTTTTAGACACAGCCAAGGCTTTTGATTCCATAGACTGACTCTTTTTACTCACACTGGCAACATCAGAGCGCCGTCCTGGCCCAGAGCACACACAGCTTAGCTCCCACCCGAGCTCCAGACCTCCCACAGACTGGAGAACACACATTCAGACGCTGGAAAGTGCAGCCTCACAAAGGGAAAAAAAAACACTGCTTACCTGAGCAGTGCACGAAGGAGACGTAATGGCCACCATACTGCCCAGTGAGCTATTCCTAGTAGCGGGAGCCCCGTCAGCACAAGTTCCTAGATGGAATGAATGGGTAGAGAGACTTCTTCTATTCCTTGAAGCCACCAAGGTAGCCAACGATCAGAGGAGAGCCATGCTCCTACACCTAGGGAGAAAGGACATGTATAAGATCTCCAAGTCCATCACTGAAGCAGCCCCAAGGCACGTCGTACACTTATAACCGCTCTCTCAGCACACTTCGAGCCCATGGCAAATCAAGACTATGAACGCTTTGTGTTTCGTCAGGCACGTCGACACTCCGATGAGTCCATTGACGCTTTCCTTGTTCACTTCAAAGACTTAGCAATCACCTGTGGGTTTCACGATGAAACGGAAGAGATATGAGGACAAATCATCCAAGGGTGTGCCTCTGCCAAGTTCCGAGAGAGAATACTGGAAGAGTCCGGAAAACTACTGGCAGACATTCTGATGGTAGGTCGGACTAAGGAGCTGTCACGAGCCAGAGCTGCCCAAATGGAGGTGGCTCTACAGGTTCCAGTGAAGACGGAACCAGTCAACGCCGTCATGACAAGGCCCATGACCAAACCAAGCCGGAAGGACAACGTGAAAACCCGGATGTACGGATATTGCGGAGGAAACCCTCACGGTTCCACGGAATGACCAGCGCACAGGAAGAGATGCACGGATGCGGCAAGCCAAACCACTTTGTGCGAGTATGCCGATCCCAAAGTTATCGTGCCACGGCCCACAGTAAACATGAGCTCCGAAGTCAGGAGTGAGAACAGTGAAATGGATGATGATGAAGCAGAAGAGCACACTGTCCATTTGGTGTTCACCATAAGCAGCACTGCCCAATCCTCGCATCGACTCCCACAATGGCAAGTACGATTTGGAGAACAAGACACCTCCGCCGTCATTGACACCGGAGCGACCCTTAACATCATGTCAGCAGAAGCGTATGAGAAGCTGAAGCAAGATCCACCCTTGAACGCTGCAAACATTAAAGTATTTGCATATGGCCTAGATCAGCCACTGGTAATGTGAGGAAAATTCAGAACCCCTCTCATTTGGCTCTCGCCCCATAGTGTCACAGATCTACATTGCGGAGGAAGGACTAAAGGGGAAGGAAATACATCTGCACATAGACCCCACCGTGCAGACCGTAGCTCTGTGACACCGGTGCATTGCTTTTCATCTTTGCTTTGGTCAAAAAGGAGATGGCCAAGTTGGAAGCCACCAGAATAATCGACAAGGACTCTCTACCTCCCACCTCCCTCTTCTCTCTCGCTCTCCTTTAGTTCTTTCTCTCATCTGTCTCTCTTTCTCTCTCTCCTTTGGTACTTCCCCTCTCTGTTTCTCTCACTCTCGCACTACCTCCCACTCCCCCTCTTTGTTACTTCCTCTCTCTCCTATGTCTCTCTCTGTCAGACACAGGGACACAACAGATGAAAAACTTTGTTAAGGACAATAGGTAGCCCATATTCCCGAACCACTGATCCTTATCGCTGTACAGGACCAGGACCCGCCTGTCAGACGTTACACCCAAGTCTGCTGTACTTCGAAGGGATGTCGGAGTGCAACTTGGTTGCTCAGAAGGAAAGCTACTGCCCAGATACCGTTCCTGACCTAGTCAGAAACGGTCGCTCCACCCGCTCCTTGGCCTTCCTTGTGCCTCCTTGGCCTTTCCTTGTGCCGATCTCGCCTGCAATCGCCAGCCTGGTATCGTATTGCCTTACTGTATTCCTGATTGTGCCCCAATAGAGCGTGGGATCGTATTGCCTTACTGTATTCCTGATTGTGCCGCATTAGAGCCTGGTATCGTATTGCCTTACTGTATTGCCTTACTTGTATCCCCGATCTCGCCTGCATTGTTTTTGTGCTCTTAACCCTCCCCGCTCCCTGACGCTGCTCCCCCGCGGCCCCACCCCCGTTCCCTCGAGCATCCCCGGACCTCGCCACCCCGTTCCCGCCTCCCAGCTGCTCCTCCCTCCCACTGATAAACAAAAAGGAAGTCCCGCGACGTGAAGAGCTGTGACCGTCCTGACCTAGTCAGAAACGATCGCTCCACCCGCTCCTTGGCCTTCCTTGTACCTCCTTGGCCTTTCCTTGTGCCGATCTCGCCTGAAATCACCAGCCTGGTATCGTATTGCCTTACTGTATTCCTGATTGTGCCCCAATAGAGCCTGGTATCGTATTGCCTTACTGTATTCCTGATTGTGCCCCATTAGACCCTGGTATCGTATTGCCTTACTGTATTGCCTTACTTGTGGTCCCGATCTCGACTGCATTGTTTTTGTGCTCTTAACCCTCCCCGCTCCCTGCCGCTGCTCCCCCGCGGCCCCACCCCCGTTCCCTCGAGCATCCCCGGACCTCGCCACCCCGCTCCCGCCTCCCAGCTGCTCCTCCCTCGCTCCCCCCCCTCCACTCTCCACTTATGGCAGAGTCGCATACGCGCAGCGTTCACGCGCAGCGGGCGCGCCCTAAGCGCGCTGAACGCGCACCAAAGGATAAACCCACCTATGCCCGTCCGCGCCTGGACCACACCCAGCGCCAGACCCCCTGGACCCCGCAAAGGCCATCCCGCCCGCCGAACTTACGACGCCGCAACCCTTACCGCACTCAACACCGGCCGCCTCCGCAACTGCCACCGAGCCGCCCCAGGAAGCACCCAGGGACCCTTCAGCTGCCAATCCTGCAAGTTCTGCTGCATCAGGACCCACATTACAACCACAAACGCCAAACAGAGCTCCAACAACAACCACCTGAAGTGCATCCTGCTCAACACCCGCTCGGTCCACAAACACGCCATTGAACTATGGAACCTACTCGACACCACATCGCCGGACGTCGCCTTTCTCACGGAAACCTGGATGAACGCCTCATCAGCACCCGACATCGCCATAGCCATCCCGGACGGATACAAGATCATCCGAAGGGACCGCATCAACCAAACAGGAGGAGGTATCCCCATCGTCCACAAGAACACCTTCCGCATCTCGACCAACTCCGACGACACCCCCATAGCCACCGAACACCTCCACTTCCAGATACATACCGACCCCAATACCACACTCAGAGGCACCCTCATTTACAGACCCCCAGGACCCCGCACACAATTCAGCGAAGACATCGCTGACTTTTTCAGCTCACACGCCCTCCCCTCCGATGACTACATTCTCGGGGAGCGCATTGGTACTTGCCGGTTTGGCGCTGGGGAGCCCGGGTGAAGGGTTGCTGCCTTTTCCGACTTGCTGGGGTTGCTGCCTGCCTGCCTCCCGCTGCCCGCTCCCACTTGCATCCGGGGAAGCTTTGGCCGCCGTGTGGAGTGCAGGTCAGGGAACTGCAATCCCGAGCAGCCCAGGGAACCTCGTGACTGCATTGTAGCGCCAGGAGGCGCATAAACCTTACGACAGCCCTGCAGAGCGGGGGGAGCGCATTGGTACTTGCCGGTTTGGCGCTGGGGAGCCCAGGTGAAGGGTTGCTGTCTTTTCCGACTTGCTGGGGTTGCTGCCTGCCTGCCTCCCGCTGCCCGCTCCCACTTGCATCTGGGGAAGCTGTGGCCGCCGTGTGGAGTGCAGGTCACGGAACTGCAATCCCCAGCAGCCCAGGGAACCACGTGACCGTATTGTAGCGCCAGGAGGCGCATAAACCTTACGACAGCCCTGCAGAGCGGGGGGAGCGCATTGGTACTTGCCGGTTTGGCGCCGGGGAGCCCGGGTGAAGGGTTGCTGCCTTTTCCGACTTGCTGGGGTTGCTGCCTGCCTGCCTCCCTCCCGCTGCCCGCTCCCACTTGCATCTGGGGAAGCTTTGGCCGCCGTGTGGAGTGCAGGTCAGGCAACTGCAATCCACAGCAGCCCAGGGAACCACGTGACCGCATTGTAGCGCCAGGAGGCGCATAAACCTTACGACAGCCCTGCAGAGCGGGGGGAGCGCATTGGTAATTGCCGGTTTGGCGCTGGGGAGCCCGGGTGAAGGGTTGCTGCCTTTTCCGACTTGCTGGGGTTGCTGCCTGCCTGCCTCCCGCTGCCCGCTCCCACTTGCATCTGGGGAAGCTGTGGCCGCTGTGTGGAGTGCAGGTCAGGGAACTGCAATCCCCAGCAGCCCAGGGAACCACGTGACCGCATTGTAGCGCCAGGAGGTCCATAAACGTTACGACAGCCCTGCAGAGCGGGGGGAGCGCATTGGTACTTGCCGGTTTGGCGCTGGGGAGACCGGGTGAAGGGTTGCTGCCTTTTCTGACTTGCTGGGGTTGCTGCCTGCCTGCCTCCCGCTGCCCGCTCCCACTTGCATCTGGTCAAGCTGTGGCCGCCGTGTAGAGTGCAGGTCAGGGAAATGCAATCCCCAGCAGCCCAGGGAACCACGTGACCGCATTGTAGCGCCAGGAGGCGCATAAACCTTACGACAGCCCTGCAGAGCGGGGGGAGCGCATTGGTACTTGCCGGTTTGGCGCTGGGGAGACCGGGTGAAGGGTTGCTGCCTTTTCCGACTTGCTGGGGTTGCTGCCTGCCTGCCTCCCGCTGCCCGCTCCCACTTGCATCTGGGGAAGCTGTGGCCGCCGTGTGGAGTGCAGGTCAGGGAACTGCAATCCCCAGCAGCCCAGGGAACCACGTGACCGCATTGTAGCGCCAGGAGGCGCATAAACCTTACGACAGCCCTGCAGAGCAGGGGTAGCGCATTGGTACTTGCCGGTTTGGCGCCCGGGGGGCCCGGGTGAAGGGTTGCTGCCTTTTCCGACTTGCTGGGGTTGCTGCCTGCCTGCCTCCCGCTGCCCGCTCCCACTTGCATCTGGGAAAGCTTTGGCCGCCGTGTGGAGTGCAGGTCAGGGAACTGCAATCCCCAGCAGCCCAGGGAACCACGTGACCGCATTGTAGCGCCAGGAGACGCATAAACCTTACGACAGCCCTGCAGAGCGGGGGGATCGAATTGGTACTTGCCGGTTTGGCGCTGGGGTGCCCGGGTGAAGGGTTGCTGCCTTTTCCGACTTGCTGGGGTTGCTGCCTGCCTGCCTCCCGCTGCCCGCTCCGACTTGCATCTGGGGAAGCTTTGGCCGCCGTGTGGAGTGCAGGTCAGGGAACTGCAATCCCCAGCAGCCCAGGGAACCACGTGACCGCATTGTAGCACCAGGAGGCGCATAAACCTTACGACAGCCCTCCCTCGTGGGACGTGAGCGGGACGCCGGGCGAAGCCCGGGCAAAGGGCGGGCCCTCTGTGGCCCTCAGAGGCAAGAATAGGACGGGACGGGCCACCCCTCTTGGCATCAGAACATGAGGTGGTAATGAGACTCGGACTTTCTCATTTACAGACCTCCCCAACGGTCATTTTGGTTTTGTGAACTCTGTTATTACCAGATCCTGTTGCAGTTTTGGTACTCACTGTCTTTAAATTTAGCTACAATATGATTCGCCAGGGGACTATCAAAAATGCCATCCCCCAGAAGGATTCGGTGAATGGGACACTTGACCATTACCTAAGTAGGACAATATTGTCCATATCCCATGAAATAGAGAGTTTAGAACTATCCCCGTCCATAGACAGTACACTTAACAAGCGATCTCCCTTACAGGTAGTCAACACAGCACAAAATCTATCTCTACTGGAGGAACTAAATAATATATGTAAAAGAAAGTATGCTTTGCTGAAACCAAGAACTAAGCAAACTGGCGCATTTCACTGCCCCACAGCAAGCACTAATCGCCAGCACAGTACACCATTCCACCAAAATGTTAGTCTCCTAGGTACCGAAAATATATGGTAGGTGGTATTGCACTCAATCCTCAAATTTTAACCATTTGATCGATACGTGTGCTGCACTAGATTGGTGCCTGCTAGAACCAACAATACAATGAATTTGGCCTGGGATCACTAGATCACAAGGACTCCAGTGCGCACTAACTCAATAATATTTTTCAAAGTTTTCAAATTATTACATTTTAATCCATATGCTTTGGTTATTCATCATTTCATTTCAAACACATGTAACATAGTCAAATACAATGTGTGTATACGAAATATACTGTTTACATATCATATCAAACATTTTCCACATGTTTTTATACGCAACACAATTATATGTACAACCCAATGCATTTCGGGGTTATGAACCCCTTCGTCAGGGGCCTATGAAAGGAAAGAAAAGAAAAGGAAACCTCTTTAGTAACGATGCTTAAAGAAGAGTAGTAATTTACTGTGTGAGTTACTATGGCATTTCCTTACCTAAATAACTGGTTGCAAACTCGTTGCGTGATCTGTATAGTTGGGGGAGGATCTAAAGGAATATATGTGATCAAATAAGTATCCATGAATAACGCTGAAAACAGCACAAGATGTCACCTAGTGCTTATATATAGTTACCTTGTGTCCGGTAGTTGAAAGACCACTACCTATAAATAAATCAAAAAATACGGACCTGCCATGAGTAATCCAATAACATGTAGTCATTTAACCACAAGGGGTTATCAGCTAACCACAAGGGTTTATTCACCATGCAATGAGCACAAGGCTCTATGCTCACCTCAAAGTCTGCGCTTCTTATCAGCGATGCTATAGGGATATCTAGCAAGATAAAAATAAGAAGTAGCGAGCATTGAAAACTCTCTTGTACATGTAACCACCCTGTAACTCAATCGAAGATATAGGGCGTTCTTTTACCTGCGAGTCCTTTAGTAGTTCACAGAATCTCGCTTATATTCAGTTCCCTCGTGCACTATAAATAAATAAAGAGCTGCGTTTTAGTGTCCGGTTAGTGAAAACGATAACCATAAAGATTCACGAGGCTCTTCTTGCTCTAGACGCTTACCGGAGGTGTGTAGATAGTAGCGTTTTCTCGGCGTCTTCCCTCACTACTGACATCGAGGACGGAAGTCCCTCGTTTATGCTGACTCTCCCTAAAACGACGGACTAAAGCATTGGCAGATGGCGGCCATGTCTAAATGTGCTGTTTAGCATTTAGTTGCCTGCATTATCTATAGTACCTGCAGGAACTATATACAAATAATACACGGAGTGTTATACTTCCGAGATAAAGCGCAAACGTGAGGGTACACGTATGTAAATCCTATCTAAAGGGATATTCTCAATTGATGCCCTATTGGTTATAAACTATCGGGAGCATATTGAACAGATGACTTTGGGATTATTACAGATAAAAACACTACATGCAGATGATACGCGAAATTCTATCTATTCATTTATATGGCCAATGCAGGTGATAACGAATAAAGTAAAATGAAATTAAAAAGGATGAATGGAAAAGAAAAAAAGGGAGAGTGAAAATGATCAATTAAAGATCAGTTAATCATATACACATTCATTTGTTGTCAAAGTACAATGGGACCAACAATTAGATCATTAATAAAATCACTATACAACCCTATATGTATACCAACTTAATCAAAGTACCACTGTGCAGGTTATGCCCTATGGGAAATTAGCCGCAATATCTGATGTAGACTAAAGGAAACATATCATGTCCAATTTGTCATTAAGCCCATCTGGCATTAGGGTCTGCAATTTACGAATCCAAAAGGCTTCTCTTCTCAGTAAAATTTTTGCATTGTCAATTCCCAAGCGTTGCGGAACTTGTTCGATAATCTGAAAACGAACCTGTGCTATAGTATGGCCTTTTTCAACCCAATGTCTAGCCAATGGTGAAGTCAAATTTTTATTCCGAATTCTACTTTTATGCTCCGACAAGCGTGTTTTCATTTTCCTGTCGGTTTTACCGACATACAATAAGCCACAGGGGCATTTGATGGAGTATACCACATGCTCTGCGCTGCAGTTTGCCGAATGTCGTAGAGTTATTTGTTCTCCTGTTTTTGGATGTGACAATTTATTTCCGCTGATTACGTTGTTGCAGTTCTTACAGTTGAAGCATTTAGTTGTGCCTCTAGGGCTAGCTATTTCCAATTCCATACCATCTGGTCTATTCAACAATTCTCTTATGTTTCTTGACCTTGAATATGCAAAGAGGGGTTTTTGCTCATACAAGTGTTCGAAATCACTTTCCATTTGTAGGATATCCCATCTTCTAAGTATTGAAATTTGAAAACTTTGAAAAATATTATTGAGTTAGTGCGCACTGGAGTCCTTGTGATCTAGTGATCCCAGGCCAAATTCATAGTCTCCTAGGTACCCCCAACTCGCTATCTGCAAATGCCATCACCCTAAATATAGCACTCCCTCAGGATCCCCCGGCAAACAGAAAGCAAAATGGGATTACACATCAGGGAAGCCAGGCAAAACAACTGAAATTGTGCTCAAGCCCCCTTTTCGCCATTTCCACTTCCCCGCCAGCCCCAGTGGTCGCCTCTAATTCAAATTTAAATTTAAATTCACAAAATTCGAATTTTTCTGCACCTTCCAGCGATGAAAAACTATTGGCCCAGATTGAACATATGGTCAAATCCATAATATCCCCAGTGATTGAAAAAATGAACATTCTAGGGGATAGGCTCACGGGATTAGAGGAAACAATCAAGGCCAGTTCGATACTCATAAAAAGCATTACAAAATCTCACCAACCTCAGTCTCTCGCTACCACAAAAGTGCCTAAACCATGTGCACAAAGTACCAATGACCAAATCCTACCAGTAGCCTCATTCACGCTAGTCCCAAATACTCCTAGAGTATCTATTAAACCTACATTAGTACAGTGCACTTCCAACAGAGTAGGATGGAGTAAAGATCCAACATTCCATAAGGGGACAGTTTCTAACCACGGCAATACGCCAAGATCACTTAATCACATTCACCTACCACCGGAGGCTGCCCCATTTGTCTGCGTTCTCTCGGGGGTGCCAGCACTCATAAGTGGAAAAACCGAAAGGCATCAAGATCTACTAAATAAAGTTACCTTTTGGTTAACAAAAAAACCCTGCCCCCCACTATAGATGGGAGAATCATGAGAGTTAGAAGGGTGGGCTGGCTAGGATCCCTCCCAAAAGATATCCCGGGTGATCTGGTTCTAATAAAATTCAGGAACAAACACGTTGTCCCATATCTTCAGACTTGGCAGCCCCAAAAAGGAGATGGCCCGATATCCACCTGGGATCTACATGACTTTTACCCTACTATGTCATGCTTTCGCTCATCAAGACCTATCGCCAAGCACGATCACTGATTGGCGGAAGAGTCCGCGCATTGAGTGGCTGTAACATCTCCACTTTTAACTGTTTTGAACCATTGTATAACAGCTATCCTTGATTTACATACGGAAAAGTTTCAATAGATTCACCTTGCTTGTGATTATTTGTATTAATTAAGGGACAACCAGCTGTAACGGTATTGTTTCAAATGCTAAATCCAATGAAATGAACATAATTAGATAGAAATTTGTATCTAAAGATGGGCTCATATTTTAACTTGTAGATATTTTGTGTTATTGCAATGTATGTTTTATGAATGTTATGCTTTTATGATTTGAAAATTTAAATCAAATAAAGCTGTTACTGACTGACTGACTACATTCTCCTAGGGGACCTCAACTTCCACCTGGAAAACAACAATGAAAACAACACCACCACCCTGCTGGAGAACCTCGCCAATCTTGGACTCAAACAACTGGTGAATACCCCCACCCACTATGCTGAACACACGCTCGACCCAAACTTCTCCTCCAGCAAGCACATCTCCTTCAATCACACCACGGGACTCCACTGGACAGACCACAGCTGCATCCACTTTAGCTTCAGAAAGACCACGATCCACCACCACCCGCAACAAATTCACCACAGAAACTGGAACAAAATCACCACCGACCAGCTCACCACATCTCTGAACCAAAACCCTCCCGCCATATCAACGGACCCAAATCAAGCAGCCATCAATCTCGCACAGTGGATCACCCACTGCGCTAACGAACTAGCACCCTTGAAAAACCATCCCACCAAGCCAGGAAGCAAAAAAGCCTCCTGGTTCATCGACGACCTCAAGAACTCCAAAAAGAACTGCCGCACCCTCGAGAAAGCCTGGCGAAGAAACCCAACCACAGACAACATGACCGCCCTCAAGAACGCCACCCGCAAACACCACCAGCTGATCCGTACCACCAAGAAATCAGCATTCAAGGATCCACTAGACAACAACGCCCACAACAGCAAGGAACTCTTCAGCATTTTCAAAGGGCTCACCAATCCCAGCGCCGGCAACAACGACATCACTCCCTCTCAAGACCTCTGCGACTCTCTAGCCTCGTTCTTCCACAGCAAGATCGCAGACATTCATAACAGCTTCGGCGACCAGTCCACTCCCCTCACCACTGAACCGAAACCCCTCACCACCACTCTTCACGCCTGGACCCCGATCAGCACTGAAGACACCATCCGCTTGATGAGCTCCATCCACTCCGGATCGCCAACCGACCCATGCCCCCATCACATCTTCAACAAGGCCGACTCCGTCATCGCACCTCATCTCCGGGACATCATCAACTGCTCCTTCAACACCGCTACCTTCCTGGAAAGCTGGAAACATGCCGAACTCAGCGCCCTCCTGAAGAAACCCACAGCAGACCCCACCGAACTTAAGAACTACCGCCCCATCTCGCTCCTCCCGTTCCCCGCCAAAGTCATAAAGAAGACCGTCAACAATCAGCTCACCGCCTTCCTCGAGTCTAACGATTCCCTCGACCCCTCACAGTCCGGCTTCCGAGCCAACCACAGCACCGAGACCGCCCTCATCGCAGCCACAGACGACATCCGGACTCTGCTCGACAACGGGGAAACAGCGGCCCTCATTCTCCTGGACCTCTCCGCAGCGTTCGACACGGTCTGCCACCGCACTCTTGTACAACGCCTCAGGGACGTCGGGATACAAGATAAGGCATTGGATTGGATCATCTCGTTCCTCGCCGGAAGAACCCAGAGAGTCCACCTCCCCCCTTTCAGATCAGAGGCCACCGAAGTCATATGCGGCGTTCCACAAGGATCACCGCTCAGCCCCACCCTCTTCAACGTCTACATGAGCCCCCTCGCAGCCATCGCACGCCAACACAACCTCAACATCATCTCCTACGCAGACGACACCCAGCTGATTCTCTCTCTCACCAAAGACCCAACCACCGCCAAAACCAACCTACACGAAGGGATGAAACACGTAGCCGAGTGGATGAAGAACAGCCGCCTTAAACTGAACTCAGACAAGACGGAAGTCCTCATCCTAGGATCATCCCCCTCTGCCTGGAACGACTCATGGTGGCCCCCGGCACTAGGCAGCGCACCCAAACCAACGGACCATGCTCGCAACTTGGGATTCATCCTAGACTCCTCCCTCTCGATGACCAGACAAGTCAACTCCGTCTCATCCTCATGTTTTAACATCCTACGCATGCTCCGAAAGATCTTCCGATGGATCCCCACCGAAACAAGGAAGACGGTCACCCAAGCACTTGTCACCAGCCGACTGGACTACGGAAACACCCTCTACGCCGGAACCACAGCCAAATTGCAGAAAGACTTCAACGCATTCAGAACGCCTCCGCTCGACTCATCCTAGACTTACCTCACCACAACCACATATCCGGTCACCTGAGAGACCTGCACTGGCTCCCCGTCAACAAGAGAATCACATTCCGTCTCCTCACCTACCCACACAAGGCACTCAACGAACTAGGACCCAGATACCTCAACACTCGCCTGACCTTTTACACCCCGCTCGCCAATTACGATCGTCCAACCAAGTCCTCGCCGCGATTCCTCGCATCCGAAGAGCCACCATGGGAGGAAGATCCTTCTCCTACTTGGCGGCCAAGACATGGAACTCCCTCCCCACCCACCTCCGTCTTACACAGAACCACCTCTTCTTCAAAAAGCAACTCAAAACCTGGCTGTTCGATCAGTAGCGAACTCCTCTCCCTTAAGCACCTTGAGACCCTCTGGGTGAGTAGCACGCTATACAAATTTTGACTTGACTTGACTTTGACTAGAGAAGGTTTTGGCTGTGACTGTGACATCAGACGACTGGTAGTTCAGTGGCAGCTAAACTTCTGCCAGACCCAATTAGACGCCGAGGGACTGCAACCCCTGTATCCAGGATCACCTAACTAGGCCAGTGGACCGAGGAGCAGCTGCAGTAAGACCTCCTTCAACCACTTTACATCAACACCACCTCTCAGCATCTTCAGCATCAGGACCACTTCCATAGGAATCCATTGCAATGAGGATAAAGCGCCTGAAACTGTAGAAAGACTGCTTCTTCTGTGCAGGTAACTGTTTCTTAGAGCCTTGCTGGTCCCCCTTACTGGCTCCCTGCTGGAGTTGGTTGCCCGAAGTAACTAAATGACTGCATTACAACTAGTCCAACTTGTTGGTGAAAAGGTTTCTAAGTGCCACATTTGTTACATTTGCCAGTGCTTTTTTGCAGTTGAGTGAAGTGATCTGATTTACTAATAACTTGTAAATTCCAGAACTCTGGAACCCTCTGGTGGATCTTTTTTATTGAGGTGTCTAGAAATATATAACATCTGTTTTATTTTTATAAATTGATGTCAGATTTCTTGAGTGTCCAATTTATTTCTTCTCTTTTTTAAATCCTTTAAACGTGTTCATTTGTGTAAGTCTTGGTGCTCAGAGCCACAGCTACCCAGGGTTGAGTTAATGTTGTACAAACAAAACATACTAATCCTAAAAGGATTGGCAAGTGTATTGCACGGTGAGGTCGCACAACCACAACATATAAGGCACCCCATTTCCTCACAACAACGTTCTATTACATTCTTCACTCTCAGCATTTCAGACATACTGGGAATGGGAGCACAGGATACAACATTCATTCCAAACACCAGTTCAGAGATGCAGGGAATGGGAGCACAGGAGATGACAGACAGTCCAGACACCGGCTCAAACTTGCAGGGAATGGGCTCACTGGATACAGCACGCATTCCAGTCACTAGCTCAGACATACTCATGCACAGCATTCATGTGCTACACTCGGCACTCATGCAAACACACTTAACACACACTCAGGATGTTAGAGTGAAGGACTGGGTAAGCACACAGATGAGGAACTTTACATGGGAGGGCCAATAAACCTTTGAAGGAAATCTGCCTTTTCTGTGTGATCACCCAGATCTTTCACCTTTTGCAGGACCCTATATCTTTGGTGGCTTTAGAATCTGCACAATAACCCTGCTAACCTGCATGCTTCCTCTTTAACTATGGCTTAATTGGCTATTTCCGGATTTGCACATTCAACGTGCTTGTATGTCGCTAGTTTATGGTGTAGAAAATTGCACTCAGGGCCTGGAAGATAAGTATCATATGTGGACTGCAGCACCCATTGTGCCATCTACTAAAGTGGCGGCAGTAAATATGACTACAGGCCTACGCTGTGTACACTGACTTCTGCAGTGTGACCTGTTGCTTTGACAGCACAGTTTCCAATCCTTCGCGACAGGTCTGTTGTGCCATGTGTAAGATTTGCATTGCAATTCAAAGTGAGAGATATGGATGCTAACACAACTTTTGTGGAGCCCCTGCTTATTTGCTGAAGAACCCTGCTTTTGTCCTTTCAGACCTCTGTCTCTAGGTTGCTTGTGCGTCAAACTGGATTTTTGCATTAGATGTGGGAAGACACTGTATTTTCTTGTGTAGTATACTAAGCGGGACCCTACTGCTCCCTAAGAGTCTTTGTACCTTAGTGACTTCAGAGTGTGGTTAATAAAATGGATTATGCAATCACTCAGTTAACAGTTATATACTAAAAATAAAGACATGAATTACTGAACTCCATGTATGGCGTGATTCTTTTACATGCTACCGGGCTGAAGAGGACGGTAAAACTGGCGATTGCAGGTC
The DNA here is from genome assembly GCF_964261635.1 of Lissotriton helveticus. Taxonomy (NCBI): domain Eukaryota; kingdom Metazoa; phylum Chordata; class Amphibia; order Caudata; family Salamandridae; genus Lissotriton; species Lissotriton helveticus. The sequence goes on along the minus strand of NC_136067.1, from coordinate 2,123,289,976 downwards.
AGGGAACTGCAATCCCCAGCAGCCCAGGGAACCGCGTGACCGCATTGTAGCGCCAGGAGGCGCATAAACCTTACGACAGCCCTGCAGAGCGGGGGGAGCGCATTGGTACTTGCCGGTTTGGCGCTGGGGAGCCCGAGTGAAGGGTTGCTGCCTTTTCCGACTTGCTGGGGTTGCTGCCTGCCTGCCTCCCGCTGCCCGCTCCCACTTGCATCTGGGGAAGCTGTGGCCGCCGTGTGGAGTGCAGGTCAGGGAACTGCAATCCCCAGCAGCCCAGGGAACCACGTGACCACATTGTAGCGCCAGGAGGCGCATAAACCTTACGACAGCCCTGCAGAGCGGGGGGAGCGCATTGGTACTTGCCGGTTTGGCGCCGGGGAGCCCGGGTGAAGGGTTGCTGCCTTTTCCGACTTGCTGGGGTTGCTGCCTGCCTGCCTCCCGCTGCCCGCTCCCACTTGCATCTGGGGAAGCTTTGGCCACCGTGTGGAGTGCAGGTCAGGGAACTGCAATCCCCAGCAGCCCAGGGAACCACGTGACCGCATTGTAGCGCCAGGAGGCGCATAAACCTTACGACAGCCCTGCAGAGCGGGGGGAGCGCATTTGTACTTGCCGGTTTGGCGCTGGGGAGCCCGGGTGAAGGGTTGCTGCCTTTTCCTACTTGCTAGGATTGCTGCCTGCCAGCCTCCCGCTGCCTGCTCCCACTTGCATCTGGGGAAGCTGTGGCCGCCGTGTGGAGTGCAGGTCAGGGAACTGCAATCCCCAGCAGCCCAGGGAACCACGTGACCGCATTGTAGCGCCAGGAGGCGCATAAACCTTACGACAGCCCTGCAGAGCGGGGGGAGCGCATTGGTACTTGCCAGTTTGGCGCCGGGGAGCCCGGGTGAAGCGTTGCTGCCTTTTCCGACTTGCTGGGGTTGCTGCCTGCCTGCCTGCCTCCCGCTGCCCGCTCCCACTTGCATCTGGGGAAGCTTTGGCCGCCGTGTGGCGTGCAGGTCAGGGAACTGCAATCCCCAGCAGCCCAGGGAACCACCTGACCGCATTGTAGCGCCAGGAGGCGCATTAACCTTACGACAGCCCTGCAGAGCGGGGGCAGCGCATTGGTACTTGCCGGTTTGGCGCTGGGGAGCCCGGGTGAAGGGTTGCTGCCTTTTCCGACTTGCTGGGATTGCTGCATGCTTGCCTCCGCTGCCCGCTCCCACTTGCATCTGGGGAAGCTTTGGCCGCCGTGTGGAGTGCAGGTCAGGGAACTGCAATCCCCAGCAGCCCAGGGAACCACGTGACCGCATTGTAGCGCCAGGAGGCGCATAAACCTTACGACAGCCCTGCAGAGCGGGGGGAGCGCATTGGTACTTGCCGGATTGGCGCTGGGGAGCCAGGGTGAAGGGTTGCTGCCTTTTCCGACTTGCTGGGGTTGCTGCCTGCCTGCCTCCCGCTGCCCGCTCCCACTTGCATCTGGGGAAGCTGTGGCCGCCGTGTGGAGTGCAGGTCAGGGAACTGCAATCCCCAGCAGCCCAGGGAACCACGTGACCGCATTGTAGCGCCAGGAGGCGCATAAACCTTACAACAGCCCTGCAGAGCGGGGGGAGCGCATTGGTACTTGCCGGTTTGGCGCCGGGGAGCCCGGGTGAAGGGTTGCTGCCTTTTCCGACTTGCTGGGGTTGCTGCCTGCCTGCCTCCCGCTGCACGCTCCCACTTGCATCTGGGGAAGCTTTGGCCGCCGTGTGGAGTGCAGGTCAGGGAACTGCAATCCCCAGCAGCCCAGGGAACCACGTGACCGCATTGTAGCGCCAGGAGGCGCATAAACCTTACGACAGCCCTGCAGAGCGGGGGGAGCGCATTGGTACTTGCCGGTTTGGCGCTGGGGAGCCCGGGTGAAGGGTTGCTGCCTTTTCCGACTTGCTGGGGTTGCTGCCTGCCTGCCTCCCGCTGCCCGCTCCCACTTGCATCTGGGGAAGCTGTGGCCGCCGTGTGGAGTGCAGGTCAGGGAACTGCAATCCCCTGCAGCCCAGGGAACCACGTGACTGCATTGTAGCGCCAGGAGGTGCATAAACCTTACGACAGTCCTGCAGAGCGGGGGGAGCGCATTGGTACTTGCCGGTTTGGCGCTGGGGAGCCCGGGTGAAGGGTTGCTGCCTTTTCCGACTTGCTGGGGTTGCTGCCTGCCTGCCTCCCGCTGCCCGCTCCCACTTGCATCTGGGGAAGCTGTGGCCGCTGTGTGGAGTGCAGGTCAGGGAACTGCAATCCCCAGCAGCCCAGGGAACCACGTGACCGCATTGTAGCGCCAGGAGGCGCATAAACCTTACGACAGCCCTGCAGAGCGGGGGGAGCGCATTGGTACTTGCCGGTTTGGCGCTCGGGAGCCCGGGTGAAGGGTTGCTGCATTTTCCGACTTGCTGGGGTTGCTGCCTGCCTGCCTCCCGCTGCCCGCTGCCCGCTCCCACTTGCATCTGGGGAAGCTGTGGCCGCCGTGTGGAGTGCAGGTCAGGGAACTGCAATCCCCAGCAGCCCAGGGAACCACGTGACCGCATTGTAGCGCCAGGAGGCCAGGAGGCGCATAAACCTTACGACAGCCCTGCAGAGCGGGGGGAGCGCATTGGTACTTGCCGGTTTGGCGCCGGGGAGCCCGGGTGAAGGGTTGCTGCCTTTTCCGACTTGCTGGGGTTGCTGCCTGCCTGCCTCCCGCTGCCCACTCCCACTTGCATCTGGGGAAGCTGTGGCCGCCGTGTGGAGTGCAGGTCAGGGAACTGCAATCCCCTGCAGCCCAGGGAACCACGTGACCGCATTGTAGCGCCAGGAGGTGCATAAACCTTACGACAGCCCTGCAGAGCGGGGGGAGCGCATTGGTACTTGCCGGTTTGGCCCTGGGGAGCCCGGGTGAAGGGTTGCTGCCTTTTCCGACTTGCTGGGGTTGCTGCCTGCCTGCCTCCCGCTGCCCGCTCCCACTTGCATCTGGGGAAGCTGTGGCCGCCGTGTGGAGTGCAGGTCAGGGAACTGCAATCCCCAGCAGCCCAGGGAACCACGTGACCGCATTGTAGCGCCAGGAGGCGCATAAACCTTACGACAGTCCTGCAGAGCGGGGGGAGCGCATTGGTACTTGCCGGTTTGGCGCCTGGGAGCCCGGGTGAAGGGTTGCTGCCTTTTCCGACTTGCTGGGGTTGCTGCCTGCCTGCCTCCTGCTGCCCGCTCCCACTTGCATCTGGGGAAGCTTTGGCCGCCGTGTGGAGTGCAGGTCAGGGAACTGCAATCCCCAGCAGCCCAGGGAACCACGTGACCGCATGGTAGCGCCAGGAGGCGCATAAACCTTACGACAGCCCTGCAGAGCGGGGGGAGCGCATTGGTACTTGCCGGTTTGCCGCTGGGGAGCCCGGGTGAAGGGTTGCTGCCTTTTCCGACTTGCTGGGGTTGCTGCCTGCCCCGCTCCCGCTGCCCACTCCCACTTGCATCTGGGAAAGCTGTGGCCGCCGTGTGGAGTGCAGGTCAGGGAACTGCAATCCCCAGCAGCCCAGGAAACCACGTGACCGCATTGTAGCGCCAGGAGGCGCATAAACCTTACGACAATCCTGCAGAGCGGGGGGAGCGCATTGGTACTTGCCAGTTTGGCGCCTGGGAGCCCAGGTGAAGGGTTGCTGCCTTTTCCGACTTGCTGGGGTTGCTGCCTGCCTGCCTCCTGCTGCCCGCTCCCACTTGCATCTGGGGAAGCTTTGGCCGCCGTGTGGAGTGCAGGTCAGGGAACTGCAATCCCCAGCAGCCCAGGGAACCACGTGACCGCATGGTAGCGCCAGGAGGCGCATAAAACTTACGACAGCCCTGCAGAGCGGGGGGAGCGCATTGGTACTTGCCGGTTTGACGCTGGGGAGCCCGGGTGAAGGGTGTCTGCCTTTTCCGACTTGCTGGGGTTGCTGCCTGCCTGCCTCCCACTGCCCGCTCCCACTTGCATCTGGGGAAGCTGTGGCCGCCGTGTGGAGTGCAGGTCAGGGAACTGCAATCCCCAGCAGCCCAGGGAACCACGTGACCGCATTGTAGCGCCAGGAGGCCAGGAGGCGCATAAACCTTACGACAGCCCTGCAGAGCGGGGGGAGCGCATTGGTACTTGCCGGTTTGGCGCCGGGGAGCCCGGGTGAAGGGTTGCTGCCTTTTCCGACTTGCTGGGGTTGCTGCCTGCCTGCCTCCCGCTGCCCACTCCCACTTGCATCTGGGGAAGCTGTGGCCGCCGTGTGGAGTGCAGGTCAGGGAACTGCAATCCCCTGCAGCCCAGGGAACCACGTGACCGCATTGTAGCGCCAGGAGGTGCATAAACCTTACGACAGCCCTGCAGAGCGGGGGGAGCGCATTGGTACTTGCCGGTTTGGCCCTGGGGAGCCCGGGTGAAGGGTTGCTGCCTTTTCCGACTTGCTGGGGTTGCTGCCTGCCTGCCTCCCGCTGCCCGCTCCCACTTGCATCTGGGGAAGCTGTGGCCGCCGTATGGAGTGCAGGTCAGGGAACTGCAATCCCCAGCAGCCCAGGGAACCACGTGACCGCATTGTAGCGCCAGGAGGCGCATAAACCTTACGACAGTCCTGCAGAGCGGGGGGAGCGCATTGGTACTTGCCGGTTTGGCGCCTGGGAGCCCGGGTGAAGGGTTGCTGCCTTTTCCGACTTGCTGGGGTTGCTGCCTGCCTGCCTCCTGCTGCCCGCTCCCACTTGCATCTGGGGAAGCTTTGGCCGCCGTGTGGAGTGCAGGTCAGGGAACTGCAATCCCCAGCAGCCCAGGGAACCACGTGACCGCATGGTAGCGCCAGGAGGCGCATAAACCTTACGACAGCCCTGCAGAGCGGGGGGAGCGCATTGGTACTTGCCGGTTTGCCGCTGGGGAGCCCGGGTGAAAGGTTGCTGCCTTTTCCGACTTGCTGGGGTTGCTGCCTGCCCCGCTCCCGCTGCCCACTCCCACTTGCATCTGGGAAAGCTGTGGCCGCCGTGTGGAGTGCAGGTCAGGGAACTGCAATCCCCAGCAGCCCAGGAAACCACGTGACCGCATTGTAGCGCCAGGAGGCGCATAAACCTTACGACAATCCTGCAGAGCGGGGGGAGCGCATTGGTACTTGCCAGTTTGGCGCCTGGGAGCCCGGGTGAAGGGTTGCTGCCTTTTCCGACTTGCTGGGGTTGCTGCCTGCCTGCCTCCTGCTGCCCGCTCCCACTTGCATCTGGGGAAGCTTTGGCCGCCGTGTGGAGTGCAGGTCAGGGAACTGCAATCCCCAGCAGCCCAGGGAACCACGTGACCGCATGGTAGCGCCAGGAGGCGCATAAAACTTACGACAGCCCTGCAGAGCGGGGGGAGCGCATTGGTACTTGCCGGTTTGACGCTGGGGAGCCCGGGTGAAGGGTGTCTGCCTTTTCCGACTTGCTGGGGTTGCTGCCTGCCTGCCTCCCACTGCCCGCTCCCACTTGCATCTGGGGAAGCTGTGGCCGCCGTGTGGAGTGCAGGTCAGGGAACTGCAATCCCCAGCAGCCCAGGGAACCACGTGACCGCATTGTAGCGCCAGGAGGCGCATAAACCTTACGACAGCCCTGCAGATCGGGGGGAGCGCATTTTTTTTCTTGCCGGTTTGGCGCTGGGGAGCCCGGGTGAAGGGTTGCTGCCTTTTCCGACTTGCTAGGATTGCTGCCTGCCAGCCTCCCGCTGCCTGCTCCCACTTGCATCTGGGAAAGCTGTGGCCGCCGTGTGGAGTGCAGGTCAGGGAACTGCAATCCCCAGCAGCCCAGGGAACCACGTGACCGCATTATAGCGCCAGGAGGCGCATAAACCTTACGACAGCCCTGCAGAGCGGGGGGAGCGCATTGGTACTTGCCGGTTTGGCGCTGGGGAGCCCGAGTGAAGGGTTGCTGCCTTTTCCGACTTGCTGGGGTTGCTGCCTGCCTGCCTCCCGCTGCCCGCTCCCACTTGCATCTGGGGAAGCTGTGGCCGCCGTGTGGAGTGCAGGTCAGGGAACTGCAATCCCCAGCAGCCCAGGGAACCACGTGACCACATTGTAGCGCCAGGAGGCGCATAAACCTTACGACAGCCCTGCAGAGCGGGGGGAGCGCATTGGTACTTGCCGGTTTGGCGCCGGGGAGCCCGGGTGAAGGGTTGCTGCCTTTTCCGACTTGCTGGGGTTGCTGCCTGCCTGCCTCCCGCTGCCCGCTCCCACTTGCATCTGGGGAAGCTTTGGCCGCCGTGTGGAGTGCAGGTCAGGGAACTGCAATCCCCAGCAGCCCAGGGAACCACGTGACCGCATTGTAGCGCCAGGAGGCGCATAAACCTTACGACAGCCCTGCAGAGCGGGGGGAGCGCATTTGTACTTGCCGGTTTGGTGCTGGGGAGCCCGGGTGAAGGGTTGCTGCCTTTTCCGACTTGCTAGGATTGCTGCCTGCCAGCCTCCCGCTGCCTGCTCCCACTTGCATCTGGGGAAGCTGTGGCCACCGTGTGGAGTGCAGGTCAGGGAACTGCAATCCCCAGCAGCCCAGGGAACCACGTGACCGCATTGTAGCGCCAGGAGGCGCATAAACCTTACGACAGCCCTGCAGAGCGGGGGGAGCGCATTGGTACTTGCCGGTTTGGCGCCGGGGAGCCCGGGTGAAGCGTTGCTGCCTTTTCCGACTTGCTGGGGTTGCTGCCTGCCTGCCTGCCTCCCGCTGCCCGCTCCCACTTGCATCTGGGGAAGCTTTGGCCGCCGTGTGGCGTGCAGGTCAGGGAACTGCAATCCCCAGCAGCCCAGGGAACCACCTGACCGCATTGTAGCGCCAGGAGGCGCATTAACCTTACGACAGCCCTGCAGAGCGGGGGGAGCGCATTGGTACTTGCCGGTTTGGCGCTGGGGAGCCCGGGTGAAGGGTTGCTGCCTTTTCCGACTTCCTGGGATTGCTGCCTGCTTGCCTCCCGCTGCCCGCTCCCACTTGCATCTGGGGAAGCTTTGGCCGCCGTGTGGAGTGCAGGTCAGGGAACTGCAATCCCCAGCAGCCCAGGGAACCACGTGACCGCATTGTAGCGCCAGGAGGCGCATAAACCTTACGACAGCCCTGCAGAGCGGGGGGAGCGCATTGGTACTTGCCGGTTTGGCGCTTGGGAGCCAGGGTGAAGGGTTGCTGCCTTTTCCGACTTGCTGGTGTTGCTGCCTGCCTGCCTCCCGCTGCCCGCTCCCACTTGCATCTGGGGAAGCTGTGGCCGCCGTGTGGAGTGCAGGTCAGGGAACTGCAATCCCCAGCAGCCCAGGGAACCACGTGACCGCATTGTAGCGCCAGGAGGCGCATAAATCTTACAACAGCCCTGCAGAGCGGGGGGAGCGCATTGGTACTTGCCGGTTTGGCGCCGGGGAGCCCGGGTGAAGGGTTGCTGCCTTTTCCGACTTGCTGGGGTTGCTGCCTGCCTGCCTCCCGCTGCCCGCTCCCACTTGCATCTGGGGGAGCTTTGGCCGCCGTGTGGAGTGCAGGTCAGGGAACTGCAATCCCCAGCAGCCCAGGGAACCACGTGACCGCATTGTAGCGCCAGGAGGCGCATAAACCTTACGACAGCCCTGCAGAGCGGGGGGAGCGCATTGGTACTTGCCGGTTTGGCGCTGGGGAGCCCGGGTGAAGGGTTGCTGCCTTTTCCGACTTGCTGGGGTTGCTGCCTGCCTGCCTCCCGCTGCCCGCTCCCACTTGCATCTGGGGAAGCTGTGGCCGCCGTGTGGAGTGCAGGTCAGGGAACTGCAATCCCCTGCAGCCCAGGGAACCACGTGACTGCATTGTAGCGCCAGGAGGTGCATAAACCTTACGACAGTCCTGCAGAGCGGGGGGAGCGCATTGGTACTTGCCGGTTTGGCGCTGGGGAGCCCGGGTGAAGGGTTGCTGCCTTTTCCGACTTGCTGGGGTTGCTGCCTGCCTGCCTCCCGCTTGCCGCTCCCACTTGCATCTGGGGAAGCTGTGGCCGCTGTGTGGAGTGCAGGTCAGGGAACTGCAATCCCCAGCAGCCCAGGGAACCACGTGACCGCATTGTAGCACCAGGAGGCGCATAAACCTTACGACAATCCTGCAGAGCGGGGGGAGCGCATTGGTACTTGCCGGTTTGGCGCTGGGGAGCCCGGGTGAAGGGTTGCTGCATTTTCCGACTTGCTGGGGTTGCTGCCTGCCTGCCTCCCGCTGCCCGCTGCCCGCTCCCACTTGCATCTGGGGAAGCTGTGGCCGCCGTGTGGAGTGCAGGTCAGGGAACTGCAATCCCCAGCAGCCCAGGGAACCACGTGACCGCATTGTAGCGCCAGGAGGCCAGGAGGCGCATAAACCTTACGACAGCCCTGCAGAGCGGGGGGAGCGCATTGGTACTTGCCGGTTTGACGCCGGGGAGCCCGGGTGAAGGGTTGCTGCCTTTTCCGACTTGCTGGGGTTGCTGCCTGCCTGCCTCCCGCTGCCCGCTCCCACTTGCATCTGGGGAAGATTTGGCCGCCATGTGGAGTGCAGGTCAGGGAACTGCAATCCCCAGCAGCCCAGGGAACCACGTGACTGCATTGTAGCACCAGGAGGCGCATAAACCTTACGACAGCCCTGCAGAGCAGGGGGAACGCATTGGTACTTGCCGGTTTGGCGCTGGGGAGCCCGGGTGAAGGGTTGCTGCCTTTTCCGACTTGCTGGGGTTGCTGCCTGCCTGCCTCCCGCTGCCCACTCCCACTTGCATCTGGGGAAGCTGTGGCCGCCGTGTGGAGTGCAGGTCAGGGAACTGCAATCCCCTGCAGCCCAGGGAACCACGTGACCGCATTGTAGCGCCAGGAGGTGCATAAACCTTACGACAGCCCTGCAGAGCGGGGGGAGCGCATTGGTACTTGCCGGTTTGGCCCTGGGGAGCCCGGGTGAAGGGTTGCTGCCTTTTCCGACTTGCTGGGGTTGCTGCCTGCCTGCCTCCCGCTGCCCGCTCCCACTTGCATCTGGGGAAGCTGTGGCCGCCGTGTGGAGTGCAGGTCAGGGAACTGCAATCCCCAGCAGCCCAGGGCTCCACGTGACCGCATTGTAGCGCCAGGAGGCGCATAAACCTTACGACAGTCCTGCAGAGCGGGGGGAGCGCATTGGTACTTGCCGGTTTGGCGCCTGGGAGCCCGGGTGAAGGGTTGCTGCCTTTTCCGACTTGCTGGGGTTGCTGCCTGCCTGCCTCCTGCTGCCCGCTCCCACTTGCATCTGGGGAAGCTTTGGCCGCCGTGTGGAGTGCAGGTCAGGGAACTGCAATCCCCAGCAGCCCAGGGAACCACGTGACCGCATGGTAGCACCAGGAGGCGCATAAACCTTACGACAGCCCTGCAGAGCGGGGGGAGCGCATTGGTACTTGCCGGTTTGACGCTGGGGAGCCCGGGTGAAGGGTTGCTGCCTTTTCCGACTTGCTGGGGTTGCTGCCTGCCCCGCTCCCGCTGCCCACTCCCACTTGCATCTGGGGAAGCTGTGGCCGCCGTGTGGAGTGCAGGTCAGGGAACTGCAATCCCCTGCAGCCCAGGGAACCACGTGACCGCATTGTAGCACCAGGAGGCGCATAAACCTTACGACAGCCCTGCAGAGCGGGGGGAGCGCATTGGTACTTGCCGGTTTGGCCCTGGGGAGCCCGGGTGAAAGGTTGCTGCCTTTTCCGACTTGCTGGGGTTGCTGCCTGCCTGCCTCCCGCTGCCCGCTCCCACTTGCATCTGGGGAAGCTGTGGCCGCCGTGTGGAGTGCAGGTCAGGGAACTGCAATCCCCAGCAGCCCAGGAAACCACGTGACCGCATTGTAGCGCCAGGAGGCGCATAAACCTTACGACAGTCATGCAGAGCGGGGGGAGCGCATTGGTACTTGCCGGTTTGGCGCCTGGGAGCCCGGGTGAAGGGTTGCTGCCTTTTCCGACTTGCTGGGGTTGCTGCCTGCCTGCCTCCTGCTGCCCGCTCCCACTTGCATCTGGGGAAGCTTTGGCCGCCGTGTGGAGTGCAGGTCAGGGAACTGCAATCCCCAGCAGCCCAGGGAACCACGTGACCGCATTGTAGCGCCAGGAGGCGCATAAACCTTACCACAGCCCTGCAGAGCGGGGGGAGCGCATTGGTACTTGCCGGTTTGGCGCCGGGGAGCCCGGGTGAAGGGTTGCTGCCTTTTCCGACTTGCTGGGGTTGCTGCCTGCCTGCCTCCCGCTGCCCGCTCCCACTTGCATCTGGGGAAGCTTTGGCCGCCGTGTGGAGTGCAGGTCAGGGAACTGCAATCCCCAGCAGCCCAGGGAACCACGTGACCGCATTGTAGCGCCAGGAGGGTTCATAAACCTTACGACAGCCCTGCAGAGCGGGGGGAGCGCATTGGTACTTGCCGGTTTGGCGCTGGGGAGCCCGGGTGAAGGGTTGCTGCCTTTTCCGACTTGCTGGGGTTGCTGCCTGCCTGCCTCCCGCTGCCCGCTCCCACTTGCATCTGGGGAAGCTGTGGCCGCCGTGTGGAGTGCAGGTCAGGGAACTGCAATCCCCAGCAGCCCAGGGAACCACGTGACCGCATTGTAGCGCCAGGAGGCGCATAAACCTTACGACAATCCTGCAGAGCGGGGGGAGCTCATTGGTACTTGCCGGTTTGGCGCCTGGGAGCCCGGGTGAAGGGTTGCTGCCTTTTCCGACTTGCTGGGGTTGCTGCCTGCCTGCCTCCTGCTGCCCGCTCCCACTTGCATCTGGGGAAGCTTTGGCCGCCGTGTGGAGTGCAGGTCAGGGAACTGCAATCCCCAGCAGCCCAGGGAACCACGTGACGCATGGTAGCGCCAGGAGGCGCATAAAACTTACGACAGCCCTGCAGAGCGGGGGGAGCGCATTGGTACTTGCCGGTTTGACGCTGGGGAGCCTGGGTGAAGGGTGTCTGCCTTTTCCGACTTGCTGGGGTTGCTGCCTGCCTGCCTCCCGCTGCCCGCTCCCACTTGCATCTGGGGAAGCTGTGGCCGCCGTGTGGAGTGCAGGTCAGGGATCTGCAATCCCCAGCAGCCCAGGGAACCACGTGACCGCATTGTAGCGCCAGGAGGCGCATAAACCTTACGACAGCCCTGCAGAGCGGGGGGAGCGCATTGGTACTTGCCGGTTTGGCGCCGGGGAGCCCGGGTGAAGGGTTGCTGCCTTTTCCGACTTGCTGGGGTTGCTGCCTGCCTGCCTCCCGCTGCCCGCTCCCACTTGCATCTGGGGAAGCTTTGGCCGCCGTGTGGAGTGCAGGTCAGGGAACAGCAATCCCCAGCAGCCCAGGGAACCACGTGACCGCATTGTAGCGCCAGGAGGCGCATAAACCTTACGACAGCCCTGCAGAGCGGGGGGAGCGCATTGGTACTTGCCGGTTTGGCGCTGGGGAGCACGGGTGAAGGGTTGCTGCCTTTTCCGACTTGCTGGGGTTGCTGCCTGCCTGCCTGCCTCCCGCTCCCACTTGCACCTGGGGAAGCTGTGGCCGCCGTGTGGAGTGCAGGTCAGGGAACTGCAATCCTCAGCAGCCCAGGGAACCACGTGACCGCATTGTAGCGCCAGGAGGCGCATAAACCTTACGACAGCCCTCCCTTGCGGGACGTGAGCGGGACGCCGGGTGAAGCCCGGGCAAAGGGCGGGCCCTCTGTGGCCCTTAGAGGCAAGAATAGGACGGGACGGGCCACCCCCCTTGGCATCAGAACATGAGGAGGTAATGAGACTTGGACTTTCTCATTTACAGCCTTCCCCAACGGTAATTTTGGTCTTGTGAACTCTTTTATTACCAGATCCTGTTGCAGTTTTGGTACTCACTGTCTTTAAATTTAGCTACAATATGATTCGCCAGGGGACTATCAAAAATGCCATCCCACAGAAGGATTCGGTGAACGGGACACTTGACCATTACCTAAGTAGGACAACATTGTCCATATCCCATGAAATAGAGAATTTAGAACTATCCCCGTCCATAGACAGTACACTTAACAAGCGATCTCCCTTACAGGTAGTCGACACAGCACAAAATCTATCTCTACTGGAGGAACTAAATAATATATGTAAAACAAAGTATGCTTTGCTGAAACCAAGAACTAAGCAAACTGGCGCATTTAACTGCCCCACAGCAAGCACTAATCGCCAGCACAGTACACCATTCCACCAAAATGTTAGTCTCCTAGGTACCCCCAACTTGCTATCTGCAAATGCCATCACCCTAAATATAGCACTCCCTCAGGATCCCCCGGCAAACAGAAAGCAAAATGGGATTACACATCAGGGAAGCCAGGCAAAACAACTGAAATTGTGCTCAAGCCCCCTTTTGGCCATTTCCACTTCCCCGCCAGCCCCAGTGGTAGCCTCTAATTCAAATTTAAATTTAAATTCACAAAATTCGAATTTTTCTGCACCTTCCAGCGATGAAAAACTATTGGCCCAGATTGAACATCTGGTCAAATCCATAATATCCCCAGTGATTGAAAAAATGAACATTCTAGGGGATAGGCTCACGGGATTAGAGGAAACAATCAAGGCCAGTTCGATACTCATAAAAAGCATTACAAAATCTCACCAACCCCAGTCTCTCTCTACCACAAAAGTGCCTAAACCATGTGCACAAAGTACCAATGACCAAATCCTACCAGTAGCCTCATTCACGCTAGTCCCAAATACTCCTAGAGTATCTATTAAACCTACATTAGTACAGTGCACTTCCAACAGAGTAGGATGGAGTAAAGATCCAACATTCCATAAGGGGACAGTTTCTAACCACGGCAATACGCCAAGATCACTTAATCACATTCACCTACCACCGGAGGCCGCCCCATTTGTCTGTGTTCTCTCGGGAGTGCCAGCACTCATAAGTGGAAAAACCGAAAGGCATCAAGATCTATTAAATAAAGTTACCTTTTGGTTAACAAAAAAACCCTGCCCCCCACTATAGATGGGAGAATCATGAGATTTAGAAGGGTGGGCTGGCTAGGATCCCTCCCAAAAGATATCCCCGGTGATCTGGTTCTAATAAAATTCAGGAACAAACACGTTGTCCCATATCTTCAGACTTGGCAGCCCCAAAAAGGAGATGGCCCGATATCCACCTGGGATCTACATGACTTTTACCCTACTATGTCATGCTTTCGCTCATCAAGACCTATCGCCAAGCACGATCACCGATTGGCGGAAGAGTCCGCGCATTGAGTGGCTGTAACATCTCCACTTTTAACTGTTTTGAACCATTGTATAACAGCTATCCTTGATTTACATACGGAAAAGTTTCAATAGATTCACCTTGCTTGTGATTATTTGTATTAATTAAGGGACAACCAGCTGTAACGGTATTGTTTCAAATGCTAAATTCAATTAAATGAACATAATTAGATAGGAATTTGTATCTAAAAGATGGGCTCATATTTTAACTTGTAGATATTTTGTGTTATTGCAATGTATGTTTTATGAATGTTATGCTTTTATGATTTGAAAATTTAAATCGAATAAAGCTGTTACTGACTGACTGACTACATTCTCCTAGGGGACCTCAACTTCCACCTGGAAAACAACAATGAAAACAACACCACTACCCTGCTGGATAACCTCGCCAATCTTGGACTCAAACAACTGGTGAATACCCCCACCCACTACGCCGGACACACGCTCGACCCAATCTTCTCCTCCAGCAAGCACATCTCCTTCAATCACACCACGGGACTCCACTGGACAGACCACAGCTGCATCCACTTTAGCTTCAGAAAGACCACGCCCCACCACCACCCGCAACAAATTCCCCGCAGAAACTGGAACAAAATCACCACCGACCAGCTCACCACATCTCTGAACCAAAGCCCTCCCGCCATATCAACGGACCCAAATCAAGTAGCCATCAATCTCGCACAGTGGATCACCCACTGCGCTAACGAACTAGCACCCTTGAAAAACCATCCCAACAAGCCAGGAAGCAAAAAAGCCTCCTGGTTCATCGACGACCTCAAGAACTCCAAAAAGAACTGCCGCACCCTCAAGAAAGCCTGGCGAAGAAACCCAACCACAGACAACATGACCGCCCTCAAGAACGCCACCCGCAAACACCACCAGCTGATCCGCACCACCAAGAAATGAGCATTCAAGGATCGACTAGACAACAACGCCCACAACAGCAAGGAACTCTTCAGCATTGTCAAAGAGCTCACCAATCCCAGCGCCGGCAACAACGACATCACTCCCTCTCAAGACCTGTGCGACTCTCTAGCCTCGTTCTTCCACAGCAAGATCACAGACATTCATAACAGCTTCGGCGACCAGTCCACTCCCCTCACCACTGAACCGAAACCCCTCACCACCACTCTTCACGCCTGGACCCCGATCAGCACTGAAGACAACATCCGCTTGATGAGCTCCATCCACTCCGGATCGCCAACCGACCCATGCCCCCATCACATCTTCAACAAGGCCGACTCCGTCATCGCACCCCATCTCCGGGATATCATCAACTGCTCCTTCAACACCGCTACCTTCCCGGAAAGCTGGAACATGCCGAACTCAGCGCCCTCCTTAAGAAACCCACAGCAGACCCCACCGAACTTAAGAACTACCGCCCCATCTCGCTTCTCCCGTTCCCCGCCAAAGTCATAAAGAAGACTGTCAACAATCAGCTCACCGCCTTCCTCGAGTCTATCGATTCCCTCGACCCCTCACAGTCCGGCTTCCGAGCCAACCACAGCACCGAGACCGCCCTCATCGCAGCCACAGACGACATCCGGACTCTGCTCGACAACGGGGAAACAGCGGCCCTCATTCTCCTGGACCTCTCCGCAGCGTTCGACATGGTCTGCCACCGCACTCTTGTACAACACCTCAGGGACGTCGGGATACAAGATAAGGCATTGGATTGGATCATCTCGTTCCTCGCCGGAAGAACCCAGAGAGTCCACCCCCCCCTTTCAGATCAGAGGCCACCGAAGTCATATGCGGCGTTCCACAAGGATCATCGCTCAGCCCCACCCTCTTCAACGTCTACATGAGCCCCCTCGCAGCCATCGCACACCAACACAACCTCAACATCATCTCCTACGCAGACGACACCCAGCTGATTCTCTCCCTCACCAAAGACCCAACCACCGCCAAAACCAACCTACACGAAGGGATGAAAGACATAGCCGAGTGGATGAAGAACAGCCGCCTTAAACTGAACTCAGACAAGACGGAAGTCCTCATCCTAGGATCATCCCCCTCTGCCTGGAATGACTCATGGTGGCCCCCGGCCCTAGGCAGCGCACCCAAACCAACGGACCATGCTCGCAACTTGGGATTCATCCTAGACTCCTCCCTCTCGATGACCAGACAAGTCAACGCCGTCTCATCCTCATGTTTTAACATCCTACGCATGCTCCGAAAGATCTTCCGATGGATCCCCACCGAAACAAGGAAGACGGTCACCCAAGCACTTGTCACCAGCCGACTGGACTACGGAAACACCCTCTACGCCGGAACCACAGCCAAATTGCAGAAAAGACTTCAACGCATTCAGAACGCCTCCGCTTGACTCATCCTATACTTACCTCGCCACAACCACATATCCGGTCACCTGTGAGACCTGCACTGGCTCCCCGTCAACAAGAGAATCACATTCCGTCTCCTCACCTACCCACACAAGGCACTCAACGAACTAGGACCCAGATACCTCAACACTCGCCTGACCTTTTACACCCCACTCGCCAATTACGATCGTCCAACCAAGTCCTCGACGCGATTCCTCGCATCCGAAGAGCCACCATGGGAGGAAGATCCTTCTCCTACTTGGTGGCCAAGACCTCGAACTCCCTCCCCACCCACCTCCGTCTTACACAGAACCACCTCTCCTTCAGAAAGCAACTCAAAACCTGGCTGTTCGATCAGTAGCGAACTCCTCTCCCTTAAGCACCTTGAGACCCTCTGGGTGAGTAGCGCGCTATACAAATTTTGACTTGACTTGACTTTGACTAGAGAAGGTTTTGGCTGTGACTGTGACATCAGACGACTGGTAGTTCAGTGGCAGCTAAACTTCTGCCACACCCAAGAAGACGTCGAGGGACTGCAACCCCTGTATCCAGGATCACCTAACTAGGCCAGTGGACTGAGGAGCAGCTGCAGTAAGACCTCCTTCAACCACTTTGCATCAACACCACCTCTCAGCATCTTCAGCATCAGGACCACTTCCATAGGAATCCATTGCAATGAGGATAAAGCGCCTGAAACTGTAGAAAGACTGCTTCTTCTGTGCAGGTAACTGTTTCTTAGAGCCTTGCTGGTCCCCCTTACTGGCTCCCTGCTGGAGTTGGTTGCCCGAAGTAACTAAATGACTGCATTACAACTAGTCCAACTTGTTGGTGAAAAGGTTTCTAAGTGCCACATTTGTTACATTTGCCAGTGCTTTTTTGCAGTTGAGTGAAGTGATCTGATTTACTAATAACTTGTAAATTCCAGAACTCTGGAACCCTCTGGTGGATCTTTTTTATTGAGGTGTCTAGAAATATATCAAATCTGTTTTATTTTTATAAATTGATGTCAGATTTCTTGAGTGTCCAAGTTATTTCTTCTCTTTTTTAAATCCTTTAAACGTGTTCATTTGTGTAAGTCTTGGTGCTCAGAGCCACAGCTACCCAGGGTTGAGTTAATGTTGTACAAACAAAACCTACTAATCCTAAAAGGATTGGCAAGTGTATTGCACGGTGAGGTCGCACAACCACAACATATAAGGCACCCCATTTCCTCACAACAACGTTCTATTACATTCTTCACTCTCAGCATTTCAGACATACTGGGAATGGGAGCACAGGATACAACATTCATTCCAAACACCAGTTCAGAGATGCAGGGAATGGGAGCACAGGAGATGACAGACAGTCCAGACACCGGCTCAAACTTGCAGGGAATGGGCTCACTGGATACAGCACGCATTCCAGTCACTAGCTCAGACATACTCATGCACAGCATTCATGTGCTACACTCGGCACTCATGCAAACACACTTAACACACACTCAGGATGTTAGAGAGAAGGACTGGGTAAGCACACAGATGAGGAACTTTACATGGGAGGGCCAATAAACCTTTGAAGGGAATCTGCCTTTTCTGTGTGATCACCCAGATCTTTCACCTTTTGCAGGACCCTATATCTTTGGTGGCTTTAGAATCTGCACAATAACCCTGCTAACCTGCATGCTTCCTCTTTAACTATGGCTTAATTGGCTATTTCCGGATTTGCACATTCAACGTGCTTGTATGTCGCTAGTTTATGGTGTAGAAAATTGCACTCAGGGCCTGGAAGATAAGTATCATATGTGGACTGCAGCACCCATTGTGCCATCTACTAAAGTGGCGGCAGTAAATATGACTACAGGCCTACGCTGTGTACACTGACTTCTGCAGTGTGACCTGTTGCTTTGACAGCACAGTGTCCAATCCTTTGCGACAGGTCTGTTGTGCCATGTGTAAGATGTGCATTGCAATTCAAAGTGAGAGATATGGATGCTAACACAACTTTTGTGGAGCCCCTGCTTATTTGCTGAAGAACCCTGCTTTTGGCCTTTCAGACCTCTGTCTCTAGGTTGCTTGTGCGTCAAACTGGATTTTTGCATTAGATGTGGGAAGACACTGTATTTTCTTGTGTAGTATAGTAAGCGGGACCCTACTGCTCCCTAAGAGTCTTTGTACCTTAGTGACTTCAGAGTGTGGTTAATAAAATGGATTATGCAATCACTCAGTTAACAGTTATATACTGAAAATAAAGACATGTATTACTGAACTCCATGTATGGCGTGATTCTTTTACATGCTACCGGGCTGAGGAGGACGGTAAAACTGGCGATTAGATAGGGAATACCTAAACCCAGCAACCTGAAGAATGGAGAGCGCTCTCCCAGAGTGTTTGCCCAGGTCCAGAAAATTGCTTGTGCGTGCCACGTGTGTTCTCAGTTGAAGTGACGATCAACAGTTGACATACGTGGAGTCAAAGCACAAGTCCAGCTTGTGCAGAACCTTCGAAGAAAGTGAAGCCCATCCGTAAAGTTTTTGTAAAATTTGACCTAGGTCAGAAAATTGCCAAAAGAACTGAGATAAGAAGAGCAACGCTACGACCTAACACAGAGGCGTCATTCATACAGTCCAATAAGACCACAGGTAATGATGACTAGGTATTGAAAGCGCTACTAAAAGTGACCGCAAATTGCAGGATAACACTGTAATTAAAAGCAGAGAAACTCAAAGAAGTGCGAAAAGGCAGAGATCAACCAGGTGTTTCAGAAGCAAGAAAAATTGGTTACTCACCAGAATTAAAATCAACAGAATTGTACGACCGCAGCTCCAGGTGCAGCAACCCAAGTAAATGCACCAGGATTGTGCTAACAGAGCTGTTGATACTTGAAGCGGCACCCCACTCCAGGTGTTGAGTGGGGCTTGGGAAAAGCTCAGATGGCCGAGTGGGAGGAGGCCAGCATGTCGCATGGTCATAGAGATGGTATAAATGGAACAGATCCTTGTGGGCCATCGATTCTATTGAAGAGACTTCCATGTTTAATGCCAGTAAATCCTACAACTGGTTATACCACTGCCGCTTTCTTTGAACCATCGTCCACCTTCGATGTTGCCAAGAAACAGAATATTGGCGCCACATGGAATGTCTGGATCGAAGCTTTCGATGATCATGTTGATGCATTGGAAGTAACCAGTGAAAAAAAGATCATTAGATATCTCAAAAACATAGTAGGTGATGGAGTAAAGGAAGCAATAAAAAAAAGTACCAGGAGGTGAAAAACATCATATTGCTAAATCACAGAAGTATTAAGCACAAAATGTAATCCAATGCTGAATGTCGGTTATGAAAGGTACATCTTCAGTCAAGAACGTCAGAAAGATGTAGAAACAATTGATGAGTTGTTAGAGAGACTCGAGATGCCCATTATACATTGCAAATTCAGCAAATTCAATGATGAGGAAGCCATGCAGCTCAGAGTCATAGATGATTGCCTATCTTATTCCTTCAGATGCTAAATGCTGAGAGAAAAGCTCAGTTTGGAACGTGTGCTCATGGCGGCCTGGGCAGAAGAACATGCAAACAAACAAGCAGCTGACATGGAGGCCAGAGGAGCCCAAAGTGGATCAGCATTGAGCATGAAAAGCAAGAAAAGACACATGGTGGAAGCCCACAAAGTGATGTTTTGGAAGAAAGTAAATTGTGTTTTCGATGTGGATTTTCTTTACCACATGAAGGTAAATGTCCCTCCGTTGGACAGACATACAAAGGCTGTGGGAAAGAGAACCATTTTGTATCCTTTTATAAAGTTAGAGAAAGAGCAAGTGCGTCATGTTGTGAAAACAAAATGGATGCCAGAAAGTTTCAGAAGCGTTGCAGTCTACGTAGTAAATGGCAACATCAGGTGAGGCAAGTAGAGACTGAAAGAGGTTGATTGTCATCTAATTCCTTGTCAAGAGGTTCTTCAATGTCATTGACAAGTGAGAGTGAAGAAGATGGGTGTGCGATGTCAATGGTGATTACTGAAGGACGTGCTAATGTGGGTGTATCTTCCTGTAAGGATGAATACCAGTCGAAAAAGGATCGACAAGTGAAATTACAAAACTAATTTGGACAGTGTCAGAAAAAATGTTGAAAATGAATGGTTGATATATAGATAGTGATTCCAGGCAAATGTGAAAGAGTTTAGTGACAAGATGTCTACCATCTGCATCTTCAGTCAACGTGGTAAGTGGGGTAAACTCGTCAGGTGCTAGGGGTTAGGAAGGAATCTGTGATTGCAGGGCACTATAGAGGCGACGTAGAACAAAGTGGTCTATGGGGTCACTGTGGCAAAGCGAAAGTGATCAGTGTAGGAAAGGATATGTTCATCTGGGACTAGATCCCTGGATTTATGTAGTGCATACTTCTTCAATATGTTTTTGACAATGGCCTCAAGTTTTGGGGGCAGCCATTGGTTGTGTGCAAGGGGCAGTGAAGGTGAGTATAGGAGATTCTGCTGAGGAGTTGAAGGAGTTTCCGCCGAGCTCAGCAGGTTATAGAAAGTGTCCTTAGGGTCTAAGGGGATACCTTGGGGCATAAGAGAATGTAACAGGGCCACCCCAGCCTGATTGCGCTCAGGTATCTTGTATGACAGGCTTGCATCCCTGTGATGCCAATGGTGCGCATGCTGGCATTGCGCTACCAGAGACATAATGTGGTACTCCAAAGCCTCTGCTCTCTTAAGGGAGCACCAATGCATCTAAACCCACACATGGTTGTCGGCCTGCCCAGACCAGTCTTATTAGTATTCTCCAGAGCATAAGGAAAAAGGTGTTTGTGAGAGGGATAAGGGTATTTAGGAAAAGAGAAAGCAGGGGAGAAACCCCAGTTTGAAAATGGCTATGCAACCAGCCATGGAAAGCGTCAGGTGAATCCAGCCTCGACCAGCGTGGTCAATTGTCGGCCCGTAATTTAGGGGTAGGACTTGTTCTTTATTCCAATGGATGTGCACCCCCAAATATTTGATGGTATCATCATGCCACTGTAAGCGATAGTCACAGGTCGCTGATGCAGTAGCATAAGGTAAGCGGAAACAGGTCTGATTTCTTCCAATTGATATGAAGACCAGACAAACTGACATACTGTATGATCTCGCAGCTGAGGGGAGTGAGATTGACCGCTTGGTGGCGTACAAATGGCAAAATGTCGTCTGCGTATAGTGACAGGAGCAGAGGACCAGTCATGAACTATAAACCTCTATATAGGTGTTTGGACAGCAGATACTGCACTGAACCACAGGGTCCATAGCCATGATGAATAATAACTGGAAGAAAGGGCTGCCTTGTCTCGTCCCTCTCTTAATGTAGAAAGGGGTGGTGAACGTGCCGTTGGCACGGGTACGGCCCTTTGGTTGTGAATAGAGAAGCATAATAAGGGAGGTAAATCCTCAAAGGTTCTGGAGTATTGCAAGTAGGATGGCCACTCAAGCGAATCGAAGTCCTTCTCAGGAACCTCAGGGGATATTCTGTGAAAAACTGAGAATAAAGTACGCAGGTTTAGGGATGTCAAGCAGTACGGAACAAATCCCGATTGCAAAGGCGAGATGACGGTTTCCAGTAGAAGAGACGGGTGGCAAGTACTTTGGCCAATATCTTATTGTCAAAATTTAACAATGAGAGTGGCCTATAGGATTTGCAGCATAACAGGTCCTTGCCTGGCTTGGCAAGAAGCGTGATCACCACTTCGTGGAAAGTGGGAGGTAATATTGCAACATTGAGTGACTCTGCATAAATGGCCAGTAAATGGGGTGCAAGGAGGTGCTTGTAGGCTTTATAGAAGACGGCCAAAAGACCGTCCAACCCGGACGCCTTGGACCCATCTAGGGAGTCAATGGCGTTAATCACTTTTTCCTCTGAAATCGGTTCACTGAGGAATTGTTGTTGTGGGGCTGAGAGTCAGACCATGGCTATCTTTGAAAGGTAGTCTGCCATTTGTTTTCACACGAATGAGGGTGGTATGTAAACACTAATAGTAGCGTAGGAGTTTGGCGAGTACCGTTGGGCTATCAGTGGGGCGTGCTCCGTTTTCAAGCAAGAGCTCTGGAATATAGTTAATACTCCACTGTGGATGAAATAGGTGCGCCAGTGTACGTCCCAGACATTCTCCCTCACCTTACCTGCAAGCCTCGACGTTTTTCCCCAGGTGTGTCTCCTCTGTCAGCAAGCTCACAAAATTCATCCATAAAAGCACAAAAGTAGAGGTCCGCTATGGCATTGCACCTCAGCCTCGATCTCGAATAGTGCAGTTTCAGTTCGTGAGAGGGCACTGCATATGTCACGTAGTATGCCCACGTGTTTAGCTAGGTACAGGAAGCAATGGTCCTAAACCTTTCTTTGAACAGTGTAAATCTACCATACAATAATCATTTTCTTCATTTTTGGAGCATGCATAATGGCATCTCCCGGTAATAAAAACTGTCAAGTTACTAATGTGCAACAACCAATAGATTTCAATGCAACATATATTTATTTAATCATAATTACACTTACAGTAGGTATCTTACTGTACTTTAGAATCAATGAAGGAGACAGAAGTGGTTGCTCCAAGGGAACCTGCAGAGGGCGGTGCTGTAGTGAAAAAGTGAAGTAGGGAACCGGGAAGAGTACCCAGTGGTGCTCAGGTAAAGATGATTGAAACAATTCAAGAGTTGGACTGATAATAGAATATCAGTCTCGGTATGCCTAGCCACGGTGACTCGATTATACATAAACTCTAATCGGTATATTTCTTTCAATATTTTAGAGATGTATCATCATTTTGCACGGTGGGGTTAGGGGCTTGTGGGCCAGGCCTGTATGGTGTGGGTGTCGACGTTTCGACCAGACTTGGGGCACATAGGGAATTTTTAACCTTGGCCTGCAAGTCTTCTTCAGGACAGAGATGGGCAACCAATTTGCGATATGTGGGTTCCACACCGAGGTAGTTGGAAAAGGATAGAGGTTGTACACATGAGTAATTTAGGGATTACTTGGTAAAAATGCTATATTAATGCTGAGCCCATCAATGTCACCTGCAAGGATTAGCGGACCGAAGGTGTATATCCTCTTAATGGTCAATAGTCTTCCTGGAGGCGTGAGTCCTCATCTGAAAGCAATATGCTTATCAGTATATGTAACTAATACTGTGTGTGGAGTCAAAACCTAATGGTGAGTTAGCTAAGGTGCTCTTAACACTTACCCGTCTGAGTAGGGCTGCTGCATTGAATGCCCTGAATTGATCCGATCGATTCACAGAATGTTCATGATTTACAAGTCTATCACTTAGCAAAAATGTATCGGTTTAATTCCCAACATAAGAAAAGTGGTAGACTGCCATAAAATCAGGTTTTTTAAAGTATTTACTTTGTTCAACAAACTACATTGGATGGGAAGGCATTCCTACTAAAACACTGCTTCATAACCAAGAAAAACAATCACTTGAGACCAACACTGAAAGTAATTCAAAACGCTAGTCATCTGTAAGCAGGGTGAATGTAGCAAGAACACAGCTGATGAAGCAAAGCTTCGCATATTTTGCGGCTTGCCGAAATCAAGAACCTCATTTATGTGTAATAAGGTAACCCGTGTATGTTTTACTAACGTTTATATTAAGTTTGAGTAAAGTTTAAGACGCTTGCCTATGTGTATTTCTAATGAAATTAATCCATGTCCTTTTAAAATGGCCGTCGCTTGTATTTAGTTACTGCGCATGCGTCAGCCACACTCACGTGTCCTGACGCGTCTGCAGAAGTGGAGGGAAAGTTATGCGCATGCGTAATCCATAGCTGTGCTTATCATGTGGTACTGCTCGTGCCACTGCTCTTGTGACCGTCTCAATGTAGCTAACATTTAATTGCATAAGTTTATTTCTTGATGATGAGTTAAAAGTACCAACCCTGTGATGTGTTTTCCTAATGACATTATTATGTATTAATTTGTTTTCGCTTACTTTTCATGTACCGCGGGAAATGGGGGTCTGAGTGAGAGGAGAGCCATATTGGAGGTCCCTTCTGCGCCTGTGCGACATTCGGCAGCACGAGGGACCTTGGCTGATGGAACATAGCCAGCTGGCAGTGATGGGCGAGATGCTCCTGAGAAAGTCACCTCTGCCCTGCGAGAACAGCGAATGTGGCTCCTTATATGATACATTGTAATGTTGCGCTACTGTTAGCTCATGGGAACCCCAAACCTGCTAGGCGGTACCCAAATATGTTAATGAAGACTTCAATTCGCGTATTGTGATTGGTGTGTTACCCAAATCCTACCTTAGGACCAATCCAAATTGAGGGATTCTGACACTTTGCAACATTGGGGGGTGGTACACTGTCCCCAAACTGTATATCTACCCTGGGTTCACCTAGTGAACCGTCCGACTTGTCTGGTTTAGCTGACCTGTCACTGACCCAACGCACTCAATAGGTGACTGAAGATACAGAGCGCTGCGGAGCACTCTGTCCGAATTTGACCATAGACTAAGGTTTTACTGAACCTTAAAGTGCTGGCAAGGCACTTAGCTGGGAGTTCGCTGACCCAATCGGGGTCTTGATCGATAGCTGCAGAGCGGGTGGAGCGCAGGCGTTGCTTCCGAACTGTGGGTTCCGGTCCTGTCCTGAAGAGGGTCCTGTCCTGAAGAGGGTCCTGTCCTGAGGGTTTGCTGTCCTGTCCTGAGGGTCCTGTCCTGATTCCTATTCCGAGGGTATCCTGTCCTATCCTGGGTGTCCATTCTGCACCTGCTGTCCTTTGAGGGGTATCCTTCCTTGAGGGTTTCCTGTCCTTAACTGACCCGTGGCCAGGGTTTGGTTTCCACACCTTTCTAGGTAAATATTGCTCTGAACCTCTTGAAATTCTTGCACCTTCTGAATTTCTAACTTTTGCTTAAATAAAGTCAACATTGCACATGTTATATTTCCATGCTTTTCCGCAACTATTTGAACAAGTCATTTATAATTTTGCAAAGTTATTCCTATGTCTTCTCAATTGTTAGAAATTATATTTTGCATAGCAGTGTGTCATTTCCTGATATGGTCTAGAACTTCATTGCCTAGATTGTTCAAAGGCCCTTTCACCTTAAGTGAAGCGTGTTATTCATTATAAGTTCTTCTATAGTCACACACACTTAGTCTATTCACTGTCTAGATAATACTGACTTATATAGTATCTTTTCTCGTTACATTTTATTAGTACTTTGATGATTACTCTGTCATTATTTCTTTCTGCCTATGTGATTTACGTTATCTTGGTTATTGATTGCCTTATTTTACTGTATCTCATGCAAGAAAATATTGAACTTTAGATAAACATTTTAAAACTTCCAGTTGTCCGTGGTCATTTAAACAGTATTTGAATGTTATTGGTTGGGTTTGTATTTTGCTGCCTTTCTTTTACAGCTAGCTCCCTGATTCATTGTGGTCATTAGGCACCCGCATCGGTGGATGGTAAGTCGGGTGCACCGAAAATTGGTAGCAGGGAACACACCCCAACTTGATAGAGCTCGTGAAGTCACCTGATCGATGTATATGGTGATTTGAAAAGTATATGGGCCCTGAAGCCGGAAACGGCGAAAACTGTTGGTCGGGTGGCCTCGCGCGCTCTATCAGTTTTTCTGGTAGCTAGAGGATGGTTAGGGACTAGTTGAGAGTAAGGCAGGGACTAGTTAGGCTAGTTAAGTCGGAAGCTGCTAGTATATCGATGCTGCTACAAGAGTAGGCACTTCGGGAGGATTGATCACCCACTTGAAATGTTTGCTTTGAAAATTCATGAAATGTTTTAAACTGTTTTCTTACTGTTATATTGATATATGTATTAACCCATGCGTTCGTAATTGTTATATGTCGTCTGGAACTCCCCGGGGAATTGAAAGGGCAAGTGGTGAATAGAATCCATTGTCCTGAGGTCACAGGTTCGAGGAAAGTTAGGTGCAGGTTAGGATAACCGGGAAGCACTAACTAGGGTTTTCTGAATACATGTGTGAATAAATGACAGTAACGGGGTTCATTGGCAAAATTCCCATAGTGGCGTAACCTAGTAAGGGTCACATCGGAAGAGTAGCAGGTTCCTCGGAGCTAGCGTGAAAGCAGAGGGGTCCGCTGAGAAACCTTAAACTCGGAATATATCCCGGAAAGAAGTGGATGAGTTTAGGGGAATAACAGGTTCACCGATGCTAGAGTGAAGGGTAGGCGGAAGAGATCTGCCCGCAGCGAGTGAAAAGTAAATGGAAGTAGTTTACTTGCTGTAAAAGAATTCTTACTCTGTCTAGACACTTGAGCACTGTGGCGAATGTGTATTTGTTGTAAAATAACCAAGCACTGAGCACTTTAAAAGAAAGAAAGTTTCCGTTACCTTGTGAAGGGAGGGAGTCAGTCGCGAAGCGCCTCTGACGTCACTCTGTGCCGCGCTGGGATTGGTAGACGCAGCGGGCGGGTAGCGGAGCTGAAATTGTAAAGGAGGGGTGAGCGCCGGAGCGTGGGAACTGTCTCACGAAGGGGTCGCGCACCCATTGGCGGAGCTTATTTTGTGTCGCGCACCCATTGGTTGCACGAATTTTCTGAAGAGTATTCTGATTGGAGGTAGTTTGTAAACAAAGTTAGCGCAGAAGTCGTATGTGGCACTCGCGGACTACAGAGACGCGACCTGATCCAAGGCATCTAGGGTTTGAAAGGGATCAGTGGAAGGCTAACAGATACGATATTATGTACGGAACCAAGAGAAAAATGTCCTTTGTAAATAAGGTGAAAAATTATTTTAAAACGGACAAACCGATTAAATCTAGGGAAGGTGTTCTTGTCCCAGCACCCAATACTCCCGCCTCATTCATGATGTTTGACCGAGGGTACAATACCTGTGTGTGGCTGGAGAATTGGGTGAAGTACACAAAAGATGACGGAGTATTGGCTTTTCCGTTAGATGGTACTTTCAATGGTAGGATCTTATTTAATTTAAGAACCCGAATGAATGAACTGCATCCCAGACCGAGACTAACGCAGTATGAGGCATTAGAGGAATGGGAGATTGAGGCTTTTGAAAGAGAAAGACCCCGAATGGACAAGGGTTTGACCAAGTGGTACCCCAGGCTGAAACAGGAGTCCAGGGATAAAAGGATGAAACAGTGGAGGCAGAGCATGATTGTTGAGGGTCTGTTTCCCATGATGCCGGCATGTCATAACGTTGGAGTGGGTGAGAAAAGTACTGAAAAATGTAAGCATTGGGGGGCCCTGGGGGATTCAGATGATGAATTAATAGATGACATCTGTACCAGAAGTCCGCCACCTTACAATGAGGGAACCCGACCTTCCAGTGTAGGAGATGTTCCCCGACGCCCCTTCCTAAAGGAAGAAGACAGGTCCCTGGGACTGGGAGGGGGTGGTCAAGTATTGCCCTATACTGAGAAACCCGAACTGGCGGAAACAAGGGACATATATCCCAAAGTGCCCGCAAGTCAGGAAGAAAAATATTCACGTACAAAAACCTTTTTTCCCAGACCCTTGTATGAAAGCGAAGAGAAACCCTCGAATTCAGGACTGCCTTTTGTTCAACCTCCATATGGGGAAGAGCGCAGGTCCTTTAATACTGGAACTTTATTCCCGAAACCAAATTATGGGGGAGGACCAAGTGAAACGCATCCTACTGCCCCGAGTTTTACTCCTCTGCCTACTGCCCCGAGTTTTACTCCTCCATTGACCCCACAAATATTACATGACACAACTCTAAGAAGGGTACTAGTGGAAAAAGAGCAAGAGGCTCTAGCTAGACAAAGAACAGAAATAATTCAGAAAATTTCTCAGATAAATACCAGTCCTGAGGCATTGACTATTCCAGTAACTATTGGACCGGTGGTCCCGTTATACGGAAATGGTCAGGGAAATCCGATTACTCCAGTCATGACCCCAGTCATGGCACCCCCGAGACAGGAACCGATCATCATAGATGATCAGTCCAGTGAGTGTGAGTCTGAAGTTGCATTCTTGGAATTGCCAAACAAACAGACTGGAAAGGGAATACAGCAGAGGTATAACCCTTTTAATACAAAAGAAATTAAATTAGAGACAGCAACAGGTACTAGGAATGTCTCTCTGGTAACTCCGGATGAAATTGAGAGTTGGAGTCGTGAATTAGAGAAGCAGACTCCGCCAACAAAGCCTTTAGACCTTTACAAGCTGAGGGTCGAAATAGAAGAATTAATGGCAGGAAATGTGGGGTTGGATCGATTGAATACCTACTCTGAAGAAGAATTGTCGTTCATATGTAAAAGCTTTACAAGGAACACCAGAGTGCTCCATGAAAAACTGACCGAAACAGCAGTTAGTATGGGGGTAGATATCTCAAAATCCAAGCCCTTACAGAAACCGTACAGAGCAGACTTCTCAGACAAAGATATAGAACACCTGAATGTGGCAGGGAAGAAGTTGCAGATTAAAGAATTAATGGGGGTACTGCAGAAATGGGGAGATGTGGAAAAATGGAGAAGCAGGTGGGCGAAAAAGAGGGAAGAGGTTCGCTCCCGACAAGTGACTCCCGAGTTTGCTTTAAGAGAGGTAGAAAAACCTGAGCAGTTATGCCCCATGCGCGAAGTTCCAGGAGGAAAATATGTGCATGTCCCCTGGTCTAGGCAGGATATTGTGTCCTTCACGAACGATTTTCCAAAATTACGAGAGAAACCAGTTGACTGGTACCGGCAGGTGGAGAGGTTCGTGAAGGTACAGAAATGTCTGTGGAAAGACCTGGATGGGTTTTTCGACATTGTGGTTCCAGTAGATTTATGGACCCAGTGTAAAATAGCCATAGATTGGCCCAGTGAAGAGTATCCCAGAAACAAGGAAACTGGAGAGCCATCAAAGGATGTCATGCGAAAATATGAGCAGGTAATTCAGCACTTGAAAGAAAAGGTGCCCGCAAAGGAAACTGATTGGACAAAAATAGATAGAACAACACAGGAAAGGGACGAGACAGTGCACTCCTTCTATGAGAGGTTATTGCAGGTATTTAAAACATACAGTGGTATTGATAACATCGACCTGAAGGATATGACGCACTTTATTTACAGGTTTGTAAATGGTTTAAGACCTGAAATTTGTCAGTGGATAAAAGACAATAAAATCTGTTGGCATACTAAGAAAATGGATGAGGTCCTGCGGTACGCTAAGTACTGTGAGGACGAGATGGCAGAAAAGAAAAAGGCCCTTAAGGAGAAGGTTATGTGGGCTCAGGTGAAGCTCGCAGAACAACAGGAAAAACAATTGAGTAACATGGTTAAAAATGCTGAGAACAAAAGTCCTGGGGGAGGGGGTGGAGGAAAGCCCCGGCCCAAATTTAGCAGGGAAGAGGCTATGAAAAAATGTCCCTGCCATCAGTGCGGCGAAATTGGACACTGGCGAAACGAGTGTCCCCAATTAGTCGATGTTAATGAGACAACTCCTGATTTAATTCCACAGACGCAGAAAGAAAGACCAAGAAAGACTCAACCCCAGGTAAAAACAGTTCAGGTGCCTCGAGCACCCAAACAAGTATACAGGGGAAGACAGGCAGAAAATGAAGAGATAGAGGTTTGGGAAAGCGGGGAGAACAGAAATACAGCAACTTCGCAGTATCTGCTAAATGATACCTTCCTTTGTAACGATCAGGACTGACGGGGCCTGAGAGGGGAGGACGAGGAGTGCGTACTTGGCGCTTCCTTGCCGGTAGACCAGTCTGGACCATATATTGAAGGAAAGGTTGACGGAAATGATGTCACCTTTCTGTTGGACACTGGCGCTACCCGCTCTACTGTAAGAACAGTGGACGTTCCAAACCTACCCCTCTCGGGAGAAAATATCCAAGTAGTGGGTGTATCTAATCAATTGATTAGTACTCCTGTTACCGAACCAATGGAGATTTCAATTGGAAATTTTAAACAGATGCATAGATTTGTCGTCTGTGACACCAGTCCAGTAAATTTACTGGGACGTGATTTGCTGTGCAAAATGAACTGTACCATCTTTTGCACACCAAAAGGTGTTGAAATACAGACCCCAGATGAAGACGGCATTTATAAATTATTGTTGCTTAGACCTGACTCAGAAATTAAAAGATTGACCCTGCAGGACTTGCCCCAAGAACTCCAGGAAGCCGTAAAGCCAGAAGTGTGGGATTTCACTGGAAAAGATGTGGGTTTGATGAAAGATGTGGACCCCATACAAATAGCCATCAAGGACAATGCAGTATATCCTAACACTAGGCCCTACCGAATGAATGCTGAAGTGAAAGCAGGTGTCACTCTGGAAATACAAAAATTATTGGAAGGAAACATCATACAGGAAGTGATGAGCAGCCCATGCAACTCACCGATTATGGGCATCAAAAAGCCTAGTGGCAAGTATAGAGTAGTGCAGGACCTGAGAAAGGTTAACAAAATTGTAGTTCCTTGTTGCCCTATTGTCCCGAACCCTGCAGTAATTCTGTACCAGATTCCTTGGGATGCTGAGTGGTTCACTGTGATTGATTTGTGTCATGCATTCTTTTCGATACCCCTGCACCCCGACAGCAAATTTCTTTTCTCATTTGCTTTCGAGGGTCACGTGTATTGTTGGAACAGGGTCCCTCAAGGGTATACAGAGAGCCCCTCTATCTTTAATCAGATCTTGAAGAAATGTCTAGAGACTCTGACCTTACCTGGGAACTCTGTGTTAGTGCAGTACATAGACGACCTTCTACTGGCGTCTAAAAGTCACAGGGACTGTGTAGTTGACACCATTGCCCTCCTAAATCATTTGTGTGAGAAAGGGCATAAAGTGGCCCCGGACAAACTACAGTTCTGTGCAAAATCAGTGAAATATCTAGGACACCAGATAGAAAAGGGTGTCAGAAAAGTCACTTCAGAAAGAGTGAGAATAATTCAAAAAATGCAGTTGCCCCGTACTCAAAAAGAAGTCAGAATGTTCCTGGGTGTATTAGGGTACTGCAGGCAGTGGATTCTGGGATTTGCAGCCTTAGCCAGGCCCTTGATAAAAATGACCACGAGAGGAATGCCAGAGGTTGTAGAGTGGGACGATGAAAGTCTAATGGCTTTCACAAGATTGAAAAACTGTCTGTGTACAGCCCCTGCGTTGGGAATGCCAGATTATTCCAAAGAGTTTGCCCTATTCTGTGACACTCGCGATAATTGCGCATTGTCTGTCCTGACTCAAGAACATGGCACAACCAGGAGGCCTGTGGCCTATTTCTCTGCCACACTGGACCCAGTAGCTGCTGGGTTACCAGGCTGTCTAAAAGCAGTAGCTGCTACCTGTACAAGTTTGGAACAGAGTGAGTCCATTGTCATGGGACATCCTGTGACTGTGTATGTTTCACATGGAGTGGTAATTCTATTGACCAGAACTAAAACACAGTATCTCACCCCTAGTCGGCTGACTAAATACGAGAGGATTCTTGTGGGTGCAGCAAATGTGAGCATTGTTAGGTGCGGTATTCTGAACCCTGCCACCTTACTCCCCGACCCCTTGGAAATGGAAGGTGGGGATGATGATGAACATGATTGTATTGATCTGACAGAGTTCAGTACCAAGCCACGCCCAGACATAAAGGAAGTACCATTGCCTGTGCATGATAAAGAACTATTTGTGGATGGGTCCTGCCTAAGACATGAATTAGGAGGCTTGAGTGCTGCTTATGCAGTAGTGTCTTTCACAAAAATTGAACAAGCAGGTTACTTATATAACATCAAGTCTGCACAAGTAGCCGAATTGATAGCCATGATAATGGCTTGCAAAATTGGGAAGGACTTACGCATAACAGTGTATACTGACAGTCAGTACTGTTATGGCGTTGTGCATGACTTTGGCCAATTATGGCTGCAGAGGGAATTCATGACTTCCTCAGGTACTCCCATTCGGAATGCAAAGGTGGTTCATGACCTTTTAGAGGCCATCCAGTTGCCCAAAGAACTGGCAGTGGTAAAATGTGCTGCTCATAAAAGGAGCATGGACAGAGTATCATTGGGAAACGATTATGCTGATCGAGTGGCCCAATGGTGTGCCAAAGATCGGTATATTGTAAATCCAAAACGAGGGGGGCCAGGAACCAGCTGCCAGCTTCAGGTGTTTGAGGAAGTGCCTACATGGGATGAGGTGAGAGAGTGGCAGGAGTCGGCTCCTTGGCAAGAAAGAGAAAAATGGAAAGAGGATGGATGTAGACCGAGACGTGTGGATGGTGTCATCATAGGTCCAACTGGTATGCCTGTGTTACCCCGACACTTGCTTGGCACAATGGCAAGATTAATACATGAAGGATCACACATTGGTAGGGATGCCATGATTCTGGTATTTCAACAGACTTGGTACAGCAAGAAATTCAGGAAGGTAGCAGAGTCCCTCTGCCAGAGGTGCCTGTCATGTCAACAGATGAACCCAGGCAAGAGGACAATGGTTGAACTGAGCAAGATTGGGAGGTCAGGGGGTCCCTTTATAAAAATACAGATTGATTTCATCACCATGCCCCATTGTGAAGGAAAGCGATATGTCCTTGTCATTGTGTGCGTATTTTCGAAATGGGTAGAAGCTTACCCTACTCCCAAAAGTGACGCACTGACAGTAGCGAAGTGTTTACTAAAAGAACTGATACCTAGGTTCGGAATACCATGCATTATTGAATCAGATAAGGGTGGACATTTCCAGAATGACATACTGGCTGAACTCTGTAAGGCCTTTGGAATAAGGCAGAAACTCCATTGTGCATACCACCCAGAGGCTTCTGGAATAGTGGAACAAGTAAATGGAACTATCAAAAACAGACTAGCAAAGCTGACAGATGCTACTGGCATGAACTGGGTGAAGGCCCTGCCCCTGGTCCTGATGGGACTGAGAAGTGTTCCTGACCGCAAGACAGGCCTAAGTCCCCATGAAATCATTATGGGAAGAGTGATGAGACAAGCATGGGTGCCAGGAAGCAAACTGTTGAGTATTACTGATGATTTGGTGCTTGAATACTGCAGAAGATTGGGTGACCAAGTGCGTTCTATCTCTCGCCAGATTGGAGACGACGGCATCCTTAATCCAACGACTCCTCTCCACAACTTGGTTCCAGGAGACTGGGTCAAAATAAAGAAGCACACTCGATCAAGCTGTCTGGCACCAAGGTGGGGAAAGAAACGCCAAGTAATCCTGGTGACAACCACTGCAGTAAAAGTCGCAGGTGTTACCCAGTGGATCCACGCCGGACACACCCAGAAGGTATTGCCAGACAAAGGATTTGAAGAACCAGGGCAACCAGCAGAGGACCCTGAAGAAGTCAGATCAGTAGCAACTGACAACGAGCAGCCCAGCACCAGTCAGGTTGCAGGAACAGCAGACGTTGGCCCAGGAGTAGTTGACTGCGAACTGCCAAGAAACCAGCCTGCTGAAGAGGTCCAGGAAACTGAGCCAGGAGTAGCTGAAGACGAGCTGCCAAGCATATGGCCAGAAGAATGGATACCGATGATTGATCTGACCGAAGATCCTATCAGAACAAGAGAACGACTTAGTGAAGGTAGAGAGTGGACTAGTCAGGAAAAGCAAGGCACAGGCGAAGATCCTCAGCCACTTGAGATTCAAATCAAAACTGAGGAAGGAGAAGGTCAGACAGGGACAGAGCACGTGATTGATACAGATCCAGTGATTAAGACTGAACAAATACCCGATACTGAACAAGTACCTGATACTGAACAAGTGCAGGATACAGAGCAAGTGTTCGATACTCCTCCGCTAACTCCTGATGTGGATAAGGGACAGACTAGACATAGAGTAATAGTTCGAGCAGAAGAAAATCAAGAGATCGAAGTGCTTGAACAGGATCAGATAGGGTTAGAAAAACGGGTTCAGGAAACAGAAACAGAAACAGAAACAGAGACAATTGAAAGCCAAAAACAAAATATTCCTGAACAAGGCCAGATTAGCAACCAGGCAGAAGAATTTGATGCTAGCCCTGGAACTAGTCAGATAAGGGAAGTAGGAGAAGAAAGTGGAGAAGAATTACCACAAGATAAGGAGAATAAGAGAATAAGAAAAGAAAGTGAAGTCCAAGTACCGACTAAGAGGCTAAAGAAAAGAAACAACCTTGAGCCTAGGTTTGTAAAAAGACTGAGACTAAGAATAAAGACAGTGGAAGAAAAACGTGCAGAAGCAAGAAGAAGTGCTCGAATAGCAGAGCAAGAAGAAGACTCTTCCAAAAGAAGGAGTGAGCGAATAAAAAGACAAAACAAAAAGTACAAGTCTCCTGAATGGACACTGGTTTTGGAAGAACTTGAAGATCTTGATATAACTGACGTAAGCGACGGAGAACCTGTCCCAGAGTACTCAGCTGAAGAGGAAGACGAGCCACCGTGAATTTGCACAAAGTAAGCTAGTTGTGAAAAAGTAAAAAAGAGGGGTGAGAACACTCCTACTGAGCTAAAATGTCTGATTCAACAGTGAATGGTAGTCCTAGTTGCAGCCGTTTTAAGACGTGTTGCAAGGTGTGTATATGTAGTGTAGTAGTACTGATAGTTATCTGGATAGGATTAACAATTTTCATTCCCTTTGCTGTAAGTAAAGATACTAACATTGTCCCTACTGAAGTTGTAAATACTGACAATGAGGAGCTGACAACACAGAGTGTAGAAAGACATGAGAGAGCATTGAGACAAACTAAACGAGACTTAGAAGCATCAGATGAGAAAGGACTACATTATCATGGAATGAAAAACAGGACACATTTGAATGTTTTCGCAAACTTGTTAATACATTATGTAGAGACTATGGAAATTGAAGATTGCTATGTCTGCATGAAGCTACCTACTTCGGTGGCTGAAGGCGTGACATACCATCATCTGCCATTGACATATGGAATTTCCTGTAGCATTTTAGCTAGTTTATTTTACAAAAGGGGACCGTTACAGTATTATTACTCTAACAATGACGTAATTTTTTCAGAACTTCCTATACGTGGGAACTTGAATCCTGTACACACCAAAACTGACACCATAAGATATATGGGAGACTACTTTCTGACTATAGGGAACATTGACATAGCAGACGCACACAGAGATAACTTGACTTGTTCTTTGCGTGAGCAGGAAAAGATGTTCCTGAACATGGCAGAGAAAAGGAGAATTAAAATTCAGAAGAAGGCTAATGACGAAAGTCAGAAAAAGCCAAAGTGGGCAGAAAACATGGAAGGCACCTCATCTGGTGGAGCGGGTCCTGCTCTGTTGCTGGATTTTGAAAAGAAAGGCAAGCTATGTCTTCACCGCGAGAAGACTAGCTATTATAATAATGTTTTCATTGGTTCCAGTGAATGCGAACATAATTACAAGGTAATTGGAGGTTGGGGTTTTAAAAATGGGTCAGAGCCTGTGTTTCCTGGAATTTATTATATTTGTGGGGACAAGGCTTATTTCAAATTGCCGGATCACTGGTATGGGAGCTGCTACTTTGGCATTGTTTTCCCGAAAATATACCATGTGAATGGAAAAGCTGGAAGCAATGAAGATACTAATGGCTTAGTGCGTAGTAAAAGAGAAAGTATAGGTGAAATTATGGGTAGTATTTTCAGTGCACTGATACCTGGAGTGGGAGTGGTTCTGAACACTCACAGAATTTGCAAATTGTCTACTATAGTAGATGTGCTGTCTACTGAAACAGCTCATGGATTTCTGCTGGTCAATACTGAAATGGTTGCGATCAGATCAATGGTTTTACAAAATCGACTTGCTCTTGACACCTTATTAGCGAAAGAGGGCGGAGTCTGCCGGATGTTGAAGGCGCAACATTGTTGCACTTATATTCCGGACAAAAGTGTACAGATCAAAAGATATGTGAAAAACATTACTAATTTGGCAAAGGAACTCAAACCACTCGAGGTTGATAGTGCCTGGAAGAGACTGGTAGATGGTCTCTCAAATGTAGGTCATTGGCTTGCTAGCATAGGTAAAAGCTTATTATTTAAAATTCTGATGCCAATTGGTATTATAGGTCTTATTATACTTTCTATTTTCTTATGCTGTAAATACCGCAAGCGCACCAAAAAGCACGAGGTAAATGCAAGAGGAGTGAAACGAAGTGTGGATGAGATTGAATTAGAGGAAGTGAATGATCAGATATACAAAAAGGTGAAAACTTCTCACCCTGCTAAAACTGAAAGAGAAAAGTTAGAGCGGTTGCTGGAAGAAATAGAACTTTATAAAGTGTGAAAGAAAGTTGGCATCTGGTTCCATTATAATTTGTGATGATAGTAAATATCATCAAAGAGGGGATTGATGAAGCAAAGCTTCGCATATTTTGCGGCTTGCCGAAATCAAGAACCTCATTTATGTGTAATAAGGTAACCCGTGTATGTTTTACTAACGTTTATATTAAGTTTGAGTAAAGTTTAAGACGCTTGCCTATGTGTATTTCTAATGAAATTAATCCATGTCCTTTTAAAATGGCCGTCGCTTGTATTTAGTTACTGCGCATGCGTCAGCCACACTCACGTGTCCTGACGCGTCTGCAGAAGTGGAGGGAAAGTTATGCGCATGCGTAATCCATAGCTGTGCTTATCATGTGGTACTGCTCGTGCCACTGCTCTTGTGACCGTCTCAATGTAGCTAACATTTAATTGCATAAGTTTATTTCTTGATGATGAGTTAAAAGTACCAACCCTGTGATGTGTTTTCCTAATGACATTATTATGTATTAATTTGTTTTCGCTTACTTTTCATGTACCGCGGGAAATGGGGGTCTGAGTGAGAGGAGAGCCATATTGGAGGTCCCTTCTGCGCCTGTGCGACATTCGGCAGCACGAGGGACCTTGGCTGATGGAACATAGCCAGCTGGCAGTGATGGGCGAGATGCTCCTGAGAAAGTCACCTCTGCCCTGCGAGAACAGCGAATGTGGCTCCTTATATGATACATTGTAATGTTGCGCTACTGTTAGCTCATGGGAACCCCAAACCTGCTAGGCGGTACCCAAATATGTTAATGAAGACTTCAATTCGCGTATTGTGATTGGTGTGTTACCCAAATCCTACCTTAGGACCAATCCAAATTGAGGGATTCTGACACTTTGCAACATTGGGGGGTGGTACACTGTCCCCAAACTGTATATCTACCCTGGGTTCACCTAGTGAACCGTCCGACTTGTCTGGTTTAGCTGACCTGTCACTGACCCAACGCACTCAATAGGTGACTGAAGATACAGAGCGCTGCGGAGCACTCTGTCCGAATTTGACCATAGACTAAGGTTTTACTGAACCTTAAAGTGCTGGCAAGGCACTTAGCTGGGAGTTCGCTGACCCAATCGGGGTCTTGATCGATAGCTGCAGAGCGGGTGGAGCGCAGGCGTTGCTTCCGAACTGTGGGTTCCGGTCCTGTCCTGAAGAGGGTCCTGTCCTGAAGAGGGTCCTGTCCTGAGGGTTTGCTGTCCTGTCCTGAGGGTCCTGTCCTGATTCCTATTCCGAGGGTATCCTGTCCTATCCTGGGTGTCCATTCTGCACCTGCTGTCCTTTGAGGGGTATCCTTCCTTGAGGGTTTCCTGTCCTTAACTGACCCGTGGCCAGGGTTTGGTTTCCACACCTTTCTAGGTAAATATTGCTCTGAACCTCTTGAAATTCTTGCACCTTCTGAATTTCTAACTTTTGCTTAAATAAAGTCAACATTGCACATGTTATATTTCCATGCTTTTCCGCAACTATTTGAACAAGTCATTTATAATTTTGCAAAGTTATTCCTATGTCTTCTCAATTGTTAGAAATTATATTTTGCATAGCAGTGTGTCATTTCCTGATATGGTCTAGAACTTCATTGCCTAGATTGTTCAAAGGCCCTTTCACCTTAAGTGAAGCGTGTTATTCATTATAAGTTCTTCTATAGTCACACACACTTAGTCTATTCACTGTCTAGATAATACTGACTTATATAGTATCTTTTCTCGTTACATTTTATTAGTACTTTGATGATTACTCTGTCATTATTTCTTTCTGCCTATGTGATTTACGTTATCTTGGTTATTGATTGCCTTATTTTACTGTATCTCATGCAAGAAAATATTGAACTTTAGATAAACATTTTAAAACTTCCAGTTGTCCGTGGTCATTTAAACAGTATTTGAATGTTATTGGTTGGGTTTGTATTTTGCTGCCTTTCTTTTACAGCTAGCTCCCTGATTCATTGTGGTCATTAGGCACCCGCATCGGTGGATGGTAAGTCGGGTGCACCGAAAATTGGTAGCAGGGAACACACCCCAACTTGATAGAGCTCGTGAAGTCACCTGATCGATGTATATGGTGATTTGAAAAGTATATGGGCCCTGAAGCCGGAAACGGCGAAAACTGTTGGTCGGGTGGCCTCGCGCGCTCTATCACAGCTACCAAGTAATACTGGAACCGAACTGATCTGTTCATGGCCTGTAGGTCTCTGCTTTTTACGAGGGGTTTGGGTGTCGGAGGAAGGAGAGGGTTGTGGGAAAGGAGGGAAGTTTGGGTCACTGTGTTTCAGAGGTTTAAAAAAAGGGGGGCTATCCTAGAAATTACTAGCAGGCAACTCACGAGGTGTCTTGAAAAATTGTGATTTTTTTTTTGCTGCACGTGACCACATTCTGTGCTTCATTGCGGCGCGGCATAATCCATCTGCTGGCCTCCCGCATCGCTGTCGACTTATCCGAACTCCGTTCCATAATTCAAATAAAATACTGTCCTACATACACATGGCGGCTCGTGCTATCCTGAAGCGTGGCCAGGAGCACCAATAAACGAAGAGCTCAGGAACCAGCCCTCATAACTCTTGGACCAATATCTAAACAATAGCCAACTTGTGAAAAAACGGAGTACTACAAACGCAGCAAAAGAAACAACTTAAAACCATTTATAGTTTTTCATCTATCAACAACTGCCACATATACAGCATAATCCTACCGTTAGATTCTTTTACGTAGTATATATTTTTTATTTCTAATGAAAACTACAATGCGACACCTACTGCATAGCAAATGGTTCTTTGCAAAAGTGCCCCATGCTGTGCTTTTACCTTAATGTCGGCTGTGCCCCTTTCCTTAGAGGCGGCCTGTCTAAAGAAAGGAGTGCAGCTGCCATTACTGTGAAAGCGCAGCTAGGGGCCCTTTTACAAACTTAAATTAACAAAAAAAAACATACAGCCGCAATCACCGCCGCAAGTAAAACAAAGGCACAGCAGCCACAGTGCCATGCCATGCTTTAAAAATAAATAAATAAAGCCGTTCGAAAGAGGGGGTCCTGCAAGCAGGCAGGAAAAAGCATTAAACAAAATATTGCTCAGATGCTGTATTTAAAGCCTACCGAGCAACAACACAGGTAACAGGGGGTGTCGCCATGGGAGTTACAAATGAAGACCAGGCGGGACTAACAAGCCTATTAACGAATCACAAGCCGGCATTTACAAAGGACAATGACAGAAGCCAATGAAAAATATGGGTGGAGAGTGGGCGGAGCTTTAACTCCATGCACTACCCTGGCTCGACCTAAAAATCTTAACATGAATGTATATATGGTGGAAGATTAGTACTGAATTACAACCAGAGTGTGAATGTGAGAAGTGAACTAGGGAGTAGCTGAAAATGGACTCCCCCGTACGGGCTCCAAAAGGTTTCAACATTATAGTGTGCTCGTTTACTTCACATACTCTGTTGCATGATCGAAAAAGGAACCGGTGAATATTTATTTCCCACAAAACTATCTTCAGTAACTTAAAACTAAAATGGTAATTCATGGAGACCAATGCGCAAGGGTGCATCAAAGAGTCTGGAGTTGTGGGGCAGGGCTACATCATTTCTAGCTGTGTTTTGTAATGCGCCAACAATGTGTGAACATTGGCTGAGCTGTAAGGATTGCTATCGCTCTCGTGACCTGCATCTGTGCCTGATTTGGGAACGTAAACATTCAGTAAATTGCCCTTAATCGCAGGATGGGAAGCTTTTCAGCGCAGAGGAACCTTGTTTTCAAGTTGAAAATAGGTTTGGTTTTATGGCTATCAAGCTTCATGTTGCGTTCTATATGTATATGTTATTTTTTTTAAAGTAAAAAGTTAAGGTTGGTAGAGAAACAAGAACATGCCTACATTTTGCTGCAGCAAATGCTGTGAGGCAGAGGAAGCTGAAGCCCTGTGACTGACTGACTGGAAGGGAGGGGAGAGGGAGTTAGGAGAGCAGAGAGGGTGGGTGGAGGAGCATGGGGGAAAAGACAGGAGAATGAAAGCAAACCAACGCGGTACTCTGAAAGGGCACCACACTGATAGAAGGAGCTCATACCTGCAGAGAAGGTGGCTGGTACAGCTGGGAGCAGAGCAGGCACATACCAGTGCCCCCTGCTCTGGAACAGGCTGCAGCACAACCCTCCCTCTCCAGGACAGATTGGAGCCCAGAGAGTGACCGGAAGGGAGCGGGAAGACCGAGCAGAGAGAGTGGGTGGAGGGGATGAGGGAAGACAGGAGAGTGAAAGCAAACCAGTGTGGTGCACTGAAAGGGCATCGTGCTGATTGAAACTAAGAGCTCATAGAAAGAGCTCAGAGGTGCAGTTCTCTCCCTGGAGAGCAGAGCCAATCCACAGCTCGGGCGCTGCGACGACCAGGAGCAGGGCATGCACAGACAGCAGTGCCCCCTGCTCTGAGAAAATAGCGCTGATAGACCATAAATGAAACTTACTGAGTAACAACACATGTAAAAGGGCCAGTCCTCATGGGAGGTAACCGTAGAAGACCGGGAAGTACTAAGGCGGGTCTAAAAAGCCTATTAAAAACTGAATAGCCAAAGGACAGTGACACTAGCCAATTAAAAATATAGGCAGAGAGTGGGCGGAGCTTCAAGTCCATACCTCAAATCAGCATGCCTCGAAGAGACAGCGCAAGTGCCGCGTAGGCGATACCTAGAAATGTTGCGGCTGTCATTATAGCAATCAGCCACTCACCCCTGACCTCCCAGCCATGTTGGGGCCTGTGAATGGTTCCCCTTCAAAGAACATACTTTTTAAAAGGTATATTTAGTTGTGGAATTTGCAGACCCCACTGCAGGTATAGCACGTGTCAGCGTGATTCTTAGAGTTTGCAAATGGTTGACTAGAGTCCACGAACCACATTTTTAAAGAAGCCCAGAAATTCACTGAAAAAGAAAAAAGTTTAAAGTGAAGTTATGATTTGTATTTTTTTATAAGATCTTAATAGAGGTTAAAAAAATTATGAGTTTAATGATAGACCGTGCATAACAGTCTACCTTCCCTCATGGTGATGGAAGACTTAAGGCCCGCCACCCTGACGCACAGCAGTTCATCCTGTATAGAGATGACAGCTGAGCAGTGGTCCGCTCTGTGTGTTGAATGGAACCACCATCACAGCGGTTCCCTTCACTATACCAAAAAAAGTTTCATAGCCAGAAGGCAATGCTTTTGACGGCCATCCACCAAACATAATATTGTTTTTAAAATGAAAAAAAACTCCAGATGTAGTTATTGGAAAAATGAATGACCGCCTTCCCCAGACCCCCAAACACCATGAGATTTCTGTTCCAGGGTGGGGGGCTCAATATGTGTTAATTTTTTTATCCTTGTTCATTTCCATTGTCCCTACCCACCAGGCGACACAGTTGTCACTCTAGTGGATGGAACTGTAAATGCTGCAGTCAAGGCCTAAAGCCACGTTTTGTTTTCATGGTAGTGGATGGCGCTATAAATGCTGCAGTCCAAGTCTGAAGCCATGTTTAGTTGCCGCTCTGTTGGATAGGCACTATAAATGCTGCAGGCCAAGCCTGAAGCCACATTTCATTGCCACTCTAGTGTGTGGCCCTATAAATGCTGCAGTCCAGGCCTGAAGCCACGTTTTGTTGACACTCTTGTGGATGGCAGTATAGATTATGCGGTCCAGGCATGAATGGCATGTTTCATTGCCACTCTAATGAATGGCATTATAAATGCTGAAGCCACATTTCATTGTCACTCTAGTGGATGGCACTATAAATGCAGCAGCCCAAGCCAACAGAACTGGTGTTGGAAGCCAGCCTTTTGACTTTGGCACTTATTGATTTGTTCTGTCATGGTCTTTGCAGAACTTTGTTGGGGACGCTGCCAAGCCCTCATCAATCTAAAAACACATTGAGTAAAGGAAAAAATACAAAAATGTGAATGCCAGAACAGATTTATGGATGAAGTCAAACTGAAAGCTACTAAAGTAAATATATTTTACACAAAAATTTGGTAAAATCAAAAAGGTCCAGCTCACACCCAACCTAAAAAAAAGCCAATTGATCTGGTGTCGGCTGCCAGCCTCTAAACTTTGCTAATGCTTTTCTGTAATGTTTTTTATAAATCTTTATTAGAAATACATAGAGAAGGTTGAAAGTATAGATAAATAGAGAGGTTTGCAAAACAGATAGAGCAGTTCACAACAGGGGTTGATGGATAGATTGATAGAGATAACATTGAAAATCGAGCGACGTGATACACTTGAAAAGACATATATTGATAGATAGGTTGATCGATTTGCAAAGACAGATTTGCATTGATAGATACATTTGAAAAGATAGATGTTGCTTAGATAGAGGGACAAATGGGTAGATATCAATATGGATTTGTGGAGCGTAGTGTTTCATCCTTGAGGGTATCCAGGTGCTGAGAGTGCTGCTGCAGAGGCTTAGTCGAACAATCATGTCTTGAGTCCTTCTCTGAATTCAAGTAGAGAGGTTGAGGTCCGTAGGTGAAGTGGGAGATTGTTCCAGGACTTGGCCGCGAGGTAGGAGAAGGGGCGTCCTCCACTGTTGCACTGGATCTGTGGGGTGTGGGCGAGGCAGAAGGCAAGTGGCTGGGGGAGATGGTGGAAGTTCAGTCAGTGTTTTATGTACTCTGGTCCTTGGTTGTGGAGGACTTTGAAGTAGTGGATCAGCATCCTAAACTGGCATCTCTTGTGAAAGGGAGCCGGTGGAGCTGAGGAGAGGGGTGACGTAGATTCTCCTTGGAAGGTCTAGGATGTTGGCAGCTGCGTTCTGAATCATCTTCAGTCCCTTGAGGAGGTGCAAGGTGATTCCTGCATAGAGTACTTTGTCATTGTCCAGTTCGCTGGTGACCAGGGCATGTGTGATGGTGCCTCTGGTGTCAATAGGGAGCCATCAGAAGATCGTGAGGACCATCCAAAGGGTGAGGAAGCAGGCAGATGAGACTGCATTGATTTGTTTATTCATGATGAGCATGCTGTCCAGAATAATGCTGAAGTTGCGGATGTGGTTGGTCGGTGTTGGTGCAGGTGCTAGTTTAGGGGGCAACTTGGTGTCATTCCATGGGGAGTTGTTTCCAAAGAACAGCACTTCCATCTTGTTTGTGTTGAGTTGTAGGTAGCCGTTCCTCCTTCATTTGGCAACGTTCATCATGCATCTGCAGACATTTTAGTGTTGTGGTCTTCTAATAAGGAGATGATGATCTGTATTTCGTTGGCATAGGATATAAAGTTGAGCCCATGTGATCTTACGACGTTGGCCTGGGGGGATCATGTAGATGTTGAACAGGGTTGGGCTAAGGGCTGAATCTTGGGAGATGCCGCAGATGTTGTCTGTAGGTTCTGTTGTGAAGTGCGGGAGGCAGACACTTTATTGTTCTACCTGCCAGAAAGGAAACCAACCAATTGAGGACACCTCCGTGTATCCCGATGTTGTGGAGCCTTCTGATTAGGGTATGGTGTGACACTTTGTCAAATGCTGCTGTAAGGTCGAGGAGAATTAAGGCCGTTGTTTTGCCTTGGTTGAGGATGGATCTAATGTCGTCTTTGGCTGTAATCAAGGCAGTTTTGGTGCTGTGGTTGGTGCAGAATCCAGATTGAGATGAGTCCAGAAGGTCATGGCTCTCCAAGTGTTCAGTAAATTGGTGGTCGCTGGCCTACTAGAGTACTTTAGCTAGGAAGGGGAGCAGAGAGATGGCTTAGGGGTTTTTGAGATCGCAGGGGTTGGCAGATGGTTTCTGGAGTAGAGGCTTGACCTCTGCATGCTTCCATTCTTCAGGGAAAGTGTCCATAGTGATAGATTCATTAAGGATGAAGTTGACCTCACTGCTGATCGTCTTGTTCCCAATGTTGAAGATCTGGTGGATGCATGGGCCTGTGGGTCTCCTGAATGAATGGAAGTCATGATGGCTGTGGTGTCATGCATGGTGAGCTGGCCCCAGGTTGTGAGCAGGTGGTCATGTTCTTCAATCAGGGGATCGAGATGGCTGAGGAAGTCGTATCTTTGGGATCTATCTTTCTGTCGATGGTGGAGATCTTGTTGTGAAAGAAGTCCACCAGCACTTCACGGAGTGCATGTGAGGGGATAATGAAGTTTCCTGTGGCGGAGGGGTTCGAGAACTCTCTGATAATGTTGAAAAGCTCCTTGCTGTGGTTTGAGCATCCTTCGATGCGGTCAGCCAGGGTGCTTATTTTCATCTTTTTTAGGAGTTGGTGGTATTCGTTGAGGGTTACTTTGAAGGTTGTTCAGTCTGTGGGCTCCATGCTAGTGCGCCATTTCCTTTCAAGTCATTTGCAGGTGTGCTTCATGGTTCCTAGTTCTGTCATGTACCAACTAGATAGTAGATAGAGGGACAGTTGATAGATAGGTTGATAGACAGGTAGATACATACATATACAAACCGATAGCCTGGTAGACAGACAAATACACACACACTCACACTCACACACAGTTGCAAAG
This sequence comes from Lissotriton helveticus, assembly GCF_964261635.1. Lineage (NCBI taxonomy): Eukaryota > Metazoa > Chordata > Amphibia > Caudata > Salamandridae > Lissotriton > Lissotriton helveticus. The sequence continues at coordinate 2,123,245,922 of NC_136067.1, read as the reverse complement.
ATAGATGGCACAGCCCAGATTCAATTAGTAATATAATAGTTAAATATATATTTAAGCGCAGCAAACAAGAGCACTCAAAGCAAATTAGAAAGACATACAAACAGGACATACAGACTAAGTTGGTGTAGTGCTTGAGGCACTCTTATGGTTTGACACCACATGATGGCCTTTGACTAGCAACATTTTAATTGACTTTGGGGTTTTACGGAGTGTATGATGTCCTGCATATTCCTTGTTTCTCTTAAAAGTTTCTTTCTTGTAATCTTGCATTCTTACAGTGGGAGCTGTCACAGAGTAGAACAGCCTTGCCAAGAACAGAACGTGTGGTATGTGCATTTGAAAGCATGAGAGAGAGAGGTGTGGAATGTACTATTTGGTCTCGAAGTGCAGTGTTATGAGAAGTGGTGCACAAATGTGCATTGTGTTGCACATTGAGAGATGAAGTGTGTGATGCTATAGGCAGTGGTGCACAAGTGTGCATTGTGTTGTACATTGTGAAGTAATATGAAGTTCTTACTATTGGCATTGACATGGCCTCATGTCATCCTGAATTCTGACCATGCTTAGCTTGAGCTTTTATGCGGGCACAGACAGGTCCCCAGAGTATTTGTAAGTTGTTTGTGTTAATGACGTTCAAGGTTGTATTGTGAGAGATTGTTTAATGCACCCCGCAATGCTTTCGTAAGCTTTGTTAGGATAAAGGCTAGAACTTATGAGAATGTAGAGGGAACGTGGGAACTTCTTTTGCCTTGGAATGCTTGCATGGGCACTGGTCAGTTCCAGTAAGTTTCCTTGGCACAGAAGGAAAGACTCTCGAACATTCTAGTGTGTTTTCAGACTATAAAGCCGGAGAATGTTGACAGCCAGCTTGGGAGTTCACTTGTGGATTAGACTTACTCTCACAAGAATCTGGATTTGAGTCCTGATCAGGAGTCCATTGCCTGTCTGTTAACGGGCTCCTCCAGCTTGAGTTGGCAAGGATGTTGCATGAACGATCAGGTGAGGTGATTTGTTTCTGACTAGTGCTATTGTGATGCGTGGTTCAAGTCGCTATGGATATTTGAGGTGTTTTCTTTGTGATGTGTTAGTGAGTCAGAGAGCACATCCAAAGTAATCATTTGATGTATTTAGTGTATATATCTTTCTGATTTTTTTGCAGGACGTCCAGTATTATTTGCTGCTTGTTTATTCGTTATTATTATTCATGCATTTAACTGTTGCATTTACCAAGTGTGTTATTATTGCTTGTATATACATATAAATATGTATATATCTATCTACCTTTGAATGTTGTTAATTTGGCACCTGGGAAAGCCTTTGTGTTAGAGAGCATTGAATAAATAAAATCCCAAGCCTCATTCTAAAAAGAGAGTCTTTGATGTGTTTCATTTTATAAAGTGAAACCCCTTTTCTAGGTGGTGTAGTGTTTAATGTCTTCTGCCGTGTTGTGGTAAATAAATAATTAATTACCTGATCTATTTTTGACTATAATCAATAAACGGTTAGCTCAATAAATAAGAGTCAAGATACGAGGTAGCTAAAGTGTACAGGCTTTAATCAGGCATAAAAGGACTGGAACAGGACAGCCTGCATGGGAATAGGATGGCAGGGCCCGGCAGCTGCCGGGGCAGGATCTGGGAATGGCTAGCAAACTTTTAATAACAGTGCACAATATTTATAGTTAAACAAATACATTGTATTCAATACAGTAGGCGTAGCAGTAGGCGGAGTTTGTAGCAGTCGCGAAAGATAAGGGCAGAAATGATGTAACAAGAAGGCGTGTACAGGGCGTATACATAGACATGTGATGCAAACGTAACAGAATATGTCATAAATGGGGCGGAAACATGGAGGGGGCTACCTGAGCAGCTGGGACCTCTAACCTAGTGGTGCGCGCAAACTGACAATGACGTGTTACCAGGGAGAACTGGGGGGCTATGACTTCTGCGCTAGAAGAGGAGACGAAAGTCTGGAGTGTCAGAGCGACATGTACCTAAAGCCTATCTAGTATCTCGTGTTTAGAGAACATGTTGATAGAATCCAAAAGTTATCCGGGTAAAGGCTAACAGACACTAAGACTGGGGCATGCATTATTCTACATGTAGTGTGTGTGCGAGGAATATTCTATGAATATTAATACAGTATTTCTCTTACATGGAGACATAAAGGCTAGACCATGATGGAAACTATTGATGTGATTCAGTAGCTTAGGAATGCAGAGAAGGAGGGCTGGACTGATAACTAGAATCATAACATACTCTTGGCAGACTGGGAGGCAGAGCCAGGCCGAGCCGGGCACTGCGAGGCATGAAGTAAGTGAAGGGTCAGGGATACAGGTGGGGGCTGTATCGCTCCTCGAGGAGGGTTCAGGAGACAGGAGCTGAATCTGAGTCCGGGCCCTTTTGAGGCCTAGAAACGGGGACAATTCAATGAATTAACGTGCACACTGTAAAACGTGGCAACGTAGGATTACATAGGCCTGATATTCGTTGTATTCACGATAACTGGAAACTGGCATACTAGAGATGGACACAACTGTAATTGCGTCTTTAATCGATCAGAAGGGAATACATGCATATCGATCATGCACATATAACATAACATGGGGAACACGTAGGCACATATAACATGGCAAAATTTACTTTTCCACATTCCCTCCTTGTGCCCTACGTTTCCATCAGGAAACATCAATATTCATGATACCATCTATCATTTCATATAGCATCATTTGCTCGTCTCGAATTGTCTTGGAACGGGTTTTAGGACTAGGAATACAAGAGGTAGCACAAATGCCGCAAATCGCAGGGCCACATTGTATACAGAGGCAGCAACTGAAAATGATCATTACTGCAATACCTAGGAATGACAATACTTTCCATCCCCAGGCAGATATAATACTCCAGAGCCAACCGGACCATGTCCAGGTGCCTGGATTCTGGTGTAACTGATGGGCAATTTTATGAAGTCTGGTTATAGCTGAATAAACAGACGGCGCGTTATTAGGAATGAAAATGCAGCAACTAGATCCGATGACTCTACATGCTCCTCCTCTATCGGCCAGTATGACGTCAAGAACGAGACGATTTTGGAGCACGACAAATCTCATAGCAGATTGCTCTTCGGTTAAGTTACCTAGAGCAGAAGTAGTCTCATTCACTACTGCTTCAAGGGTTCTGGTTAGTCTACGTATTAACTTACTATTCTGGACAGGGCCTATAAAGAAGAAAAAACCTTTATTGAAATCTTGATATTGTTCTAGAGCAGTTTCAGTTTGATCGACAATTGGGGACTCGACCTCCCTTCTAGGTCTGACGTGTACTAGATGTGTGTTTCTGTGATAATCAGATGGGGCTAGAAAAACTGGTGGCAGTAGGAAGGCAATGTAACAGGTTCCATCCCAATCGAGGGGTAGACGAACATGTGCGGTCTGACCACAAACAAAATAAGAATGACGTGAGGCTTTGAAAATAGATTTCCCACTGTCACTATACTCGACAGTAGTAGTACAATCACTATGTCCTACATGTGCGGAACCATGCTTTCTGACACATAATTCGCCTTTGACTGGTAGTACTGAAATAGCAGGTAAGTCTGGAGTAGTATCAGACTGAACATTCAGGACCATAAAATTCGAAGAATAATTTCCCAAATTGTAAACTTCATTTTCTAGATCTAACCCTGTTCTATGGGGGAGACCTTGCTTGTCTGGAAAACATGTTCTATTCAGAAGGGACATATCAGTTGAGGATGACGTTAACGTGGACCATGCTCCACATGAACCATTATGTGAAAACGGATAAGGAAAGAGTGGCAGAACTCCCTTCGGTGTCTGGAAAGGGGGGAGTCGACCACACACCCAACAATTAGTAGCATTGCTGGTCTGGTGTGAATAGTGTAACATTCTTATAAATGTATTATTTCTCATAGCAAGACGATAGGATAGCTCGTGAGGAGGCAGATCACTAAATGTGTGCTCTACTGTGGCATTAGAAAACTTATTTACATGAGAAATTGGAAAACATAAATGCAATGCATAACTTGTGCAGGTAACCATCAAACTTAGAAACAATAGAAAACTTATAAAAATGATACATCTTATAGAGTTTTGACTAACTCTCTCACTATGGGGGTCTATCTCATACATGTCAGATACCTGTCTAACCGTTTCACCCGAGGGGGACTTAGACAATTAAACTGGCTGACTTATTTTACTAGACCGGAGTTTTAATTTATACTCCTGCTGCGGAGTTTTCTCTAACAGAGGAACTTTCAGTTCGGGATTGAGAATACTGTCTGATTTAGAGTCTTTCGAAATGGAACAGTCTTTGGAATTGTCATTAAAAGTCTTTTTCCGGATTCCATGAAATTTCTTGATATGCGACAGATGGACCCAACCCTTGCGGCCCTCCAACTTCACGGCCGTACGGGTGGTCAGAAGGACTAGTCTCGGCTCCTTCCAGCGAGGCTCCAGCGGACTTGAACGATCAAAATTCCGGACCAACACGAGGTCGCCTGGAATGACCTCATGTGGTTTCACTTCAGTATTGTCTGGAAATGCGGCGGCAACCTGTGAACGACAAGAGTGTAGGGCAGACATCAAGGAAGCTAGGTAATCTGTCAACATATTACTGGAAACATCTGTAATACTGCGGGGTCTAGGTGTACCCCACATATTTGGGGGGCGGCCGAATACGACCTCATAAGGGGACAGACCTGATCTGGAGTGTGCGACCATGCGCATAAAGAATAGAGCAACTGGCAGGGCAACTAGCCAGTCTACACCTTTCTCTTTACATGTCTTGGCAATACGGATTTTCAAGGTCTGATTATGTCTCTCTACGAGACCGGCTGCTTCAGGATGGCGTACACAATGGAACTTCCACTGGTACCCTAACAAAAGGGAAACATGTTTCATAAGCTCAGATGAGAATGGCTGGCCGTTATCAGAATACACGACCCTAGGGAGTCCATAACGGGGGAAGAATTCACGAACCAACTGCTTGGCAGTGGTCGCTGCTGTGTAATCTGGAACTGGATATGCTTCTGTCCACCTGGACAAAGCGCATACAACTACAAGGACATACTTGAAACCTCGACATCGCTCCATCTGAATATAATCCATCTGGAGGACTTCAAAAGGGTGGTCAGGAGGTTGGAATCCACCTTGTTCCACCGGGACACTTTTACCTGGATTGAACTGGCAACATATCATACAAGTACGGACTTTCTGCTTGGCTGCAGCTCGTAAGTGCTTGTTGAACCAAAGATTCTGAATACTGTCTAACATGGCTTTTTCTCCTAGATGTGCTGGACTATGTGCGGTATTAATAATGACTTGAACCATAGAGTCGGGGAGAAACCATGTGGCTTTTCCCTTCGTCACCCATCCCTGATCTGTCTGGACCCCTCCTTGTTCGGACCATTTCTTGATTTCTTCGGGAGTGGCATGTAACTGTATGTCTATGACATCTTGTGTAGGGTCCCTAACTGTCATACAAATAGTCTGTTCTGGAATGAGTGTCTGTGTCGTGTTAACTGGAATGTCTGGTGTCTGAGCTGTAAGCTTGGCTGTTCGATCTGCTAGATCATTACCTTGGGAAATAATGTCAGTAACTTTCGTATGTGCTTTGCACTTCATGATAGCGATAGCTGTCGGTAAATGTATTGCATCTAACAGAGCTTGAATGAGGAGACCATGCTGAATCTTGGTTCCATGAGAAGTCATGAAACCTCTCTCCTGCCAGAGCACTCCGAAGTCGTGTACAACTCCGAATGCGTAACGTGAATCTGTGTATATATTTTCTTTCAGGTTCTTGGCACGTATGCAGGCTTGGGTCAGAGCAACTAGCTCTGCTGCTTGAGCAGACAGGGTGTCAATACGGTGTGTTTCAATAACTTCAATGTCAGTAGTCACTGCATACGCGGCTACTAGTTCTCCTGTACTAGTTCTCATACATGAACCATCCACATAAAGTGTCAGGTCGGGATTAGGTAATGCAATGTCTGTCAGGTCTTGTCTTGGCTTTGTCATAGTGTTAACTACTTCCACGCAGTCATGTGTGGCAGGATTTGAAGTAACTGACGGTAACAGAGTAGCGGGATTTAAAACGGTGCAGCGTCTGATTTCTATGTGTGGCTGGAACAATGTCAGTTCATAACCTGTTAAACGTGCAATTGTCAAGTGCTGAGTCTGTGTTCGGTTTAAAAGAACTTCCACGGAATGTGGAACTTGTACTGTCAGGGAGTGTCCTAATACTATGGAATCACTTTGTCTGATTGCTAGAGCTGTGGCTGCAACTGACTTGAGGCACGCAGGCAAAGCCTGGGCTACTGGATCTAATGTGCTCGAAAAATAAGCACAAGGCTTGTATTGTCCTGCTTGATCTTGTGTGAGAACAGATAATGCAGTACCATTACGTTCTGTGACAAAAAGTGTAAAAGGCTTACTGTAGTTCGGTGTAGCTAGAACAGGTGCTTGGCATAAGGCTTTCTTTAATTCATTAAAACTAAGTGTATGTTCAGATGTCCAAGGGAGAACAGTCGATACGGCTGCCTCCTGTGTCGTTAACTGTATCAGTGGCTTTGCTAGAAATGCATACTGAGGAATCCATTGTCTGCAGTAAGAAGTAAGGCCGATAAAAGCACGTACCTCCTTCTGTGTCTTGGGTTGTGGAAGACTCGCTATTAACTGGATACGGTCTGGTGTCAACTGCCTACCCCACTTGGACAGTAAGTGGCCTAGGTAGATCACTTCCTGGACACAGAATTGTAATTTGGAAGGGGACACCTTGTGCCCCTGCTCGGCCAGAAAATACAGGACTGTAAGTGACGCACGCTCGCAGTCACGTTCAGAACGGGCAGTGATCAGTAGATCATCGACATACTGGAGCAGGGCAGTGTCAGTTGGCATGTGAATATTGTCTAGTTGTCTCTTAAGTGCTTGACTGTAAATACTAGGACTTTCTGTGAAACCTTGAGGAGCTCGTGTGAATTTATAGCTCCTTCCATTTAAACAAAAACCGAAAAGGTACTGGCTGTCTGGGTGTATCGGAACACTGAAAAATGCATTCTTGAGGTCGATTACAGTAAAAAATGTAGCTTCGGGATCTATAGCTGTCAATAAGGAAGAAATATCTGGGACTACTGGATACTGGGGTATGATACATTTATTAAGTTCTCGAAGGTCAATCACTAATCGATATACTGGAGGTGCATTTGGATCAGTACGTTTCATGACTGGAATGATAGGAGAATTACATACATTGGAGTCAGTTTCTACAACCACTCCTTGAGCAATGAGCTCGTCAATAATTTTGGATAAGGCTGCTACAGCCTCAGGTGGCAATCTGTACTGTCTGATCCGTGGCAGGACTATACCTTGCTTGAGAGTCACACGATGGGGTGTGATTTGCATAAAACCTACATCAGTTGGACCTTGCGCCCATAAATGCTGTGGTACATTTGATAATCTTGGATCAAAATCGCGTAATACATAGTGACCTTTAAAGTCCCTTAAGAACAATCGTATTCCTTCTGGGGAACAGCAAATAACTGCACCTAATTCTTTCAATGTTTTAATACCTAACAAATTTTCTGGACATGATTTCGTAAGTAACAAATTAGTATTTCGGGACAATGGACCAACTTCTAGAGTAACTGGCTTTGAAATCTCGTTTACAATAAGCTTTCCTGAAAATCCAAGGGAAACATTTCTAGAGCCTGAGAGCGGAGCCCCTGGAACCTCGTCATGACTGATAGTAGTCCTACTTGCCCCTGTATCAATCAGAAACTTTCTGTCTTTCTCTAATACTTGACTGTGAACATAGGGACCCTCTTGATCTACAGGTATCTCGATGAGAGGCAAGCCTACCTCCCTCTCTAGGCTGTTTCATGAATACTGTTGATACTCTGGATACTCTGACTGGGCATACTGGTACATCTGCTGTGTAACATGCTGTGTTGCAGCAATAGGCTGCGGTGCTGGAACTGTCTGTTGTGCATTCTGTAGTGGCTGAGAAGTCGGTGAAACTTGCTCTTGTCTAGGCGGACGTGGTCTTTCTTTAGTTTTACCAGTAGCTATGTTGTGTTTCAGAACTGCACACTCGTTTATAAAATGACCTGGCTGTTTACAATAATTGCATGTCCCTTTAACGGGAGCTGCAGGATGACTGGCTTGATTCGGACCCCTCTTCTGACTGTCTTGTGGAACAGATTGTGCAACTAGTACCTTCATTTTCGTGTCTTTCATACGTCTCCTTTCATGTTCTTGCTCTTCCCTGATTCTATTCTGGTGATACTGGAGCATCTGAAGCATTTGTGACGGGGTACTAGCTTGCCAGGTACTTTCGACTTTCAAAACTCGATTTTTAACTTGTGGACTTGAATTCTCGACTAGTTTAGTAACAAAAAGATGAGGGTATGACTCGCTACCTGTCTTTAAACCACTGTTGATAATGAAACATTTTTCGAATCTAGAATAAAAATCACTAGTATCTTCATCCTGTTTCTGTTTGCATGCTGAGATTGCATCCCAATCTTCCTTTTTCGTGGCTAATAATCTTGGCAAAACCTGAATCAGTAACTCGGGCAATTCTTTACATTTCTCCCCAAGACCGGTACCTGGTACTCGTATTTTATCTTCAGCTTCTAGAGCTGTCCAATCTATCTTTTTCTCTCCCACCTCCCATTCTTTTTCCTTGAGTTTTTCATATACCCCTGCGGGCAACAGGACCTTTAACATTTTAATAATATCTGGATACGTGTATTCTCCCATACGGAGCATGTCTTTTAATTCACGGTGGAACCCTGCTGGATCTTTGTCGTGACAGGGAATTAACTTCTTCATCTCTAAGAGTTCCATCTTGGTAATCGGGGTGTAAACAAATACTCGTTGCATTTCACCACCCGGTTTCCTAACTGGGTGCACTTCTCGTAGCGGATGCTGTCTATCTATGTAGAATGGTTTACTTTCTGGAGGTGAGACGTGAACAAAATGCGGATTCAGAAACGTTCTATATTTGTGGCGCTGTTCTAGAATGACACTAATTAAATCGGTACCTAAACCTTTCCATCTATACTGGAGTAACTCGTTCAGAACATCATGTAACGGACCTGGATCAGAATGTTGTCCCTCATACAGTGTAATGAGGTGCTGGATCATATACATACCCACCAGTCGCTGCTCGGCTGGGGGCAGTTTCAGAAACATTTGTGCCACTATTTCATCTGGAAAAGTGGTAGAATCAGTAGTCCATCGAACTGCTGATCGGGCTAGTTCTTGTTCATGCATGGTACTAAGTTCACTATAACCGATTCGTGATTTCAGAATGTGATCGGTAGCTTGAAATACTTGCTCAAGGGAACCTTGTTCTGGTGCTGGAAGATGAAAAACTTTCTTGTGTTCTAGACGTGAATGTCGGTCGGGAAGTCTAGTTTTACCTACATACGCTATTCTGGTAGGATTCTCGTCGTCTACCTCTTCAGTAGAAGAGTCGTTTTCCTTCTCGCTTACTTGTGCTGCTTTGCGTTTTTCGTGTAACCTTATTATTTCCTTACGAATTTTCTTGTACATACTTTCTATACTACTGAGTGTCTTGTGTCTACCCTCAGCTATATTATCACTCCACCTTGTCAGGACTTTCATTTCGGTCGGATCTTTAGTCGGACAATCTTGTTCCCTTACTAAACAATTAATTAGAAATTTTAATAGCATGAGCTGGGTCTCAGCTTTCCTTAGAGACATGATTTCGCCAATACTTTCTGAATCTTCTCCTGTACGGATGAAACAATATATTCTGTCTAGATCTTCTTTCATATTCGGTAGGGTGTCCAAATACTCGGTCACCCGCCTTACACGCAATGAATATATAACCATATTATCATCGCCTGGGACTGGATCATAACGGCATTCGGTAAGAGCTCGTCTGATTTCTGCAACGGACTGGTATTTGGGCGTACGCTGTAACGCACGTTCATGTAACTCGACTAACGTTACACGTTTGTGTGGCGGCGGGGTACCAGGAGGACCTCCCCCCGCGGCCCCTAAACTGGAATCGTCGACTGATACTCTTCGTGCTGGCAGAGTGACCGATGTAGCGGGAACTTGTATTATGGGCTGGACCGGGGGTACCGTAACAGGTGCTGTAACAGGTGCCCCGGTGGCTGGAAGAACAGGAACTACATTATTTACAGGAGCTGGCGGAACAGGATTTGCATATTCTGGGACTGTGTCGTCCAAATAGGACGAGAGAAAAATATCAGCTGCAGTCGGTTTGTGACGCAGCTTAATCGGAACTAATGGCGGCGGAAAATTACATGGTGCTTCCGGGGTTGCTTTTGGCAAGCCCTCGGTAAGAAGAGGATACATACCCTTAATGAGGGCATTTCTCTGTCTGTCTGACTGTTCGGCTTTAACTCGTTCACCTATTTCGATTAATTCCCTTTCTTGGGCTCTTTCTGAGGATTCTCTACTTAATTCTGACTTTCTGATTTCTTTTTCGGTTCTTTTATGAGATTCTTTGCGCCATAACTCGATGGCATCTTTCTGGGACTGTCTGGATTTCTTTTTCCATAATGCTTCTTCTACTCGCATGATGCACTCGGCATCCCACGTACCTGACATGGGCCATCTATATTTCTCTTCTAATTCCTTGGTGTACTCTACCCATAAATCTAGATATAATATGGCACTTATGCCATGTTTATGATACATAAAATGACCTGGACTGTCCCTAGGCGGGACAGGAACTGCATCCTCGAGCAGACCTTTTCTAGTTCTTAACTGACGTAACTTCGTGAACAGAGGCATAACTAAGGCTGGAGTCTGGACACAAATACAATACACGATAAAACACAATAATAATATCTGAAACAAATCACTCATACCACGACATTGAAAACACATGAAATAACATTTAAAAATAACGGTTCGGCAGAATACTATCTGAAATACTGAAAACAGAACACATGGATTTCTCGAGAACAGAACTTACTAGAATGGCTAGATGCACTGCTAAAACAGTACGAAACTTACCGGTCTCATAAAGAGACACGTCAGGACCCGCATCCACCTAGGTGGACACTTCGTGTTGGATCTGTGTACCCAAACCCACGGACCAGAGACAAATTAATTGACCCTGTCTAGATACTACCCCAGCAACGGTACTCACCGGGCAGCAAGAACGGAAGGCCTCGGACTGGACTGGACTGCTACGACGACGGACGGACGAACTTCGGACTTCAGTTACAGGTGGGCCTCCGGATACCTCGGACCTTGGACTCTCGGCTTGGGCTCTGGTCGGGACTCGCCGCGTTCCTCCACCGCCTCGTCTGGACGCTGGACCGCAACCTCCGTCTCCTCCGTGGGCCTGAGGGATACTTGAAGCAGAAATATCTGCACGTGGCCGGTATGGTTCCGTCACGGCTGCAGAGGATCAGGGGGCCTGCGTGGCTTCTCCGGCGCGTGGGGAAAGGGCAAGTCCCTATTCGGGCGCCATTATGTGGTAAATAAATAATTAATTACCTGATCTATTTTTGACTATAATCAATAAATGGTTAGCTCAATAAATAAGAGTCAAGATACGAGGTAGCTAGAGTGTACAGGCTTTAATCAGGCATAAAAGGACTGGAACAGGACAGCCTGCATGGGAATAGGATGGCAGGGCCCGGCAGCTGCCGGGGCAGGATCTGGGAATGGCTAGCAAACTTTTAATAACAGTGCACAATATTTATAGTTAAACAAATACATTGTATTCAATACAGTAGGCGTAGCAGTAGGCGGAGTTTGTAGCAGTCGCGAAAGATAAGGGCAGAAATGATGTAACAAGAAGGCGTGTACAGGGCGTATACATAGACATGTGATGCAAACGTAACAGAATATGTCATAAATGGGGCGGAAACATGGAGGGGGCTACCTGAGCAGCTGGGACCTCTAACCTAGTGGTGCGCGCAAACTGACAATGACGTGTTACCAGGGAGAACTGGGGGGCTATGACTTCTGCGCTAGAAGAGGAGACGAAAGTCTGGAGTGTCAGAGCGACATGTACCTAAAGCCTATCTAGTATCTCGTGTTTAGAGAACATGTTGATAGAATCCAAAAGTTATCCGGGTAAAGGCTAACAGACACTAAGACTGGGGCATGCATTATTCTACATGTAGTGTGTGTGCGAGGAATATTCTATGAATATTAATACAGTATTTCTCTTACATGGAGACATAAAGGCTAGACCATGACGGAAACTATTGATGTGATTCAGTAGCTTAGGAATGCAGAGAAGGAGGGCTGGACTGATAACTAGAATCATAACATACTCTTGGCAGACTGGGAGGCAGAGCCAGGCCGAGCCGGGCACTGCGAGGCATGAAAGTAAGCTAAGGGTCAGGGATGCAGGTGGGGGCTGCATCGCTCCTCGGAGAGGGTTCAGGAGACAGGAGCTGAATCTGAGTCCGGGCCCTTTTGAGGCCTAGAAACGGGGACAATTCAATGAATTAACGTGCACACTGTAAAACGTGGCAACGTAGGATTACATAGGCCTGATATTCGTTGTATTCACGATAACTGGAAACTGGCATACTAGAGATGGACACAACTGTAATTGCGTCTTTAATCGATCAGAAGGGAATACATGCATATCGATCATGCACATATAACATAACATGGGGAACACGTAGGCACATATAACATGGCAAAATTTACTTTTCCACAGTGTCGTGCTTGGGCCATCGTTTGTTAGTAGTATTTTGAAGGCAAGACAGTTGGTTTACAAGCACAGCTGAAGTCCTCAATTAAAAGACATCCAGGAGTGCAGTTATAAATGCATTTCATTGTGTGCATTCTAAAAAGTGAATTCCTTTATAAAGAATAGATTCAAATGGACACCTTCTGATACCCTCTGATTTACCAGCAATCAGAAAAACAAAGGCATCTCCAAAAGGAATTTACAACATCATTAGCAGGAGGCAGGAACTGATAACACTGGAATGTATCCTGTGCTTTTGAAGTTTGAGTGGAAAATGTCCTGTTATCACATGAGGCTCCAAACACTTAGGCAACGCTAACGTAATTATTAAGAACAAACAAAAACACTGACACTTAAGGAAACTACCCCTTGTGAAAGAGTAAAATGCAGTCACTCAAAGTGAAGTTAGCCAGTGACGGAAGTAGGCAGACCCACTGCCCCATGCTGTATTCTGTAGTGGGCAGAAGCAAATTGTGAATGGCACAACGACAGACCAATGGATGGAGAGGTGTAAGCCCCTTCAAGCAAGTATACTATACATATAATTTTTGTAAAATATAAGGAGTTGGCTAACATCAGACCAGAAGCGGAAAATAGTGCATATGTCAATCAGTGGGTGCCGAAGAGAGAGGGTCTCACATGCTGAACAAGGAGTCTTGGTTACTCCTCGAGTCAATATTCCTCGATAAAATCGGTTCACAGAAGGATTGTATGAGCTTTTTCGTGCTGGTTGCTACTTTCCATTGAAAGTGGAATCAAGAATTTCATCAATGCACGTGTCTATATGTACAGTTAAATGTCTCATTAAATGGCAATAGATTTTTGTGATGGACTCTGAATTTCAGCATATTCAGTGTTTCTTTTTTCCTTTCTTTCTTCTAACAGGTGGAATAAATGCAGTAATAAACAAAACAGTAAAGGCCTTAAACATCACTTGTGTAGCAAGTGATGTAAAACAGTATGCCTCAAAATCTCTTCCCTTTGTGACTAATGCCTTGCCAAAGCCTTTTTTTCTTAGAGTTTCATTTAGCACGAACTAGACCCGAAACATCGGGTATCCGTATGCTTTACATAGCACCAGTTTTGTTACAGAAGGACACATTCATTTTTGTTAGGCACTAGTCGATTACGTGATTTGACCAGAATCACAGGATGTTGAGCGTCGTTGTCGAGACTTGAACCTGGTACCCAGCTTTGAGGTCGACCGTTCTAGCTGTAAGGCTATATCCTCTTTTTCTTCAGCAGAAAACCCACACTGCCTAATGAGGTCTGTACTTGGCTCTTTGGCATCCGATGATAGACATAGAAGACATAAATCATAGACATGCTGAAACCAGCCTGATGAGGTGCTCATTAGGAAGGAATTCCGGATTGCGAAATCGACCAGAGAGGACTCCCTGATCGAGTTGGGATCTATTTTGAGGAATACCGGCAGACAGATAGAACAGGAAGTGGTGAAGATGTCACACTCCCACCTTCATTAACGGAGGCAATGACTTTAGATTGATTTGGGAGTGATTGTGAGACTCCTATCGCAAGACTACGGATGTAGAGCTTGGTTTGCCATTTAAGTCCTGACGATGCCTAAAATGAGGAAAGGCTGAAACGCGTCGACACATTGATTTTGAAGGCACCACATTTAAAAAAACTATTTGATACTAGGAAATAAACTGTAAGAGGTGCTAGAAGCTTAGAAGTTAAAAGACACTCCTACGCTATATTGGTGACCTGGAAACAAGGAATGTTTTTTGTATAATCAAGTGGACTAACATCCTTTTTTGATATTAGGTTGGGCAAAAGAACTGAAAAAAATGGTTCAAGGAAATTTGTGTTTGTTTGTGTATATATATATATAAGTTGGTTTGTATATTGTGTATATATATTCACTGAAAAAAACATAGGTTTCAGGCCTTATATAGTTAGGAATTAGCATTTAAAAAACCTTTAAAATTCACTCAGAAAACTATAAGTTTTAGGGGTGTTATAGTTAGCTGGACATTTCACTCATACAAAACCATTGAAATTGCTCCTATATAGTTAGTTGTACTAACTATATTTTGCGCACCCGCAATCCACTGCTGATGATGTCACATATTACATCATTCATGACATGGTCAGTGACATCACTGATGACATCTCAAATGACATCACTGATGACATCACTGATGACATCATCCAGTGAATGTGGTTTGCTTCGTTATTTAAATATGCATTATATATATAGCAATTTGCATTGAAGAATGAGTGGATATATAAAAATAAATATTTGGATGGAGGATTTAGTATCAGGATAATTGACTGTTTACTTGACCAATTTATAGTGTCTTACTAAATATAGTGGCTAGTGACTAAACTGTTTGAATATCTGTATCACTTTGTCAGTTGTTGTGTAACTGGTTCTCCAGTTGGTTACTAGCTATGTGAAAGTCTATATTCGTTATTGATTAGTTAACTGAGTATTTGTATGGGAGAGTGAATGTGTGTGTGGTTCGGTGGGGGGTGTGTGACTGCCCAAAGATGTGTGAATAGTTGATTCACTAGATATATGAAGTTAAAACTACATGTTCTAACAGTTGTTTGGGTGAGTGAATATCTTTATGGGTGTGCTGATGAGCAAATATATTTCTCAATGGTACATGTCCAATAAACTAGAAAAATAAAAGGCAGTGAATGAGTCAGTTGTTGTATATAAATAAGTATACATAAGACTCAATGATTGTGTGAGTGACTGTATGGATAACTTTATACTTGTAATAATGATTTTATAATTCACTAAGTATGACTTACTATCTAAATGAATAGATGAAGTTGTGTTTGTATAAGTGTGTAGCTAAGTAAATATGTATGTATGATCCATTGTTTGCATAAGTGAGTAGGATGACTTCATATGTGAATAGGATGTGTGCTGGTGTGTAATGTCGATTTAGGTGTATAAGTATTTTTGATAGTGTTCTATTGTTCATTGACAGCATGTATGAATGAATCTACAGGTAAGTGATTAGATGCGTGTATATATCTATGAATCACTGAGTGGGTTTTTAGATACTTGTATTGCTGCAACAATGGATTCAAATATGATACTTTGTATTTTACAAAGAGTGATGAAAGATTTTACTAGTGTATGAAAAGGTGTATGTGATTGTCACGTGGATGATGTCATCAGTGATGTCATTTGAGATGTCATCAGTGATGTCACTGACCATGTCATGAATGATGTAATATGTGACATCATCAGCAGTGGATTGCGGGTGCGCAAAATATAGTTAGTACAACTAACTATATAGGAGCAATTTCAATGGTTTTGTATGAGTGAAATGTCCAGCTAACTATAACACCCCTAAAACTTATAGTTTTTTGAGTGAATTTTAAAGTTTTTTAAATGCTAATTCCTAACTATATAAGGCCTAAAACCTATGTTTTTTTCAGTGAATTTCAAAGGTTTTTTAAATTCTAATTCCTAACTATATAAGGCCTGAAACCTATGTTTTTTTCAGTGAATTTGCAAGGTTTTTTAAATGCTAATTCCTAACTATATAAGGCCTGAAACCTATGTTTTTTTCAGTGAATTTCAAAGTTTTTTTTTAATGGTAATTCCTAACTATATAAGACCTGAAAGCCCACCAGGACTCTCCAGTATGCGCCAGGGGACTGCATTGCAGAGAGGTGTAATGAAGCCACGCCCCTTTTTACACCTCTCTGCAACGATGCCCCCGTGCATGTTTGAAGAGGGGGAACTAATTCCCCTTGCATACTGGGGGCCCCTGTGGGCCAACTAGCCCACCTTGAACCTCCAGTATGCGCCAGGGGGCGGCATTGCAGAGGTGTAATGAGGCTATGCCCCTTGTTACACCTCTCTGCAACGCAGCCCCCTGCCGCGTTTGCAGAGGGGGAACTAATTCCCATTGCATACTGGGGGTCCCTGGGGGCAAACTAGCCCACCAGGAGTCTCCTGTATGCGCCAGGGGGCGGCATTGCATAGAGGTGTAATGAGGCCACACTCTTTTTACACCTCTGTGCAACGCAGCCCCCGTGCGTGTTTGAAGAGGGGGAACTAATTCCCCTTGCATACTAGGGGTCCCTGCGGGCCAACTAGCGCACCTGGAACCTCCAGTATGCGCCAGGGGGCTGCATTGCACATCGGTGTAATGAGGCTATGCCCCTTTTTACACCTCTCTGGAATGCAGGCCACTGCCGTGTTTGCAGAGGGGGGGGCTAATTCCCCTTGCATACTGGTGGTCCCTGGGTCATATCTGCCCAAACGCCGATATTCCGAACGATTGAAAATGGCTTTTCTTGAGAAAAATTTGGATTTGGATTATCATGTCCTATTCTTTGGAAGTTTTGAAAGACTGACTTTGAGGATACTATAAATTACTCAAGTCTGCCCGAATTGTGTCGGTAAAATTGATACCTAGTCACTTTGAATAAGAATGTACTTACGTCTCGTCTAACATTTGGAAGGAATATCTAGTTATATGACAACAGGATACCGACATAACTTGAAGGAAATGAGAACGCCCTGAAGAAGTTCTGTTGTACAGAACGAAACGTGTCGGCTGGCTGTGGTACATAAACTTAAGGAAAATAAAAGCATTTGAATATACACCAAGATTCAGCGCTTCAAAAAGGACTCAAAGTGATATGATTTGATTGGACTTAATGTGCAAGTGGTGCTGTGCCAAACTTTGGAATATTCTCCACTATTCTCTACTACTCCACTACTCTCTAATACTCACTCTCTACTACTCATTCTCTACTACTCTCTACTACTCTCTCTCTACTACTCACTCCCTACTACTCACTATCTACTACTCTCTACTACTCACTCTCTACTACTCTACTCTCTACTACTCAAATTCAAAATAGTCTTTAATCGATATTTTTCAATCATAAAAAGACATTTTACAAATTAACCCCCCCACACCCAGCACAATACAAGATCCACAATAAATCATTTCGGCTTTATCTAAAAAATAGCAAACTAGCTCATCCATATTTACAAAGTTTAAATATATTACATTAAAAGGAATAAAACAGTTATTAAAAAACGAAATTCATTCAATGCAACATATATCAGTTACTTAATACAATGTGCAAAATAGGATAGCAGCATATAACAACTGCCCTAGGATTATTTCAAACTCATTTTGCGGGCCCGAATTATCCACATCCAATGAAGACATTTCATCATGGCTATAACAACTGGCTGAGAGGTATCAGTTCTTAAAATCCTAGCGCCTCACTAGCCGTTTTGAAGCCTAACTGAACACAAATCGGTTTTAGCCACGATCGTCTGGGTGCGTTGTATTCTGGGCAGGCAAACAACACATGCCCAATGTTTTCCCTTTGATCAGGACAGAAAGGGAACCCCGAAATTTGGTTCCCATGCCATTTTACAGTTAAGGCGTTTAGTGGTAGTGTCCCCACCCTCAATTGATGGTACTTCTTCCGGTCCCCTGGGATGGTAATCCAATCCCAATAAGGTTCTAGGGCCGGTGCATGCTTGAGTTCTAAGAAATCAGTAGTAAAGGATGGTTCAATACGACCTCCAAAGCTCTTAGCCTCAACCATGTTCCAATTAAGCATGGGCGGATTTTGCGGATTGGCAATCCGCGAACTTGCGTATTTACGGATTCGCAATCCGCGAAGATCCGCGAACTCTAGCGGATTTGCGGATTTTTCCGTTTTTTGTGTTGGCGCGTGTTCGCGCCGATTTTGGGACAAGTTCGCAATTGCGAACTTACTTTTCGGCTTGCAACGGCCGCGACTATGTTGTTTCTACGTCTGGTTTATCATCACAGGTTCACAGCACCCTCTGTTTCACCACTGCCACCCTCTGGGACACCCATGCCACCCTCTAGTACATCCTCACAGGCACCTATTAGGTTTATTTATTACTGTAGATTATGGTGGTTGAAAAAAGCTAGCACACCTGCCCTTCTTCAACTGCCATCAATTAATTTGTGTTTCATTAATGTGTCAGTAATTTTGAAAGTTCCAGTCTGGCTGGCACCTGCTTCCTTCCTTATCTGTAATTTGCTTTTTGTTGCAGTGAAATTTTTTTTTTACAGGACCTTCATGGTGCTATTCTATGAGCCTGCTGTTTGGGTCATAGCAGGGTCATAGAATTGTTGCAAACTCTGGAGGGGCCCATCAGGAAGCACTACCTTGAATGTTACTAATGTTAAGTTTGAACTTTTGCACCTGCTCATTGCTTTCATTTTAGCTAAAATCGTTTTTTTTGCAATTTCGCGCGTTATTTGGGGCGCGAATCCGTGCGAGATCGATTTCGGAAGCCGCGAATACGTGCGAATACAAAATTGTTTTTGTTGCGACGTGTATGTTCGCGTGATCTTGCGCGTGTTCGCGAGGCGCTTCTAGCTATTCGTTTGCCAAGTTACCCTATCGGTCGTACACGGGCGCGGCCATCTTGTTGGCGTGACGTAATTCCGTTTCCGCCCGCTATGTGTAATCTCGCAAAGTGTGCTGCTCGCGAGTACAATTTCGCGCGTACTCGCAAGGAAAATCTCGCGCGAACTTACCCACGCGGTCGTGAACGGGCGCGGCCATCTTGTTTCTCATTCATTGCTATGGTTCTGGGCATGCTTTCTGTATCCTCTCTCAATCTCTGCCATCCTTTGCTTGTTTGAAGTTTTTTTGATCTAATTTTACTTATTATCTAACCCTCTATTTTTCTAGCTCTATATTTTTGTGTTTTCTGCAGCTTTTATTTACTTTTAAACTACTTTTTTAAACTCTTTTCTTTTCTTCTTCACTATTCTATTTCTTCTTTATCATTTAAGTTTATTTCTGCCCAGACCATGGTAAAGGGAGCCGGGAAGCACCCTGAGAAGGGGAAGGGTCCCGCACCCCGTGCCCGGCTCCCGTGCGGGCGTTTAAGGGGGGAGCAAGTGGTCCCGAGGGAGATCTTCAGCGCGGAGGAAGTGGCGGCACTGATCTTCCATGTCCAGCGCCGCCTCCCCAAGACGATCCTGGGAGGCGGCAAGATCGCGACCGGCTATGGCATCCGGGAGCGCCGCCAGCGGTGGGAGAAGGTGTGCCGGGCCATGTACAAGATCTCTGGGGTCCGGCGCACATATAACCAGGCCACCCACCGCTGGACCGATGTCATGGACCGGGAGCGGGACTTGCTGGACGCGCTCGGCGTAGAGGTCCCCGGGCTTGGTGAGTAGTAGTAGTAGTACATTTACTACTCTGTTTTATCCTGCTCTGTTATTTGCAAATCTTTGTTCTTTACCAAGAGCAATAATGCTGCCGATTACATTGAGGTAAATTATATTTCAAAATCTTCTATGCATTTCATTTTCAGGTGCACTGCTCTCCTTCTCAGTAGCCTTGCTTGCTACTATGCTTCTTTGTTTTGTATGTTGTGTTCAGAAGCATTTCATTGGCCTGAGAAATTATGTATCAGTGTACTGTAAAGAAAAGAACTGCGTAATGCTAGACAGTAAGGGTCATATTTTCAATTACCGGCGCATCCCTGCAAAGTAGCAGGGATGCGGCAGTAATTGTGTGCCATGCCACCACCACCCATTGGCCCAAAACGTCACAGAAGCCTTACGCATCTGTGCCGTAAAGGCAGCGCATTGCTGGAGTTGCGTGCCAACGATGGCGCAGCTCCAGCAATGCTCTGGGGTACCCTATCTCCCCAATGCTGCATCAAGCCGTACGTCGGCTTCAAGCGCGCAGGGTTTGAGTCATGCATCATTGTCCTAAAAATGACTGATTGACATCTTGTAGATTTCCCTCAGCCACTTTTAGGATTCGTTCCTGCGCAGGTACGCCCTCCCTTGCGCCGGAACGCCCCCTGATGGCGCAGGGCTTTACAACGTGATGCATCGCCCATATGCCCATATGTGTTTTTTTTTTTAATATATACGCCGCACCAACACCATGGCGAGTCTTTTGTTCTGCCGCTGCGTCAGAAAAGGCACGCAACAATGGAGGAAAATCAGCCGCAACTTCCGCAAGGGACTTATAAATCAGCCCCAACAGACTGAAGTCCAGTGTCCTTCCTTTAGACAGTCACATGGCTATCAGAAGAAATAGTGGCGGTGGTGGCGGGTGGATTGATAGTTTGAGTATTCACTGATCTGCAAGCAGGATGGACTTTGTCTGTCACGTGTTGCGCACTACTGCCTGCAGTGCCAGGCCTAGGCAAACCTCTTTAGTAGTCTGTTTATTGAGTTACATAGGAACTTTCTAAGTCAACGTTCCGCAAATCAGGCAATACGAATAACGTAGTATACCACATGAGATAGATCCCGTGGAATAGTTGTCTATCTATTTGCTATTTTTCCAAAATATGTTGTTATTGTTCTTTTGAAATGTTTGATTTGGTTGAAAAATCTCATCCATGTTTTATGGTTTTTCTTTCTTTCATGTTGTACATCAGCTCCCCCCAAGGGCAAGAGGACACAGGAGGAGGGTGCTGAGGATGCAGGCCAGGATCGGGCAGGCGAGGGCTCCTTTGCTGGCCCCAGTAAGTTTACATTTTACTAAACAGTACCTATTTTTTCCTAGCGTTCCTCATTCGATTTTTTCTAAATCGTCTTTGATCTTCTTGTAGACTGGATATAAATTCTTATCCTGCCTCGAATATGACTCCCTGTGGTATTACTAGACTATTCTTATTAGTCTGTCTGTGTAGCTAACTAAGATTGGACATTTGGCAATTCCATTGGACTCCCATTATATTCAGCAATACCTCTATGCACTGTCTCCTTACTGACTAGATAGTGTGGCAGAGTCATTCAGCTCCCGAAGTCACCGATTATAGATCCCCAATGATCTCTAGATTATCGTACGCAGGACAAGAGAGTAGTACGGAGTCACAGCACAGTCAAGAAGTGTCAGAGGCACTCATGCTTGCAAAAATTCCAAAACCTTTAGCTCATCCACTCTAGTCTAGAGGAACAAAAACCACAGAGTCTATTTAAGTGTAAAAGCTTTATTAAAAGTAAACACATTTATTAAAATCTACTTTGTCATAAAACTATTTAACTGTAAACGGAAAAGTGGTTAGTGCTGACGATTAATTGGACACATTTCTTGTGGTCGAGCCGAACTCTCACCTACTTTGAACTTGATCCTGGTCGTGTTCTTAGGACTCAGGAGTCAAGCTTCTGTCTGTTAGGAGAAAAAGTGGTGCGTGTTAAAAATCAAAAGCAAGCATTCATCAGTTGTGCATAAAAGTGCAGCAAGACAACAGCCTTCCCTGGAAAATGGGACATTTTTACTATGGAGTAGACAGTCACAAATTATTACATTGTATTCTGTTTTTTTAACATTTCTCCTAGACCAAATATTATATAGTAGTGAGTGGTGTATTCTAACTTTCTTAAATGTACTTTGTAGGTGTAACATCTGGTGACGGGGCCAGCGCGGAGGTGGCTGTGTTGGACTTGGACTCGGAGGCCTCTGGGGAGGATGCGGCGTTAGAAGAGCTGGTGGCCGTTCCTGTGGGGGATCAAACGGTGGTGGCGGAAACAGGTAAGCTATATATTCCTTACTTATTGAGATTGAAGACTGCATAGTGTGCTTTCTGCACGGGTGTATTACAATTACAAATCAACCAGGTAGTAGCCTCCTCGAAATGTACTTCGACTTAGCTGTGAAGTTTTTGGTGAGAAGAATCCCAATAAGTTCTTAGACGAACGTGATGGATGGGATGAACGAAAAGCGAAAGAAGGGTGTAAGTAAGTGGGACGCGAACTTGTATGATGGCTGGCAAAGAAGAACGATATGTGTTTGCTTGGACCCAGAGGTGGCTGGGAAGGAAAGAATATGGTATGGTGCATGGCTGGGTCAATGATGAAGCAAGGATGGGTGGAAGGACAGCAGCCTGGGTGGGTGAAACAGAAACTGTATGTGTGCGTATACTTTGAATGAATGGATGCCTGGAGCATGGTATTCTCTGACTCTTACATAGCAAATGTGTATCTAGAGAGAGTAGATGGTCGCCAGGTGAAGTAAGTGTTACCTTGAAGAGCATGTACCACCGCACCCGCACGTCCGTCCCAGTGCAGGGAAGGCAAGGAAAAGAAATTGTAAATGTGTCCAATACTACCATGAATAGTAGCAGTACTTTGTATTGCGTTTGCATTCACAGCATATATCTGGTTATTACGGTGGACACTCCGTACCTCTCTTAATAACTTTAGTTTACTTGTAGTACGTCATTCATGTGTGGGTGTATCACTGTGTTCACTCAATATTAAGCAAAGCACCTAAAGTCATCTCATCTGTCATTAAATACGTCCCATGTGAAGTGATAGATAATCAAATTAGTTAGCTTCTTCAGTTTCCTTTTCTAGTACTCATTTGCACTGTAGGGTGAAAGGTAAATTAATTAAGCAGTAGCCCTTGTAACAGAGTATTCTCAGTGCCACCCGTAATAGAAAAGTAATAGCTTCACCACCTGCATGTACTGGACCGGTACAGTAACGCAAGTCTGTCTCCATCATCATGGTGTGCAACTTTTTTTCTCGGGTGCAACTTCACTGTGCTGTGTCCATGTCATTCTGCCGGCTTGCATAAGATAACGTACCCATTTCCCTAAACAAGAGAGAAGAAGAAGAATAAGACTGGTGTACTGTCATAGTCGACTGTAATGGAAGTCCATAGTGGTCGTAGAATTAGTTCATTAAAGTACCACTACTGTTAGAGCAAGGATGCAGAAGTGGGAGGTTACATAGATACTGTCCTCAATAGTTATGTACTGTGCTTTCAATTTGCTACTTGTACTCTGTGACCCAACTTTCGGCTCAATCACTTTGTGTTATTAATAAGGAGCATTGGTTACAGACTATGTCTTTCTTTCTTCATATAGTTGCTCCTTCCAAATCAACAACAAGGAGGGAGCAGGCTAGATTGGCCCGGCAACGGAGGCTGGAGGCCACAGTCGCCGAGTATCGGCGGCTGGTGGCCCTGGAGGAGGAGGAGGACACGCAGTCGAGCGGGGCAACATCTTCGACTGTGGCCACTGCATCCTCCTCCGTGACTAAACCAGCGGGACCGAGCCGGGCTAAGAAAGCCGACCGCCACCGCCAAGCACCCGAAATACCAGCTGCCCCCCACAGGAGCTGCAAGGAACGCCAACGCCGCCTACGAGTCCGCATGTCCAACCTGGAGCAGGAGGTCCTGAGGTATAAGACCTTGGTTAAGGGCCTCCGCTCCGAGCTTGCCACCCTCCGCAAGGAGTATGATGCCCATGCCGCATCATGCACCAGCACCAGCACCCTCCAGTAGTGGAGTGTCCCTTGCCCTTTTTTTATAGACTTTTGGGGGGTGGGATTTGGGAGTTGGGATCGTTTTGGGACGTTTCAGAGACAATCGTTGGGGTTAGGGTGGGTGAGGGAGATTATTTTGTTAGGGATAAATAAATATATTTTTCAACTACTTTATCTGACCATACCTGTTTTTTACTGCTTTTCAGTCTGGTGGGTGGGGGGCGGGGGTGTAACAGTAACTTTGTTTTCCTGAACAGTCGTAGGACTTTAGTAGTACAACCGTCAATCTCTTGTCTACTCCGAAATAATACTCCATTATACTACCTCCCACCAAACGCTTATCTTACCTGTAATTTGTGTTAGAAATTAGGGCTAGGCCCAGGGCTGGCTCCAGGTGAAATGGGGATTAACGTTGTCATTCCTGGGCGGGTGACATTTCCTCATTGCGGTGTTACTAGTGGTGTGACACAGTGGCAGTTGCATGCCTATGGAAAAAAAGAAAACGAAACCTTGTTTGTACTCCTTACTGTAGCATTACAACGGTTACGGTACGATCGAGAAAATAGCAGGTGACAGTACACTAGAACAGTGCCATAATGTAGCCTAACAAATGGTAAAGTATTGCAAGTATAACTAGTACTTGCGTTGAATTTATTTGACATTGGCTACTACTACTAGAAGATATAGTACTGAAGCTGAGTAAGTCTAGAAGATATCCTCGTATTCCTTCACCAGCCTGTTGCTGCTATCACCTTATCCTCCCCAGCAAGTGTGTGGAATTATTGATGTCATTTTAGTCAGACATCAAGCAAAACAACACAGCCCGGGGGAAGAGGGTTAGGGTTTGTAAAATGGATGGGAATGGGGGTTTCTTTTTGGGTAGGTTTTGTTGAGAGAAGAAAAAAAAAGCAGAGCATGGACAAACAATAATTGAAGATACAGAGTTTACAGACAATCTTTGGTTACAAAGTAAAGGTAAGCACATGCAGTCACACTCATAGAATAAAAGACAACAATGGATACTGTATCTGTATTGCGTATGTTGTTGGAGTTGTCCTGTTGAAATTGGTAAGTAAGTTGCATGCAGCAAACAATTCCTCTTATTGGCGGCACTCCTCCATTCCAGCTGACGCTTCGTCCATCAATGTGGTGGTGACCACTGACAGAAGAGACACCCTGTCCACTGCCTGCCTGGCGGATGTTGACTGAAACCCGGCCTGTAATTATTGAACGGAAAACAGGAAGTGCTATTACAATACCACTGATAAATAAATAAAAGGTATGTACGCTGTGTGGTTCAAAAAGTGACACTTTGATTTCCCTAATAGACAGTACAATATTTTTGAAATTGCGTGCTCTGTCTGAGTCACCTTTTTAAGGATCAATAAGTATGGCCAAAATATTATAGCGGATCTTTCCCCTCAAGGTGGGTGTACTACTGTGTTTTAGAACAAAATTTGACCTTCCCAGCAATGCTCCCACCAAGACCCTTACTAAAGCCAGTCGCAAAAATGTAGAAGAACCCAATCATATCTCCAAAAACGATGCCTAGCAGAAACATGGTTACAAAACGTACTTTGAAAGTAACAGTAGACCCAAATACAGACCGTGGATTGTATTCAAACCACTTGCCTGCAAGCAAAAGTATCCATAGCCAGCATCGCTCCAACAGTGCTCTACAACAACAGAACCGCGTTGCAATAGAACCCCCCTAAACACATGCAATCCTGCTGCTAGGGCTAACCCTAACGAACCCTAACTTACAAAAAGTGCAAAAACTGGTGTTTCCTTATGGATTTTGTCCAACAAACTTCTAGCCGGTATTAGACCTTCCCAGGAATGCCCCAGGCAAGACCCGCCAACCCACCCGCAAAAAAACACGCGACACAACACCACCAAACAGCGAAAAAGCTAAATCTCATACTTACAATGTCTCTCGGCCTTCGGTCCAAACGCGGCGCTGTGCAGCTAGGTCGTCATCATCATCAATCATCATAACTCCTGTTTTCCACCACGGATTTCCTGAAAAGCAAATGCAATCAAGATTAGACTGTCGCAGCAGTGCTTCGACAGAGACCCCGGCCGCAACCCACCCACGAACAGCAGGAAGCCCCCCAAAACGCTACATTGAGCAAGATGTCTGAAGAAATGGCAAAAAAAAGGCTTTTCCTTAAGGATTTTGTCCAAAACACTTCTATCCGGCATTAGACCTTCCCAGGAATGCCCCAGCCAAGACCCGCCAACCCACCCGCAAAAAAACACGCGACAACACCCCCAAACAGCGAAAAAGCTAAATCTCATACTTACAATATCTCTCGGCCTTCGGTCCAAAGTAACGCGCTGTGCAGCTAGGTCATCATCAATCATCATAACTCCTGTTTTCCACCACGGATTTCCTGAAAAGCAAATGCAATCAAGATTAGACTGTCGCAGCAGTGCTTCGACAGAGACCCCGGCCGCAACCCACCCACGAACAGCAGGAAGCCCCCCAAAACGCTACATTGAGCAAGATGTCTGAAGAAATGGCAAAAAAAAGGCTGTTCCTTATGGATTTTGTCCAAAACACTTGTATCCGGTATTAGACCTTCCCAGGAATGCCCCAGGCAAGACCCGCCGGCGCCAACCCACCCGCAAAAAAACACCCGACAACACCCCCAAACAGCGAAAAAGCTAAATCTCATACTTACAATATCTCTCGGCCTTCGGTCCAAAGTAACGCGCTGTGCAGCTAGGTCATCATCAATCATCATAACTCCTGTTTTCCACCACGGATTTCCTGAAAAGCAAATGCAATCAAGATTAGACTGTCGCAGCAGTGCTTCGACAGAGACCCCGGCCGCAACCCACCCACGAACAGCAGGAAGCCCCCCAAAACGCTACATTGAGCAAGATGTCTGAAGAAATGGCAAAAAAAAGGCTTTTCCTTAAGGATTTTGTCCAAAACACTTCTATCCGGCATTAGACCTTCCCAGGAATGCCCCAGCCAAGACCCGCCAACCCACCCGCAAAAAAACACGCGACAACACCCCCAAACAGCGAAAAAGCTAAATCTCATACTTACAATATCTCTCGGCCTTCGGTCCAAAGTAACGCGCTGTGCAACTAGGTCATCATCAATCATCATAACTCCTGTTTTCCACCACGGATTTCCTGAAAAGCAAATGCAATCAAGATTAGACTGTCGCAGCAGTGCTTCGACAGAGACCCCGGCCGCAACCCACCCACGAACAGCAGGAAGCCCCCCAAAACGCTACATTGAGCAAGATGTCTGAAGAAATGGCAAAAAAAAGGCTGTTCCTTATGGATTTTGTCCAAAACACTTGTATCCGGTATTAGACCTTCCCAGGAATGCCCCAGGCAAGACCCACCGGCGCCAACCCACCCGCAAAAAAACACCCGACAACACCCCCAAACAGCGAAAAAGCTAAATCTCATACTTACAATATCTCTCGGCCTTCGGTCCAAAGTAACGCGCTGTGCAGCTAGGTCATCATCAATCATCATAACTCCTGTTTTCCACCACGGATTTCCTGAAAAGCAAATGCAATCAAGATTAGACTGTCGCAGCAGTGCTTCGACAGACACCAAAAATTACACACAAACCCCCGGAACCCCGCCAAAGAGCACCTCAAAGGCAAGCAAGTCAGCAAAAACGGCAAGAAATTTCCACCTCATATTTGGTCCAAAACACTTTTGTCCATTATTAGAGCTTCACAGCAATGGGCCCAAATCCGTCAACTCACCCGCAAAGAAGTACAACACCCCCACAAGTGCTGAGTCTTTCTTCATTGTGCGTAATCCAGCACTCTGCTTGGAGGGAAATCGCAGTCTGGAGGAGGAGGATAGAGGAGCATGTTCTTCAGAACTTGTGAACCTGAGGAATGTAGACTGCGGCACCTTCAAATCAATAAGCAAACAAGTGAAGACAGTTCTGATGATGGTCTTGTTTTTGGGATTAGGTGATTAAAGTTTGAATTAAATTAACTGTGCAAAACAAAGAAAGAGAGACACAAAGCACACAGGAATAAAAGTGAATAAGGACGAAAAAGAAAGTTCTTGATTGATTGTCTCATTTTCAGGGCTCGGTGTCAGGGAATAAGAACAAGATTTCGTCATCATACTCTGCGAATTCAGGCTGGATGAGGTCAGTGGCACCGAACAGAGAAAAAATCCCCTCATCTACGTTGCTGTCCTCATCGTCTTCATGTGGCGTGCTTTCTCGAACTTTGTAATCTGGTGGTATGAGGTGCTGATTCATCTTGATCATTGTCAGCCGCTCCACATTTTTGGGCGATAGGCGGCTCCGTTTGGCAGTTACAATGCCACCAGCAGCACTGAAAACACGTTCAGAAGACACACTTGCGAGTGGGCAAGACAAATAGTTTATAGCCAGGTTGTAGAGGTGTGGCCACAATTGTTTTTTGCCATGCCAATACTGCAATGGCTCCTCATTAAGAAAGACCACTGTTGAGTCATTCAGATAGTCCTGCACCATCGACTCAAGGTCATCAACTGTTCCTCCACTTTGCTTACTTTTTGCTGTGCCTGTGACATTTTTTCGAGAACCATACCCCATCAAACTTAGCCAATCCTCCTCCCCAGCCACTGTTAGTGTTGTCATTGTGTGTGGTGCAGATGATCCAGTTGCCGGTGTCTTTAACGGCTGAGAGGTCACTTGTGCCCCAGCCACAGGTGCAGAAGTGGATTCTTGTGACTGCGGATGGCCTGCTGATGCTGATGCTGATGTACTGGCTTCTCCTTCAATAACCTGCCGTTCTTTTTCAAACCTCTTGGCTGACCAGGCTAACCAATGTTTGTACTTTTGAACATCTGCATCAGCGAAAGGAAAGAATGCGTTGTCTGCCAGCGCCTTTTTGTAGCGTGGATCCAGAATAGTAGCACAAATGTAATGCTGATCTGAGTTGATGTTTTTAAGACGTTCATCACCACGTAGGCGATGTAATAATTTCTCAGACAAAATGAAATGGTTTTTTTTTTTTTTCATCTTTTTCAAACTCAGAAGAAACCGCCATCAGTTGGTGCTCCAGTATGCACAACAATGGGATAGCTTTTCCCAAATTACAGTCCTCCTGGCTGACTGCACGCGTGAAGAACTCAAAAGGACGAAGCATGTCTGTCAGGCTTTTAACTATGGCCCATTGCGCCTTACTCATCCGCAGGTCCTCCTTCTGAGATGTAGCCTCTGTCAAGAAATAGTGATCGAGTACCGTATACTGCTCATGCAGACGCTCAAGCATGTAGAAGGTTGAGTTCCAACGTGTTGCCACCTCCTGGATGAGTGCTTTCACTGGCATTCCACGTTGAAGTAGCAGTCTCCGCAGATGCTTCCGGGCCTTAAAAGAATGGCTGAAATGGTTGCACATTTTGCGGCAGGTGGCCATTACCTCGAACGCTGGACTCTCTTTATCACTCAAGAATTTTTGAACTACCAGGTTGATACAGTGCGCCAAACACGGCACTCTAACATGGTGACCCTGTAACATGGCCTTAACTACATTGGCGCCATTATCCGTGGAAACATAACCAATCTTGCGTTTTAGGGGGGATAGCATTGACAACACCTTTTTGTCAAACTCTTCCAAAAGGTTTTCTGCTGTGTGACTTTTCTCCAAGGCAAACATGGCTAGTGTTGCATGTTTCCGAGCAGCTTTGAAAACTTGGTCCGGGTCAACACCTGCGTTTAGCTTTGCTATAACACCTGAAAAAGAGACCCAGTGTGCAGTGATGCACATGTAATCATCGCCTGGGCCACTGGTCCACATGTCTGTTGTCAGATGTATTGTGTGAACAGCACTCTTCTGCAAAGCTGCCCCAATCGCCTGCAGCACATCTTCATGTAGTGCTGGAACCGCAACTCTGGCAAAATAGAACCGGCTCGGAACCTTCCATTTAGGGCAGAGCGTTGCAACTAATTCAAGAAAACCTACCGCTTCTACAAAAGAAAAAGGTAGAAGGTCCACAGCTAGCATTTTAGCCAGCTTAGTGTTATACAGACGCGTCAGTGGGTGGTTGCGTTCATATGGCACCTCTGAAGTAAGCATTGTTCTAATGTTACCCTGGACCAAGCATTTACGGGCTGATAATGACTTCGTTGACCCAATTTTGCTCGCTGGTGAACTTTTGTGCGTTGGTGTCTCACTCGCTCCAACACTCTTAGTGTGCCTCACATTGGGTGTGCTGCTGAGAGGGGTACTGGGTGTAAGGGAAGTGTTTGACACGTCTTCTTCCTGCTCGTCAACATCAGATGAAACATCAACGTTTCCTTGATTTTGGCCTTTCTTGATCGCAGCTAGGTGCGCAAACCATTGGACAGCGTGCTTTCTGTCAAGATGACCACTCTGGCCGCCGGTACCATAGTTGCTACCTGGCTTACCACGACTAACTGCAAGCTTACAAAGGGTACAAATGGCAAACCTTGGATTTTTGGGACAAACAGTAAAGAAGTCCCAAACTGGGGACTTGAAGTGTCTGTGGGACCTGGAGGAGGCGGCGATACTGGTGGTGGTGGTGGTCATGAAGCTAATGCCAGATGAAGTGGAGGATCTGGATTGGCCAACTTTTGTACGTTTTCCACTTTCACCGCCACTAATTAAGGTCGAGGTTGACGCAGGTCTCTTCTTGCCAGAAAGAAATATGGAAGCGGGACGAGTTGGTGTACTACTTAACTCCAATGATTGTGGTGTTTCCACTGCCTCCTCATCGACAACATCATCATCATCATCATCACGCGCAGCAGCTCTTCGGGCTAGGGTCAAAATGTCTGTTTGCTGCATGCCCGCTGGGGCTGCAGTGACCTTTATGATGACTGGGTCGTCGTTGGCAGAGTCTTCATCAGCAGCAGTATCCGCCACTTCTTGTTGAGCCTCATCACACTCCATAAGTCTGAGACTTTGGACGAGCTTCCTTTTACGCTTAAGTACCTTTGTTGGATCATGGTGTGCCTCACTCTCAGACGGCTGTGGTGCTGGTTCCCAAGTTTGATCCGTATCATCAGAAGGAGGTGTGCTTGAAGAGGATGTAGACACCACCCTTGATCTCTTCCTTGCTAGGGTTGTGGAAGACAATGAAGGATCATCAGGAGGAGTGGCTTCCTCAAATGATACCTCGCCTTGATTGTCGATTTCCTGATGTGCCCCTACTTCGGGAGGAACAACTATTGTGGGCACTTGTTGTGACCCTCCATGCACCTCTGCATGCGCATCTCCTTGCGCTGCCTCTCCTTCCACATGTACTTGGGCTTGTACTTGCACATGTGATTGTTGTTGCCGCTGTGGTTGTTCAACACTCGTCAGATGAGCTACAACAACCTGTGTTGATTGAGGGACATTGCTGCTGCTTTCTTGCGATGAGCCAACATCACTGGTCGATGGTGATTGAAGAAGTATACTGGCTGCCTCTGCAGCACTCAAGGGCTTGGACTTAAGTTGGCGTGGTGGTGGTGGTGGCACTGAGCCCAATGGAGCGGGGGTGCTGCTGCCAGCTTGGTCCCCAGCAGATCCCGCTGCAGCTGCTGCAGGCATACTTTTTTTTTTACTCACAAAAAAAGGGGCGGGCGGCACACCAGTGTCCTTGGTAACTTGCTTCTTCTGCTCCTTACTGGCACCTTTCTTGCTAGAGGAGCTACGGGTTACTTTTTTTGGGGCCATCTTCTTCAGAGCAGGTCAGCAGGCAGCAGTTGCACGAGTTGCAGAGGGTTCTGTGTCCAGACGTGACGTCGCGTGACGTTATGCTGCACACACCGCTGCAGGACTTCTTCCTGGCACTGGTGGTTCTATTGAGTCTTCTTGTGCACCTAAAAGCAATGGAAGACAGAGGAACATCAGTTCAGTTATACACCCCAAAAAATCGACAAAACACAGAAAAATGAGCACAATCCCATGCCATCCATGATGTTTACATTGAAGACACCCCACAGAAAGACTAGGGACATGCAAGTATGCAACACTCACTACCCCTGGGCATAAGGGATGAAAAGTAGGCAAAATAAGTGCAGGCCTCAGACACTGCCTCTCCTCAAAATGGCCCCCTTACACCCCAAGCACATGTTGCCTGTACCAGCCAGCACTCAAGATGGCCACCACCACCACCCACATGGCCAGTCCACATCAACAGTACACCCCCAAAAAACAGAAAAACTGCCAGAAATCACCACAATCCAATGCCATCCATGATGTTTACATCAAAGAGAGTGAGACAACACCACAGGCACACTCAGTCCATGCACCACCACCACCCCTGGGCAAGCAAAAGGCCACACCAGCAGCCCCCCAAAAACGACAAAAAACAATAAAATAAGCACAATCCCAGCCCATCCATGGCCTCAATTATGTTTAAATTCAAGAAGACACCCCACAGAAAGACTAGGCCCATGCAACACTCACCACCCCTGGGCAAAGGGCCACACCAGCAGGCCCAAAAAAACGACAAAAAACAATAAAATCTGCACAATCCCAGCCCATCCATGGCCTCAATGGTGTTTAAATTCAAGAAGACACCCCACAGAAAGACTAGGCCCATGCAACACTCACCACCCCTGGGCAAAGGGCCACACCAGCAGGCCCAAAAAAACGACAAAAAACAATAAAATCTGCACAATCCCAGCCCATCCATGGCCTCAATGGTGTTTAAATTCAAGAAGACACCCCTCAGAAACACTAGGCCCATGCAACACTCACTACCCCTGGGCATAAGGGATGAAAAGTAGGCAAAATAAGTGCAGGCCTCAGACACTGCCTCTCCTCAAAATGGCCCCCTTACACCCCAAGCACATGTTGCCTGTACCAGCCAGCACTCAAGATGGCCACCACCACCACCCACATGGCCAGACCACATCAACAGTACACCCCCAAAAAACAGAAAAACAGCCAGAAATCACCACAATCCAATGCCATCCATGATGTTTACATCAAAGAGAGTGAGACAACACCACAGGCACACTCAGTCCATGCACCACCACCACCCCTGGGCAAGCAAAAGGCCACACCAGCAGCCCCCCAAAAACGACAAAAAACAATAAAATAAGCACAATCCCAGCCCATCCATGGCCTCAATTATGTTTAAATTCAAGAAGACACCCCACAGAAAGACTAGGCCCATGCAACACTCACCACCCCTGGGCAAAGGGCCACACCAGCAGGCCCAAAAAAACGACAAAAAACAATAAAATCTGCACAATCCCAGCCCATCCATGGCCTCAATGGTGTTTAAATTCAACAAAACAGTTGTATCATGCACCCATAACCAACCCTGGTCCTACTGGATACTGTGGCTACCCACAATATAATTTATTTAATTTTCTGAAAAAGTTCCAAAATTGTACTTGCAGCAACTGTAATGCCCCAAACAAACTTACTTGTGAAAGTTGATTTCTAATCCAAAAGTGATCCAAAGACAGTCAAAAAGGCCTCAAATCCAAATATCCAGCAGCACCCACAAAAAGTAATCCTTCCAGCTCCAGATCCAAATGAAAGTGACCAGGAGATGGACAAAGCACTGGGAGGAGCCTGCTGGACAGGAACAGGAAGTTGGAGACTGTGGGGCACTTCCTTCCTCCCCCCCCCCCCAAAATGGACTCCTTGCAAAAAAAAAGGCCATGCAAATGTCAACCTGAGGAGTGATTCTGATAAAAATCATAATTTTCTGAAGGTTTATCCTGTTTGCTGGTGATTTTCTTGTGCGAAATTGCAAAATCTCTATTTCGCAAGTGCGAGATTGTTCCTTTCCGCCGCAACTACGTGTTCGCAATTGCGAACTCTCGCGAGGTGTGCTGTGCAAGGTGGCAAGCCGCGAGTACGTATTCGCGGGCGACAAACTCCCGCGGGAACACGCAGCAAGATCTAAAATGGCGCGTCACTCGCAAAGAAAAACAACTCGGCAAACGCTAAAATGACGGAAAGTGAACGCCGTGCACCACGCCGCGCGCCGCAACCAAGCAAAAAATCCGCCGCGAGCGGATTCACGGATTTTCGACAAATTCGCGAGCGTTCGCGGATTGCGGATTTGCCGAAAATCCGAAAAATCCGCGAGCGGAGCGGATTTTACGCCCATGCTTAGTTCCAATACAGGTCACAAAGTATTTTCTTAGGTGGGAAAACACTTCTCACAGGGTCATCCCATAGTGGAGATAGACCCATAGCCATATAAATTGTTTTCACCTCTCTCATCCATAAAAAAATGTGAGCTTTATCTGAGGCTCTAACCTCGAGGAAACCCTGGGCATACTGGGAGAGTTCCGGGGTTACCCATAATCTCCTCCAGTAGGCAACCAATCTATATTTGGCCATATCCTCGAAGCTATGAGTTCCCAAGTCATAGTGGAGAGGTATCAAGGGAGTGGATATTGGTAACCCAGTGATGTTGCGAAAAAATTTATTTTGGGCAACCGTTAGCTTTGTAAGGTTACTGGGCCCCCAGAGTTCAGTCCCATAGAGGACCGCTGCTCCAACCTTTGCATTGTAGATCTTTAAGACCGGAGTGATGGGTCTAGTGCGTGAGGAATAAAATTCCTTGGTGAGTGCTCCTGTCAATTGTACATGCCTCGTGACCAGCTGGTTGGTGTGCTGTTTCCAATCTAGCTTGCACGACAAGGTAATGCCCAAGTAATTAAAAACTTGGGTCTATTCTAATTGAACCCCGCCCATGGTCACCTTCCCTCTGACATGTTTCCGTTTTTGCAGAACAATGAATTTTGTTTTAGATGTGTTAATAACTAGACCATGGTCTGCACAAAACGCTTCAAAGACTCCAATGGCCTTCTGAAGTCCCTGTTGGGTCTTTGATATTAGTAAGGTATCATCCGCAAACATCAACAGGGGGATCAGTTTACCCGCCAACTTAGGTGCGTCGGTCGGTTGTTGTTCAAAATACCTGATCACCCTGTTGATGTATAACGAGAAGAGGGTTGGGGCTAGCACACATCCATGGCGTACTCCCCTTGCAATGGGGAATTTATCAGTTACGCCACCCTGCTGATTCCATCGAACTTGTGCAAAATTATTCTTGTGCAATCTGATTAATAAAGACAAAATTTCATTTGGGATGCCCTGTTCTTGTAGAGATTTCCACAGCTTAGCACGAGGAACCAAGTCGAATGCTGATTTTAAATCAACAAAGGCTGCAAACAGCATACCCCCCCCCAAGTAGCACTACACGCCAATATAATAAAACAAATCTAAAAACTTGATCAATGGTACTAGTGTGACTGCGAAACCCTGCCTGTAGTGGTGACAGAATGTCCTGTTCATCTATCCAGCCATGGATACGCTGCAGTACAAGCCTCGCCAATACTTTTTGTATGCATGCGATAAGGCTGATAGGCCTATAATTGCCTGGGTCCGAGCATGCCCCCTTTTTAAAGATTGGGATAATCTCGGCTCCCTTCCAGGTCTCCGGAATAGGCGAACCCTTCGCAATACCATTGGCTAGCAGCTGGATGTAGGAAGCCCAAAGATCCTTGTCATGCATAAACAAATCTGCAGGAACAGAATCCAAACCTGGGGCCCTCGCTTTTGGGATGTTATTTAAAAATTTTAGAACATCAGCTTTAGTGGAAGATAGGTAACTAGCACTCGTAGTTGTTTTCAAAAATGCCTCGCACCCATCTTCATCTCCATCCTCAGAAGCGAACTGGGACGCATAATGGGAGACCCATGCGTCTGGTGACACATGGTTCGTGGGTTCTCCTCTTTTGACCCCCCTTCCCCATTTAACGATGTTCCAGAAGGAGGACATAGATCTTTCTTTACTGGCTTTTAAGAGATCCCTCCAGTAGCCATCATCCCATTCCCCTTTGGCCCTAGTTTGTGTTTTTTTATACATGACCCGGGCATCCTTTATCTTAACTATATCTTTTGTCTTTACTGCATCAGACAAGGCCCTGTAGGCAACCCTACAGGATTTATCGTACATTGATCTTCCTTCCTTGCTGGCCTGCACTGTCTTTTAGTAGCTTTTTTGATAAAGAAGAATTTCAATTTATTAAAAAGCACATCATGGATCCTACTAACATTAGATACCGGAGTCTCCATAATGGAGTTACTCCTTAATTCTATGATAGTCTGAGTTGTTAATTCCCTCATCGCTATTACACTTTCTTCGTTAGTTACACAGTTGGACCATCTAATACGTCTATTGTCATTTGAGAGGGCTATTTGAACGTTATCCCTCAATTCATCACTATTCAGTAGATCGAACAACTTAAATGACAAAATTAGTGGGTCATGATCACTTTCGGCCCTTGGCTCTATCCGCATATCATTGACGCTAGACCAATTCTCCTTATTAGTGAGGATATAGTCAATACGACTATATGATATGCCATTGTTAAAAGTAAGGGCACCATGTTTATCAGAACCCGTTCTTCCATTAGTGGCCCGTAGCCCATGCTCCACACATAAAACTTTTAGTTGCAATGCGGCGTCTGTCCATTTTTTAATAGGTATTAGAGATAGTTGAGGGATTTCCCAGATATAGTCCTCTTCTACCGTAAGATCTATATCATGGTTATCTAGGGGTTCGAAACAACAATTAAAATCACCGCCAACAATAACATTGGCATTCAAACAATATTGCTTTAAAAGAGAATCTAATTGCTCGACTACCTCAGTGGATTTACCACCTGGTAGCCCCCTTGAATAAATATTAAAAATGTAAAGATCCTTACAGTGAGGTCGCTGAAGTTTAACTAGCAGAATATCGGGGCTATTAGTAGCCAATTGGAGAGCAGAGTACCCACTATTCTGTTTGACCCATGTCACCAAGCCCCCCTTTGGCCTTCCCCTTAAACTCGGTGTAGCCGGGATATAAAAATGTAAATATCCTTGTATTGGTTCTGGGGCTACCTGCCAAGTTTCCTGGAGAAGGATTATGTCCTTTGTACCCAGGAAAACTAACCAGTCCAACGATGTCATTTTACTTTTTAGACCTGCAACATTCCATGACACCAAGGTAAATTGAACAGGGACATTAGCATTAGGAAGTTCTGTGCTAGTGGATTGATTAACCCTATGATCTTGAAATGGAATACTTTCGCTCGTGCTTTTCTCAGTTACCACCAAGTTTGAAGATATTTTTACATTTGTACTGTGATTAGTAATACAAACAGGTCGACCAATGGGGTCATAGACTTCCTCTAGAACCACCAAAGTGTCTTGTCTGCTCATCACTTTTGTCTGGGGCATGGGAATGTCAACTATCACGGCATTTATCGGAACCATAGGGTCTCCCATTTGGTAATCTCCAGGTGGGATGGGGCAAGCAATATTATATTCCCTGCCAAGTCAATCGCAATCATTTAACCCCGATAGAACCTCATATCTATTTCCCAAAGTCATTCCCCATTCATTAGCTGGTGCCTTTGTTCCTCTACTATTTCTCACAGTGTCCCACACTGGTCCCGGAGTCTTGGGGAATGTTACATTTTGTTGTTCGCAAATCAAAAGGGAGAGAGAGGACTAGGTAAGCCAGTCCGGGTCCCCTGGTTATATGTAGGAATATCAATATAGGACTAGCTACGTTGTATTTAGTGGAACTCAGAAGGTATATCTGCGGGCAAACCCTTAGGTTTGGACATGAAGCCCTCACACACCAACCTAGTTGGTGTCATGCTTCATCATCGGGCCCACCACAGTGACACCGAATGTGTCCCGGGTGTGCTGCGACTCCAGATTACTGAGGAGCTGGTATTCTTGCTGAGTGTGCAGTGCTGGTGAGAATGAGGGTGAAAGGTTAAAAGCTATACAGGTGGTCCCAGTTCCCGAGGGTAAAGGTAAATTTAATACCTGGGCCCCTGTTAGCAAGATAAAAAGGCTGTGGACGATATGGAGTGTATTAAGAGCTCCTACGTCCATGTGGTCTACATGTTTCAGCCAGGCCTTTTAATTAAAACTGGCTTTCCTCAGGACCAATGAGTATGTGTAAGTGGTGATTAACTATATTAAGTGATAGTGTATGGTGAAAAAGTGTTGCACTCGCTAAGGTGCCGTACGTGTAAGAGGGGGATTCCCTCTACTTTACTGTACATAGAACACAGAGACAATACAGACATACAAAGAGAACCAATGAGAATGGTATATACCAAAACACAACATATGGCCGACTTCTAGTGTGCGTGAGCGACCTAGAGCGGCAGAGAACTTGGCCATGAGTGGATGCCATGGCCAGGGTGAACTATGGCGATAAAATATTAAACGCGGTGGCAGTGGTGGGCTATACAGCGAAACAAGCATAGCGTGAGGTACAGGTAAGTATGGTACATAATTCCTCACACTTGCTACTTGCTGTTAAAGCCTCATGGGTCACTTGGCAGGGAGTGAGAGAAGACCCTAAATGTTTTAAAAGGTCATAGTTAGGAAGGTACCTGTGGGGAGAAAATGCTGCTTACCCAGAGCGTCGTGTAGAGATCACTCGTGTACTCACGGTATTTCCGATCAGCGTGCTCCTGCGACCTATCGTCCTGCTCCAGTGTCCCGAGTGAACTGTGCATGGATCAGGTGAGTGCTTAAATAGCCGGTTCAATTGGTATCACCTGGAGAGGGGAGAGGGTGCGGTCGCGCTAGCTAGAAGTGCGCACGCGCTGGTAGCTAGCGGCACTGGTGCTGCGCATGCGCATAGTGTGGTAGTCGCGCATGCGCAATGGGAGGCCTGGGCACTAAACAGTAGCGCATGCGCCTCGGAACCCCGGAGGTATACAGCATTGGTATAGACATGTGCACTCTAGTGCGTGCACCATGTGGGGGAAAGAAATTAATTAGAAAGGCCCGTGAGGGGCCAATGAAGGTTAACAAAAGTTAAAAATGATACAAAAGCAACAACAGCGAAGGGAGGCCTCTGGGCAAAATAGGGCAACTACAGGATAGGGACAGACCACGAGTCTGAGCGCAGACAGGGACACAGACCACCTACATGGAGGTGATTATCTCGCTAGAGCATTCCACGGGATAGAATCGTTGAGCCCCTCTATATGGGTAGAAAGGCGGTAAATCCAGCGTTGCTCTTTAGAGAGCAGAGTTTTCTCATCGCAGCATGAAAGTGCGAATTGTTCGATGACTGTCCAGGTGAAGTCATTTGGGGTGTGATTTTGCACGATGAAGTGTTGGGTTAGCTTACTGATATTTTTGCCACAGCGCATTGTGCTCCTGTGCTCGGTCATCCTGGTTCTGACTTTTCTGGTAGTCATACCGATGTATCTCAGACCGCAGCGGCAGGTGATAAGATATATTAGGTTAGACGAGTTACAATTAGTAAATTGCCTTTGTGTCCAGGTTTTGCCAGTTTCTAGTGACAATGTTTTCGAAGGGGTAGTTAGGTGGCAGACGCTGCAGTTATTACATGGTTGGTGGCCTGTGAGTTCAGGTAGGCCCCATGTATTCAAAATTGTCTGACCTTTTAGTTGTGTCTTTCTGGGTCTTGTGGAGACCAGCTGGTCCCTCAGATTTTGTGCTCTCTTGTATGCGAACCGGGGTGGATCCCAGTTCCTTGTACCTGAATTGATAATTTTCCAATTTTTACGAATTATGCTGGAGACCTGGTTTGAGGCGGTATTGTAGGTGGTGACGCATGTCATTAAGGGAGTTTCTGGTGGTTTGACAACAGTTTCGAGGAGGGCCTCCCTGTTCTGGTTGCGTGCTCGCTTGCAAGATTTTGAAATAATTCTAGTCGGGTAACCACGGTCTTCCAACTTGTGGACCAAGGCTTTGGACTGGTGTTTGAAGTCATGGAGGTTGCTGCAGTTCCGGCGTATGCGCAGGAACTGCCCAAAAGGCAGATTCTCCCTCAAAGGTCTGGGGTGGAAACTGTCAAAGCGTAACAATGAGTTCCTGGATGTTGGTTTGTAATGAGTGGTTGTTGTCAGACCCCCTTGATCAGCTCTTATGTTGAGGTCTAGAAACGCTAGTTCCGTTGGGCTGCTAGTGCAGGTGAACTTGAGAAATGGATCAAGGTTGTTGATCCACGTGAGGAAATCTTTCAGTGTTTCCTCATTGCCCTCCCAGACAATGAGAATATCGTCAATGTAGCGACGCCAGATTGTTATGTTCGCTGAGTAGGGGTTCGTGGGGACTTCGATGTTAGTCTGTTCAAAATGGTGGACATACAGCCCCGCCACGCTCGGCGCAAAGACACTGCCCATCGAGGTACCATTAGTTTGCAGGAAGAATGTGTCCTCATATTTGAAATAGTTCTCTTTTAATGCCAGAGTAGCGCAATCCATAATGAAGTGACGGGGTGTGTGGTATTGCCAGTCAATCTCCATCAGGATATCGTGGAGTACCTTCAATGTGGCATCCTGTGGGAGGCTCGTGTAAAGACTCTCCACGTCTAATCCAACCAGAAGATGTTTATCGCTGTCGAAACTAACATCCTTGATGATGTTAAGGAGATGTTTCGTGTCTTGGATGTAGGATCGGGTTTTTTGGACTAGCGGGTTCAGGTAGTGATCACAGAACCGTGACAGCGGCTCTAGGAGGGATTTTATCCCTGACACTATAGGTCTGCCCGGTGGTGGGGTTACCCCTTTGTGCACCTTGGGCATAATGTAGAAGTAGGGTACTTTCGCATCACGTGTGTTGAGATATTCAGCCTCTTGCTTAGAGATGTATTCTGCGTCAGACGCCTCTTGCACTAGTTCTATGATCTTTTTTTGTAGATCTTTAGTCGGATCTCTCTGTAATTTCTTATAGTTACGAGTGTCGCTTAAAAGTCTGCGGCATTCTGTGTCGTAGTCGCTTTTATTCATGATGACTATTCCGCCCCCTTTGTCTGCTGGTTTAATGATGCGAGTAGGGTCATTTTGAAGTTTCTTGACGATTTCCCTATCTCGGAATGAAAGGTTATTGAAATGGTTGTGGGGTTGTAATTTCTCGACTTCTGAGTATACTGCCAACTCGAAGGTGCTGATCTCTACTGGCACGGTGGCAGGTGACGGGGTGAAGTTGGATTTGAGTTTCAGCCCTGTTTCGTTAGTGATTTCTGGGTCCATTGGTTTCTCCTTGTTCTCAAAGAACGCTTTTAACCTCAGCTTTCTGAAAAACTCGGTCAATTCGACGTGGAGTTTAAAAGTATCTAGTCGGGTGGTCGGGACGAAAGACAGCCCTTTGTTCAGGACATTAGTCTCCTCATTGGTGAGGGGTATATCAGAAAGGTTGAATACTAGGTTATTAGTTGGTTTTGTCATTTGCTCGGGCCCGCTTGTTCTTTGGCTTTGTTCCTTGTGTTTGCACTGACCGGGTCTTCTTCTGTTGACCACTGTGCCGGTTGGGGCGCCCACTGCACCTGTTGTGGCGGATTCCTCCTCTTGCCACGAGGTCTGCGGCCTTGGCCTAAAAAAGGATACCGTTGATTTGGGTTGTTCTGGTAGTATGGCATTTGGCCGGGCGGGTATAATGGTGGATATCCATAGTATGGAGGCATTGGTCCAAAGGGAGGAGGTCCGAAATTTTGGAATTGTGGGGGGCCTTGCCATGGTTGTGTCTGTTGCTTCCCTCCACGGCCTCTTCCTCTGGTTCTGTAGGATCCATTGCTCGAGCCGCTAGAGACGGAACTGTTGTCGCCCGAGCTATCAGTGTTCTGGCCTCTTGTGGGTGCAGTGTATGCATCATCAGCATAGGGATATGTTTTTAGATAGCTGAAATTTTTGAGATCCTTTTCAAATTTCTTTATCTTGGTTTGGGTTAGGTATTCTTTGTAATCGTTCATCTCACGATTCTGATCTTCCAATTTCTTTTTGTATCCTGTCAGAGTAGTCTTGAAATGAGTCTCAGTAGCTTGGATCTCTATTACAACTGCGTCTGAAAGACGTTTAGCAGTTTTTATTATCAGGATCAGCCAGTCCCTGGTGCAGTGCCAGGCTATCTGGGCCCAGTCTTTCCTGAAGGTGACATCGTCAAGGAATATTCTTGGGGCGTTAGTGACTAGTAAGCCTTTAGGCGCTGTATTGGTCCTTAGATATTGTGCAAGGATAACGCCATGCAGAATGGTACGTATCCTGTTACGCTTTTTCTCAGTAAGAGTGTCCCAGTCTGTAGTTTGCGCTATTGTTGTTGCTGTGTTGAAATCTGCCAAGAGTGTGGGGTCATCGAGGATTTCAGTGACGTCTTCCTCGGTAAAGGTTAGGCCTATGTTTTGTGCCATCTTGTATCAGGTGTCTCTCGCAGCTGCGCGCTGCCAAATGTCAGCAAATCAAAAGGGAGAGAGAGGACTAGGTAAGCCAGTCCGGGTCCCCTGGTTATATGTAGGAATATCAATATAGGACTAGCTACGTTGTATTTAGTGGAACTCAGAAGGTATATCTGCGGGCAAACCCTTAGGTTTGGACATGAAGCCCTCACACACCAACCTAGTTGGTGTCATGCTTCATCATCGGGCCCACCACAGTGACACCGAATGTGTCCCGGGTGTGCTGCGACTCCAGATTACTGAGGAGCTGGTATTCTTGCTGAGTGTGCAGTGCTGGTGAGAATGAGGGTGAAAGGTTAAAAGCTATACAGGTGGTCCCAGTTCCCGAGGGTAAAGGTAAATTTAATACCTGGGCCCCTGTTAGCAAGATAAAAAGGCTGTGGACGATATGGAGTGTATTAAGAGCTCCTACGTCCATGTGGTCTACATGTTTCAGCCAGGCCTTTTAATTAAAACTGGCTTTCCTCAGGACCAATGAGTATGTGTAAGTGGTGATTAACTATATTAAGTGATAGTGTATGGTGAAAAAGTGTTGCACTCGCTAAGGTGCCGTACGTGTAAGAGGGGGATTCCCTCTACTTTACTGTACATAGAACACAGAGACAATACAGACATACAAAGAGAACCAATGAGAATGGTATATACCAAAACACAACATATGGCCGACTTCTAGTGTGCGTGAGCGACCTAGAGCGGCAGAGAACTTGGCCATGAGTGGATGCCATGGCCAGGGTGAACTATGGCGATAAAATATTAAACGCGGTGGCAGTGGTGGGCTATACAGCGAAACAAGCATAGCGTGAGGTACAGGTAAGTATGGTACATAATTCCTCACACTTGCTACTTGCTGTTAAAGCCTCATGGGTCACTTGGCAGGGAGTGAGAGAAGACCCTAAATGTTTTAAAAGGTCATAGTTAGGAAGGTACCTGTGGGGAGAAAATGCTGCTTACCCAGAGCGTCGTGTAGAGATCACTCGTGTACTCACGGTATTTCCGATCAGCGTGCTCCTGCGACCTATCGTCCTGCTCCAGTGTCCCGAGTGAACTGTGCATGGATCAGGTGAGTGCTTAAATAGCCGGTTCAATTGGTATCACCTGGAGAGGGGAGAGGGTGCGGTCGCGCTAGCTAGAAGTGCGCACGCGCTGGTAGCTAGCGGCACTGGTGCTGCGCATGCGCATAGTGTGGTAGTCGCGCATGCGCAATGGGAGGCCTGGGCACTAAACAGTAGCGCATGCGCCTCGGAACCCCGGAGGTATACAGCATTGGTATAGACATGTGCACTCTAGTGCGTGCACCATGTGGGGGAAAGAAATTAATTAGAAAGGCCCGTGAGGGGCCAATGAAGGTTAACAAAAGTTAAAAATGATACAAAAGCAACAACAGCGAAGGGAGGCCTCTGGGCAAAATAGGGCAACTACAGGATAGGGACAGACCACGAGTCTGAGCGCAGACAGGGACACAGACCACCTACATGGAGGTGATTATCTCGCTAGAGCATTCCACGGGATAGAATCGTTGAGCCCCTCTATATGGGTAGAAAGGCGGTAAATCCAGCGTTGCTCTTTAGAGAGCAGAGTTTTCTCATCGCAGCATGAAAGTGCGAATTGTTCGATGACTGTCCAGGTGAAGTCATTTGGGGTGTGATTTTGCACGATGAAGTGTTGGGTTAGCTTACTGATATTTTTGCCACAGCGCATTGTGCTCCTGTGCTCGGTCATCCTGGTTCTGACTTTTCTGGTAGTCATACCGATGTATCTCAGACCGCAGCGGCAGGTGATAAGATATATTAGGTTAGACGAGTTACAATTAGTAAATTGCCTTTGTGTCCAGGTTTTGCCAGTTTCTAGTGACAATGTTTTCGAAGGGGTAGTTAGGT
Organism: Lissotriton helveticus; assembly: GCF_964261635.1. Classification (NCBI taxonomy): domain Eukaryota; kingdom Metazoa; phylum Chordata; class Amphibia; order Caudata; family Salamandridae; genus Lissotriton; species Lissotriton helveticus. The sequence goes on along the minus strand of NC_136067.1, from coordinate 2,123,201,864 downwards.
GGCAGACGCTGCAGTTATTACATGGTTGGTGGCCTGTGAGTTCAGGTAGGCCCCATGTATTCAAAATTGTCTGACCTTTTAGTTGTGTCTTTCTGGGTCTTGTGGAGACCAGCTGGTCCCTCAGATTTTGTGCTCTCTTGTATGCGAACCGGGGTGGATCCCAGTTCCTTGTACCTGAATTGATAATTTTCCAATTTTTACGAATTATGCTGGAGACCTGGTTTGAGGCGGTATTGTAGGTGGTGACGCATGTCATTAAGGGAGTTTCTGGTGGTTTGACAACAGTTTCGAGGAGGGCCTCCCTGTTCTGGTTGCGTGCTCGCTTGCAAGATTTTGAAATAATTCTAGTCGGGTAACCACGGTCTTCCAACTTGTGGACCAAGGCTTTGGACTGGTGTTTGAAGTCATGGAGGTTGCTGCAGTTCCGGCGTATGCGCAGGAACTGCCCAAAAGGCAGATTCTCCCTCAAAGGTCTGGGGTGGAAACTGTCAAAGCGTAACAATGAGTTCCTGGATGTTGGTTTGTAATGAGTGGTTGTTGTCAGACCCCCTTGATCAGCTCTTATGTTGAGGTCTAGAAACGCTAGTTCCGTTGGGCTGCTAGTGCAGGTGAACTTGAGAAATGGATCAAGGTTGTTGATCCACGTGAGGAAATCTTTCAGTGTTTCCTCATTGCCCTCCCAGACAATGAGAATATCGTCAATGTAGCGACGCCAGATTGTTATGTTCGCTGAGTAGGGGTTCGTGGGGACTTCGATGTTAGTCTGTTCAAAATGGTGGACATACAGCCCCGCCACGCTCGGCGCAAAGACACTGCCCATCGAGGTACCATTAGTTTGCAGGAAGAATGTGTCCTCATATTTGAAATAGTTCTCTTTTAATGCCAGAGTAGCGCAATCCATAATGAAGTGACGGGGTGTGTGGTATTGCCAGTCAATCTCCATCAGGATATCGTGGAGTACCTTCAATGTGGCATCCTGTGGGAGGCTCGTGTAAAGACTCTCCACGTCTAATCCAACCAGAAGATGTTTATCGCTGTCGAAACTAACATCCTTGATGATGTTAAGGAGATGTTTCGTGTCTTGGATGTAGGATCGGGTTTTTTGGACTAGCGGGTTCAGGTAGTGATCACAGAACCGTGACAGCGGCTCTAGGAGGGATTTTATCCCTGACACTATAGGTCTGCCCGGTGGTGGGGTTACCCCTTTGTGCACCTTGGGCATAATGTAGAAGTAGGGTACTTTCGCATCACGTGTGTTGAGATATTCAGCCTCTTGCTTAGAGATGTATTCTGCGTCAGACGCCTCTTGCACTAGTTCTATGATCTTTTTTTGTAGATCTTTAGTCGGATCTCTCTGTAATTTCTTATAGTTACGAGTGTCGCTTAAAAGTCTGCGGCATTCTGTGTCGTAGTCGCTTTTATTCATGATGACTATTCCGCCCCCTTTGTCTGCTGGTTTAATGATGCGAGTAGGGTCATTTTGAAGTTTCTTGACGATTTCCCTATCTCGGAATGAAAGGTTATTGAAATGGTTGTGGGGTTGTAATTTCTCGACTTCTGAGTATACTGCCAACTCGAAGGTGCTGATCTCTACTGGCACGGTGGCAGGTGACGGGGTGAAGTTGGATTTGAGTTTCAGCCCTGTTTCGTTAGTGATTTCTGGGTCCATTGGTTTCTCCTTGTTCTCAAAGAACGCTTTTAACCTCAGCTTTCTGAAAAACTCGGTCAATTCGACGTGGAGTTTAAAAGTATCTAGTCGGGTGGTCGGGACGAAAGACAGCCCTTTGTTCAGGACATTAGTCTCCTCATTGGTGAGGGGTATATCAGAAAGGTTGAATACTAGGTTATTAGTTGGTTTTGTCATTTGCTCGGGCCCGCTTGTTCTTTGGCTTTGTTCCTTGTGTTTGCACTGACCGGGTCTTCTTCTGTTGACCACTGTGCCGGTTGGGGCGCCCACTGCACCTGTTGTGGCGGATTCCTCCTCTTGCCACGAGGTCTGCGGCCTTGGCCTAAAAAAGGATACCGTTGATTTGGGTTGTTCTGGTAGTATGGCATTTGGCCGGGCGGGTATAATGGTGGATATCCATAGTATGGAGGCATTGGTCCAAAGGGAGGAGGTCCGAAATTTTGGAATTGTGGGGGGCCTTGCCATGGTTGTGTCTGTTGCTTCCCTCCACGGCCTCTTCCTCTGGTTCTGTAGGATCCATTGCTCGAGCCGCTAGAGACGGAACTGTTGTCGCCCGAGCTATCAGTGTTCTGGCCTCTTGTGGGTGCAGTGTATGCATCATCAGCATAGGGATATGTTTTTAGATAGCTGAAATTTTTGAGATCCTTTTCAAATTTCTTTATCTTGGTTTGGGTTAGGTATTCTTTGTAATCGTTCATCTCACGATTCTGATCTTCCAATTTCTTTTTGTATCCTGTCAGAGTAGTCTTGAAATGAGTCTCAGTAGCTTGGATCTCTATTACAACTGCGTCTGAAAGACGTTTAGCAGTTTTTATTATCAGGATCAGCCAGTCCCTGGTGCAGTGCCAGGCTATCTGGGCCCAGTCTTTCCTGAAGGTGACATCGTCAAGGAATATTCTTGGGGCGTTAGTGACTAGTAAGCCTTTAGGCGCTGTATTGGTCCTTAGATATTGTGCAAGGATAACGCCATGCAGAATGGTACGTATCCTGTTACGCTTTTTCTCAGTAAGAGTGTCCCAGTCTGTAGTTTGCGCTATTGTTGTTGCTGTGTTGAAATCTGCCAAGAGTGTGGGGTCATCGAGGATTTCAGTGACGTCTTCCTCGGTAAAGGTTAGGCCTATGTTTTGTGCCATCTTGTATCAGGTGTCTCTCGCAGCTGCGCGCTGCCAAATGTCAGCAAATCAAAAGGGAGAGAGAGGACTAGGTAAGCCAGTCCGGGTCCCCTGGTTATATGTAGGAATATCAATATAGGACTAGCTACGTTGTATTTAGTGGAACTCAGAAGGTATATCTGCGGGCAAACCCTTAGGTTTGGACATGAAGCCCTCACACACCAACCTAGTTGGTGTCATGCTTCATCATCGGGCCCACCACAGTGACACCGAATGTGTCCCGGGTGTGCTGCGACTCCAGATTACTGAGGAGCTGGTATTCTTGCTGAGTGTGCAGTGCTGGTGAGAATGAGGGTGAAAGGTTAAAAGCTATACAGGTGGTCCCAGTTCCCGAGGGTAAAGGTAAATTTAATACCTGGGCCCCTGTTAGCAAGATAAAAAGGCTGTGGACGATATGGAGTGTATTAAGAGCTCCTACGTCCATGTGGTCTACATGTTTCAGCCAGGCCTTTTAATTAAAACTGGCTTTCCTCAGGACCAATGAGTATGTGTAAGTGGTGATTAACTATATTAAGTGATAGTGTATGGTGAACAAGTGTTGCACTCGCTAAGGTGCCGTACGTGTAAGAGGGGGATTCCCTCTACTTTACTGTACATAGAACACAGAGACAATACAGACATACAAAGAGAACCAATGAGAATGGTATATACCAAAACACAACATATGGCCGACTTCTAGTGTGCGTGAGCGACCTAGAGCGGCAGAGAACTTGGCCATGAGTGGATGCCATGGCCAGGGTGAACTATGGCGATAAAATATTAAACGCGGTGGCAGTGGTGGGCTATACAGCGAAACAAGCATAGCGTGAGGTACAGGTAAGTATGGTACATAATTCCTCACACTTGCTACTTGCTGTTAAAGCCTCATGGGTCACTTGGCAGGGAGTGAGAGAAGACCCTAAATGTTTTAAAAGGTCATAGTTAGGAAGGTACCTGTGGGGAGAAAATGCTGCTTACCCAGAGCGTCGTGTAGAGATCACTCGTGTACTCACGGTATTTCCGATCAGCGTGCTCCTGCGACCTATCGTCCTGCTCCAGTGTCCCGAGTGAACTGTGCATGGATCAGGTGAGTGCTTAAATAGCCGGTTCAATTGGTATCACCTGGAGAGGGGAGAGGGTGCGGTCGCGCTAGCTAGAAGTGCGCACGCGCTGGTAGCTAGCGGCACTGGTGCTGCGCATGCGCATAGTGTGGTAGTCGCGCATGCGCAATGGGAGGCCTGGGCACTAAACAGTAGCGCATGCGCCTCGGAACCCCGGAGGTATACAGCATTGGTATAGACATGTGCACTCTAGTGCGTGCACCATGTGGGGGAAAGAAATTAATTAGAAAGGCCCGTGAGGGGCCAATGAAGGTTAACAAAAGTTAAAAATGATACAAAAGCAACAACAGCGAAGGGAGGCCTCTGGGCAAAATAGGGCAACTACAGGATAGGGACAGACCACGAGTCTGAGCGCAGACAGGGACACAGACCACCTACATGGAGGTGATTATCTCGCTAGAGCATTCCACGGGATAGAATCGTTGAGCCCCTCTATATGGGTAGAAAGGCGGTAAATCCAGCGTTGCTCTTTAGAGAGCAGAGTTTTCTCATCGCAGCATGAAAGTGCGAATTGTTCGATGACTGTCCAGGTGAAGTCATTTGGGGTGTGATTTTGCACGATGAAGTGTTGGGTTAGCTTACTGATATTTTTGCCACAGCGCATTGTGCTCCTGTGCTCGGTCATCCTGGTTCTGACTTTTCTGGTAGTCATACCGATGTATCTCAGACCGCAGCGGCAGGTGATAAGATATATTAGGTTAGACGAGTTACAATTAGTAAATTGCCTTTGTGTCCAGGTTTTGCCAGTTTCTAGTGACAATGTTTTCGAAGGGGTAGTTAGGTGGCAGACGCTGCAGTTATTACATGGTTGGTGGCCTGTGAGTTCAGGTAGGCCCCATGTATTCAAAATTGTCTGACCTTTTAGTTGTGTCTTTCTGGGTCTTGTGGAGACCAGCTGGTCCCTCAGATTTTGTGCTCTCTTGTATGCGAACCGGGGTGGATCCCAGTTTCTTGTACCTGAATTGATAATTTTCCAATTTTTACGAATTATGCTGGAGACCTGGTTTGAGGCGGTATTGTAGGTGGTGACGCATGTCATTAAGGGAGTTTCTGGTGGTTTGACAACAGTTTCGAGGAGGGCCTCCCTGTTCTGGTTGCGTGCTCGCTTGCAAGATTTTGAAATAATTCTAGTCGGGTAACCACGGTCTTCCAACTTGTGGACCAAGGCTTTGGACTGGTGTTTGAAGTCATGGAGGTTGCTGCAGTTCCGGCGTATGCGCAGGAACTGCCCAAAAGGCAGATTCTCCCTCAAAGGTCTGGGGTGGAAACTGTCAAAGCGTAACAATGAGTTCCTGGATGTTGGTTTGTAATGAGTGGTTGTTGTCAGACCCCCTTGATCAGCTCTTATGTTGAGGTCTAGAAACGCTAGTTCCGTTGGGCTGCTAGTGCAGGTGAACTTGAGAAATGGATCAAGGTTGTTGATCCACGTGAGGAAATCTTTCAGTGTTTCCTCATTGCCCTCCCAGACAATGAGAATATCGTCAATGTAGCGACGCCAGATTGTTGTTCACCATAAAAGAATTTGAGAGTAAGGGGAACAACAGTCCCAGATCTTCTTTGTGGCAGTAAGATATTAGTTAGGACATTGGGTAAAACATCCGGGTGAGAAAAAGTCACTGTTACACAGTCTCCTGTAAACCTTTTTGGTCGATTCCCAATCCAAGCGACCCTTTTCACTGTCTTAATTGCACCCGCTAGCTGTTGTTTTCCTCCTGGCGCCATCTGCATATTTCCTGTTAGCCAATGCAGTGCCTTACTGGACAGTGATACTGGGGATTCCGATTGACCATTCGCTAATGGTGGTACATTGGCCAACACCAATACCACTGGAGAGGCTTCTTCTATGAATTGAAGGGGATCTATTTCTTGACATGTTACAGGCGGTATATTTGATATTACTGGGCCACCACCTATAGTTACGGGGTGATTGTTAGTATTTGTTGGGGCCTGAACCGGGCAAATAGGTAGCGTCAAACCGCTCCCCTTCTGTATTGTACTCCCAACATTATCCTCTTTTGTTTGGACCGCTTTTATCACTAATGTAGATAGTTTGTCAACCTCATCCACAACCTTGCTCTGAATTCCGCTCATTCTTTTTACCTCCGCATTAAGTTTATCAATTTTGGCAACCAGAGGCCTAATGATAGATTTAATTTTAGAGTCTATCATATCAGCTATCCTGCGGAACAACTCCTCGTCCCTGTTGCATTTGTCACTATCATCCCCATGCTCCATAGTTCTGACCTTAGTTTTCCCGGGGGGTGTTGCCCTTTTTTTACTCGTTCCTGATCGTAGGCCTGTACGTCTTTGCTGAGTTTTTCTGCGTGTTTTCGCAGGTCGAATTTCCTGTTCAGAAGAGGAAGAGGGATCTTGATCTGAATTTTGGACACATGTCTCATGGTCAGAGTCAATATTGTTTTCTGGGTCAGTTTGAACTAGAGTTTCTAAATCAACTGCTGGAAGACTGTTTTGATCATGATTATGACTTGGATGTGTGGTAATGTCTATCAAGTCAATAGAAGCATCCAACAGTGGGATTTCAATCTGTGAGGATGGTTGGGTTGGGCTCAGGGGTTGCAGATTGGGAGACTGGCGTAATCCCAGTGACTGTCTCCTTTCACTGTTAATTTTCGTAACCACCTGAACCAAGTAGTTATCTAGTGTATTTGAAACGATTGGAGCCAGTTTTTTTGGCATGTTGTACACTAGGTAGATAACTTAACTTGGAAGTAATATATCGAGTAACAAATGCAAACAGGACAAAGGATGGGGGAGGAAGATGCTCAGCTTAGCGTCCCATTAACAGTAAAGTAATAAATAAATTCCTTACTTGAAAGGCAAGGGGTATGGCCCAGTCCAGTCGCGGACAGTCTCGGACTGTCTAAGACTGTCCGCCCTTTGTCCGGGCTTCGTCTGGGCGTCCCGCGCGCGTTCCGCGACGCGGGGAGTGATGCGCTGCTTTAAGCGCCTCCTGGCACGCTGTTCTCAAAGCGACTTCCGGTCGCGGGAGTGTAGGCTCCTGAGATGTGTAGTTTTCCCTCCCCCGCTCTGCGGCAGCAAGATGGTCGTTCGCTGCGGCGGGGGGAGAGACAAGGGTGCTACGCTGGATTGGCACACCTGGCGAAGCCTCTGGTGAAGGTCAGGTAGGCTCTCAGCGTTCCTCTCCGTGTTCCTCGCTAGTTTAGAGAAGGCTCCCGCTCCCCCGGCAGTGATGCGCTGCTTTAAGCGCCTCCTGGCACGCTGTTCTCAAAGCGACTTCCGGTTGTGGGAGTGTAGGCTGCTGGGATGTGTAGTTTTCCCTCCCTCGCTCTGCGGCAGCAAGATGGTCGTTCGCTGCGGCGGGGGGAGAGACAAGGGTGCTACGCTGGATTGGCACACCTGGCGAAGCCTCTGGTGAAGGTCAGGTAGGCTCTCAGCATTCCTCTCCGTGTTCCTCGCTAGTTTAGAGAAGGCTCCCGCTCCCCCGGCAGTGATGCGCTGCTTTAAGCGCCTCCTGGCGCGCTGTTCTCAAAGCGACTTCCGGTCGCGGGAGTGTAGGCTGCTGGGATGTGTAGTTTTCCCTCCCCCGATCTGCGGCAGCAAGATGGTCGTTCGCTGCGGCGGGGGGAGAGACAAGGGTGCTACGCTGGATTGGCACACCTGGCGAAGCCTCTGGTGAAGGTCAGGTAGGCTCTCAGCGTTCCTCTCTGTGTTCCTCGCTAGTTTAAAGAAGGCTCACTCTCTACTACTCACTCGCTACTACTCTCTCTCTACTACTCACTCTTTACTCACTCTTTACTACTCACTCTCTCCTACTCTCTACTACTTACTCTCTACTTCTCACTCTCTACTACTCTACTACTCACTCTCTACTACTCACTCTCTACTACTCTCTCTCTACTACTATCTACTACTCACTCTCTACTACTCACTCTACTACTCACTCTACTACTCACTCTCTACTACTCTCTACTACTCACTCTCTACTACTCTCTCTCTACTACTACTCACTATACTACTCACTCTCTACTACTCTCTACTATTCTCTCTCTCTGCTACTCACTCTCTACTAATCTCTACTACTCAATCTCTACTACTCACTCTTTACTACTCTCTACTACTCACTCTCTACTGCTCTCTACTACTCACTCTCTACTGCTCTCTACTACTCACTCTACTACTTACTTTATACTACTCTCTACCACTCACTCTCTACTACTCACTCTCTACTACTCTCTACTACTCACTCTACTATTCACTCTACTACTCTCTACTACTCACTCTCTGCTACTCTCTCTGCTGTTCTCTACTACTCTCTACTACTCGCTCTCTACTCTCTATTACTCACTCTCTACTCTCTACCTCTCTACCTCTCTCTACTTCTCTCTCTACTAGTCTCTACCTCTCTACCTCTACCTCTCTACCTCTACACCTCTACCTCTCTACCTCTCTCTACATGCACACATATACACATATATATATGCATACTTGTGTTTGGATTTGAATGCGGCAGCCCGGCCGCAGAGGCTACGCCACCATGGGACTTCTTTAACATGGGGCCAATGACTCGACATCATGTTGGGACATATTTATGGCACTGCAGCGAAGGAGAAAGATTACAGCCCACCTCAGCCCTGCAGCTGACTGGGGCAACACATTTTGAACTAAAACATTGCATTTTTACTGGGCCCACGAGGGTGTTATTGCGCTCCTAATACTTAAACTACAGGTACCAGCATGCCGTTATTTTTACTCACCTGCAAGCCCATGCGGGACTAATTGGTGGGGGGTGCGCATGCAGTTAATGGTGCCTGACAGAGCAGTTGCCAGTTTCCTGCAAGTTCTTTTCCACTGAAGAAAGAGCTGTGATGGCTCTGAAACGCGTCTGGAATCAATTTTAGTTTGGACTTGGGAAGTCTGTGTTCCGTGAATAAATGGTTGCTACCAGCTTGCAGTACGGCGTATCCTTGCCTCAGGGCACTCTAGTGTTTGGATATATATATGTATGTGCATATATTACCTACTGGCGGTCGCCAGTAGGTATATATAGTTAGGATTTTTTCCCTATGGGATTTTTGAGAATTCTATGTCTAATAACTTTGGCGTTTGTGGACGGAATTGGCTGAAATTTTCAGCAAAATGGAACATTTTGTTTCTGAGCAGCCCCTGGAAATTTGGGGGGAGTTGGTCCAGGGGGGGCCGAGAAAAAAGGGGGGTCCCAAAACGTGTTTTTAACATTGAGTTTTCCATAGGGCGGTTAGCCTCACTTTTAGCCAGAACGGCTGAATGGATTTGCATGAAACTTGGCAAAATTGTAGGGACTGGTAGCCCGATGTGCCTTTTGTAGGTCTCAATATATGTGCTACAGTGGATTTTGAGAAATTAACGTTCAAAAAAAGATATATATCTAGAGCCGCTCCTGGAGCGCTCCTCCGTACGCGTACCGGGGAGCGCTACAGGCGCGCAACGCGACTTGCGCACGGCAAGCTGATTGGTTCTCGGGTGTCTATAAACATTCGAAACAGTCCGCAGCGGCCGCCATCTTGTGTCTCGGTAGGATTGAGACACAAGAGGTGGCAAAAATCAAAGGGGGAAATGAGCAAGAGGGAGCAGGGTACACACCCCCTGACCCCCTAGGTTTCATGTGGGGGCCATAAAAGGCTCCCGCGGGTGAAAAAAAAAAATAAAAAAAAAATCGATTTTCGCGGGGGTGAGCGCCCGGTACGCGCACCGGGGAGCGTACGGGGGAGCGTACCATGGAGATTAAAAATGACAGACTTTTAAAAAAATAAAGCTTCTTTTTAAAAATTGGAGGTAGTTCTGAAAAGAACTTTTTTTTTCATTTTGTTGTTTTATATATTTTTTTAGACTTTTTAAAACAATTTTATATTTTTTTTGGATTTTTTTCAAGGGAAAAACAAAAACAAGGATTCCAAAACTGCTCAACAGGAGCAAAAAAAATTGAAAATTTAGGGACTGGAAGAGCAGCGGTGTTGCTGTTTCTTTAGGGCAATCAGTTCAACACTCTGCTCCCCATAGCAGAGCAGTTCGTCACACTCTGCGCACAAAAATTTGATGCCCGCAAACACCGGCTGAATGTTAGGGATCATTCTTCCACGGGGTGGTCCCGAAGGTGTTGCTCCACCAGTGGAGGTGCTGCCGCCATCTGTTGGTACATTCCGTGCCAGCTCTCTGACACTCTCCCTGGCAAAGTTGTTAGGGTGTCTTCTTTTGACATGCCGGATCAAATTGGCATTGCCAAAACTATATTTTTTCAGAGGATTGCCTCTGGATAAACTACTCCCACATATTTTGCATGTTACTTTGGGAGCGTTGACTTTTTTCTGTCCTTCTGGGATGTCGTAAAATTTCCAGATGAAATGGGTTTTTTTCTTTTGCTGAGGAGGGTCCTCATCTAAAAATCCCTCTGAATCACTGCTGGATGACTCTCTTGCAGCCATTGCTGGAGATCAGAAAAGTAGGAGATAGAGTAGACACAACAGCTCTTGCTCTCTCCAAGTACAAAGCAATAGTGAGAGAATTGGGTGGGTTTCACACAATTTGGAAAAAAAAAGTTCTGAACCAATGAAAAGTGTTATTTTAAAGTCACATGGTTTGACGCGCTTACGCTACGCGCCCGGGGCGCGCCCCGGGCGTGTATCGTAAGCGCATCGGGGCGCTTACGTTGCGCGATCGTATGCGCTTCCGGGTGCGCTTACGCGGTGCGTCATAAGACGCATCTCGCGATACGTGTCTTATGACGCAAGGCGTGGCGGCTACGCAATATGTCACGATGTTGTTTTCGTTCTCGGCAATAGCGCTTCCGGGACGCGCATTAGTACGCGCCCCGGGGCGCGCCGCAAGATTGCGCTTACCCGTGCGTTCACCTGTCCGCGCCCCGGGAGCGCACTAAAAATAATATTAAAAAAAAATAAAAAAATTATAAAATATAAAATTAGATTTAAAATGTATTATTTTTATAAAGATTTGCTATTAAAAAACCTATGAAATTCACTGAAAAAACCATAGGTTATAGACCATATATAGTTAGGAATTAGCATTTACAAAACCTTGAAAATTCACTGAAAAAACCATAGGTTATAGACCATATATAGTTAGGAATTAGCATTTAAAAAACCTTATTTTACTCACACAAAACCATTGAAATTCCATATATAGTTAGTTGCACTAACTATATATCGCGCACCCGCAATCCACTGCTGATCATGTCACATATTACATCATTCATGACATGGTCAGTGACATCACTGATGACATCACTGATGACATCTCAAATGACATCACTGATGACATCACTGATGACATCTCAAATGACATCACTGATGACATCATGATACAGCAATACCAGTTACTACATACGCACTCACTGATTCCTACGTCTACACACACATTCACTCATTCACCCATACAATCACTCATACATACAGTCACTCATTATTACAACACTATCATATGCACTCATACACCTAGTCAGTCCTGTGAAGAATCAATCACACTTCGATTTCCTCATCTATACAGTTAAACACAGAACACCATACTTTTCACACATATACTAACACATACTTACTCTCTTATACAATCACTGATACAAGTACACATTGATATGCACAGTCACACACCTCCCAGCCAGCCACACACACACTCAGTCTTCCATACATCCACTCATTCTTCAATATGTAAAACATATTTAAACTTTACAAAAACACACAGACACTAGATGATGTCATCAGTGACTGTGTGTTTCTGTAAAGTTAAAATATGTCTTGAGTGGATGTATAAGTGTCTGGATGAAGGATTTAGTAGGTGTATGACTGACTGTATGAGTGAGTGATTAAATGTGTCTCACTGAATGCATGGGTTAGTGACTAAACTGTCTTAATTTGTGCATCATTATGTCTGTTGTTCTGTAAACTGCTGCATGTGTTGATCATTAGCTATACGAGAGGCTATATGTGTTATTAATTGGTTGCCCAAGTATTTCTATGGGAGATTGAGTTTGTGTGGGGGTGGCTGGAAGGTGTGAGACTCTATGCATAGATGTGTGAGCAGTTTATTCACTAGGTGTATGAGTTCAAGAGTGCATGTGGAAACAGCTACATGGGCAGTTGACTGTGTGCATGAGTGTATTGATGAGTGAATGGATATCTCAATGCTACATGTCATAGTAAGTACATATGTAAAACACAGTACATGTGAGAGTTGGCATATATAAATAACTGTGCATGAGAGCCACTGAATGAGTGAGTGGTTGTATCGATCATTGTGAACTTGTATCAGGGATTGTATAAGAGAGTAAATATGTGTTAGTATATGTTTCAATAAGTAAGGTGTGTTTAACTGTATAGTTGAAGAAATGGAGGTGAGATTGTTTCTTTGCATGACTGACTGGGTGTGTGAGTAACTCCATGGATGAGTGGCAGTGTGTGAGTGTCTGTATACACTGAGTGTATCTAAGGTTATATTAGAGTCTGAAGAGGTTTATCGTATTAGCACAAGAATGATGTCAAATGAGATGTCATCAGTGATGTCATCAGTGATGTCATTTGAGATGTCATCAGTGATGTCATCAGTGATGTCACTGACCATGTCATGAATGATGTAATATGTGACATGATCAGCAGTGGATTGCGGGTGCGCGATATATAGTTAGTGCAACTAACTATATATGGAATTTCAATGGTTTTGTGTGAGTAAAATAAGGTTTTTTAAATGCTAATTCCTAACTATATATGGTCTATAACCTATGGTTTTTTCAGTGAATTTTCAAGGTTTTGTAAATGCTAATTCCTAACTATATATGGTCTATAACCTATGGTTTTTTCAGTGAATATATATATATATATATACATACATATATAAACATATATAATCTGCATATCTATATAAATACAAATATAAATGCATGCATACATATACATATATGCATACATATGCATGTTATTTACATGAAAGTTTTAAAAACACTAATAAAAGCAAAGATAGAAAGCCACCTCATTACAAACAGAATGGCTTTAACTTAAACGAGGGCGAGATCTATTGCATTTTCAATGCTTGTTTACTTTGGTTCCATCAAGAAGGCATTCAGATGTGTCACACATTTGCCATACATTCGGAATGTTAGCACTCTAGTTGATCATTAGATCACTGTAGTAAAGCTACTGCTCACTAGGGAAGTCTGCTGCTGGTATTCAAAGTGCATGTTTCAGTCTGCATGTCAGAATTTTTTTAATGAAATAGAAGAGGATTTGAGAAGTCACTCAAAATGTGCCCTAATTTTTCTTTTTGAAGCACTAATCATACTTTCTATGGCAAAATGAACCCCCTCATTTTGTTCCTTTTTAAATTAAATGTTTTCAGACTTACCTCTTCATTCCAATCAAGATGGCTTCTGGTGTGCCATACTTTTGTCATAAATAAGACTGTTAGCGCTCTAGTTGTTCTTTAGAACACTCTGGGACATTCTGTCATTGGGCTACACTTGGGCTACATCTGGGTGATATTTGGGCTACATTTGGGCTCTTTTGTCTCTGGTGGCCATCTTGGGAGACTGCATGTCAGAATTTTTTTATGAAATTGAAGAGGATTTGAGAAGTCACTCAAAATGTGCCCTAATTTTTCTTTCTGCAGCACTAATCATACTCTCTATGGCAAAATATACCCCCTCATTGTGTTCCTTTTTAAATTAAATATTTTAGGAGTTACCACTTTATTCCAATCAAGATGGCTTCAGGTGTGCCATACCTTTGTAATAAGTAGGACTGTTAGCGCTCTAGTTGTTCTTTTGAACACTTTGTGACATTCTGTCATTGGGCTATACTTGGGCTACATCTGGGTGATATTTGTGTTACATTTGGGCTCTTTTGTCTCTGGTGGCCATCTTGGGAGACTGCATGTCAGACTTTTTTAATGAAATAGAAGAGGATTTGAGGTCACTCAAAATGCCCATAATTTTTCTTTCTGCAGCACTATTCATACTTTCTATGGCAAAATATACCCTCTCATTTTCTTCCTTTTTAAATTAAATGTTTTTAGAGTTACCACTTTATTCCAATCAAGATGGCTTCAGGTGTGCCATACCTTTGTAATAAGTAGGACTGTTAGCACTCTAGTTGTTCTTTAGAACACTCTCGGACATTCTGTCATTGGGCTATACTTGGGCTACATCTGGTGATATTTGGGCTACATTTGGGCTCTTTTGTCTCTGGTGGCCATCTTGGGAGACTGCATGTCAGAATTTTTTAATGAAATTGAAGAGGATTTGAGAAGTCACTCAAAATGTGCCCTAATTTTTCTTTCTGCAGCACTAATCATACTTTCTATGGCAAAATATACCCCCTCATTTTATTCCTTTTTAAATTAAATGTTTTAGGAGTTACCACTTTATTCCAATCAAGATGGCTTCAGGTGTGCCATACCTTTGTAATAACTAGGACTGTTAGCACTCTAGTTGTTCTTTAGAACACTCTAGGAGGCTGCAGTAGAACACAAAGGAATCAGCTGACAGTCTCTGTCCTTGTTGGATGTACATGTTTTACTGAGAATGTCAGACTTCATTCTCACATGACTGAGAAAGATAATGTGAAGTTACAGAAAATATGCTTTCAGTTTAGCTTATAGATCCCCTTCCAAACCACTGTGGGAAAAGCATGAGATAATAGTTTTCTTTCAAACATGATTCATGATATCCCAGCAGAAGGCTTTTTCACATGGTAAAATCACCTTAGAACACCCCACAATTCCTAAAATGAGTATGGTACCATCAAATAATGATTGATAATGTAACTAAATTCCTAAAACCCTCTATTAACTACAATGTTTTTTAATGAGGTGCTATCATGTATATGGGTCCCAAGATGGCTGCCAACACTTCTTGGATGAAGTGCTGACAGCCAATCAGATTTCACGATGAGATGTGTGGTTAGGCTCCACCCAGATATATATGTGTTTTTGAAGTTAATTTTCATAAAAACCACTGGAGCAATTTTCACCAAATATAGCAAAGGCACTTCTGCGTACCAGTCCCTACAATTTTGCCAAGTTTGGTGTAATTCTGTTCAGCGGTTCGGGCTGTAGACTTGTCAGAACGTCCTATGGAAATTAACATGGGGAAAACACGTTTTGGGACCCCCCTTTTTTCTCAGCCCCCACTTCACGAATCCCCCCGAAACTTTCAGGGAAGGAGCGCAGCGGAGCTGGCCAAAATTTTAGAAAATTACACGCAAATTCCTCAACCGGCGCCAAAGTTATTCTCAATAGAATGTTGCGGATTTCCTATGGTAGCCAATCCTAACTATATATACCTACTGGCTATTGCCAGTAGGTAATATATGTATGAGTTGTGTGTATATATATATGTATGAATTGTGTATATATTTATGTAATAAGTGAAATATAATCAATCAGTGGAAAAATTATTTATTAAAAGAAACAGTTAAACCAAATAAGCTTATAGCTTTCGTTTGAATGGCTTAGTGGTGTGGAGAAGTGTGGCTCACTGGTTAGAGGAGGCAGACCTGGAAGCAGAGGTCAGCCCGGGACCAGGGTTCAATTCCCGGCTCGGCGGGGTCTTGAGTCCTAAAATGTCCATGGACTCGACAATTCTCGCTCCGGTGCCTACTCGATTCACGGGTTCACACTCTGCGACTCTGGGCAATAGCTTGCTTAATCTCCACAACGGCCCCTCGCGGCGGGATGCCTGGCTTTCACCTTGCGGATACCCTGCCGGGGTTATCTCACAGGGGAATACCAGGACGGGTTCCCTAAGCAAGCGCTTAGAGACCGCTTGGTGATTTGCGCTATATAAATTCCTGTACATTTAGTTATTGGAGAACTAAAAGAGGAGTCTGATCAATTTCAAAAAAGAATAAATTGATCAGGAACAGATAATTAAAGGTATCTGTTCTGAAAACAAGATAGAATTATAATGATTCCATAGGCGTCACTCTTTTTTGCTATGTGATTAGGAACGAAGAGCTACCCTGGTATCAGAAAGAACATGCAGGAGAGAAACTGTATGACTATCTAAAATGTGACTAAACATTTATTAGGCAGAGAAAGAGCAAGTGCAACATCAGAAACTTCATACTGGAGTAAAACCATTTCGATGGAACGAGTGTGGATAAGTGTTCTTTACAATGAAAGACCTAATGCAGCATCAGAGTGTCTACATAGAGGAGAAACCATTTCAATGTACAGAATGTAATAAAGTGTTCCAAAGAAAGGCGGATCTAAAGCAGCATTACAAAATCCACCCTGGGGCGAAACCGTATGAATGTACAGAATGTGACAAAGCATTTATAGCAAACAGAGAGCTGAAGAAACATCAAAAAGTCCACACTGGAGAGAAACCATATCAATGTACAGAAGGTGACAAAGCATGTATAACAAATAGAGAGCTTAAGTGAATTCGGAAAACCCAAATTGGGGAGAGACCATATCAATGTATCTAATGTGAGAAAGCATTTATAACATTCGGCAATCTAAAACAACATCAACAAGTCCACACTGGAGAGAGACCGTTCAACTGCACTGAATATGAGAAGGCATTTCTTACAAGGGATAGGTTAATAGTACATCAGAGTGTCCACACTGGGAAGAAATCATATAAATGCACTGTAAATAACAAGACATTTCTTACCAATACACACCTAACGTTACATCAAAAAGCCCACACTGGGGAGAAACCATATAAATATACAGAGTTGGACAAAGCATTTATAATAAATGGAGATATAAGGCAACATCAGAAAATTCACACTGGAGAAAGACCATATCAATGTATAGAGTGTGACAAAGCATTTACAAAAAATGGAGCGCTAAAGCGACATAACAAGCTCAATACTGGGGAGAAACCGTATGAATGTTCAGGATGCGACAAAGCATTTATAACTAATAGAGTGCTAAAACAACATAAGAAAATTCACGTGAGGGAGAAACCACATCAATTTACAGAATGTGACAAAGCATTTATAACAAATGGAGAGCTGAAGCAACATAAGATAATTGTTAGAATTGGGGGTCTCTGGTTGGTGCAGGTAGGTACTTGCGACAAGCAGGGACCCTCTCCTCTAAGTCAGGGCAAAGGATTACTCTAAGGAAATAACCCCTGTTCACCCTCTAGGTAGTGTGGCGCAAGCAGTCAAGGCTAATCTCTGGAGCACATGTGGTTAAGCATTTGCAGTACCGTACACAGTAAATTACCAACCCACCACGCAATGACACAAGACTGTATTGATATAAAAGTAGGGTTCTTTATATAGGTATCTCAAGCAGGCTTTATAATACAGGCTTTAGGCTTTAAAAGGTTCCAGTAACGTTGTAAATGAGGCCACAGTTCTTAAAGGCAATGTTTTTAGGTCTTTTTGGTTGTTTGACACAGTTTGTGCACTTCGGTTAGGCCCTGGTATACGCCTCGTAGGCTTCTTGTGCACTTCGTGCGATGTGATCGTAGCGACCGGGCCCAACCTCACGCGCCTTGCAGGTCGCAGCGTACGGTGAGGTCAATAGAGGCAGCGAGGGTACGCCTTGTTGCACTCCGGTGCGACGCGTACCTCGCTTCGAACCTAACAAATACACAAAGGTGTGCGCTTCACGGACGGTCCGGTCCAGAGCGCAGTGCACAGGGTGAGGCGAACTCAGATACTCCTTCCTTCACTTAGGCGGTGCGAGTCATGGGGATGTAGTGCGACTTGTAGGGTGCTGCGAACAGACTCTCTGGATGCTTACGCCTCGCGGATACGTCCGTCCGGGGCGCATAGTCTCGTTTGCTGCGCTCAGCTCCCCGCACTTGAAGGTACAGGAGGTTCGGGGCGGGCAATGCATGGGAGGGTCCGACATCCCACGTCGCGGTGCCTTCCTCTCTTGATGCCAGCTACGGCTCGTAGACCACGGCTCACGTCTCGTAGGGCAGCGTTGTTCAGCGGGGCACAGACTCGTGGAGGCAGAGTCCGCTCCGGGATGAAGGGGGTACGTGTTGGATGGTGATTCTCAGTGCGGCGGGGAGCACTTCAGCAGGCTCGCGGTGGGGAAGCGAACCAGGCAGTCGTCCTTCCTTACAGTTCGCTCTCCGGCTCGGGGGCCACAGGGTCGCGGTGCTTGGACCGGACAGGTCCTTTCTTGCTGCGTGGGCTACGGCTCAGCTTTGGGCGGCAGATACGGTGCTCGGACCAGGCGGGCTGGACTTTACTTTTGCGGATGCAGCTCTTGGCCAGGTCACAGGTCACTTTGCTCGGCAGGACCAGAAGTGCATAGATTCTTTAGGATGCGCGCTTGCACAGCGCACTCAGCTTCTCTTTGTGGGCACTGCAGGACAGGCAACACCATTGGCAGCTCCTCCTTCAGGGAGGGGGGTAGCGCCCAATGTTCCTGGGGCGCAGTTCAGGGGGCAGGCTCACACGCAAGCCCTTGGAGTTTGTTCACAGCAGAGGCACAATTTGAAATTAAAAGTCTTTCTCAGTCTTCTCTCCTTCATGCAGCAAGGCACCCACCACAGGCCAGTCTCTCCGGATTAGAGACAGTAGTCCTCCATGCAGCTTTCCCAGGTCCTTCTCTTCAGGCAGAGTTTCTTCTAGGCATAAACAGGATCTGATTTCTTAGGAGCAGGGCTCCTACTTTTATAGGACATTTGTTTTGTTCTTGCAGGCCAGGGGGGCCTTTGCCTAATCCAGTCAGTCTCTGAGCACTTTGATTTTCAGGCTCTGGTTTCTTCTTTCAGTGTGCAGGGCAGGGACATCAGACGCTCCGCAGGAGGTGGAGCCAACATTGTCATGACAAGTACAGTCAGGAGCACTCTGTTGACAGTCTTCTCTCTTCCTGGACCAGGTGCAGGCCAGAGTCATCAGTCGCTCCCCAGGGGGTGGAGCCAGCATTGTGGTGGCAGAGCACAGCCCTATTCAGAGTCAAGGGGCACTACCCCCACCCATCCTGGTGTAATCTCTCTATTCACCACATGTCAACCCCAGCCTGTCCCCTGGAATTCCCCAGCCCTTTCACTCATAGAAACCAGACAGCAGATACACATCAGAGCAGAGGCGGGCTGAAATGGTTAGGCAAGCAAATACTAACTTTCTAAAAGTAGTATTTGCAAACACAGGATATTAAAATAAACTTTACAAAAAGAAGTATTTTATTATTCTGAGTTCTGGCATACTAAACTTGACTTTCTACCATGCTCTCTGAGTCTGTTGGGATTATAGAGTGTAATATTTCCAGCAGCCCATTCTGGCCTATGGAGAGTAGGTAGCCTTACAATAGTGAAAAACGAAATTGGCTGTAATTCAATATTAGGTCATGTCACACACATCAGGGCTTGTCCTCCCTTATGCTTACAATGCACCTTGCCCGTGGGCCAACCATAGGGGTGACTAATATGAAGTTAAGGGAAGGTTTAAGGACTGGCAAGTAGGTGTACTTGTGCAGTTAGCATGACAGTACCAGACTGCACGCAGGTCTTGCAATGGCAGACCTTAGGCACATTTTACTAGGCCGCTTCTGTGGGTGGCACAACCAGTGCTGCAAGCCCACCAGCAGCATTTGTATTTACAAGCCCTGGCACTCCTGGTGCACTTTACTGGGGACTGACAGTAAACCAAATAGGCCAATCATGGAAATCAATCACATATACATTTTATACAGGGAGAGCATATGCACTTTAGCACTGGTCAGCAGTGGTAAAGTGCCCAGAGTCATTAAACCAACAGAAACAGGTCAGTGAGCATATTGGAGGAAGGCAAAAAGTTCAGGGATGACCCTGCCAAGAGGGCCAAGTCCAACAATAATTCAGACTGGAGAGAAACAGTATAAATGTACAGAATGTAATAAAGTGTTTGGTTTAAAGACAAACCTAAAGCAGTATTACAAAATCCACACTGGTAAGAAACCCTATGAATGTACAGAATGTGACAAAGCATTTATAACAAGACAAATGTTAATACTACTTCAGAGAGTCCACACAGGGGAGAAAACATATATATGTATGTAATGTTACAAAGCATTTATTTCAATTGGAGAGCTGAAGCGACATGAAAAAGTCCACACTGGGGAGCTGCCGCGCCTGGTGCTGATGTTGCCTCAGAAGTACCACGGAAGTGAAGCCAATTCCACAACTCCCCTTTACCGGTTCACCATATGCCAGATTATAAGAAAACTGGAAAAATGATGACGCCCGCGAGGGGGAAGAAGGGAAACAAAACAAGGTAAGGAGGGGAAACACAGGGTCTTCGTAGAAAGTGGAAACGTCTGCCAATCTTGGGAGTAGGCGTGCCTTAGCCAACCGTCTCCTATGTAAAAGACAAAAAACAGAGATTAATGTAACCCCCTATGTCTTGTCTGAGTGAGTGGGGAGAGACAAGTATATGAATGTACCTTTCTCTTCTCTGTGTGGAATATGGATGACAGGGTAATTCTCTTCTCTGTGTGGAATGTGGATGAAAGGATAAAGTCTGCCTAACAGGAACGAAACGACTGGGAGTGCCCTGTAATATAATGATTGTTTTTTCACTTTGTGAACATGAAATGGAGAACTCAGGAATTATATCTATCTTTTGTAATACCTGTGTATGAGTCGGGGAGAAATGAGAATAAACCAGAACTAGGTATGTTTCCTTCTAGTACTGAATGAGGAAAAGAAGAACAACTGACTCCCTCTGCGCCATGAATCTCAAAACCCTCGAGAAACAATCAGAGTGGAAACCAAACCAAAACAAAAGGAAAACTGTTCCTTATAACAACAGGGAACCACTAATAAAGAAAACTATGTCCGGTAGTAAAGGAAGAAAAAACCTTCAACACCGAACAAGTATTAATCACAAAAGAAACTACTTGGACTCAGGAATAGACTGTACAATATATGTACCAATCGAATTCACAACTAGAGTACCTGTTAACAGGAAATAAATGAATACCAAGCCACTTCAAGGACCGCCGACAGCCGCAAACCCGACGAGCCTGAAAAACGCCACCGCCGTGACCCGGACGATCTCAGCATAGCCCCGGAACCGGAAAAGAACACGAAGCGTTTTCAGAGCTGAAAGGAGGGTCTACATGTCATCAGGTGTTGCTACGCGCATGCGCTGATCTTCGCACATGCGCACTGCGTTTCAGCGGCCATTTTGCCAACCAAATGTATCCGGCTTTCGCCAACCACGGCTGCAGGCACGACAGTAGCAACCATTCAACTTAACTGACTGTGACAAGGCATTTATTGCAACGTCGCATCTAATGTAACATCAGAAGGTCCACACTGGGTAAAAACCATAGCAATGTAATGAATGTCACAAAGCATTTATAACAAATGGAGAGCTAATGTGACATACCCCCTCCTTGATGGAATGGAACCTGCACCCCCCCAACCCCCCCCACCCCTAGCGCCTTGAGACCCTTACGGGTGAGTAGTCGCGCTTTAACAAACTCCTGATTGATTGATACGAAAACCCACATGGAGAGAATTCCTCTGTATGTACAAAAGGTAATAAAGTCCGCCACAGGTTGAATGAGCTAATGCAGCATCAGCAAATCCACACTAGGGAGAAACCAAATTAATCTACAGAACGCAACATTGGGTGTATTAAAAAAACATCAATTAATATATATGAATGCTCACACATGAGATAAGCTATATAAATGTATTGAATGTGGCAATCCATTCATGAGAAGTGGAGAGCTAACACAATATCAAACGTCCCCACTTAAGACTGCACTGAATGTATCTAGGCATTTATTAGCAAGGGAGAGTTAAAACAAAATCGGAAACCCCAATGGATAAAATCCGTATGAATGTACAGTATGTGACAAGGCTTTTATTAGAACATCACAGTCTATGTACCACCACAAAGTCCACACAAGGCAGAAAAAATATAAATGCACTCCTGCGACAAGGTATTTGTTATAACAGTATGCTAATACGACGTCAGAAAGTTCACACAGGAGAGAAATTATATGAATGTACTTAATTCAACATACCATTTATTAGAAAGACACAGCTAATGTATCATTAAAGTCATGACACAAAGAACTCTTATCACAACAAATGTGTCCAGGAAAACCCTAACACAACACCAAAAAGCCCACCCAGGGAAGAGAACGTATAAATGTACTGAATGTAACAATTCATTTATTGGCAGCGTACGTACAGCTGATATAATATTTTGCAGTCAATACAGATAAGAAAGTCATAACTGTGGAGGATGCATGTCACTGCACTCAGTGTGGGATGGCATCCTTTACAAAGAAAAAGCTAATGCAACATCAGAAAGTCATTACTGGTGAGACACGTGTCCTCCACATAAGAGAGACACCAAAGGAATGTACTGAATGTGACAAAGCAATCACTACAAAGAGATTATTAATGCAACATCTGAAAATCCACCCTGGGATTTATCTGAAGCAACAAATGTGACGATGTGCTGATCATATAGTCAATGTTGTCATAAACAACTTTTTCTTGCAAAGTGTTTAACCCGGCCACCCGGGTTTAAAAAACAGTACTGATTGTGAAGTCTTTCATGTGAAACCGTCATCAGTTGCTATGTCAAAAAATCCACACCTGCACACATATATCCTGGGACAAAATACCTGAACAACATCTGGAACAGAAATGGTGATATTCATTGTAGGTGTCAAAGGATTAGTCAAGAAAAGGTCCCAGAACAACTTAACCCTTTCCGACACAGAGGTGATAATATACAAATTCCAGAGAGCATCAAACTTCAAACATAATGTAAATGTTACGAAAAGCAACAGCTAGAATTCTAGACTAATATGATATAACTACTATTTTCGCTACCTCGTGAGTAGACTGTGCTCTGCTTATTTACTTAGTTATGTGCAATGTGTTCTGCAAGGCCTTCTAGGGCTCATATCCACAGTTTAGGGGACATTTGTGATAATACAATTCAGAGTTTATTATCTAGGATCTTATGTTCAAGATGTTTATTGTTGACATTTTGTTTCTTTTATTGACATTACTGACCGGGAGAGCACAAGTGGAGTTTTGGGTGCAGTTGGAAGTCAGATACCACTGGCCTTAGAGGTGTGCAGCCCCTGAATCGAGTGTGCATCAGGATTATGGTTTCATGTGGGACAGGAGCCATCACCATTTGTATAGACATTGCAGGACAGTTTGCTGCACAATCTGTGAATATGAGAACTCTACTTAGAGCAGTGATTTCAATCCCCTATATCACGTGCAGGTAACAATTGTTTTCTTTATACTTCTGTGCAGTGTATTTTTTAACATGCTAATCTGTAATAAAATGAACATCTGCTGAAAGGACAGACTGCAATCCTATAAGGTTTAACACTCTAAAGCTTCTTATACAGTACAATGTATATTGTTATTTACTTTTCTAAAGCACTTTAATGTCCATTCAGGCTATACCTGTCCAATAGAAAAACAAATAAATAAATCTGTTTGTCTGAATATTGAAAGACAAAGCAAAAATCTCATATCCCAATGAGCCTTGTTCAAAAAGGATAACCTTCATGGCCACCATTGGGGAAAATAAATTGGAGGGGGTTAATGAGGAGGCTCAAACAGAAGAACTTATGTTTAGAGGCCATGGAGAGAGACTAAATGTCAGCAATGTGTACCCCTCCCCTTAGTCTCATAAAATGTGAGCACCTGGTCGATGGACCCCTTCGTTTCTTCCAAAGTGAGTAAATGGTCTAGCACCCTCTTGGTGTCTTGCATTGATATGGATGTGGCAGAAATTCTCTCAATCCCAACCTTTTCTATAATTATTTGTTTATTTTTATTAAGAGTGGTTTATAAAGCGCGAACATGACCCAAAGGTATCAGAGCACTGTACATAGGAAAGGATTGTGTTTGTTACATATAATAGCACAATACAACTTTGAAACAGTTAACGCAACACAAACAAGACCATTTCTAAATATGGATCATATTGCCCTCTAAACCATGCCGTGACAACACAGCACGTGGACCAAACGGTGCTTCTCTGTAGCCAACCCAATCGTACACAAGCACGACAGTTTGCCTTAAATGCAAAGACTCTCCTCTTTTCCAAGAGAGGCACGGACCGTTTAATAACATGGATCTCTTTGTGCTATATGCAACAATTTCGCCATTATTCGGCGCTACACTGTAGCCTACCCAACTATACACAAGCTCGGACCACGAAGGGCCACACGATTACTCTATTAATCAAAAAACAACAAAAGCATATTCTTTCTTCCATTTCCATTCCCTCCCACGGCAGCACCAATACCAGCCACAAACACACAACATACTTTGTGAGTCAAGCTGCTTCTGCAACATAAATGGTTAACAACATAAAACAAATTTCACTATTAATTTAGTATTGTTTCAAACACGTGCATGCATCCGCGTGCCTGTTGTCTGTGTTCATTCTTTCCACAGACGCTATTCACACCAGCAACTGATCACGTACACCTGGCAAACATGAATGGGTATTTAAACGCCATACAGCCTACGGCCCACATCGAAGGAATTCCGATGCAGGCCGCAACAGGTTTGAAAACGGGTGGCAGATCTTGATGAAGTAAGTGGGGATGCCGGGAGGGTGGTCTTTATTACAAGTTGACAGGGGAGACCTTCTCATGGCTCAAGGACTTCCGCATCAGTTATGTTTTGTTTGCTTTTCTTTCCCCTCAACCACACCAGTGTGTGACTAAAGGTTGGGCCCCCTCCCGGAATTCATGGGGCTTTTCACTACAAATTGCAAAGTAAGAGAATGTTTCCCTAATTCGGACACTTTCGTTCTTCTGGCTAATTGATGCCTTATACGCTATTGACTTTTCTGCACAGTAGCGCATTGTCTCTAACGTTTTTAAACCACTTACCGTCACGATCCACTTGCCACCTTCGCACTTTTCTCACATAGAGCACGGACATGATGACATTTAGTCACATTAAATTCATGTGCCTTCTTGAAGCTTTTCACTGTTCTGTGTTTGTTTGTTTGTCTTGTTTTTTCCCACAACAGGAATAAGCCGCTAGAGAAAACCATCCTCTTACATACAGCGCACCTTAGTTAGTGCATCACATATCTGGTCTTAACACCCACCTAGACCATCACCGTTTAACTTCCACTCACATAAGGTCCTGAAGAAAGCCAGTTTTAATTTAAGGCACTGGCTGAAACATGTTGACCACATAGGATATGGGAGTTCTTAAACACCTCCACTCATATCCACCGCCTTGTTTTTAATACTGCCTAAGGCCCACTATTGAAATAGTCCTTTGGCTACTTGGGACCCTAAGGACAGTCTTTTAACCTACACTCTTCACATCAGCACTGCACACTTACTTAACAAAACCCGCTCCGCTGTAGTCAGATGTCGCAGCACACCCAAGGTACACTCGGTGCCTTGGGTGGGACTCAATGATGAAGCATGACACCAACTAGGTTGGTGTGTGAGGGTCTTTATAAAAAACACATGCTTTTTCCTGCCTATTAACAAACACTAGCAGCTTCTTTAGTAGCTAGTTCTCATTGATTTATACATTTACTAGGGGAAGTGAACTAGCCCCTTATTTTCATTTCTCTCCTTTTGATACAAATCAGACCCAGTATTTAAACAGAAAGCCACCAAGTGATTTTTATCCTATTACCTGTTGAACCAGGGCTCTGTTACCTCTATGGCTATGCTGTGGGAAGCGTTTAAACAGTGATTAGGGGTGAGTGCATATTTAAAAATCACAGGATATTAGGATTGCTTGGAGATAGAATGTCATGCCAATAGATATCATTTCGAGAGTGAGAATATGGGAGTTCGTCAACCCAGCCAACACTACCTCAATTAAATCGAAATGGTATGATTCGCTGGTGGGGGCGGCTTGAAACATAGTTGTAATAGAAGCTCAGGATGGCGCACGTAGGCTCCTCCCCACTAAAATGCTTAAGGAATTTACAGTTTTTTTAATGAAACTTCACACTGCTATTGTAAATATTCCTGCACAGGGTATATGCAAGTATCTGAATAGAACGACCCTATCGTCGCATGAACTGTACAAAGAGCGCCACTGTGCACCCCATCACTACTCAAGAGATTGTCCGTGATAAAATCAATGAGAAATGGTTCAGCCCTAGGCGGTGACGGGCTCCCGGTGGAGTTTTATAAAGAATATGCAACAGAAATGTCCTCATTTCTACTAGAAGTGTAGAATGAAGCTTGAGACAGGTATGCTATCCCCAAACAACTGAGAAGCCATTGGGATTACATTACGAAAACCTGATACGCCACCACACAGGTGTAATCAAGCTGCCCATGGTCCCAGAAAAATGTGAAAATAAAATGCTGGCTAAAATTATTATTGCTTACAGGTTACTTCCTCTTTCTTCTGCCTTGCCTGGCCCTGCACGAACAGTCCAATTTCATTTCAGGGTGATCAACTGCTGATAACCTGAGCACACATGTTGCCGTTAATTACCAAATCGACCCAGATAGTTGCAGTGTTTTTAGACATGGCCAAAGTTTTTGAATCCATAGAATGTTCCTTCTTTAACTAATTAAAAGGATGGGAGAGGGAAAAGCTGTGCTTTAATGGGTCACTGTACTATCACCCCCCCAGGCAATAATGAATGTCAACAATGTATTGTGTGCTCCAATATCAATACATAGGAGCACCAGGCAGGGCTGTCCTCTCTCTGCTATCCTTTTTGCCCTAGCTGTAGAGCCACTTGCCAGCCTTCTTCCACCACCACAGAGACCTATAATTAGGTGTGTAGGGTCGTTCTCTCAATGTATGCAGACGACCAGGACCCTGGTGTAATATTCACCTATAATTACTGAAATAACTATATTAGGTAAATGGACTTGATTTAAAAATAGAAATAATTGGTCTAAGTTAGCAATGATGCTTCTAACCAGGCGGACAACTAACCTGAGCTGCAGGTACCACTGAGATGGCAACTGGACGCTGGAAGTTGAGTGTCACTGGGATTTGTCCAGAACAATTAGTGAAAACTATGGGAAGTGCATGACCAAGGTACTAAACAGATCAAAGTGCCGAGATCAGCGCGGGTGACTCGCCTTATGAAGATGGCGCTACTCCCGAAACTGTTGTACCTATTTGAGGATATCCAGGTCCCACTACATCTAAATATTCGCTCTGGCTGAAAATCGGTGTGGGGGAGATGGACAGCCCTGAATAGCGTGGAGCAAGATGGAGATGCCCTACACGCATGGGGGATTCGAGCTCCCAACTTAGAAGCATATTACCTTACGGCCCAGGCACAGTTTAGCCATCAATGCATCCACACTAGACAACCTTGCGACCCCGGTTCCACTGAGTACTGGTCTGTGGCAGAAGGTCAGGCCCCCATGGGGTGAAGTCCTTGCGGTAAGATTCACCTGCGTGGCATGGGATAGGCTGGCTAAACTGGTGGGGAAGGGAAGGCCGTACTCACCAAACTTCCCTCTGCTTCATAACTGTAGATGAGAATGAACTAATCCTGGAGTGATCAGAGGGTTAGGCAGTAGAAAAACTAGCATCATTGGGGGATACCTTCAATATTAACACATTTATCCTGCCATCAGAACAGTGGCAGCTGGTGACATTTTGAAAGTGGTGAGGCGCAAAAGTTGGGTATGACTTATATGTAGCATGCAACGCGAGCACGCTTAATGGACAAACATGGGGTTCACGTTGGTCCTCCCAAGAAATAATTAAAAAACGTTTTGCAAATGGTGCATTGTAAGAACATTTATTTTGTGATTAAGCAAGACTTACAAAGCAGTGGGAAAGTATGGTCTTGAAATATTAAATACATTAAAAACTGCCCCATTTCTTACTGCATTATGTTTAACAATACTGTCTTAAAAACAATATTTGTATTCGTTTTTACTGAGCCAGTTCTTAATACAAACAAATAGAAGTATCGCACATACAACGTTGTATCAGGTACATCGTCATTCAGTAAGCGCGAATATATAAATGATAGAAAGAGAGAATGAGACAGGGAAGAGAAGAGACTGGTGGATTAATAACCATATGCGTCACGGGGGCCACAGCATCCCCAGTCCAGCTGTAAGATGATCCACATTCTCTTACATTTTTTGAGAGATCAAAGACCTCTAACCTTGGCTGTGGCTGCGTTAGCTTCATAGATTGGTCGCATTATTGCCCAGCAATCTGTTACTTTGGGTGGAGATGGGTTGATCCATGCCCTAGCGATACATAAGCGTCTGCTTATAATGAGGATAGAGAATAATGCTCCTATCCTGCTTATATCCCAACAGGATCTCTTTATTGGTTATTTGAAAATCATATCCTAAGTGTTTATTTAAAAGTGAGAGAAGACTGACCCAAAAATGATGAAGCATGAGGCAATCAACAAACATATGAGATAGATCGGCTGCCTAGCAGCTACATTTCAGACAGTAGGATTTGTAAGGAGCTCGAGAAGTTGACTGGTTTGAAATACATTTAGGGTTATAATAGAGCATCCAAAGAGTCCTAAAGTGCTGTAGTTTTAAACTGACAGGGCCACAGATTGATCAAAAACGGTAAGAACCTTCTGCAGTTCGATAACCGTGACTTGGGATCCAAGAAGCCGGCTCCACTTTGAGACCATTTGCATACTGTCATCCTCTGCTGATGGAATAGACTTCTGATAAAACTGGCTAATGGAAATTTTACCAGGAGTCTGGTGGAGAGGTTAGCCAACATTTCTGAAGTTTCATATTGAGTTTCCTGCTTACGTTCAGACAATAAGTAGTCTCTCTCCTGCAAGAGGTTAAAGAAATATTGTGATTGGAGACTAAATTCGTCTTGTAATGAAAGAAACGTCCAAAACCACTGATAATCATAAAGATGGCTTAAGTTACTGACACCCATACGGCCCCATGTTTTCCCTATTTTATCATGAAATATGTCTCGAAACATTGGGTTGCCCCATATGGGAGTATGATAGCTGATAGAGTGTGGGTAAGACATATTTCTTGCAGATTTCTTGCCATATCCGGGTGATGTCCCTGATTATCTCAAATCTCACCCATTTGGAGCAGTTAGGGTTTGTTAGCCGATGAAGTACAAATCCTACCTCAGGGCCACATGCAAGTTGGTATCGAAGAGCAGATACTAAGGCTTCCTACCCCATCAGCAGGCTCTGAATCCAGCCCATGAATAAAGCCCAGAAATATAATTTATAATCCGGAACTTTAAAACCACCTTGCTTATAAGTAAGTTTGATATAACGACTGGCCCGCATAGCCTTCTTATAGCCCCAAAAGAAAGTACCAACCACACTTTCTAGACGTCTAAAAAAGATTCAGGTACCCAAAGTGGTATGGAGCAGAAGAGGTAGATAGATTGTGGCACTATACTCATTTTGATAATATTACAGAGTCCGACTATATTGAGGGGGAGCCGATGCCACTGTTGCAGTTTAGTTACATCTTCCGGCTTGCTACTCAGCCTTACCCCCAGATATGTAGCCGTATTAGTTATTGCTGCCTTGGAGGAGTGAGATTGGAAATTGAGAATTATCTGTGTTTTAGACAGATTCCATATGTAGCCTGAAAATACTCCAAAACTCTCTGCTCTTTCGATATTAACTCTAGGGCCTTTATTGGATCCTCAGAGAAGACAGCAATGTTATCAGCATAAACTGTAACTTTGAGGTTGACACCATTAAGATTAACTGGCTGTTTATCTTTGTTCTGCAGTAGATATTTGATATATGGTTCCATGTACAAAGCAAACAGCAAAAGGGAAACTGGGCAGCTCTGATGTGTCCCCATGTATACAGGAAAGATTGTCACGGAGCTGCCATTCACCATAATCTCGGCTATAGGCTCCATGTATAGTGTCTGTACCAATGCTATAAATCGATTTGCCAAGGCCGAATTCACACATGGTCATCCAGAGAAACTCCCATGTTACCCTGTCAAAAGCCTTCTCGGCATCCAGCATTATCATCCGAATCTGTTCTTTCGTTTTCCCAGCCACATCAAATTCTGCTATTGCGGTGCTGACGTGTGCCGCCGTATCCCTGCCGGGAACAAAGCTGTGTTGTTGGTCCAATACTAGCTCATGAAGAGCTGGTCCAAACGGTTCGCCAGTATCTTGGAAAAGCCCTTAGCGTCTGCATTTAGTAATGAGATTGGACGATAAGAACCACTTTCCTCTGATAGCTTGCTTTTTTTTTTTTTTTAACTCGACAATGTTAGTCATCCTCCAGCGTGCGGGTACACCCCCATTACCTACATGTGTAAATTGAGAAACTCTGGAGCTAGAACCTCCCTGAATACCTTGTAAAATTCCATGGGATTCATATCGTCACCAGCCGCTTTCCCAGGGGGCAGTGCGCTGATTGCATCTTCTACCTTCGCCCAGCGTGATATCTTGCTCCAGGGTAGCCTTCTGCTGAGGCTCCAGTTGGGGTCGGTGACTCTCCTGCTGCTTGTATTCCATGATACTAGCATGTCCAGAGCAGGACGGCTTACTATAGACAACTTGATAGAAAAACATGAATTGCTCAGAGATCGATTGTGGATGCCCGTATGTCCCTCCTTCTTTGCCTACGATATGCTTTACAATAGAACAAGCCCTTTTATCAGAGATCTGACGCCCAAGGATGCTACCCACCTTCTTGCTATATTCATACTAGAGCATGTTATCCTTGTGGTAGCTGGCTGCAGCTTTTTCCACTAGTCCTCTATTAAGAATAAGCTGTTTCACAATAAGCCTAAGATACACCATTTGCTCATTTGTATCCCTTAAAGCCATTGCCTGCGTGTGCTGTATTTCTAGATCTAAGCACTCCTTCTGGTTGTGACCCATTTCCTGCAGCAGGGAACTATTTTTATTTGAAGATAAATTGCAAAGTCACCCCTCTAATATATACTTTTGTGCAGTCCCAGACCACTGCAGCCTGGGAAGATCCTTTATTAATCTGCAATAATTCAGCAAGACTTCCTCTAAAATGTGATATGTATTCTAGATTAGTAAGAATATGTTGTGGGGAAAGAAAATGGGCGCTGATTTCTCCTACCTTCCTGCCTTCGCACCATCAGCATGATAGGGTTATGGTCTGATGTGATCTTGGGACATACCAACATATGAGCATTTGCAAACGCGAGCCCCTTAGTAACAATCATATTAATTTGTGAGCATTGTTTGTGGGGTGATGAATAGTAGGTGAACCCAGGTGTATCAGGAAACAATGTCTTAAGGGGTATTTTATGTTTCCGTCCTCAAATGAATAAATCACATTTTCTTACCTCTCCTGTTCCTTTTCAATCGTGAAACCGGCCCTTAGTTCAAGTAGACTGGTGAGGAAAGTTATCTAATAAAAAGCTGAAGCTGCCCATGCGCGCACAGAGACCTTTCCAGCCAGATTCATTCCCAGTGGTGAGTTATGTTGGAGCGGGCAAGCCTGTTTTTACGGGCTCGGCGACGTCACCACTTCATCAGAAGTGGGGAGGAGCTGCCAGCCGTATAGTTACGGGGTTTCTGGCTCATGCCGCAAAAATTCCTCTGTGCTCGTGCTTTTTCAGTGCTTTATTTTGTCATCTGAATGGTGATTGGTCCTCGCGGTGCTGTATGTTTAGTAGTCTTGACGCGATAGGGCAAATATTTTTTTGTCCGCCATTTTTGGCATTTTCTGTGCGGTTTCGCGCACGGCAGTCCATTAATCTTAATTAGGAGCTGTCAGGGTGGCGCGATAATGTAATGCAGATGTTGTGGGCGCGTTCACCAGACTGCAGTGAATGGCGCGCGTTCGTGCTTTTCCTGTGTTCTCTTTCCGGGGAGGTGGGAGGGGCGGGAGCCCTAGCACTTTCTGCAGGAGGGGGCGCAGCACGAGAAGGAAGATAAGAAAACGAATCCAGGAACGCTACCAATTAGTTATGACACACAATTATTCCTCAATTACCCTGGTTTATTTAAAAAACGCAGCGGCTCCTTTCAAATTCAAAGCCTGTGAACATGTTCTGTCCCTGCCGGGTGCCTGCCACTGTACTCCCGTCTCCGAGGCGCGGCACATATAGCGCCCATGGAGCGGGCATTCAGCAGCAGGGGCGCTGGGGCGGTCACTGGTGGAAGGAGGCCTAGCCCAGCTGCAGCCACGAACAGCACAGAGCCCAGGGGTAACACCTCACTGCAACTGAAGTGAGCGGCAAAAGTAGTGACGGAGCCCTGGGCCGCGGCTGTCAGTGTTCACAAGCGCACACGAGAGACACTACTAGTGACAGCCCGAAATCTAAACAGCGACACTGCGGTCGTAGGTGCACACACTGTGATACTCAGTGCGGTACTCACATGCAAGATGAAGTTTGGCAGCATCGTGAGTGCGTGCAACTGCAAACAATCCTCTACCAGGCCGAGGCACTTGCACAAACCAACACACACAAGGACAAACATCCAGGTGAACGGGGTCATCGAAAGGAGCAGGCACACAGCCTCTTGTATATGTACGAACAACCAAATACACAGGGATCTAAACACAGCCAGACAACCAATTACAGGAGCGAATATTTACAGGCAAAGTCAGTTAAACTGTACCTTACATAAACAACAACAAGCAGGCATTCAGTCTTATGGATGAATGAAAACAGCTGGGGCTCAACCACAAATATGTCATTATAATGTCCGGTTCACAGCACCTCCAAAGATACATACTAAAAAGTAGGCGTGTAGCCTCACACATTTGTACAAACAACCAGGTACACAACTCCGCATATTTCGTTGTGCAGACTAAGTGCGCACCCTATACAAACATACACACAATATCATGTAAAATATTCACTAACACACACACACACCTGTGCAGAACCAACACCATGCAGTGAGGACTTGCCTTACGTCACAGTAATCAGTTCTGAAAACAAACTTATTCAGGGAGGGGGACGGGTGAAGGGACGTCTTTTCTGTCAGCTGTTATAGCGCCTAGGGGCAATTCATTTTGATGCATGCTCGCAGAGAGGAAAGACACTAAGGAAGCACTAAGCAGGCATTGCTGAGCAGAGGTTGCGTCTCCAGTTCACAAGACCCGGGACCTTTCAAGAGCACGACATTCACATATGTGTTTCAAATTGTTTAATGCGCTCGCTTTCTATCGCTTCTATTCTATCCCTATATAGCTTCTCTCTCCGCCCAGCCTCTCTTCTCGTTCTCTTTCTCCACCCACATAGTCTTCGTTTTCTCTCTCACTTTAAATTTTCCACAAGCATAACAAAAGATGGTCAAATTTGCAGTGGCGCGTTATACAGAGCAGCATCTTTTATTCAAGGTCTTTCTTTTCCTTTCTTCCATACACACGTCGCTTCTCCCCCTTCCCCTCCCCCACCGTCTCATTCGCGTGCGCTCTCTTTCTCTCGTTCCTTCTCTCACCCCCTGCTACTTTTAGTCTCACGTTGTCACTTTAGCTCAGTTTCTCTCCCGTTCTCGCTCTCTTCCACCCCCAATGTTCCACTTTCTTTTTCTACTGCACTTTTATTGTAGTCTTTCTCGCTCTCTCAGTCTCTCCGCGTCTGTCTCTCTTTGTCACTCCATCGTCCCCTCTCTCTATCTGTGTCGCTCTCCAGTGGCAAGGCAAGGGTGCCACGG
Organism: Lissotriton helveticus; assembly: GCF_964261635.1. Taxonomy (NCBI): domain Eukaryota; kingdom Metazoa; phylum Chordata; class Amphibia; order Caudata; family Salamandridae; genus Lissotriton; species Lissotriton helveticus. Next base: position 2,123,168,372 of record NC_136067.1, on the reverse strand, counting down.
GTCATGAAATAGGGAAAATGGTTCCCCCCTCAAACTAGGGTGACCAACTGGCATTGGTGCAAATTCTGGACGGTGAGTGTAAAAATTCAGGACAAAGGGTCGAAATTCAGGACACAAATTCAGGACAGGAGGTCAAAATTCAGAACAAAACTACAGGACAATTGGATACGTTTTACAGACACATCAGAGGTCGCGCAATAGTATAGAAGTAAGCCCAGCCATATCCAAACATATTCAACAATTTGCAAACCTATCCATCATGTATCCTTCCATTTATTATTTCACTCACCCATCCCCTCATCCATCCTTTCACTCATCCATCCATTATCCATCCATCCACCCTTTCACCCTATCCATCTGTAAACTCATCCATCCACTCTTCTACCCATCCATCCATCCATTCACTCATCCATCCAGCCATTTACCCTTTCACCCATCCAGCCATCCTTTCACTTACTCATCCATCCACCCAGTCACTCATCCTTCCACCCTTCCACTCTATCAGTCATCCATCCATCCTCCCTTTCTCTCTCCATCGACCATTTCACTTAGCCATCCTTCCTTCCATCCACCCACCCATCCATCCATCCACTCATCCACTCATGAATCCATCCATTGACCCTATCACTCATCCATCCTTTCTCTCATCCATTTATCCTTTCTCTTCTTTACTCATCTATTCATCATTTTGTCCATCTACCCTCCCTTTCACTCACTCATCCATCCTTACATCCACCCTTTCACTCATTCGTCCATCCATTCACCCTTGCATTTATCAATTCATCAATCCATCTATCATTTCACTTATCCATCCACCCACTCACTCATCATCCACCTTTTCACTCATCTATCCTTTCACTCATCCCTCCACCTTTTTACCCATCCAGCTACCCTTCCACCCATACATCCAGCCATTTACCTTTTCTCTCTTCCATCCTTCCACTCACTCATCAATCCATCCATCCTCTCTCCCTATCCATCTATTCAATCTTTCATTCATTCATTCACCCTTTCACTAATTCATTCAGCCATCCACTCATATAAATTTTGAACGGAGCCTTTTTGACAAGAGGCCCATCAAGAACTTCACCCTCGCTGCATGAGCCACTCCAGGACTGGGACAGAAGCCACCCAGGGCAGAGACAGGATCCACCACAGGAGGGGGACAGGAGCCATCACAGGCGGGGCAGGTGGGGGGGACAGGAGCCATCACTGGGGCGGGGCAGGAGCCATCACAGGAGGGGGAACAGGATCCACCAGAGTGGGCACAGGGGTGGGCATGCAGTATTCTTGTATCATCTTGGCCTCTTCCAGGGTGGGGTAGGGCTCCTCACCCCCTCCTGGTCAAGACATCGAGAAGAGAGGCTCTTTCCAAAATGTTAGTTTTGCCATCCCCCACTGTGATGTACAGTACTTACAGGAGATGCTCCAAGAGAACTGATTTAACTGATTGTGCTCCATACTTTGTTAATCAGTGTCGGTGTGATTGTGCCATTTCTTAATGTTATTACATTAAGACTGCATGTTAGAAGAACCCAGGTTTGTTTAAAATTTAGTGACAGTATTTAAGCTCTGTGAAGCGAACCAGTGCTGCGCAGTGTAATCAGGGCCGGTTCTAGTATTTTTGGGGCCCTGGGCAGAAATGGAATGTGTGAAGCCCTCCTTAATCACAGAGACATGGCGCATTCAGTGCTGTTTGCGTCTGAATAGATGCCCCTGCTCCTGAAGCTGCCGCCCCTCCCTCTCGGTCACCTTCGAGCACCTCTTAACAGCTCATCAAGGGCTGAAGGTGTGAGGGTTGCCACCCCGCTGTGCCTCTCCAATGCTGCGGGTTATCTGAGCTTTGCATCAGAGTCATGAAGGGAGGAGGGTGGAAGCTGTGCCGGCTTTAGGGTAGTGCGACCGGTGCCCGGGGTTAAAATTACGGACAAATGGCGTCCGTTAAAGAATCCTTCACGGACAGACGGCCGAAATTACGGACTGTCCGTGAAATTTACGGACGGTTGGTCACCCTACATCGAACTGTGATTCAGCAGCAAAAAAAGCTGCCATGATGGAGCAGTGGAGAACCCTACCCCTCACGCCCCTGAGTCCACGTGCCAATGCAACTGCAGCGTTATTGATAGACGCGGTCTGCCCCCTCCTCTGCGCCCCTCTCTTTCCTTTCTCTTTCAGAGGCACACACACGCGCTGCACTGAGAGATATGCAAGCACGCAGCTCAGCACATGGGGGGGCGTTTAGACCTGTCCTTGCAGGTGATATTCTGGCACACGGGAGATGCAAAAGCGCCCGAGGCACGAGCTATATCAGCGCATAACTATTTCCGTGCACAGAAGTGATATACATACGGCATACAGAACACACGCATCTAGCCATGCACGAGACACACCGCTTATACAGAGGCGTGTCGCGCGCACACAAATACGCGGACACCCACATTTTGGGAGAGAAGTTCCATTATAAGATTCATTTTCTAGATACCACAAGAATCCATCTGCCTTTCTAGTCATTTGCACTTTGTTCAGACTCTCCCCTATATATTTTCACTTATACACCCATGTATTTCTCACCACACTCTGTTCGGAATTTCTTTCAGCAGAACAAAAAATTAAAAGAACTTAAAGATGTACGTGAACAGATTGCTGATGCGGTTTGCTGGGTGACGTCGTCAATAAGGTAGGTCCGTGCGAAAAGGCGCATGCTACCAAAATCTGTGTGGACTCTGATGGATACAGATTTGACATGCAGTGAGGCAGGCTCCCGTTTTTATCTTCCCTAATTTTGATTAAAAAAAACAAGTTCTACTTCGCAGTAAAATCAGCAACTGACAATGCTCCGAAGTTGCAAGACTAACAGCAAGAGCGGTGAATTTTATATTCGCTATACGACCGTTTATCCTTGTAATGTCGATAAAATTAGTTATATGGCGTTGGGCAAATCACTTCGTGTTGTACTGTGACTTAAAAGCAGTAAGAGCCATGTTGTGAACCGCTTATTATAGTTATTGCGGGTAACATTACAACGGGTAGTGCCCGGAAGACCCCCCCTTACACGCGTCTAATGCCACATGCACGTATGGCTGTCACGAAAGATTGAAGCCTGCAGGTTCCTGCGGCCTCTCCAAAGAATCTGTACTTTTGTTAAATCTCTGGGGCCTTATTTATGAAGGCCTTGCGCCGCCGGTGCGTCACTTTTTCCCATTTTAAAAGTGGCGCACCGGCGGCGCAAGACCTTCATAAATAAGGCCCCTGGTACGTTCTCCTCGGATCAAAGCTCTCTGCTAGCGACACACTGTGCGCGGTGTCACGAGCAGAGCTTTCAAATCTGTCTCCGCTCAGTTATAGGCCATTTTTAAATCCATTTGACAAGCTCGGGCTATAACCGGATTCGATTCATTAGCGATATGATCTTGCAGGCAATAGAAGTGCTTGGTTCAAGCAAATTGTTTCTCTGTCATAAAGGAGGGGATACAACCTTCTCCCACAAGCCTTGGCATATTTTCCTGGCTTTGTGAAAAATGCAGCTCAATTGTGCCTCCTGGATTCGCGGCTTCTAAGTGCAACTAACCCCAAGAAATGTAAATAGGGGGTTCTAGCGAATGATTTTGCACACACCATCTTTGACACGAAACCAAAGATTTAACTCGCACAACCATAGGCAATAAAATATCACAGAAAGGGAAATTATCACAACTTTACATTTTGTGTATCTTTTTATAGACAGGAAATGGTAAAGTTCCCAACCCTCCAGATGGCACAATTTAATCTCGGCCATTACCTGCTATCCAAGGTATAGGGGTGTCAGCTTTCCTAGAGGTCACTTTTCAATAATTCACCTTTTTAGTGAAGTATACACAAGTAGTATATAGTGATACCTTCACTTCAAACTCTGGCCTTAAATTTGACAGCTCCGGCCAGGAATCCTGGCCTTAAATGTGATGGTTCTAGTCTTAAATATGACAGGCCTAGTCCTAAACTTGTGTCTGGAAATTTGACAGCTCTGGCTGGAAACCATGGCCTTACATTTTGACAGGGCCTGGGCGCAGGCTGTTGGCCTTAAACAGGCCTGGTTTTAAAAGGGGGTGACATGTAGGGATATTCCCAAGAAGTAATAGGTATGGATGCAAAACATGAGGCAATTGTGTATATGTTTAAAAGTGCATAGGAAAAAGTGCGTGCATGTAGGCTGGAAATGTCTGTGCATGTTTAAAACTGGGGGTGTGTATATGTTTAAAAAGTGCATAGGAAAGTGCGTGCATGTAGGCTGGAAATGTCTGTGCATGTTTAAAACTGGGGTGTGTATATGTTTTAAAAGTGTATAGGAAAGTGCGTGCATGTAGGCTGGAAATGTCTGTGCATGTTTAAAACTGGGGGGTTGCAGACAGCTGCTGAGCAGGCCTGAGTCCCCAGCCCCAGTGTGTGGAAGGTGTTTTTTTATGTTTGAAAAAAGGGTCTTTCTGTAGAAGTAACTGATTGTAACAGGGGAGCTTTAAATGTAGTTGTTGGGAAACCCATAGGATGTTTTAAAAAGCACAAAACATGTTCACTTTTCCCAGGGAGGCTTGGGCCTGTTATAAAATAATAAACCACAGCCACCCTGAGCTTTGAGATGTTGAAAAAGACAGATGTCGTGTAGAGGTAAAGCTTCCCATGAGAACCTGAAACAGGGTGCCAACTGTTAGGATGTAATTCACACACCTCCAAAGCCCCTGGTCCCAAACTTGAGGCAGGAATTTTGATAGTTTAGGCCCAAACTTGATGACTCTGGCTGGAAAGATGACATGTGATGGGTTTAGTGCTGGGACAAGAGCCTGTTCCCGGGGGTCCCTACTTCCCAGGAGCAGGACCAAACAGTTTTAACATATGAGGCCCATTATAAAAATGTCTAAAAGATTTAGATATGTTTTCGAAGGCCACCCCAGCACCGGCTCAGCACAGATAGACCAAGAGTGTAAGTAACAGATGTATACAGCATAATGTACAAGGATAGAAAAAAAAGTTCCCGTCCAAAGACCCCCATGACATTGTTCTAAACCCCTCAAGTCATAAAGGGTGTGGGGGCTTCTAATTAGCATGCATGGACAGGTATAAAAAGGCCCCCTTAAGGAACACTGCCAAACACCCATTCAAAAAACTCTGGGAGCGACTGGCGTGGATTGCTTTTTGCTGCACCTTGTGGACTCCTTCACCAACAACCAAGTCAAGAAACCTTTGGGGATTGCCTGGCCTGGATTGTTTTTTTTTTTGCTGCACTTTGAGGATTTCTGCACCAACAAGCCCTTCAACACCCTTGGGGAGCGAGTGGATTGTCTTGGAGTCACAGCGCCAACCCTTGGATCTTAAGGCAAGAATGGACCTGAGCAACTTCTCCCAAATTGAAGCCGCCTGTGACAATTTAAGGAAGGTAAATAAAGCATGGCGCAAGGATGTATGTGTATGTGGTATTTAAAGTATACAAAACTGTAGTTTTGAAAATGCTAAATAGTACTTTGTAAACTGTTAATGTTTAAGGCGTTGCAACATGTTTAATGTGAATAATGGTGCCAATGAAGTTTTTTACAAGACGTGAAATGTAAATGTATTTAAAATGAATAAAGGCGTTGTTGAAGGTTTGAGTTTAAAGCTATGTGTATGTATTTAATGTTAATAGAGGCGGTGTTGGTGGGCTGGCGCAGAGTTTGCAGGGTTTGTATTTAAGGGGCATAATGTTGTAGGCTTTAGGAGGGTACATGCAGAGGGGGAAACGTGTATTTTACAGAGCCTAGAAACATTTTACCAGGATGCTGTACATTTAATGCTAATAAATGTTAAAGGCTTTGAGGTGTTAGTATTGCAAGCTTACCAGAGGGTCTTTAAATAATATACAATGCATACAATTTCAAAATAAAGAAAGCATTATTGTACTCACCAAGCCGCTGTTTTGAGGGTCAGAAGTATTGGTCTGGATCCTTAAAAGAGTCTGCATGGGGGTCCTTCAGTATGCTTGGAGCAGCTGAGGGGGCTCTGGGGCAGGGTTCCATGGTCCTGGGTTTTGGGGTATGAGGCCCTTTTAAAATAAGCCCCGAGCCCGCTTCTCCATGGCGCTGCTCGGGGGTACGATGGGGCTGTGAGGCTGTCCCGGGGGCTCTGTGGGGGCCCGAGCTCATACTGTTTGCCGCTTTTATTTTAATAATCAAATACCCCCGAGCCCGCTTCTCCATGGCGCTGCTCGGGGGGTGCTGGGGCGTGGGCTGTGTGTCCTCGTGGCTCCTGGGCCCCGAAAGCTGCTTCTTTATGTTTAAAAAATACCCCCCCCCCCCGAGCCCGCTTCTCAATGGCGCTGCTCGGGGGTACAATGGTGCTGTGAGGCTGTGTGATCGGTGGGGCTCCGTGCCCTGAATGCTGCTTCTGTCCCGATTTTTTTTTTTTAAATGCCCCCGAGCCCGCTTGCAGATGGCGCTGCTCTGGGGTGTTGTGGTGTAGGGGCTCTGCTGGCCTGTGGGGCTCCGGGCCCCCGATGGCCGAGTTTGCCGCTTTAAAAAAAAAAAAAAAATGCCCCCGAGCCCGCTTTACCAAGGCGCTGCTCGGGGGCTCTGAGGCGGGTGTCTGCTGGCCTGTGGGGGCTCAGGGCCAACAAGTGCCGAGTTTGCCGCTTTTTTTTTAAATAAAAAAAAAAATGTCCCCGAGCCCGCTTCAGCAAGGCGCTGCTCGGGGGTGTCTGGGGCTGGGCTCCGGTGCTGTTGTTCTCAGCCGTAGGGTCCAGGGGGCATTTCCAAGGAGCCCACGTGGATCCCTACGGCCGCGAGGCATGGCGGCGGAGAGGCTTCCTCAGTGACTGCAGGGATAGGTCCGCCCCCTTCCAGTGATGTCAGCACTCGTCACTGTAGGGGCGGGCCTTGCCCTACAGTCCCGGTGTGTGTTTTTTTATTTAGCGCAAACTTTACCCGATGGTGTCACAGCACTTTACATATTACAGGCACATAAAAGATACAAACAGAAAAAAAAATGCATGTAGGGGCTAGCTTTGCACAGCAGCCCCGGTGTGCATGTTTTTTTAAATATTTTATATAGCGCAAACTTTACCCTAAGTAGGCAGAGCGCTTTACATAAGCCCCAGTGCAAAATGTAGCGCACACGAAGGTGTCAGAGCGCTTCACAATAGGAACGAAAATTACACGGGCGCAAAGTATAAAAGCAAACGATAAGTTACATGAGGTAAAAGTGACAATTGTGAGCAAACAAAATACATGAGATAGCAAGTGGTGCATTACATGAGGCAAAAGTGTGCAAATTATAAGCGCAAACGCTACATTACAGGCTGCAAAAAGTGGCATGTGTGCAAGGTACAAGAGAAAACAAAGTGCCATTAGAGGTATAATACTGTAATAGAAGGCAGACACTCCAGCATAAGAATAAGCGCTATGTAGGCAATTGTGGCGCTGGCGCAAGTATCAAAAGCCTACCAAATGTGAGAGGTATTAAATAATGTGTTACAAGAGATAAGTGACATGTTACAAAAGAGTGCCAAACACATAGGCGCAGTGGTTGCAAGGTAGGATGTTGGTGGTACATTAAGTAATTTACCCAGAATTACAGGATATGGAGCAGGGTGTTTCTATTTATTTTAAAAATGTCTGCTAACGCTATCCCCAAGGTGCATAACTATTACAATACATGCTTTTGCGCTGTACAGTCACCCCTTTTTTAAACATATGTTTTAGCGCAGCACATGCAACGCTTTTTAAAAAAAAAAATATGTGTTGTGGCAGCCACCCTTGTAAAATGTATACCTGAATTGCTTGAAGTTGTGATACGTGTGTTTAAGAAAGGCGCTTTTAAAACCGCTGCTTTTTTTTTTTAATGTTGTTTAATACAGATGCAAGACTCTGCAAAAGCAGCGTTACCATTGTACCCCCGGCGCTGGACACCCATCTAATAATTGGAAACGCCGTAGACTTGACAACCCCTCAGCCAGGTATATATATAAATATATATATATTGAGTTGTGTAGTTCTATGTAGTGTTGTACACCAATCTCTCAGAAGTTTCTTTTTTTTCTAATATGGGTCTCATGTATGTATACTTTTACAGCTTATGATCCCGACCTACAACAAGTTTTTGAAGATCTTATGGTGTACCTCGAAGCTCAAGGAGCTCTGAACAGTGTGCAAAACACTTCAGTTCCCACATGTAAATAAAAAGACCCCTGTTAAACTGTCTAAGATGCTGGGGAGTTGGAGGGTAGGCCCGAGTCCTGACCCTGAGGGTGTATAGGGGGACTACTCAGAAAGATGACTAAGGTTGGGTATTATTTTTTCTTTACAGGCACCCCCACGTTATGCCCGAATGGCGTCGAGGTACAAGAGGCGGCGCGAGAATCAAAAGAAAGCCCTTTGAAGAGGAAAGCTTTACCTTCTAAAGTGGGACCACCGTCAAAGAAAGGAGTTGCAAAAAGACCTCTATCAGGTGTGTTTGTTACAAAGGGTGTGAAAAGTACTAGCGGTGTTACAGACTCTCAAGCAGAAGGGTACAACGACTTGTAGCAAGGCCTATATAAAAAGGTGGCTGTGTAGAACTTAGGATTGTGCTGAGTGTATGTGTTCTTTTATGCTTTCTCTAACATATATATTTTTTCTGTTTATATTTTAGAAGCGGCTCAGAAACATGCTGCTGAAGAGAGGTCGGCGCAGCCCTTAAGGGACATAACAGCAACCGTCCAGAACAACAGAAGCGCTACTAAAGGTGTGAGTAGGCGTGTACGCCACGAAAAAGTCTCTGCGCACTACACACCAAACATGATGAACAATCCTCTACAACAATCTATTCTGCACAGGGGTGGAGTTAGCACTGGCGGAGTCTTTACAAACACAGATAACACAGGGCAGGGTCTGTGTAAAACAGCTACAGTGGGTCTGGGCCCTCTCATCGTATCAAAAGGGAAAGGTGTCTCAAACACGGCCGCCCTTAAGAAGAAACATAAGGACTCAGAGAACCTTCCCAACCCTTTAAAACGTGTGAAGTCCTCCAAGGTATTCACAGAGCCCCAAGCAGAACCCTTAAACTTAAAGAAGACGGCTCCGATGCTCCCAGAGGTCCAGGCAAAGCCCTTAAGCCCCGAGAAGAAGAAACCTAGGACCCCTGAACCCCATGATAGCCCCTTAGACCTATCTGTAAAAAAAGACTGTTAAACCCTTGAATGAGGCCTATACACCCGTGAGCCCCAAGGAGGCGGTAGTTGTACCTGGGGGTGTAGAAGAGATGGCGCCGCCACAGCCCCCTAAAACATCGCGCCTCTCAAGAAAACATCTGAAGCTGAAACCGGGGGTCCCTAAGCTACAGTTAGCAGAGGCCCTCGGTAACCCTAATGCAACGCCGGATCCACCCAGCATCCTGGAACCACAGACAGTGCCAAATAAAATAACTGTGCATGTAGAGGTGCACGCCCCTGAACAGCCCCCAAAGCCAATTGTAAGTGTGCAGGCCCAGCCTAGGGTCTCAATGGGTGATAATAATACGCAACCCCTAGAAGGTCCTTCTATCGTGAATACCAACGCTCTTGAGGTGATGAGGGGGATGGTAGACAACCTAGGTAGAACCCCGGTAGCTAGGACCCATGATTACAACGACAGCTCCTCACAATCGTCATACCCTTTGTCCCCTAGTACCCCTCAGGGGGCATACGACCCCACCAGCCCCGCTGCCAACACCGTGTACAGTCCCGTGTCCAGCCCCGATGCCAACACCGTGTACAGTCCCGTGTCCAGCCCCGCTGCCATCCCCGTGTACAGTCCAGTGTCCAGCCCAGCTTCCAGCCCCGTGTACAGGCCCGTGTCCAGCCCCGCGGCCGTCATAAGCCCCACACAGCCCTCAGCAATAAGTGTGGATGACAAGACCACGGGGGCCCAGGGGGTACAGCCGAGTTTGCCATACAAAGTTTGCAATGTTCCGTTCCTGTCCGCCCCAGGGCGTTCGCAGGGGGTCCCTATTTCCAGAACACTAGCGGAACAGGATTTACAGAATGGTGCTAAGACTGTTAACAGTATAGAGGGTCCTGAGGCGTTGCAGCCCTTTATAAGGCCTCGCAAGGTGGGGCCCTCTAAGCAGGCGCAAGAGGGGTCTGTAAACACATATGAGGTATTTGCGGCTCATGTAAAAGAGATGCAGATGGCTGTTCGAAAACTAAAACGCCAGGCGCTCGCCGCAAACCTAAAATGGGGGGTGGGGATGACCAAGACCCTGTACACAAGTATGGCCCATCAGAAGATCGTGGAAAGGGTTGGGGTGTGTAAAAAAGTGATCATCCAGGAGTGTCAGGCGGCTGTGGCAGACATACATGCTATACGGGCGTGACTATGGCAGCACCGGCCCCTAAAGACCCCCACAGCCAGTGGTGCTCATGAGAGGCCCCCAAAATATACCCGTAAGGTCCAGAGGTTAGTGACAAAGTCTGTACCGCTTCTTAAGACTGCTCAAGCAGCGCCCATCTGATGCCTCACAACCCTTCAAACAAGACAGCCCTGTTTCCCTAGACCCCTTCAAACAAGACACATCTGTTTCCCTAGACCCCAGTGTTTCCCTAGACCCCTTAAAACACTGTACCATAGTTTCAAGACCAGCTCCTGAAACATATAAACGAACACTTCACCACCGACAATACATAGGTGCAGGGTCTAACATACCCAGGGTCGGGCCTTGAATTTGAATTTGAATTTAAAAAGCTTATATAGCGCATCATACACCATTACGGTTTCTTGGCGCTTTGGCGGCTTACAATAAAACAGAACTGGGCCATTTAGAGGGGAAAAGCCTGAGCAAACAAAAAAGTTTTCAGACCCTTGCGAAAAAGGGGGTATTGTTTTAAAGCTCGAAGGTGGTCAGGCAGGGAGTTCCAGAATACAGGAGCTAGGAAGGAAAAGTTGGAACCTCCCCATTTTTTCCTGATGAAACGAGGGACTAGCAATAGGGACCGATCAGACGAACGGAGTTGTCTGACGGGAACGTAGTTGGTTAGAAGGGAGGAAATGAAAGCCGGGGCCGTTCCCTGTCGTGCCTGAAAGACCATGCACCCCATCTTAAAAAGCGAACGTTGCCGGACAGGCAACCAGTGCAGTTCCTTCAACAGAGGTGTAGAATGATGGAACCGGGGAAGGCCATAAACCAGCCGGGCTGCTTGATTCTGCACAAGCTGGAGTTTACGTAGGCTATATGCCGGGATGCCGTTGTAAAGGGCATTGGCATAGTCTAGCCGGGAGATGACCAAGGCAGACATTATGAGTTTTAGTGCCAGAGGGGAAAAGAAACGGGAAACAATACGAATAGTTCTAAGCATAAGAAAACAAGAAGAAACAACAGCACCAACCTGTGAATGAAGAGTGAGCTGGTTGTTAATTTTTATGCCCAGTGTTTTTACCGTAGAAGAAGGAAGGGGGGAGGAACCAAGAGTGAGGGGCCAAAATGCAGAGTTCCAGGGACTGGGGGAGCCACCAGTAAGCACCAACTCGGTTTTATCCGGATTGAGCTTCAGATGATTGTGGCTCATCCAGTCCCTGATAAAAATCATAATAGACTGAAAATTGGAGATAGCGTGAGGGGAAGAAGAGAGGTCAAAGACCAGCTGGAGGTCATCTGCATAATTAAACACAGCGACCTCCAGCTGCTGAAGTGCAAAAATAGGAGGATAGATATAAAGATTAAACAATAAAGGAGAAAGAGAGGAACCTTGGGGAACACCACAAGTGACCTTCAAAGGGTCTGCCTTGAACTCTCCCAGCCGGACCGCCTGAGTGCGATCCCGCAGGAAGGACGAGAGCCACACTAGTGCTGACCCCCCGATTCCCGCCGCTCCGATACGTGAAAGCAAGATGGAATGGTCCACCGTATCGAAAGCGGCGGAAAGGTCGAGGAGCACCAGGGCTTGATGTTTATTTTGCTCCCGACCCTCCCTGAGGGTGTTTAGGACCGACACCACCACAGACTCGGCCTTTGAAGGGGGTAGGGGGGATGGCTTTAAAACTCCAAGCACAGCAACATTCAGAAGGACCTAGGGGTGGAGCTGTAGCGGATGCCTCCATGAACAAGGCGTACAACGACACCGACCTACCTGTTCAGATAGGCTGGGGCATGGTGTCTAGAAAAGCCTGGGCGCGTAAAAGAAAAAAAAAGTGGCTTAATAGTACAAAGCAACGCAGGCGCTTAATAAATAAGCTAAAGAAGGCTAGAATATGCGCTACCTGCAGGTTTACAAGGACTCCTGAGACAGGTCCCACCATGACCCCCCAAAATGACACAGCAGAGAACACCTCCGCAATTCACACTCCTACTGATGAGGGCCCTGAGCCCTTGTTTTTTAGAGAGTGTTAGAAGTTACACTCGCAATGTAGAGAGGTTTAGGGCCGTAGAACACTATGAGGAGTTTAGATTTATTAACCTCCATCAAATAACATCATCCGACCATGGTGTTCTGGCTATACATCAGGCTGTGCAGGAGCTCATAGAAAGGTTGTTACACAATGTGGGGCCTAATGACTTTTTCTAACTCCGCTTCCAGGGGCAGGGTTTTGACACTCCGTTGTTCACCAGGCGGAACGCCCGAGATGTTTTTGACGCTGTGCAATTTTTAGAAAACCTCTCAAGGCTTTTACAGAGTAAGGCTGAACTAGTCGCCTATGGCACTTTTAGAGTCATAGCCCTCATTGTACGGGGGCGTGAGGGGGGTGTTTCCAGACCTTTAAAGAGCATACTCTACAGTCAAATAATTGGTAAGAAACAAAGGTGGCTGCTCAACTTTAACAGCCCCTCTGCCAACACATGTCTGGCGGCCAGCATCGTGGGGCTGCTGATGGCTCGCAAGACCCCTGACGCTGTCATCATGTCTAGAGCTGCTGAAGCCCATGAGGTTCTTGAAATACCTCCTGACCAAATGGTCGGCTTTGGCGATATAGGTCTTTTTGAGAACTATTTTGCCGTGACGGTGAAAGTTCTTCATCACAACGGTTCCTGGAAGTACTTTACAACCGGGGGCCCTGTGAGAAACAAGACCGTATATGTCCTCCACGCCGAAAATCATTTTTACGGCATCTTGAACCTTAAAGGTTTTCTGGGGTCCAGGTATGTGTGCGCCTACTGTGACCATATATACAGCAATAAAACATACCACCAATGTGAAATGCATTGCAAGATGTGTCAGAGGGACGGCTGTATAGAAGACGCTACCCTGAAGGTGAGGTGCGGCACATGTAGGATGTTTTGTCGCTCGCAAAACTGCTTGAGCATACACGAGAAATCTTTCACATGCGTCCCTAAAAAGGACTGCAGTGAGTGTGGGCGGTATGTGGCAACGGATCACAAGTGCAAAGGTATGATATGTCCCCGATGTCATGTGTCTTACGAGTCAGGCACCAGCCATCAGTGTTATATGGTTAAAGGTCTACCTCAGACCAAGACCGAGGACTATATAGTGTTTGATATAGAGTGCACACAAGAGACGGGGGTACACCAGCCTAACTATATTTACGCCCACCATCTAACTTCCGACGACAGCTGGGAGTTTGAGGGACGAACGTGCGTTGGTGATTTCCTGAGCACTTTCATTCAAGCCAAATTCCAAGGATATACCATGCTCGCCCACAACTCGAAAGCCTATGACTCCTTCTTTATTCTACGAGACATGATGCCCCAAGTGTTACAAGCCCCACGGGTATAACAAAATGCTGGGTGCCAAATTTGAACACTTATACAGACGTACTCTGACAAAGTCACAGTATGTTGAAAACCAGGGCTTTGCTATGCGAGTTCTTTGGGAGCACGAGTGGTTAGACATGTTAAAAACCGACACAGACCTCTGCTCTTTTCTTAAGACTCGTGATTTACCCACACCTCTGGAGCCCCGCGATGCCTTATTTGGGGGGCGTACAAATGCCATACAACTGTACAAGGCCGCTGGTGAGGGTGAGAAAATACACTACTATGATTTCACCAGTCTGTACCCTTTTGTGAACAAGATGAAGTTGTACCCTCTGGGTCATCCCACCATCATCTATAGAGATTTTAAGCCCCTATCCGAATACTTTGGGCTTATCAAATGTGAAATCTATCCTCCTAAGCAGCTTTACTTCCCGGTGTTACCATGCAGAGTCGATGGCAAGCTGATGTTCCCCCTCTGTCGAACATGTGCGATGCTTAAAGAAGTTGACGGCTGCAGACACACTGATGAACAAAGGATGCTCACAGGGACCTGGTGTAGCATCGAGGTACAAGCTAGGTAGAGTGCACGAAGTGTGGCATTTTAAGAGCACTACAACACAACTCTTTGCCCCCTACATTAATTTGTTTCTCAGAGACAAACAGGAGGCCTCAGGGTATCCTAAATGGTGTACTAGTCAGGATGCAAAACAGAAATACATCGACGACTACTACGCTCACGAGGGTATCCATTTACGTCCCCATCTGATAGAGGTCAATCCTGCACGCCGCCAGTTAGCCAAACTCTGTCTCAACTCCTTATGGGGAAAATTTGCACAGCGCACAAACCTTTCAAATACTACCTTGTGGTATATAAATAAATAATACCGGATCTATTTTTGAATGAATGAATGAATAACAGATAGCTCAATAAATAAGAGTCAAGATTCGAGGTAGTAGGAGTTTTGCAGGTTTAATACAGCATAAGGACAGGAACAGGACAACCTGCATAGGAATAGGATGACAGGGCCCAGCAGCTGCTGGGGCTGGGTCTGGGATGAGCGCGCTAACTTTTAATAACAATACACAAGCATATATACATAGCGCGAACACATAGCATTACATTGCAGTAGGCGTAGCAGTGGGTGGAACAGAAGGCGTGACGCGTAGCAGTCGCGAAAGATAAGAGATAAAAAGGCGTAACTCAGACATGTGATGCAAACGTAACAGAATATGTCATGAATGGGGCGGAAACCATGGAGGGGGCTACCTAAGGAGCCGGGACCTCTAACCTGGTGGTGCGCGCAAACTGGTAATGACGTGTTACGAGGAGAAGCTGGGGGCTATGAACTCTGTGCTAGGAGCAGAGACTAAAGTCTGGAGGGTCGGAGCGACATGTACCTAAACAGTATCTAGTATCTGATGTTTAGAGAACATGTTGATATAAACTAGAAGTCATGAGGGGAAAAGCTAACTGACTCTAAGACTGGACCATGCATTATTCTACATGTAGTGCGTGATGAAGAATATTAAATGACCATTAAATACAGTATTTCTCTTAACATGGAGCCGCATAGGCTAGACAATGACGGAAACTATTGATGCAGTTCAGTAGCTTAGGAATGCAGAGAAGGAGGACTAAACCGATAGCTGGAATCATAACATAGTCTTGGCAGACTCAGAGGCAGAGCCAAGCTGCACCGGGCACTGCGAGGCAGGAAGTAAGTGAAAGGTCGAGGATACAGGTGGGGGCTGGATCGCTCCTCAGCGAGGCTTCAGGAGACAGGAGCTGAATCTGATGTCCGGGCCCTTTTGAGGCCTAGAAACGGGGACTTTATAATGAAATAACGTGCACACTGAGAAGCGTGGCAACATTACTTTACATAGGCCTGATATCCGTAGTATTCACGAGGACTGGAAAATGACATACCAGAGGTGGACACAACTGTAATTGCGTCTTGAATCGGACATGGGGAATAACATATGCATATTAGTCATGCACACATAACATATGAGGATGACACGTAGGGACACAGAACATGGCAAAATTTACTTTTCCACATTCCCTCCTTGTCACTACGTTTCCATCAGGAAACATTAATATTCATGATACCATCTATCATTTCATACAGTACCATTTGTTCATCTCGAATTGTCTTGGAACGGGATTTAGAACGGGGCTTGGGACTAGGAATACAAGAGGTAGCACACATGCCGCAAATCGCAGGGCCACATTGTATACAGAGGCAGCAGCTGAATATGATCGCTACTGCGATACCTAGAAAGGACAGGACTTTCCATCCCCAGGCGGAAATTATATTCCAGAACCAACCGGACCATGTCCAGGTGCCTGGATCTTGGTGTAACAGATGGGCAATTTTGTGAAGTCTGGTTATAGCTGAATAAACAGACGGCGCGTTATTTGGAATGAAAATGCAGCAACTAGATCCGATGAGTCTACAGGCCCCGCCCCTATCGGCCAGTATGACGTCAAGGACGAGACGATTCTGGAGCACAACAATTCTCATAAAGGATTGCTCTTCGGTTAAGTTACCTAGAGCGGAGGCAGTCTCATCTACTACAGCTTCAAGGGTTCTTGTTAACCTACGGATTAGCTTACTGTTTACGACTGTACCTAAATAAGGGAACACACCTTTATCAATATCAATGAATTGCTCTGCAGCAGTTTCAGTATAATCGACAATCGGGAGGTTTCTCTTGTGTCTAGTATGTACTAGGTAGGAATTCCTATGGTAGTCAGGTGGGGCTAGAAAAACAGGTGGCAGTAGGAAGGCAATGTAACAGGTTCCCTCCCAATCGAGGGGCAGACGAACATATGCAGTTTGACCACAAACAAAATAAGAATGACGTGAAGCTTTAAAAATAGATTTCCCACTGTCACTATACTGGATAATAGTAATACAATCACTATGTCCTACGTGTACAGAACCATAATTACGAACACATAATTCGCCTTTGACTGGTAGTACTGAAATAGCAGGTGAGTCTGGAGTAGTATCAGACTGAACATTCAGGACCATGAAATTCGACGAATAATTACCTAAATTATACACTTCATTTTCTAGATCTAAACCTGTTCTGTGGGGGAGACCTTGCTTGTCTGGGAAACATGTGCTGTTAAGAAAAGACATATCTGTTAAGGATGACGTTAACGTGGACCATGCTCCACACGAACCATTATGTGAAAAAGGATAAGGAAAGAGTGGCAGAACTCCCTTTGACGTCTGGAAAGGGGGGAGTCGACCACACACCCAACAATTAGTGGCATTGCTGGTCTGGTGTGAATAATGCAACATACGGATGAAGGTATTGTTACGCATAGCGAGGCGGTATGAATATTCGTGAGGAGGCAGATCACTAAACGTGTGTTCTACTGTAACATTAGAATGCTTATTTACATGAGGAACTGGGAAACACAGGAAAAATGCGTAACTAGTGCAGGAAATCATTATGCTGATGAATAATATGAAACTTAGAAAAACGATACATCGGTTTGAGTTTTGACTAACTCTCTCACTATGGGGGTCTATTTTATACATGTCAGAAACAGTCTAACCGTTTCACCTAGGGGAGGACTTATACAATCAAACTGACTGACTTATTTTACTAGACCGGAGTTTTTGCTTATACTCCTGCTGCGGAGTTTTCTCTACCAAGGGAGGGGTTGTATCAATGTCATTTGCGGGACAGTCCTTAGGAACAATGTTTTGACAAGTCTTGATATCCTGGGAAATGTCTTTAGAGACCGGCTTTAATCCGTAGAATTTCTTGACGTGCGAAAGGTGCACCCAGCCCTTGCGTCCTTCCAACTTCACGGCTGTACGGGTGGTGAGGAGGACCTGACGGGGCTCCTTCCAACGTGGCTCCAGCGGACTTGATCTGTCAAAGTTCCGGACGAGCACCATCGAACCTGGAACGATTTCATGCGGTGCCACCTCGGTATTATCTGGAAATGCGGCGGCAACCTGTGAACGACATGAGTTGAGGGCAGACATCAAGGAAGCTAGGTAATCTGTCAGCATATTACATGAAACATCAGTAATACTTCGGGGTCTAGGAGTACCCCACATGTTAGGGGGGCGGCCGAAAACGACCTCATACGGGGACAGACCTGATCTGGAATGTGCGACCATGCGCATGTAAAACAAAGCGACTGGCAGAGCTACTAGCCAGTCCACACCTTTTTCCTTACAAATTTTAGCGATGCGGATTTTCAGGGTCTGATTATGTCTCTCGACTAGACCGGCTGCTTCAGGATGGCGTACACAATGAAACTTCCACTGGTACCCTAACAACAGGGAAACGTGCTTCATCAACTCAGATGAGAATGGCTGACCGTTATCAGAATATACGACTCTAGGGAGTCCATATCGAGGGAAAAACTCACGAACCAACTGCTTGGCAGTGGTCGCGGCTGTGTAATCTGGGACTGGATATGCTTCTGTCCATCTGGACAAAGCGCATACAACTACAAGGACATACTTGAAACCTCGACATCGCTCCATCTGAATATAATCCATCTGGAGGACCTCAAAAGGGTGGTCAGGAGGCTGGAAACCACCTTGTTCCACCGGGACACTTTTACCTGGATTAAACTGACAACATATCATACAGGTACGGATTTTCTGCTTGGCTGCAGCTCGTAAATGCTTGTTGAACCAAATGTTCTGGATACTATCTAACATTGCTTTCTCTCCTAAATGTGCTGGACTATGTGCGGTATTAATGATGACTTGAACCATAGAGTCGGGGAGAAACCATGCGGTTCTACCCTTCGTTAACCATCCTTGATCTGTCTGGACCCCTCCTTGTTCAGACCATTTCTTGATTTCATCGGGAGTAGCATGTAACTGGATATCTATGACATCTTGAGTAGGGTCCTTAACTGTCATACATGTGATTGGATCTGGAGTATGTGTCTTGTTAACTGGAATGTCTGGAGTCTGTGCTGTAAGCTTGGCTGTGCGATCTGCTAGATCATTACCTTGAGAAATAATGTCAGTAACTTTCGTATGTGCTTTGCATTTCATGATAGCAATAGATGTCGGTAAATGTATGGCATCTAACAGAGCTTGGATAAGGAAACCATGCTGAATCTTGGTTCCATGAGAAGTCATGAAACCTCTCTCCTGCCAGAGCACTCCAAAGTCGTGAACGACTCCAAATGCGTAACGTGAATCTGTGTAAACATTAACTTTCAGGTTCTTGGCGTGTATGCAGGCTTGTGTCAGAGCAACTAGCTCTGCTGCTTGAGCGGACAGGGTATCAATACGGTGTGTTTCAATAACTTCGGTGTCAGTAGTCACTGCATACGCGGCGACTAGTTCTCCTGTACTAGTTCTCATACATGAACCATCCACATAAAGTGTCAGGTCAGGATCTGGTAACGGAATGTCTGTCAGGTCTTGTCTTGGCTTCGTCGTAATGTTGACTACTTCCACGCAATCATGTGTGGCTGGATTTGAACTAACTGATGGTAACAGTGTAGCAGGATTCAGGACGTTGCAGCGCCTAATATCTATGTGTGGTTGGAACAGTGTCAATTCATAACCTGTTAAACGTGCAATTGTCAAGTGCTGAGTTTGTGTTCGATTTAAAAGAACTTCCACGGAATGTGGAACTTGTACTGTCAGAGAGTGTCCTAAAACTATGGAATCACTTTGTCTGATAGCTAGGGCTGTGGCTGCAACTGACTTGAGGCACGCAGGCAGAGCCTGGGCGACTGGATCTAATGTGCTAGAAAAGTAAGCACAAGGCTTGTTTTGTCCTGCTTGATCTTGTGTAAGAACAGATAATGCTGTACCTTCACGTTCAGTAACGAAAAGTGTAAAAGGCTTACTGTAGTTCGGTGTCGCTAGAACTGGAGCTTGGCATAGGGCTTTCTTTAACTCATTGAAACTAAGTGTATGTTCAGATGTCCAAGGGAGGACAGTCGATACGGCTGCCTCCTGTGTCGTTAACTGTATCAGTGGCTTGGCTAGGAATGCATACTGAGGAATCCATTGTCGGCAATAAGAAGTAAGGCCGATAAAGGCACGTACCTCCTTCTGGGTTCTGGGCTGGGGAAGACTCGCTATCAACTGGATACGGTCTGGTGTCAACTGCCTACCCCTCTTGGACAGCAAGTGTCCTAAGTAGACCACTTGCTGGACACAGAATTGAAGCTTCGAAGGGGACACCTTGTGCCCCATCTCGGCTAGGAAATACAGAACCGTCAGTGACGCACGCTCGCAATCACGTTCAGAACGGGCTGTGATCAGTAGATCATCGACATACTGGAGCAGGGCAGTGTCAGTTGGCATATGAATGTTGTCAAGTTGTCTCTTAAGTGCTTGGCTGTAAATACTAGGACTTTCTGTGAAACCTTGAGGAGCTCGTGTAAACATATAGCTCCTTCCATTTAAACAGAATCCGAAAAGAAACTGGCTGTCTGGATGAATAGGAACACTAAAAAATGCGTTCTTGAGGTCTATGACAGTGAAGAACGTGGCTTCGGAATCAATGGCTGTTAATAGGGAAGAGATGTCTGGGACAACTGGGTACTGAGGAATAATACATTTGTTAAGTTCTCGTAGGTCGATCACTAATCGATATACTGGGGGTGCATTTGGATCAGTACGTTTCATGACTGGAATGATCGGAGAGTTACATACATTGGAGTCAGTTTCTACAACTACTCCTTGAGCCATGAGCTCGTCAATAATTTTGGATAAGGCTGCTACAGCCTCAGGTGGCAATCTATACTGCCTGATTCGTGGTAACACTACACCTGGTTTGAGAGTCACACGATGGGGTGTGATTTGCATATAACCTACATCAGTTGGACCTTGCGCCCATAAATGCTGCGGGACATTAGACAGTCTGGAATCAAAATCTCGTAATACATAGTGACCCTTAAAGTCACGTAGGAACAGACGTATTCCCTCTGGGGAACAGCAAATAACTGCACCTAACTCTTTCAGTGTCCTAATGCCTAATAGGTTTTCTGGACATGACTTAGTAAGTAATAGATCAGTGGTGCGGGACAATGGACCTACTTCTAGAGTGACTGGCTTTGAAATCTCATTAACGATCGGCTTTCCTGAAAATCCAAGGGAAACATTTCTTGAGCCTGAGAGCGGAGCCCCTGGAACCTCGGCATGACTAATTGTGGTCCTACTTGCCCCTGTATCAATCAGAAACTTTCTATCTTTCCCTAATACTTGACTGTGAACATAGGGACCTTCTTGATCTACAGGTATCTCGATGAGAGGCAAGCCTACCTCCCTCTCTAGGCTGTTTCATGAATATGGCTGGTACTCTGGATACTCAGACTGTGCATACTGGTACATCTGTGATGTAACATGCTGTGTTGCAGCAATAGGCTGCGGTACTGTAACTGTCTGTTGTGCATTCTGTGACTGAGGAGTCTGTGAAATTTGTTCTTGTCTAGGCGGACGTGGTCTTTCTTTAGTCTTACCAGTAGCTATGTTGTGTTTCAGAACTGCACACTCATTTATAAAATGACCTGGCTGTTTACAATAATTGCAGTTCCCTTTAACGGGAGCTGCAGGATGACTGGCTTGATTCGGACCCCTCTTCTGACTGTCTTGAGGAACAGATTGTGCAACTAGTACTTTCATTTTCGTGTCTTTCATACGTTTTCTCTCGTGTTCTTGCTCTTCCCTGATTCTATTCTGGTGATACTGGAGCATCTGGAGCATCTGGGACGGAGTATTTGCTTGCCAGGTGCTTTCGACTTTCAGAACTCGGTTTTTAATTGATGGGCTTGAATTCTCGACTAATTTAGTAACGAAAAGGTGAGGGTATGACTCACTACTTGTCTTGAGGCCACTGTTGATACTGAAACATTTTTCAAATCTAGAATAAAAATCACTAATATCTTCATCTTGTTTCTGTTTACAGGCTGAGATTGCATCCCAGTCTTCTTTTCTAGTTGTTAATAATCTAGGTAAAACTTGAATTAATAATTCTGGTAATTCTTTACATTTATCTCCAAGACCGGTACCTGGTACTCGTGCCTTGTCTTCAGCTTCTAGAACTGCCCAATCGATCTTTTTCTCTCCCACCTCCCATTCTTTTTCCTTTAGCTTTTCATACACCCCTGCGGGTAGCAGAACCTTTAACATTTTAATGATATCTGGGTAAGTGTATTCTCCCATACGGAGCATGTCTTTTAATTCTCTATGGAACCCTGCTGGATCTTTGTCATGACAGGGAATTAATTTCTTCATCTCGAGGAGTTCCATCTTTGTTATTGGAGTGTATACAAACACTCGCTGCATTTCGCCACCCGTTCCTTTAACTGGGTGGACTTCTCGTAACGGATTCTGTCTGTCTATGTAGAATGATTTACTTTCTGGGGGTGAGACATGAACAAAATGCGGGTTCAAGAATGTTCTATATTTATGACGCTGTTCTAGAATGACACTAATTAAATCGGTACCTAGACCTTTCCATCTATACTGGAGTAACTCGTTCAAGATATCATGTAACGGACCTGGATCAGAGTGTTGACCCTCATACAGAGTAATGAGGTGCTGAATCATATACATACCCACCAGTCGTTGCTCGGCTGGGGGCATTTTCAGAAACATTTGTGCCACTATTTCGTCTGGAAAAGTGGTAGAATCAGTAATCCATCGGACTGCTGATCGGGCTAGTTCCTGTTCATGCATGGTACTTAACTCACTATAACCGATTCGTGATTTCAGAATGTGATCGGTAGCTTGGAATACTTGTTCTAGAGAACCTTGTTCTGGTGCTGGATGATGAAAAATAGACTTGTGTTCTAGGCGTAAATGGCGGTCTGGAAATCTAGATTTTCCTACATACGCTATTCTGGCGGGATTCTCGTCCTCTACCTCTTCAGTATCAGAGATACTTTCTTTCTCGCTTACTTGTGCTGCTTTACGTTGTTCGTGTATCTTTATTATTTCCCTACGGATTTTCTTGTACATACTCTCCATAGCACCGACGGTCTTGTGCTTACCCTCGGCTATATTATCACTCCACCTTGTCAGGATTTTCATTTCGGCAGGATCTTTAGACGGGTAATCTTGTTCTCTTATTAGACAATTTATCAGAAACTTTAATATCATGAGCTGGATCTCGGCTTTCCTTTGAGACATGGCCTCGCAAATACTTTCTGGATCATCCCCTGTACGGATGAAACGATATATTCTGTCTAGATCTTCTTTCATATTCGGTAAGGTGACTAGATACTCGGCCACCTTTCTTACGCGGAATGAATATAAAACCATATTATCCTCGCCTGGGACTGGATCATAGCAGCATTCGGCAAGGGATTTTCTTATTTCTGCTACAGTCTGATGTCTAGGCGTACGCTGTGACGCTTGTGCATGCAATTCGGCTAACGTTAAACGCTTGTGTGGCGGCGGGGTTTGAGGAGGACCTCCCCCTGCGGCCCCTAAACTAGAGTCTAGGTCTACTGAGGCTCTTCGTCCTGGCAGAGTGGGAAATGGAAATGTAGGCTGGACTTGTATGGCGGGCTGGACCGGGGGTACCGTAACAGGTACTCCGGTGTCTGGAGGAGCGGGAAGTGCCTGATTTACAGGGACTGGCGGAGCGCGAACAGGATTTGCATATTCGGGGACTGTGTCGTCCAGATAGGACGAAATAAAAATATCAGCTGCGGTAGGCTTGTGACGTAGCTTGGTCGGAACTAATGGTGGCGGGAAATTACTGGATGCCTCTGGGGTCGCTTTTGGCAAGCCTTCGGCAAGAAGAGGATACATACCCCTAATAAGGGCATGCCTCTGTCTGTCTGACTGTTCGGCTTTGACTTGTTCACCTATCTCGATTAGTTCTTTTTCTTGGGCTCGTTCTTGGGATTCTCTACTTAGTTCTGTCTTTCTGATTTCCTTTTCAGTTCTTTTATGAGATTCTTTACGCCATAACTCGATGGCATCTTTCTGTGACTGTCTGGCTTTCTTTTTCCATAATGCTTCTTCTACTCGCATGATGCATTCGGCATCCCATGTACCCGATACGGGCCATCTATACTTTTCTTCTAACTGTTTGGTATACTCTACCCATAAATCTAGATACAATATGGCGCTTATGCCATGTTTCTGATACATAAAATGACCTGGACTGTCCCTCGGCGGAACAGGAACTGCTTCTTCTAACAAACCTTTTCTAGTTTTTAGCTGACGTAATCTCGAAAAGAGAGACATGGTAAACTTGAATCGGAACACAATACAATACACGAGGAACAATAACAATTGGGAGAACAATTCAGGCATACCACGACATTGGAAATACATTGAACAACATCATAACATAACAGTTCGGACGGAATATTACCTGGAATACTGAGAACAGAAAACACAAGAATTTCTCGAGAACGGAACAGACTAGAGTTACTGGATGCACTGCTGAAACAGTACGGAACATACCGGTCCCATAAAGGGACGCATCAAGACCCGTATCCACCTAGGTGAACACTTCGTTTGTGAGTCTGGGTACCACCAACCCACGGACCAGAGTCAATTTAGATTGACCCTGTCTAGATACTACCCCAGTAATGGTACTCACTGGGCAGCAAGAACGGAAAGCCTCGGACTGGACTGGACTGCTACGACGACGGACGACGAACTTCGGACTTCAGTTACGGGTGGACCTCCGGATACCTCGGACCTTGGACTCTTGGCTTGGGCTCTGGTCGGGACTCGCCGCGTTCCTCCACCGTCTCGTTTGGATGCTGGACCGCCTTCTCCGTCTCCTCCGTGGGCCTGAGGGATACTTGAAGCAGAAATATCTGCCGGTGCACGGTATGGTTCCGTCACGGCTGCAGAGGGTCAGGGGGTCGGCGTGGCTTCACCGACGCGTGGGGAAAGGGCAAGTCCCTATTCGGACGCCATTATGTGGTATATAAATAAATAATACCGGATCTATTTTTGAATGAATGAATGAATAACAGATAGCTCAATAAATAAGAGTCAAGATTCGAGGTAGTAGGAGTTTTGCAGGTTTAATACAGCATAAGGACAGGAACAGGACAACCTGCATAGGAATAGGATGACAGGGCCCAGCAGCTGCTGGGGCTGGGTCTGGGATGAGCGCGCTAACTTTTAATAACAATACACAAGCATATATACATAGCGCGAACACATAGCATTACATTGCAGTAGGCGTAGCAGTGGGTGGAACAGAAGGCGTGACGCGTAGCAGTCGCGAAAGATAAGAGATAAAAAGGCGTAACTCAGACATGTGATGCAAACGTAACAGAATATGTCATGAATGGGGCGGAAACCATGGAGGGGGCTACCTAAGGAGCCGGGACCTCTAACCTGGTGGTGCGCGCAAACTGGTAATGACGTGTTACGAGGAGAAGCTGGGGGCTATGAACTCTGTGCTAGGAGCAGAGACTAAAGTCTGGAGGGTCGGAGCGACATGTACCTAAACAGTATCTAGTATCTGATGTTTAGAGAACATGTTGATATAAACTAGAAGTCATGAGGGGAAAAGCTAACTGACTCTAAGACTGGACCATGCATTATTCTACATGTAGTGCGTGATGAAGAATATTAAATGACCATTAAATACAGTATTTCTCTTAACATGGAGCCGCATAGGCTAGACAATGACGGAAACTATTGATGCAGTTCAGTAGCTTAGGAATGCAGAGAAGGAGGACTAAACCGATAGCTGGAATCATAACATAGTCTTGGCAGACTCAGAGGCAGAGCCAAGCTGCACCGGGCACTGCGAGGCAGGAAGTAAGTGAAAGGTCGAGGATACAGGTGGGGGCTGGATCGCTCCTCAGCGAGGCTTCAGGAGACAGGAGCTGAATCTGATGTCCGGGCCCTTTTGAGGCCTAGAAACGGGGACTTTATAATGAAATAACGTGCACACTGAGAAGCGTGGCAACATTACTTTACATAGGCCTGATATCCGTAGTATTCACGAGGACTGGAAAATGACATACCAGAGGTGGACACAACTGTAATTGCGTCTTGAATCGGACATGGGGAATAACATATGCATATTAGTCATGCACACATAACATATGAGGATGACACGTAGGGACACAGAACATGGCAAAATTTACTTTTCCACAACCTTAATATCAGATCCTGATGAACTGTTCAAGTACCTGTTTGCCCCATGCTACGAGGTGTCCAGCTGCGACTTTATCGATGACGATACCGCGGCTTTGTGTTGGAAATACGCCCAAGAGTACCCCACATCGAGTAACAACATAAACATTTTCATAGCCTGCTTCACGACAGCCCACGCTCGTCTAGAGCTTTACGGGGTTATGGATAAGCTCCAGGATCGCTGCTTGTATCACGATACAGATTCTGTGATTTTTCTGAGCAAGCCGGGGGATGAAGACCCTCCTCTGGGAGATTATCTGGGTAATCTAACAAGTGAGCTAGATAAGGATGAGTTTATAAAAGAATTCACTTCCTCCTGACCTAAAACATACAGTTACCGTACCAACAAGAACAAGCTGTGTATGAAGGTCAAAGGGATAACATTAAATGTCAGCAACACCCTAAAAATCAATTTTGATAGTTTGAAGAATCTGGTGCATGAATACGCTACAGCAGACGATTCTGAGAGTGCTAAAACCATAGTCGTGAACCAGCCCTGCATAGTCAGATCCAAAAAGAAGTGGGAAATCACAACCCAGCCTCTACATAAAACATTGCGAGTTGTTTTTGATAAAAGGGTCCTGACCACCGACTATAAAACACTGCCTTATGGTTATTAGACCCATTAGAGAGACACCATCCGTAGCAGCATGGACACTAGGTTACAGCATCCGTTCTCCTGCGTGCTAGCAGGGCCCTCAAACTGCGGGAAAAGCTACTTTATAAAAAAGCTCTTATAAAATGCCGGCTCTGCTTTATCACAAACCCCTAACAACATTGTGTGGCTTTATTCATGCTGGCAGCCTCTTTATACAGATTTGTGCTGCCGGTTCCCACATATCAAATTTATAGAGGGTATACCGGATAACCTCAACGATGATGAGCTACTACCCCCAACCCTTGTAAATATGATAATTGTTGATGATCTGATGCGTGAAGGTGGTGATCATCCAGAGTTAGAGAGAGCTTTTACTCAATATTCACATCATCGCAATCTAAGCATCTGCTACATTGTGCAGAACTTGTTTTACAAGGGAAAGAACAGTCTGTCTATAGCTCTCAACGCTTCATACCTTGTTTTATTTAAAAACCCTTGTGACAAGCAGCAAATAGCCGTCATCGCTAAACAGATGTACCCAGGAAACACACACTTCTTCATGGAGGCCTTTACCGACGCTACAGCAAAACCCCACGGGTACCTGTTGGTAGACTTAAAAAATGAAACTCTAGAAGACTATAGACTAAGGGCTGATATTTTTCCCCCAGAGCTACCTGTAGTTTACACCCCAAAGCCCAAGACCAGGACATATAAAAAGCAGCGCTGATGTCTTTTAGAACCATTTACAGCCCGCCCTCATAACGCTCAGTGGTGACCATGTCTGCACACATACGCCGCAATTTAGCCCTCCTGAAAATGCTTGTTAAAGCCAGTCCCCAACATCGAAAGGCCATCCTGGCAACAGCTTCTGACGATTTAGTGGCTGCCATTTCAGAAATAGCCCTAAACACCCTAAAAGGCAATGTCCCAATATCAAAGCGTCAGTTACAGGTTCTGAAGAAGAAGAAGGGGCTTATCAAGAAGCTCAGTAATAAAAGGGCCACACTCATCACCAAGAAGAAACTTGTGAAACAGTCTGGAGGTTTTATAGGCAACTTGCTGGGGATAGCTATACCTGTAATTACAAACCTCCTCTCTGGTCAGTGATGGACCATGCCACAAAAATGTATCTGGTTCCTAGGCAGCAGATGGAGCAAATGGGGTCTTCATCGGACAACGCCTGGGATATCCGTAGAAATGAGACTCTACGCCTGGATACTGAAATGAAAGACATTTTGAGCAGGACTGATCTAAACCCCTACGACAAGGCCAACCTATACACCAGCACTCTCAAAAAATTCTTAAATTACTACACCCAGTGGAATACCGAGAAGAACAAGTTGACTCTATATACCCCAGACTCTGAACAACCAGCTGCTCAGGCCCCCGACCCTCAGCCTCTACAACCGCCTCCCGATGGTGCGACAGCCTCAGATACCTTTGTTGGAGACCTCCTAAAAAATATAGGCCCAAGGCACAGAGGGGCTGCGCAGATGCTCATGAGTAAACTAGCCGCTTCTAAAGACCTAACCTCTTGGAATGAGCGAGGCGAGTTCCTCTACAAGGGCCAGCCTGTTGCAGGGTCGCATATGCACGATCTAGTCAAAGGTCTCACACACCCCAAAATCCTAACGTCTCAAAATGCACCGAGAGGCTGGGAGCAGTTTCTGCAGGCCGCGGCTGAACTCAATATACCCTCCACGCTCGTTGGTAATAATGAACACCGCAGACTGCTAGACAATTTGAAGAGTCCCCTACTGCCATCGCCTACAGGTTCTGAAGTCCCAAGGCTATCCCCTAAATGGACTACTCCTGCACCGTCGGTGCCAGCTCGAAAAAAGAGAGTGCCTAAATCACCCTTCGCATGGATTTTTTATTAAATGTGTGTGGTTTTTATTCCTAGGTTTCTTCAATAAAGTTTTGTCAACTAAATATTTGTAATAAACACCTTGTTATAACTTTACAAACCGTCTCAGTCGTCTTTAAAAAAAAACATTTTATGGTGCATGTATATTGAAATAACGAGTCTGAATGCATGTTTTAAAAAAATATAATGTATTTTATTTTATACGTTCAACATTAAGCATACAACTGTTATAAACCCTTACAGTTTTGACAAGGTACATATTCTGTTTTCACAGGTCTGACCGACACCCGGGTGTTTTCTTTTACATATTTCGCAACTATACGGTCATTGTTAACAAGATCCCCAGGATATAGCTTTAAGAAATTTCTAAACGAAAGACCCTGGGACATTTTACTGATAAAATAAATACAGTGTTCCCCGCATGTGATGGCCATGGAATCCTGCACCCTTAGCTTGTTATACTCCACCACAGCTGCAGCTTTTTTCACAAACTTGAATATGGGGGTGTATAGAGTCTGTGCTCAGGGAACTCTGCAGTGCTGTCAAACACTGTAACCTTGTCAACATCTATAAACATGGCTGCCCAATGTGTCCCAGCCTGGTCATGAGGGTCTGTGTTAAAGACTAGGGTGCATGGTCTTTCTGCCCCTATTTCGGTTGGTAACCCGTCGCTAGGGAAAACACCCAAAAAGTATTTCCTAGCGTATTTATGTCTGCTTAAGAAGTCACGTATCTGCACAGTATCCATTTCACAAGTGTTTTAAAGATAGTCAAACAAAATCTGCCTTGCGTGGTTGATCTGAATGATGTTGTCGAATACAGAGAATACGACCATGTTCACATTAGCCGGCAGTGGAGCTGCGAATCGTATTTCAGCTTTTAGATTCCCATTTTTGACCAGGTTGTAGTGATCGCCATCTTCCATGTCCGGTGTCAGGTCGAATGTGAACAACGTGTATCCACGGCCATAGCCTTCTCTTGACACCGCTACACCGCAGTCCCTTTGATGCTTTCCTGTTATCGAAACCAGTCCTTGATATTCCCTGATGTAATGACCGGCTGCAAAACTGGGTGTGTAGGGTTTTGCAGGAATCACATTGCCCTCGTGGACCAGCGCTGCGTAGTTGATGTTGTAGTGTTTAAAATTGAAGGGGTTTGAGGCATAGGTGCCACTAAAAGCTGTATTGTCCACAAACCCTATAATGATGAGCTTTGGTAGTTGTCCCAGAAATTGATTCTGCTGTTGTGTTAAGCGGGTACCTGCAGGGATGCTGAATACCTTCAGAGCTACTCTTTCCACAGCGTACTTGGCGTTGGATATTTGCAAACCTTCGGCGTGCGCTAGCCTGACGCTCGGGGACACTTTCACTCTCTTTACAAACAGGCTCGCGGACAGTATGTTCAGCTTGTACTGTTCCGCATCCCCGTTGATGAGGCAGAATGAGTCCTTGTTACGATTGAGCTTGATCCTAAGATCAATTCCGCTGATGAGTAGTTTATCTTGGAAGAAGAGGTCCGAATGTATGCGCCCCAGGAGGTCAAAGGTGCGGCTGGCTGTAGCATGCCCCGCTCTTTTTATAAAGCCATTATTATCACCATCCAGAGCTGTGCTTTCAAACTGTCCGTGTGTATCCCTGTGAAAGAGACCGGCTGAAAGTTGTGTGTCAAGGGCATCGCTACTGTAATTTAGAATACTCTCTATGTAGGCTCTGTAGGCGTACATGTTATCGTTCTGGGTGATGAGTCGGTCGCCCAGGGTGATGTCCACTTGATTAAACATGGTAGCTACAGGGTAAGCGATTGGTGCCACCTTAGAACCGTTGTCAATGTCGGTCCCATCCGCTTTTACGATTTTACACATAAGATGCAGCAGAGTGTTGTTGAGATCCAAATACATATCCGTGGCCCCTGACACATAAAACTCTATAGGTGCCAGCGGTGTCAATGCTGCTAAAGGTGACACCTCCATGAAGAAGCTGTTTTCGATGCTTGTCTGTGTGGGCTTTAGACTAAACAAGTCCAACTCTGATTTGGCGCACTCTCCAGATCCACAATGTACGAAGGCCATGGCTGTGTTTACAAGGCTTTAAAAAATATTTACTTTAGAGCCGGTTCGCTTCTTTGCAGCTCTCTTCCGTCTTGGAGCTCTTCTTTTCTGAGGACGTTTTGAAACGGTCCTCCTTTTTTTATAGGGGGCTGGGGGCCCCCGATGTCTGGAAACACAACGTTTCCTTTTGACACTCGCACGTGGCTTATACATCAAACCAGCTCCTTCTTGAGGCTGCTTGTTCATGCGCTCTGCAACCGCCGATGTAACAGACCCCACCACCTCCTGGGCAATGTTCGTGGCAGCCGCCTTAACATGAGGCTTTGCAATTTCATAGCCTCGTCTCAGGAACGGCATAGCTCTTCTAAACAGACTCCTAAAGAATCCTCCTAATCCAGCCCCGTACATAACAGGTGAACCTTGAAAGTACGGTGGTCCTCCATAACCGGCTTGGCTTCTGTAATAGTCTCTGTACATAGACGGATCTCTGTAGGTTTTCATAACCACCATGATGGCTGCTTAATACCCTCTGTCGTGGCTAGGCCTTAAATGAAGCTTGACAATAACTTTCCCGTATTTAAAGGCCACCGGCTCAGACTGATCATCGTAGATCATAATTGAAATAGTGTCAAAATGGTTTTTAGAAACTGCGACGTAGTCAGGTTTGTTAAATTGTATGTTGACCATGATATTATTATCACCCTGTACATGCACCCACCTTAACAACGGTGAGTAACTATCACCTATCCTCTGAGACTCTACAATATCGCTGTACACTTAGAGCGTGTACAACCCCCCATTAATATCGGGGCACGTGTGATCTTGTTCCACGGGGCTTTTCACATGTTGTACTGTCCCTAAAATCCTTCTTAATTTACCTGAGCAGTTAAACAGGGTGTTTCGATTTATGGATTTAAGAAACACCTTCCTTCTCACATTATCTAACACCAGATGAATATTCGGATGTGGTTCTATACCGGCTATGGATTTGTTGATGGCTTCGATAATGCTTGAAACGTGTGGGTAGTAGCCGGGTGGGAAGGATGTGTGTATGCCAGTGGGGTCCTGTTCCCTCTTGATGTGAAACTTGGTTTCGGCCGCTGTAAATGTATTCCATGTTCTAGGGTATTGTATTTCTGTTAGAACAACCTCCCAGTCCCCCTTCAGGTCCACAGCCTTAGCCAATTTGACGGTGTAATTAGAAATCTGATTGTTGGGGAACATGTCCTTAGAAGCGTTGGATGGTAAGGTTATATAAAAGGGTGTAGTCTCCATCGTAGCAGCGGCTTTTAGCTCACACACCCTTCAGGGAGCTGGCCAACACCCAACTGTTACATTTCTCAGGCCATCCGCGCCATTTGACATATGCCTGGCTCTTAGCACCTGTACCTTTCCTTTTCAGAACCTTTTCAACCCTATACACACGGTTTAGATCACAGGGCACCTTTTGTAACTCTTCCTTGTAAAAGGATCCCGACACCGTTTCCCCATCATAGTCCTTTAACCTGTAAATATACAGCCCTTCATTAAGCTCCACACTTTCCACTATAAATATTTCATCACTAAAGGTCTGTTGGTAACCCTTTGTGAAGACTCCTTTCAGTTTTGAAATCCTTACGTGATCACCATTTTTAAATACAGACTTCTTCACCTTTGTCCCAAAGTTAGGACCATACAAGTTTCTCCAAACAGTTAACGAATTACTAGGTGTTACCTCTTCAGGTGCCATTTTGATGGTCCTATGATAACTGGCATTATATACAGCTAAAAAAGCCTGTAGAACATCCACGTATCTGTACGTATTGTTGGCCGTAAAATACCGCCACATCTTAGACTTTAAAGTTCTGTTAAACCTTTCTACAACTGCTGCTTTTACCTCGGTGTGTGTTACAAAATGTTGAACATTATGCTGCTTTAATAATTTCTGAAATGACTTGTTTAAGAATTCTTTTCCTGCGTCTGTTTGTAGTTTTTGAGGAATACGACCCTTATCGAAGATGGCTTTAAAAGCGGCCGTGACGCTAGCTCCACTTTTATCACGCAGCGCCTCTGCGTACGCGTATTTGGACAACACATCTATGACTGTTAATATATAACAGGCGCCGTCGTTATGTTTTGCAGTATCTTGAAGGCTGATTATGTCCGCCTGCCACTGATAATCTATACACGCATTAACGATTGTAGGACGCCTCTTAAAGCGTCTTCTGGCTGGTTTATGTAAGGAATACGCCTCCTCTCCTGATAACCATGTCTTCACAGCTTCTCTGCTTACCGACTCCTTTTCAGCCACAGCCCTTCTATATAGAGCGGCGCCGCTTCCAAAGCTGCCAACCCCTCTTGTATCATAATAAAGTTTTCTTAACAGGCCCTCCGACATGTTAGCAGTCGTTACAGTACAGGAAATGAAAGACGCTTGTTTTGTGTAAGAACATTTTATTAAAAATAATGAGTATTACCAAAATCACAGACAAAGGGGTTTCATATCTTTTCACAGTATGCGTAGTAAGTACGGTTTAACACACATATACGGTTTTTGGATGCAACATTCTAAGACTCTACTTTAATACACGCTAGCATTTAGCAATACCTCAGGACTTAGCTATTATAAAATAGCCTTTGTGGTGCCAGGGCCACTACTTTCTGCTTTTTAGATACACATTACACATGCGCCTTTCTATAAGTCTTTCTATCATTTTTCTGTCACAGCACGCACAGGAATTTGGCATGCCTCTTAGTTTTGCGCAGGGGTCGTTGGCATAGCGTATCTCCTTGACTGTTGCCGTCAAGATCTTCAACATGTTAGGGTGGACAAAATTATTTTCATCGTTCAGGCCGTGCACCACCCTTAGCAGCTTATACATCTTGTACGGATCAAGCACACTACATATATGCCGTATCATTCGGTCTCTGTATGATTCGGCTAGACACTCGTGCGCCCCCTGTTGAGGGTCCCTAATACGATGGCCGAAACACATGTTGTAATAGTTCCGTTTGACGCACGCTCGTACAACTATAGCTGCGAAACCTTTAACACCAGCTATAGTGTCTCTGGGGAACCACGCCGTTGCTTTTACAAACTCGTCGTTCTTAGAACCATCTTCACATTCCATGGGCAGAGGTGAACTCGGCTTTGTGGAACTTCCAGTCTGGTTTGCACAGCATATACAGGACAGATTCAAGCTGCGACCTTTTGCAGTCTTCCCCTGGTCCTCAATTCTTTTCGGTGTTTCATCCTAGGTTCAAAAGATAAATATTGACACCCCGTTAGCTGTAGAAAGACAACAAACTTTCACGTAAAGGGTCTACGCCTAACATTTTTTTGACTTACCCACACATTTTCACCACCCTCTGTAGCGGCTCTGAAATCTTGAGAGTCGGGAATATCCATCGGTGATCCCTCATCTTCAACGCTTGTATCAGGCTGTTGCACAACTACCTTCGTAAGACTCATAGCCTTCTGAACATCCATGGTTTCATAGATGTGCGTATTAGGAGGGGGCCTAGGTTGATTTTCTTTGTGCATTATGAAGTAAGTGCATCCCACTGGTTCTGCTCTCTAGAGGGTCACAAACAAAAAACGAAAGCTTAACGTTCGATAGTTGAAGACATAAAAATACATCCTTATGCAAAATGGTTGCTCCTAAGATTTTGACTCACCTTCACATTTTCACAGCCCTCGGCTGCGGCTCTGCCGTCTTGAGAGGCGGTAATATCCTGTGATGCACCCTCAACCGCAGTTCTGACATCTTGAGAGGCGCTAATATCCTGCGATGCCCCCTCATCTTCCACGTTTGTATCAAGCTTTTGAACAGGGACATTCTCAGGAAAAAGACTCTCGTGAAAACCCACGTCTTCATAGACGGGTGTATTAGGCGGAACTATGGTGTCTTCCGCATCCTCCGACTCCAAGAGCATGCTTTGCTCAACCGTCAAGTCGCCACTCGAACCCTCGCTAGAGCTGCTGTCGCTCTTAATCGGGGACAGCGGACACCGCCAATCCTTGAAACCAGGGGCGCCAAAGCCCTTAGCAAACCCACAGCCAAAAGCAGTAACGTCGCAACCCATATCCTTAGGTTCTTCTGGTTGAGCATTCTCGTCCATTACCAAAGGGCTTATGGTTCTGTAATAGCTACTGATGGGGGGCTGTGAGCCACCAACCCAGTGTTTTCTCGCAAATGGGTTGTAGCTCTTCTTTTCTGCCATGGCGCTCCTTCACGTAGTCCAGCGGTTGCTTGCTATACCAGGCTCCTGACACCGGCTTATATGTATTCTGGCGGCTCCGCCACGCCTATGTCTCCAAAAAAAACCTACACACCCCCCTATGACTCAGCCGCCCCCCTTCCGGGACAGCTGCTTACCCTTGTCAACACTAGTGCCACCTGTCACTTGTTGCCAACCGTTTAAGGCCCGGCCCTGTTAAATTTAAGGCCAGGGTTTCCAGCCAGAGCTGTCAAATTTCCAGACACAAGTTTAAGACTAGGCCTGTCATATTTAAGACTAGAACCATCACATTTAAGGCCAGGATTCCTGGCCGGAGCTGTCAAATTTAAGGCCAGAGTTTGAAGTGAAGGTATCACTATATACTACTTACACAGCCACGAAAGAACATGTTGGATTCATTGCTCCAAAGGTAACACGCTGGTGAAACATTTTATAGTAACTAAGAAATAAATAACTAAATCACTTTTATATTTTACAAAGCCCCACATCCTTTCTGCTTTAACTTTTTTCCCGTCCATCTTCATTTCCTTCATTCTTCTGCGCTTTTAATAGCCTTATAGCCCTTCTTAGCTGGGCTATACTGGCAATTAAAGTCCCTCTCCCTTGTTAAGCCTTCGGCTGGGACCTTTAAATCTGGAGAGGGCCTTTAATAGCCGGTATTCTACGGCGGGCTATAAGGCTATATTACGATTGTAGCAGTTCATGTTTCCAAACAGACCCAGCAGATCCCAGAGCTAAGTGATCTCACCACGTTTTTTTGTGCCATCCCAGATCCCCTCGAGCTGCGAACAACTCAAAAGGCAGCGCTTAGGCTTCTGTTCACTGCGCTTTGCACTGCTCTTTCTGTGCAGTGCTGCAAAGCTGGAGACTAAACGTAGCTGGCGCTTGACTGGAATGGAGCTGCCAGCACCGCAGGCAGGCTGGGTCTCACAGGCTGGTCGAGGCATGCTGGGAGCCAGAGAGGGTAGTGCTGCTGCTGTCAGGGGTGCAGCAGGTGCAGTGGCACCAAGGCACATGTGAGTAATGGGGCCCTCTGCTTCCCAATGGTGGCTCTGTTTTACGACCAAGCTGGGGTCCGTTTCCTATGCCTGCTTCGGTGTTCATGGGGCCCTAACTCTGCTATTGGCTTCCGTGCCGCCTGGCTTGGGGTCTCTCGCAGCCTAGAGTTGCTGTAGCCCAAGGCACTGAAACAGTAGTGCTGCTGTGCCTCTCATCTAGAGTTTTAACAAGTTGTAAGAGAAGATGTTTAATAGTATTAAAACCTCTATATATTATCGGGAAAGATGAAAGGAGGTAT
Organism: Lissotriton helveticus; assembly: GCF_964261635.1. Classification (NCBI taxonomy): domain Eukaryota; kingdom Metazoa; phylum Chordata; class Amphibia; order Caudata; family Salamandridae; genus Lissotriton; species Lissotriton helveticus. The sequence goes on along the minus strand of NC_136067.1, from coordinate 2,123,132,537 downwards.
TTTTTATGTAAAAATAGAACGCAAGACTAGCTGCATGCTATTTAAATATAATCCGACTTCAAGAAACCTTGAACGCACGGATTTATCTTTATTTCATAGAAAAAATTGACATTCCCATTGAGTCGTGTGATTTGATTTGCGCCTCTCCTATTGCCATGGAGACGGGGCATTTGTATACTCCTGCAGGGAGAAGCGGAAGCTATGCCATGCGGCGTGCATTGCACACATCTATCTGTTTGGTGGAAAAGCACATTGAGAGTGGAGTAGGAAAACAAATTGCTTCGGATTTGTGTTGATTTATTTTACCATCCCAAGTTAGCCTTTTCCAATGAAATATCTCACAACAGGTCATTTTATAATGTGTAGATTACAAATATGTTTCTATTTTCGCATACATTCTTGTGTTTTGCGAAGTACTAATGGAGAAATGTCAACAATTACGGAATTTAGACAGTTTTTACCGTGTCATTGCATTCTGTGCTTTACATGCACCCATTTTCATGGTGTAGACTTTCCTTTGAGTGCAGAGTGACAGTGCAGAGACAGTGAGTGCAGAGTGAGTGCAGAGTAACAGTGAGTGCAGAGTGAGTGCCGAGTGACAGTGAGTGCAGAGTGACAGTGAGTGCAGAGTGAGTGCAGAGTGACATTGAATGCAGAGTGACAGTGAGTGCAGAGTGAGTGCAGAGACAGTGAGTGCTGAGTGAGTGCAGAGTGACAGTGAGTGCAGAGTGAGTGCAGAAACAGTGAGTGCAGAGTGACAGTGAGTGCAGAGACAGTGAGTGCAGAGTGAGTGCAGAGTGACAGTGAGTGCAGAGTGAGTGCTGAGTGACAGTGAGTGCAGAGTGACAGTGAGTGCAGAGTGAGTACAGAGTGACAGTGAGTGCAGAGTGAGTGCAGAGTGACAGTGAGTGCAGAGTGAGTTCTGAGACAGTGAGTCCAGAGTGAGTGCAGAGTGACAGTGAGTGCAGAGTGAGTTCTGAGACAGTGAGTGAAGAGTGAGTGCAGAGTGACAGTGAGTGCAGAGTGAGTGCAGAGTGACAGTGAGTGCAGAGTGAGTGCAGAGACAGTGAGTGCAGAGTGAGTGCAGAGTGACAGTGAGTGCAGAGTGAGTGCAGAGTGAGTGCAGAGTGACAGTAAGTGCAGAGTGAGTGCAGAGTGACAGTGAGTTCAGAGTGAGTGTGACTGCAGAGTAACAGTGACTGCAGAGTGACAGTGACTGCAGTGTGTGAGTGTGCAGGGTGAACAGTGTGTAAGTGTGCAGGGTGCACATTGTGTGAGTGTGCAAGATGAGTGTGCAGGATGAACAGTGTGTGCCTATGCAGGGTGAACAGTGTGAGTGTGCAGTGTGTGAATGTGTAGGGGCAGTGTGTGAGTGTGCAGGAAACAAACACTCAAACTAAGTCCACCACACACATACATAACACCACACACATAAGACCACACACACACCATACACACACATACACCACACACACATACCACACACACACACACACCACACACACACACACACAATATACACACCACACACACATACCACACACACACACACACACACACACCACACACACACCATATACACACCACACACACATACACGACACACACATACCACACACACACACCACACACACACCACTCTCTCACCACCACACACTCATCACCACTCAACACAACACACTCACTACCACACACTCACCCCCACACACTCACCCCCACAGACTCACCCCCACAGACTCACCCCCACAGACTCACCACCACACACTCACCACTACAAACACAACCACACACACAACAACACACACAACAACACAACACCAGCCCTCAGTGCACGCTTTCACCATGGCCAAACACCACCAGCCATCAATGCACTCTTTCACCAAGCACAAACACCATCAGGCGTACAACACCAGGCAGCGGTCAGTGCATGCTTTTACAAGGCGCACTCACCAGCAACCGTCAGTGCACGCTTTTACCAAACACACACACCATCAGCCATCTGTGCACGCTTTTACCAAGCACACACCCACCAGCCTTCAGTGCACCCTTCCACCAGGCACACACACCTCCAGGCGCCAGTGCATGCATCAATTGTTAATGCATCCACAATTAACTATTGTAGCAATCGCAGTATGGTACACTTTACTTTTAAACATATTCATCTAAAGCACAGCATGCCACCATTGCTAAAATTACCATCCAACCCACATAATTCCACTACACACCACATGCACAATGCCATTAGCTCAAACTCAAATAAATCCGAGCCCGATTGCATTTCTAATGCTTGTTGTCTGTGCACCGGAAATGAGGCATGTGCCAGACCCCATCAGCGAAGTCGGGCTATGTATTGCTTTAGTCAGGCATGGCTTTGCTGGTTATGGGAGTGTTTGTGGTGCTGCATCGGTTGACGCTGTCAGGCCTGGTGGCTTGGTCACTCCTTCAGCCTTGCTGTTTTTGGCACTTTCAAAGTGCTCGCCTGGCACGAATTATCATCGTGTTGAATGACGTAGACACTTACATTGCCTTTTGAAAATTGCACTTTGAGTGGTGGATGGGGAAAGCAGTAGTCGCCTTTTTGAGGCTCACAAACACTGTAAGTTACCCTTTTGTGGAAGCTAGAAGCAAATAGGATCCTGTCCTTACCACACAGTTTTACGGTTGTGACTGCTTGAGATTTCCAGACACTGGAAGACAAAAGTGCAGCCTAATGTTGATCATCAGCGTGCGAACGAGCATGTGAAATCTGAACACAGACCCGTTGTTTCCCTCGGTCTTGTGACTGGTGTCAACGAGAGAAGTTTGGCCCTTGCAGGAAACCTTATCTTGCTCGTACCCTGCTTACTTCAATGTTGGGTAACGCGCGCCCTTCTGATCCGTGGCTCCAGTTGCTGCTACAACATCAAATACTACTGTGTATACGCATTTGAGATCCGTTGGGCAACGGCGCTGATTCCTGACAGATACCTATGTAAGTGATTTCATCGCCGGTGGTATGTATGCGCAAGGTTTCTATTGCATAGAGCATTTCCCCTCCGTAGGGAACTATCCTTTTTAGTGAACAGAACCTACTATTTGGGAACACATAAAGCACATTATTAGTCCTAGGCAGAACAATGGTGGGATGTTGTCAATGGGAGCCGCAGCGCGTCGCGGTTTTTTGTTGGAGGTAGACGGAGTCCTGACGGAAGGGCTCAACGTCCCACGAGGCCAGAGGCGGCGGCCAGGGCACCAGCTAATCGCCCTCGCCTGTGCCTGGGGGAATAAAGGAACCTCGCTGCTCCCGCTACGCGGTACGCATGCGGGCGCGCGCCGGGCCAAGGGCGGGCCCGTTTGAGCCCGGATCAGGACGGGCCGGACGGGCCTGGCCCCCCCCTCTAACTTCTACATGCAAAAAGGTCAGCAAAAAGGTCAGCTTTCGTCCTTAATTGTAATTCAGAATTTTGTTCCAGTTTTGCGCTCGTTTAAATTAAATATGATTGACTTATCACAGCGGTAGCGAGGTTATAAAGATGGCTCTCGGTGGAGGTGCAAAGGGGAAGAACCAACCAGCGTGCGGCTCGAGAACAGGCACTCTGGACCAGTTCCTAATAAGGGCATCCTCTGTATTGGCTCATGAGATTGCAATGACTGAGAGGAGGCTTTCTTTGGAGATAGTACAATCTAAACGTTCTTCTTTGGGAGGGCTGATGTGCTTAAGGTCTCCAGAGAGTCTAGTGGAGAGGAATCCAGTTTGTCCGGTACGGGGGAGTATCACCGACCAGTCCCTGCATGTCAATAGAAGCTCACCTGGGGTTCCCCCCATTGAGGTGACCTCAGCAAATGACATTCCGGGAGCCCAAGGAAAAACTGCCCCCGAAAATCCCACTCGTATGGGAGTATTAACAAGGTCAGTAGGCGTTGCCATTAAAAAGTCCACGACTCGTTCCTCTGAACTTGCAACAAAGAGAAAACGGGTCAGGGGGACACAAAGAAAGAGGAACCCGAAAACCCACAAACCAAATCCGAGTGTTTCTGCCCAGACCTCGAACATGGTGGGCTCCCCTGAGAGTAGGTCTCTACATACTTCTGCTAGTCTACTCTCGACAAACTCAGAAGGGGCCAAAGTACCTGAAGGCGATGAGCATTTCGGGAATAAACTGGGTGCTTTAATTATTTCCTCACTTACTCCCATCACAGAGAGATTACAGCTCATCGAGAACAAACTCTCCCATCTCGATTCACTCTTCTTCCAAGGACATCGAACAAGGGATAAACCGCTGGCACCACATGTGGTGCCCCTTGACTCAAGTGAACGTACTTCTTGTATGCCCAGGACTTGTATACAGCAGCCAAGTGTGGGTTCGGATCCGACTTTGCTCTCTACTGCTGTTAGCAGGTCCGTTGTTGGTGGCACCACCATGAATACTGAGATCACACAAAATATGGGGGTTTTACTGAATTTGCCTCTGGATACAGAGCCCCGTGCCCAAGAAGGAGCGTGTGCTCCTATTTCCGCAAACAATGTTAGGGGCCTTGATGATCGTTTGTCCACTGTTATCCCCTGCGCAGCGCCCCCTTCTTTACCATGCATCAATTTACCCCCGGCATCGGCCCCATATGTGGTTGTCTTGGTCAAAGTACCGAGGCTGGAACAGGGAGTAGCTGAGACATACGCTGAGTTAAAAAACAAATGTACACACTGGTTAAATAGGAATAAGCCTCTACCTCCACAGGTGTACAGTGGAATACTATTTGCCCGAAGAGTAAGCTGGGTGGGTCGAGGCAAGAAATGTTTTGAGGGCGACTGCATTGTAATCAATTTTAGGGATAGGAGGGTGGTGCATCACATTTTCAATCAGTATACTGGGAGAGAGTGTACAGGTGTCCAGTCATTACCTCTAGCCTTCTTTTATCCCAAACAACAAACCCTCCCGGATCAAGTGAGTAGAGCTAGAACGTGGGAAAGGTGGTCTTTTCCAACTCTGAAGGCAGGTTCAAATTATGGGCTTAACATCTTTAACACCTTTAATACTTTAATTCCAGCCCCCGTCCCAGTTAGTAACAGGTTCAGCGCATTAGATGAGCTGGATTGACTTATTGATAGCCATTATCTTGATCAGAGGGGCAGTTTAGCAGGTTCATTAGGAGCCCGAACCGACCATGGGTTTTCTCTCCCATGTGGTGGTGAAGTGTATGTTCATAAAGTAGAAGGGTGGGGAGAACCTCCCAGGGAGATTGCGCATGAAGTGCTGAAAGACAATTCTATTATGTCTGGTCAGGAGTGGGGTAGTACCCTCATTCCCATCCAGGAATCTATTGCTGGATCTCTACCAGCAAAGGAGCTGCAGTGCACACAGGTTGGAGAAGTTTGTGACCAAGTACCAACCGTGGGCACTGCCCCCCTAGACTCAGTAAGAGTAGAAGGGAATGTAGACGAATTAGGCGTGTTTGGGGCTGCTGGGCTAAATACTCTAAATTGTAACAACCTAAGCTGGAATATAGCAGGTTCACGAGCTAAAAAGGAGGATCCCAGTTGGCTAGAGATGATTAAAACCTATGACGTACTGGGTTTCCAAGAAACCTGGGACACTGAGGGTGAGTTCTGGGTGGACGGGTTTAAATCTTATTGTAGGCCTGCCCAGCATTCCTCTTCTGGCAGAGCCAAGGGTGGTCTTTTACTGCTGTTCTCGCTTACTCTCAGGGGAACACATAAAGAAGTTATGGTAGGGACCCCGAACTGTTTAGCAATTGAATACGTGGCCCATAATTCATTCAAACTGCTTGTGGTTAATTTTGATAATTCAGCAGATTGTTGTAGGGAAAATGAACATTTTCTTAATTTGAGAGTTTTTTTAAAACATTATTGTGAGAGTCAAACCACTAATTTTACGATTATCATTATGGCAGATTTCAAAATTCATTATTTGTAACCAGAACTGCCAGGGAGGTAATGACCCCACTGGTTAAGCAAGGTATGCCCCGCTACACTTTGAGCATACACGTTCTGGGGAGTGTCTGGAAGAGCTCCTGGCAGAATTGGACCTCCATGAACCTAGTGACATGGTTTTATTAGAAAGGACTCCTACTTTTATTGGAAGAGGGAGTAATACGGTTATTGATTTTATGTTTATGTCTCTATCCCTTTTATCGAAGGTGGTTTCCTATAACACCAGGTGGTCTTACAACAGCGATCACAATCCAGTCATCCTTGAACTGGATAGAAGCTGTGGTTTAAAAAGGAATATTGGCACGCAGAGAGAGGCACGAAGTGTGAAACCTACAGACCAAGGCAGGAGGGTAAAATGGGAAAAGGTGTTACCTGACTATTTCTTTCAGGAACTAGCCAAAAAAGTTGAAGATAAGATGGAAATATGTTTTAATGGGGCAAATGAGGGTTCGGTAGTTGTGGGGGCTTTTGAGGGTATTTGCGCTCAGGTAGCAACGGACCTGACCTGCCCTGTTAGACCAGGCAAATTCTCGGGAGAGAGGTGGCTCGATAGTAACTGCTCCAGCGCTCACCGTAACCTGATGATTGCTCTAAAAAGGGATCCGCATGACAAAAACCAATTAGGAGCATTGAGAAAGCTGTATAAGTCAGCTCTTCATTCCAGGAAAACCGAGATTAAAAAAGAAGCCTGGGAAGCTCTAAACTCGGTGGATGTCCTGAAAGACAGTGGGAGATTCTGGGCAATTGTGAACAAGCCATTCTTCTCGGGTGTAGATAACACTCCAATGGAATGTAATATCACAGAGGGACAATGGCTAGCCCATTTCGAGGCCATCTATGAGACACCTGAATGTGGGGAACAGGAGACTGTACATGCTTCTGGAGGGACAACCACTGTCCTGACATTTTGTGAGGAGAAGGTAGAATTGGCCATCAAAAACATGTCGAGTAATAAGGCTCCAGGCCCTGATGGAGTCCCGGCAGATTTGTTTAAGTTGTATCCCTCCTTCTGGGCAAAAATGTTGACAAATGTTTTTAATGCTTGTGTTGGACAAGGTTTTCCTCCCTCGTGGCCCTCGTCTATTATTGTCCCCATCTTTAAAAAAGGTCAGAGAGGGGACCCTAAATGGTATAGACCCATCTCCCTAATCGATTCAACAGTCAAAGTTTTGGGGAGAGTGATTCTGGGTAAATTAACAGAATGGTTAGACGATAACAACGTTGTGGCTAACATTCAGTACGGATTTAGAAGTGGTAAGGGGACCCAAGATCAGTGCCTTAATTTATTCCTATTGGCAGGGAAATACACCTTAGCTAAAAAAGGGTCGTTACATCTGGCATTTATGGATTTATCGTCAGCTTTTGACCTGGTCAACAGGTCCGAACTGTGGCAAATTTTAATTGAGATGGGGATAGAACCTAGTCTGGTCTCCTTCCTATCGGATTTGCACCAGGATCTTACTGCTAGGATAAGGATTGACCAAGAGGGTAATTGCACTAGGCACTTTAAGTCAGGCCGAGGTGTAAGGCAAGGCTGTATTTTAGCTCCACTAATTTTTACTATTTGCATCAATAATCTGGATAAAGTCTTAGACTTGGCTAGCCTGGATGTCCCACTAATAGGTCACACTCGCTGCCCAGTACTTCTGTATGCCGACGATGCCGTCTTATTAGCACGCACATCGGTCGGCCTACAGAAGCTTTTAGATGCCTTTGGGCTCTTTATGAATTCTCTGGACCTTAGGGTTAACACCGCTAAATCACACGTAATGACATTAGGTAGAAAAAAAAGGGGAATTTTAGGACTTTTTATTGTGAAGGTACAGAATTAATCAGGGTGCCTGTGTTTGCATATCTAGGGGTCGTGTTTGATGAAGGAGGGACCTGGGCCGTACAACATAAGGTCAAAATTAATGCGATGTCTAGAGCAATCGCGGGAGTAAATGGTTTCGCACAGCGGCTAGGGGCAAAACCGGTAGAGGCTATTCTGAAAATATATAAATCCAAGTGTTTAGCAATAGCGATGTATGGCTCATCCATTTGGGGTTATAGAATGTTGGAGGGGTTACAGAGAGTGGAGAACAAGTTTCTCCGCAATCTATTGGCGGTCCCTCAATCCACCCCAACCTTTTCTGTACATCAAGAATTAGAGATGGGCTATTTAACGGATAAACTAAAGTTAGCCCCAGTAATTTGCTGGTTAAAAACGTGGCTCAATCCTCAACTTGACCTCAACCATAGAATCATGAGGGAGTGTATGGCTTTGGATGGTGCAAACAAAATCACTTGGCTGTACTATATCAAGAATTCATTAGCAACTGTGGGTTGCAAGTATCTTTTCGACCACCCGGATAAGATAGTAAGCGCGGATCTGTTGGGGGTTAGAATACAGCTCTTGTATGTGTGGTCAAGTGAGCGAGAAGAGTTGGAGTTAGGAAAACCAACTGTTAGAACACATTACCTTTTAAAGACTGTGCCTAAGATGGAACCATATTTGGAAATTGTAAATAGGCCGTTCCATCGCCTGCTTTTAACTAGGTTTTGGTTTAATCTCATACACTTCTTATTAGGTAATTCACAAGGGTGGTGCAAACTAAATGAGCTAGGGCCTTGTACCTGTGACAATTTTTCAGCTCAAGATACAATGCATTTCACCATGTTTTCTGAACATTACAACGAAATTAGAAAGAAGTACTTATTTCGTATCTTAAAGAGAAAGGCATTTACTCAGGTTAAGCCAGCCCTAATGTATCTCCAACTCCTAAATGAGCCTTGTGAAATCTTTTATATAGCTAGTTTTTTGGTGGCGGCTGTCAGAATTAGGAAGCGACGCAATTGATTGTGCTCTGAGACCTTTTTATATTCATGCTTTTAACAAAAGTAGTGTATTTTTGTACTACAAGATGAATTTTATTAATTTTATGAATTAATGTGGAAAAAAGTTTGTTGTGTAGGAGTCCATATTTTAATGTTCTGTACTTTTATGGTTTTTATTTAACCAAAGAAAGTGATTTGACTGACTGACTGACTGACAATGGGGCTTTGTACTTCTCCGCACACTTACCTGTGGCATGTATTGCATAACGCACGCTTTCGGATGCTGACTGCACCCCAGTAACAAGGTGTCCTAGAGCCAGAGTTTTGCCGGCAGCAATAGTTGTTGCACGGTTCTCACATGGTTCTCTTGTGGCAGTTGATGAACAAAATGTTTCGATCCTGTATATAGGAGATTGTCTCCACACAGACACTTTAAAGGAAAGCAGCATTAGAACATGATACCATCTTTTACTACCCATCCATAATGTTTTTTCTTAATTTTATGATTTGAAAATATTGCTTATTCCATGAATATTTCAAACGTATTTTTGTTGATAGTGTTTTGAATGGTAGCTATACCATGTGCTTGATAAAGTCAACTTTTATGAGCGACGCCCCTGCACAATAGGTTTGATTTGGTCTTCTGTGAAGCCAAACTTGGTTTGCGAGCTACAGCTTCAGGTCTCTGGAGCCAGATTATTCCAGTTGTTTTCAGGAAATCCTCTCCACGTAAATAAGCGCTGTTTTTATATTCTTTTAATGTAAACTTATATAGATTTGGAAATAAGTAATCATCGATGCAGACCTTCTGGACCTGTAGTGGACACCCAGCACTTTGAATGAATAAATATTTGCTGAGGTGGGTGAATGCTTTATAACTCCATATGATCCCTCATTACCACAACTGAACACTAGGCTAGTTACATTTCTCGAAGCAGCTCGGTCAAAACTGCCAAACTGATCCTCACTTTGCCGACAATTGGTCTACGGGGGAAATTTCATTAAGTGATTGGATTACCCCCACAGCGGACTGCATCTTTTCCAGAGGCAGTAAAGACAAAATTAGCCGGGACATTAAAACTGTAAAGACACAGAAATGTCTTTTGCCGTTCACGCTGCGACGCTCACGAGGGAGCATGCACATTTTAAATAAGGAACAGTTTAAATATGGTTGTATTTTTTGTATGCACTGCAATGGTTTTAAGTAACTATGCAAATAAAGTTTTTTACCTACCGAATGCATTCTCACAAAAGTAGAATGAATTGGGTCTTTTGTCACACGTATTAGTGCGGAACCACTGAGTCCTGTTCAGACACTTAATATAAAGTGATGTTTGTGTATTATAGCTGTGACGTAGTTCCGAAGGTTTGTTTGACCAAATCTCGCGCCAGCTCTGCAGTCATCCGCCTGCACTTCAGTCAGTGCAAGCCTAGTTGTGAAGCGTGCAAGCAAGGAGTGCGCAAGAGATGACATTTCTGTATCTTCACAAGAAAATAACAAACCTGCTCCTTCTGAAACCTGCAGAGGTGGTCTGCAACCTTCTCTATGCATTGAACGAGCATTGAACATTTGCTAAATGAATAGTCCTGTGTTTAATGTAGGTCTTTGAATGTGTTTACAGTTTACGTTTCTTGTTCCGGTCGAGGCATATAATACTCAGCGTCGGATTGGTAACGAGGGCACTCGGGCAATGCCCAAGCGGCCGGTGTCCAGTTTCTGCAGTGGGCTGCTTTTTTGAGGAGCCTGGGGGGCCCATTTGGGCGGTTTCCGCGTTGTTCAATGCGGCCAGCGGCCCAGTGGGTGCCTGAGTGGCCATTCTGGAGGTAAATGGGCGTCCATTACCTCCTTCTTATCAATGTAAGAGGTATCACTCCCTTTCTCTCGCTGGGCCTGCCCATTAGTGTATGTATATTGAGCGGTGCAGGGGAGCAGAAGTGGCCTCACTTGTTTTCAGGTGTTTTACCGTGGATTTTTTTTGTTAAACCCCCACCCCTTTTTTAATACAATTTCACTGAAGCAGTGTTTTGCAAGGCAATATGCAAATGTGGGCCACTTTTTTTAGCCTCCCCGGGCCGATTTTAAATTCCAATCCAACCCTGATAATACTCTCTTGTGTTGAGATACATTCAGTGGCTGCTGGGCATTTACTACCTTTCCATCTTAAAAATCTAAATAGTGCACAAAATGCATAGAAAAATGTGAAACTGTCAGTATGTTGTTCAAAGAAATGCATCTGCAAGTTTCTGTGCAAGTATTAACATGTGTTTCATTATTTGGTCGCCTGGGGAGACTCCTGTTAGTTGGCAAAGCTGGTCTGCTGGCCGGATTACAGCATGCCAGGAACAAGGTGCCTGTGCTGAGGGAGGAATACTATATGTGCAGGGAAAGAGAATCAAATGTGGTTTCAATGTGATGTACTGGGTCGAGGGTGATGACATTTCCAAAGTGAAGTGTCTTTAGTATTACGGGCGACTAATGAAACAAGCATTTGCAATGCAAAAGGTCTCGCAGCATTAAAGTTTGAGTTTCTGGCATTGTAAATGACAATGCTTTGCATGAATTTTTTTTCTTTAATCTGCAATTGGTATATAAGCATTGTTTGTGAATGGTTAGCTGTTGCTTATGCTAAGCAAAGTTGGCAGTAATATAGAGTGCTAGTCTTGCTTGTTATAAGCATGCTGATTTAAAGCACTCCGATACCTGCGGGTAAAGTTTGCGCCATATAAAAGTTAAAACTAATAAATAAATAAAACAAGCATATCAAACTCTTACAGGAACAAGTTTAAGCTATTGGTATTGTAAATGACAATGCCTTTTATTTATGGTTTAAAAACGAATCAAAAATGAAAGGCATTGTAATTTGCAATGTCAATAGCTCAAACTCGTGTAAATGCGAGACCTATTGCATTGCAACTGAGTACAGGTCTGTCAAATTCTAAATCAGTCCCAGAGGCCCCCATTCTTCAAATCAGAACTGACCCTGCTCCTTATGGGACTAGTCCATCCCACAACGTGGTTACCCTACACATTCACCTCACCCTGTGGCCCACTGTTTTAGTTGAGAAATGTGAGGCCCCTTCCTGAATCTTACTGAGTAAACTGCGCCCCTGGGTCCTTAACGTTTATATGAGCTCTCTGGCACCCGTGATACGGGCTTCTGTCATACCATGACCACACTCAACTACCTAACCTGGAAGAACACTGCTAACCAACTTAAATTTGGGGGTTTCTACCTTTAGCCACAGAAAAGAAAACCTGCCATCCATGCTGTAATCACCTCCAGACTTGACCACGCTAACTCATTTGTGCCTGGGTCTGCCTAAATATCTAAATAGGAAACTTCCGTTGGATCAAAACTGGGCGGCTAGGTTGCTTTTGAATCTACCTTTTATTGGCCCTAAATTATGGAGCAAGCTCCTTCGAGAGGCTTGTGCTACTCAATTAGGACAGCTCGCGAGTCTTACAAAATATGAACATTTCATTTTTTAATCAAATTTAGTTGACTGGGTCTTTTTTTTTAATCCCTTCTCCCAATACCCCAGATCTGGTAACCTGAGGTATCTAGCGCCTAGACGCTCTTTGAGCTGACCCGACGCTCTATAAATTCACTTTATATTTACATGACATTAATTTTCTCGACCTCAGATGGTTGAAGAGCTCGGCACAAGCAGGGGCCCATAGATGGTACACGCACGATGAAGACGTTTTTTTGCAGGAGGCACGTTATCCTTCTGACATATCAAACTAATATTTGAAAATGTAATCTTCGAATCACATCTATACCACAGGTGCATTTCCTCCTTGTCATCTGACTTTAAAGGCAGATCACCGCACCAAGTGTATTAACCCACCGAGCTATCTGCGTCGACGGCTGGATACTTTACAATGCAGGGGTAAGGAAGTGACTTACCCCTGGCTACGAAAGGAGGAGGAAGACGACAAGCTGGCGCAGCAATGCATGAAAACTTTTCTCTTGAAGACAGAGTGGTGAGAGAGGGAGGGGTCAGGTGAGTCTGAGACAAACGCCACATTTCAGGAAAGAAGACCGATTGGCAGGCGGAGAGACGGGAGGACGAGAGAACAGGGGAGACAAGAGTAACAGAGGGTATACAAAGAGAGATAGAGAAGGGGCAGAGAGAGTAGAGGCGCAAAGAAAAATAAACAGAGGGGCAACATTTAAATTGAAAGAGAAAGTAGGGCAGCAATTACACATTTAGTCCTATGAGAAGACAAAGCTAAAAATTCGCCCGAAAAATAATCTTGAGTAAGTGGGTAAAATATGGATTAACAACTCTGATGTAGAATAAGCGAAAATCATTACAAAGTCACATAGTTTCACATTTCACCACAGTTTAAATTCTGTTATATCATGAAAATAATGTATTTTTACATACAATTCACACTCATGGGCTGCATGACTGCAATATGTGCGCGCGCACTTGAAAACGAAACCTAGCGTGGGGGCGGGACTTCCGTCTTGTGCCCGAAGCCCGCGCCCACGGAGTTCCAGGTCCGAGGAGCAGTGGTGACGCGGGGCTCCCATGCCTGAGGGAGACCCCGCGGAGGCGACAGAACACCGGATTGGTGGTAAGTGGGCATTGGGGGGCGCTCGTGTGTGTGTGTCTGCGCGTGCGCGTGTGTGTGTGTGTCTCTGTGTGCGACGGCAGGGAGGGGTAGTGTCTCTGTGTGCGTGCGTGCGTGTATGTGCGCTCGTGTGTGTGTGCGCCTGCATGCAGGGGGAGGTGTGCCTGTGTATGTTTGCGCTTCCCAGGAGACAGCCACAGCGAGCGTGGCGTGTGCCAGTTTCGAATCGCCTTGCGCGCGGCCAGGATTGTCTCCTGGGAAGCAGACACGGCTACAATAGGTTCTCGGCGAGAACGCGCTTCCGCGCGCTTAGACGAGACATAAAAATATAGCTTTTGCAGTTCATTCTGCGTAGTTCATTAGTAGCTGGAACGTATTTGTTTTGGGGATTTCGTGAAATGTTATTCTTTTCAGTATTTTTGAGCATTGCACTCCATTTAGGTTTGCATATCTGCGTCGTGCCTGCAGGCACATTGATTTCTTGACATAGATTTGAACAGAGGTGGGTGATCCACTGAAAGCTAGAGCCAGATCCCTGGCTCAACTCGAGCTCCTCCTGGAACCTCAAGCCCAAAATGAGCCGAGCTTTCATAGGAGATGAAGTGGCCTAGTGGTTAGAGCTGTCGTCCATGTAACATGGGCAGCCATTCTTGAAAATTGGCATCGCCCCAGCATCTTGCAAATCCCAGCAAATGCTCCTTTGCCGAAAAGACGTGACTCTGCTTGCTAATTAAAAAATAAAAGGCAAAGCATTATGCTTTCATGTCACAAATGGATAACCCATCTAGCTGCTGAATTGCATTTTGTGACACTAGAAAATCTAGGATCAATCCTGGCTTGAATCAAATTGTGTGATCTAAGGCCAACACTTAATTTCTCTTGGCCTTTTTGTTCATTACCACATAAGAAAACACTTTCTAATATGCGAGTTCAAACGCGCTGCCCAAAACGCCTGTTTGATTTAATAGCCATCTATAATAAGACTCAAGGTCACATAGATGGTACATGTGACAGTTGACTTACCTCTTAGTTAACTTATAGCATTGTCATAAAGACAGGGGCAATAGTGTGGCTCAGTGAATGTTAAAAATCTCTCACATTTAATAAATCCTTTTCAATGCAGAGAATGTGACGTACTAAGATGAAATACATCCACGTGTTAAAAGAAGTAACACTTTTGGGAATTTTGAAGACACCATATCATTCTCCAACATGTAGGCTGCAAGAATGGTCAAGGTGCGGCTCGTGGAGCCAGAGCTGAGCCCTAGCTTGGCCCTTCCTGTTCCTTTGTTTGCTCGCCCACCTCTAGATTTGAGGAGCACGTGGACGTGCACACTCCTGAGGTCCAACGAAGCTGTGTACCCACTACCTGCAGCCTCTGCTGGTCGGGTTGCAACACTAATGGTCATGGGCCCTCCCACCACAGTAGCCGCACCTATTTAACTTGCTTGTCTTATCGCATCCAGCCTGGGCGTCCTCTATCTCTTCTCTTTGGGTTGGGAAACCCCGCCCTCCCCCCTCGCCTTCATTTTATATCGCTGCATAATGCAGTGCTCTGCTTGTCACGGACGGTGTATGCCTTGTGCTACACTATCAGCGGCTTCACTTTCATGGACGTAACTTACTCAAATGGCACATTTTGTAAAGCGATCAACTATGGGCCTCATTTATGAGAAGTGACTCATCGTTGCGCCCTCCTTGCGACATGATTGATGCGTCATATTTATAATATGACGCATCATGTCGCAAGGAGTTACAGATACGTCAGTATTTCTGACGGATCTGTATGGCGCAAAAGTGACGCATTGCTAGAGTGTGTCACAAAAGTGACGCAACTCCAGCAATGTGCCCTTTGACATGGGGCAGGCCCCATGTGAAAGGGCCTGCGTCAGTCTTACGCCTGCTGTGAGGCAGGCGTAAGATATTGACGCATTTGCGTCATAGATTTCACTGCGTCACTTCTACGACCCTTTCTTGCGTCAATACGCCCCCCTTGCATACATTATACCTGGTGCAGGTATAATGTGGCGCAGGGGTTTACAAAGTGATGCATCTACCTAGATGCGTCACTGTGTAAATATGGCGCAACAAGGCGCATTTTTTTACGCCACTGGTGCGTCACAAAACGTGACGCACCGGCGCGTAAAAGTGACGCACAGCCTCATAAATGAGGCCCTATGTCTCTTTAACCTGGAAAGCTAATGCTTTTCCAGCTCCACGGCGAGTATGCTTTTCTTGTTATTGTAATTCTAATAGTTGTGACTTGCTATTGTGTATGATTTCACACTTTGATGTTCGAACTTTGATCGGATTGCGATGCACCTTGCAGCTGTTCGGTTAGCTATTTTTATTTGTAACTTGTTGAACTGCTATTTGAAAGCAGATATGGCATTTGATTGATCAGCACTCAGCAAACTGTGGCAATTTTGTCCTCGGGTGCACTATCCTAAAACTGAATGTTATCATGTCCATTGGTTGAGGTGGATGTAATGATGCAAATAGCAGTCTAGTAGTTGGGGGTGGAGCTATGGGAGGGACCGGAAAGGGAGGAGTAGGGAACAGGATAGGGCAGATTAGAGTAGGGACTCCAAGGGAACAGTTGTACAAATAAAGTACGTAAAAGAATCAGCGATTCTGTGTCCTATCATTGCAGCTAGGACTCGACAACTGGCGACGAGGGTGGGATGCATCGCATGGCCTGAACGCGTTGCTCCCCTGAGGCTGACAGATCTGTTCCCGTAACGTGCGCGCGTGTTGTCGCTGTCGCGACAAGCACGGTCATCTGGATACCCGGCCCCCAGCAGAGCCGACCTCGACAGTGTCGCCTGTCCCTTCCTGAGCTTCCCAGCCTGTAAGCTGTGGAGACTAGCGCGGACGTGCGCTGGAAGCAGGGTGTTCACCCGCCATGTGTTGTGCCCAGGAAAAGTGGATGCCAATGCCAGGAGCCCACTCCGGTCTTACCTTTTGCCCAGGAGATCGCTGCGTGACATCGGGAGGCCAACCTGATTTCCTGCATTGTGCCCGTGCATCGCCGTGATCACCCATCTGGTGAGTGCCCGCCTATGTATACTGAGGCCCCGGGGTGTGTAGGAGCATGCCAAATCTCGCAGGAGGCAAGATTTTGAGGACAGCAGCCATTTTGAAGTTAAGCCCCCTGCACCTATCCCCTGTCAGGGATAACCGGCGGCCATTTTTAAGTCAGGCGGCAGTGGTTTCCTCAATAAGCACACGCAAATACAAGTACAAAACACATGATTTAGCGCCACGAACTTGTGCAGAGACTATTGGAGTATAATAAAAGGAAAGAAGATTGGCATTGAACAAGCACCCTGTCCTTACAAGTGGATACGTGCAGCAGAATACCCGTGAAATCAGCAAAGTGACTGCATGAAAATACAAACATGTAAAAAAATAAAATAGTCACAAGGATGTCAGGATCACCGTCACGCAGATCCCAAAACCCAGCTGGCACCACCCGAGCAGGCATGATGGGCGTTTCCTTCCTACGCCCTCCGGAACCGCTCGCACTTGTGGCTGGAGGAGGAATGGGCCTTAGATGGCAAGAATGGCTTGAAGACTTTGAAGATTTCATGCAAGGATCTCACGTGACAGAAGAAGATCAGAAGTTAATCGCTTTGCGCAACCTCATAGGAAAGGAGGTTGGTCAACTCATAAAAGGACTGCCCACTGGAGATGCCGGATCGTACACCAAAGTGCGTGATGCACTAAATAGGAAATTTCTACACAAAAGGAATGTTGATTATGAAAGGTACACCTTCAATCTAGCATCGCAAGAGAAGGAAGAACCAATGAGCACGTTCATCACACGGCTTCGACGGTTGGCCCGATATTGTGAATTTGACACATTCTCCAGTGAAGATGCTCTCAGGCTACGTATTATAGAGGGCTGCCAATCAGAATCACTAAGAAGACGACTTCTAAAGAAAAGCTACACTTTAGATGAGATTGAGGAGATGACCAGAGTTCATGACCAAGCGGAGGAACATGCCAAGAAGATGGAGGCAGGACGCACAGAGAAGCGTGAACAAGCCTTCCGACTTCAATCACGCACCACCCGCAGACAATCTCGTGACAGACATAGGACGTCAAGACCAAAAACCCATCACCAACACGCAGACGTCATGATTCAAGCAAAAGGCATAGGAGACGGGAAAGCCCGCTCAAATGTTACCGGTGCGGGTATGATTTCCCTCACACTGATGCGTGTCCTGCCCTTGGACAACAATGTCAGAAATGCGGGAGAGACAATCATTTTGAAAATGTCTGTGGAGAATATAGGAAAGACAAACAGAAAGACCATGGTAGGTCTTCTCGCCCAACAACCACGCGCCATCACGCCAAAGAAGTCCGAGATCACCGAGGTTCTTCTACAGGATCATCACAATCAAGTGGGGCGTTCCACAAATCATACTGGTCGAGAAGGTCACCGTCACAATAGAGTCACGGTCGCCATCACCCGTGTCACAGGATAGTGATGAGTACATCTGCATGGTGGCTGACCCTGATCAACTCAAGAAATACCCACGACTTGACACCCGCGTAGGTGATCACGCGGCTAAATTTGTGCTCGACAGCGGCGCATCTCTGATTTACATTTCAGTGATAGAATATCGCAGAATGAAGCCAACTCCTCCACTAAGCCCAGCCCATGTGAGGGTATACACATGGATGTCTAAAAAAACGCTTCCTTGTTTAGGAAAGTTCGCAACCACGCTCACCCACAAGGACCACACTGTGCCTGCCCATATACAGGGACCAGAAGCGGACTGTCTTCTCAGCCCCCCCACTGCTGAACAGCTCCGGCTGGTGGAGATACTCTATTGTGTGAGTGATGACCCGGACATCATTCACACGTTTCCCAAATTGTTCCCTGGGCTTGGGAAAATGGCTCGCTGTCAAGTGCGCTAACACATTAATGAGCAAGTGACTCCCGTAGCCCAGCATCACAGACGGGTCCCGTTTCACCTCCAGAGGGCCATGGAAGAGGAACTGCAAAAGTTACTACAAGCTGATATCATCGAGAGAACGGACGGACCCACTCCATGGGTCTCACCAGTAGTGATCGTGCCGAAAAAGGGTACCCCAGACAAAGTGCGCCTCTGCGTTGACATGAGGGTACCCAATACTGCCATTGAGCGAGAGCGTCATCCTGGGCTGCATCTGAGCGATATGATCGCGTCCCTCAACGAAGCCAAAGTATTTTCCAAACTGGACCTTAATAAAGGATACCATCAACTGGAGTTACACGAAAAATCACGGTATATCACCATATTTGCTACCTATCTTGGACTTTTTAGATATAAGCGGCTCAGTTTTGGAGTCTCCTCTGCCGCAGAGATATTTCAAGAAACTATAAGAAAGACAATTCACCACATTCCCAAAGCTCTGAATTACAGCGACGATATCTTGGTGTATGGCGCAACAGTGCAGGAACATGACACAGCACTGGATAGAGTCTGTCATGCCCTTTTGGACGCTAATCTCACATTGAACAAAGAAATATTTGAATTTCACCAGTCCACGTTGAAATTCTTTGGACATATATTCTCAGGAGCAGGGATGAAGCCAGACCCTGAGAAAGTGGCAGCACTGAATGATACCAAGATCCCTGAGGACGTCGGAGATGTGAGATCTTTTCTAGGAATGGCGAGCTATTGTACTCGGTACATAAGAGACTATGCCACCATCAGCTACCCATTGCGAAATCTAACCAAACAAGGGCAGCCATTCAAATGGACACCACAATGCGAACAAGCCTTTCAAGAGATCAAAAGGGCAGTACAATCTGCAGACAACCTGGCATACTTTAATCCCAAGAGGAAAACAGAAATTACAGTTGATGCCAGCCCTGTTGGCTTAGGAGCAATCCTAGCACAATTTGATTACGACACTGACCAGAGACACATCGTCGCGTATGCCAGCAGGAGTCTTACCGACACGGAAAGGGCATACTCCCAGCCCGAGAAAGAGAGCCTAGCTGTTGTATGGGCCTGCGAACATTTCCACATCTTTATGTATTGCAAGCATTTTACGTTGGTCACGGATCACCAAGCATTTGTCACCATCTTTGGCAACCCACGAGCCAAGATGCCCCCAGGATAGAACGATGGGGCCTCCGTCTTCAGGAATACACATACACGTTCATTCACAAACCCGGGAAGTCTGCCAATCCTGCCGACTACATGTCGAGGCATCCCAGAGTCACACACACATCAGGGCCCTCCCTAGCTGAAGAATATATCCACTTTGTGGTTGACCAAGCCAGGCCACCTACTGTCCCGCTGGAAGCCATCTGTGATGCCACCTCTCATGACGCTGTCCTGCAACAAGTGAAACTCCGGCTCCGAACAAACACTTGGCGGCATTCAAATCAAGATGAAACTAAAGACCCGGGTGAGAGGCAAGAACTGAGTGCATTCAAACATGTAAGAGATGAACTATCTGTCACGAAGGACGGACCTGTGCTCCGAGACCAAAGAATAATCATCCCCATGCAATTGCGCCAGGGTGTAATCAACCTAGCCCATGAAGGACATCGTGGAATAGTGGCAACCAAAAGAGCGCTCAGAGAGAGAGTGTGGTTCCCGCTATTGGATCAGATGGTTGAGCTGACTCTCAAAGATTGCCCTCGGTGACACCTGGTGAGCCAGGGAGAACCTCCAGCTCCCCTCCAAATGTCCACGCTACCCAATGGCGTCTGGCAAGATGTCGCCCTGGATTTCTTTGAGCCTCTTCAATGAGAGAAGTATGTTCTAGTTGTCATGGACGAATACTCAAGGTTCCCCATCACTCAGTTCGTCTCGGCCACAAAAGCTGTCATTACTATCGCCGTCCTTGATGAAGTCTTTGCTGCGTGGGGCATACCAAAAATGATTAAAACAGACAATGGACCACCATTCAACGGTCAAGATTTTGGGGAATTTTCTAATCTTAATTTTAAGCATCGCAAGATTACCCATCTGTGGCCGCAAGCCAATGGAATGGTTGAACGGTTTATGGCCACTCTGAAAAAGACACTCCAACAAGCGGCACTTGACAAGAAAGATCCACAAGTTGCCTTAAATGAAGTCTTGCGGGTGTACCGCACAACTCCACATGCGACCACTGTCAAATGCCCTGCCACTCTCATGCTGGGGCGATCCATACGGACCAGGATACCCACTCTGGATGATGCCCTACAGTCTGACACTCATGCACTTGAACATAACGACATTGCTGCTACTCATCAAAAGAACAAGGAAAAAATGAAGTCATATGCGGATGCTCGGAGGAGAGCCAAAACCCCGTCCATTTATGAAGGAGATTGGGTTTTGGTCAAACAAGAGCAACAGTGGAAAACGGACTGTCGCTATAGTGCTGAGCCTTTAATAGTTACCCAGCAAAAGGGCATTATGATAACTGCGGAGTCTGAAAATAAGAGGATCACACGAAATTCATCACACTTTCAAAAGTGACCTTTGGCAGTCAGAGATGCCCTTGACAATCCGTCAAGAATCCTAACCAGTGAGAGTGCAGTTTCCAGTGATGCTCTGCCAAGGCCTGAGACTCGTGCTGAGTCTGAAAATGAGAACCCAGAAGTACATCTGAGACCACGACGAACTGACCTGTACGGTTGATTGAGGAACTATAAATATCTCATATTGCCATTGAGATAAGAAGCGGTTGCTGGCATGATTTTGATTTGCATTTGTTTAAGAAGAGGGGAGATGTAATGGTGCAAGTAGCAGTCTAGTAGTTGGGGGTGGAGATATGGGAAGGACCGGAAAGGGAGGAGTAGGGAACAGGATAGTGAGATTAGAGTAGGGACTCCAAGGGAACAGTTGTACAAATAAAGTACATAAAAGAATCAGCGAGTCTGTGTCCTATCATTGCAGCTAGGACTCGACAGTGGGTGGCAGCCGCTACATTTTGCAATTGAAAATGGTATGGATTTTTTCAGTGACCCGGTGGCGCCCGTGGTTTTACAAAACATGTTATGCGACTGACCTGTAGGAGTTTAGTCTAGCCAGCAGACTATATTTAGGTTCTGTCCCCTGAGCGTCTGGACACCTTTTCCACTCCTCCTCCCCCTGCTCGGCCTTGGTTCGTTCTCATGTGGGGTTCTCGGAAGGCAGCCCCTCCTGCCAGTAACCGAGGGGGCGCTGCCTGTGAACACACCAGGCCCCTAGAGATGGGGCCCAAACCCTTTAGGACCTGGCGACCTGAAGAATGAGCATTGTGTCGACGAATGAGCCCACTGAGGTTTCAGAATGTCTGAACCATTGAATGGGTTTATTACCTCTTGCTGCTTCAAATGAAATTCAATGGATTGTTCAATTTCCGTTTGCAGTTTGTGCTTTCTTCTATTTCATTGAAGTAATTTGCAAAATAAGACGTTGAACATTAAATATGCCAGCAGCTTAGATAGTAAGCCAGGCAGGAAGTAGCTTCGGCGCTAAAGTGACCATTTCCGGGTCCGCATGGGCCTTTGCCACCAGGGACAGACTGTGGGACATTGGGGTAGAATATTGTGTGTTGAAGGTTGGTGAGGGATACGTTTGCATGTGGAGGGTTGAAGTTTGGGAAGTGACAGTTGCCAGAAGCAGCAGTTGGGGGTGCTGGCTGACATGGCTCTCTATGTAGAATTATTTTGTTTTCGCATTTTACGAATAAACCCTGTTTTCGTTACAATTGATTTGACCAGCGCTTATCAGATTCCACCGGACCCTGAGTGTAGGCATTGCACAGCTTTTATAACACATGAGGACATGCTCGGTTTGGTTTGGCAAGTGCATCTGCTGTGCTCCAGGGGCAGATAGCGAGAGTACTATCGGGCACATCCGGTGCAAAGGTGCATCAGGATGACATCTGAGGTTCTGAAAATTACGAATTCGTTCGTACTCAGCCTCCATTTTGTGACCGCTGCCATTTTGTGTTGCCCTCACTCAGGCAGCTCGGCGAACGCGATGTTTTTGTCGTTTTTACCTTTGCGTGTCAGGTGGCTTCTCTGCTAATGTTTACCAGTGAGTGTCAGGGTCTGGCCGAGTACACTAATTCATGTCTGAGCTGATTAATCCCCCGTCCGGACTACATGTTGGTTCACACCATTGTTTCCTCTACTTATATTATCTGCTGTCCTTCTCTACATGTCTCCTGCATTCTCCTGTTTCACGACTGTCCTCCTGCAGCACACACCTGTGTGTTTTCTTTGCTCGTAAACCGAATAATGTGGATTCATTTGTAATTTACTTCAGGGGTCGAATGACAAACAAGACCGGGAATTTGAGTTGCCTTAGTCTTAAAACATTGTTTCTAACGTTTGCCTATAGCTCATGCTCTTGTGAAATTGCCTTTTTGCATTGTGTTGTACTGTATATAAACCTGTGCGCCACGGAGTTAAGTGGCAGTCTCTTTTGAACCTCGTTGCATTGACGACTTCTAAGACCACTGTACTAGCTGCAGCTAATAAACGCCATCTTCTACGCCAGACGAAGAGTCCGTGTCTCTGTATTTGATAAGGCAGATGAACTCCGGGGATTTAGGCGTACCCTGCACCGCCTGGCATTAAGGCTGCGGTTCTCCAACTGGCGCCCACGTGGGGCGACTTCAGCGGTAGCGGTTGAGCCCGAGGGTCGTGAGGAGCCCCGCAAGAAAATTCCGGAGGAGGCACACCACCTGTTCGACCCCTGTATGTCAGAAGCGGACCGACAGCGCGGCTACTCCTCTCCGACGGCTGCTGACGACTGCTGCCCTGACTGTCGCCCTGCCTTGGACCCTTCTGATGATGATTCATAGAGCGAGATGATAGATGGACCTTCGCTGGTGTGGAACGATTCTTAGTTAAGTATTTGGCGGGTCGCTCCAACAGACCTTTGTTTTGTTTCCTCCTTTGGTACATTCAGGTATTTCAATCCCTGAAGCCAAGGGGTAAGTACGATTGTACTGTTCCATTGATCTATACCCCTTGTTGTTTGTGATCAGTCTAGAGAAGTAACGATGCCTGGGCTGAGTAAGTTTAAGAGATTTTGTTGTTTAGGTTGCACAAGGGATTCCCAGTTAGAGGAATCATGCCCGATCCCTCCAGATGGAACTCCCACTTATGAGCTCTATTCAAAACATGGTATTGGTCCCATTACCTTTAACGAGACATGGGTCCGATATACGAAGAATAGTGGAGTCTTAAGATGGCCCCAGAACGGTAGCTTTGACCCCACTATATTAGATAATTTAGAAACGATTTTGTTTAAAAGAAAAGCCCGGCCGGCTATGTTTGACTCCTTCCGCCTTTGGCGTAAAGAAGCCAAACAGAAAGAAATTAAGAAAGCGAAAAAGGATAAGAAAGCACAAGATATGTCGATTTTACAGGCTGCACAACAGCTTAAAGATAATGAAGAAGAAGGTGCGAGGGAGGTGTCGGAGAGACAACATCGTATGGCGATAGATAGATGCTATCCGGTGTTGCCTACTTCCTCTTCAGATACAAATAAGGAATTAGAAGAAGATGCCCTAATGACTTGTTTGCTGAGTTCCCCTCCACCCTATGTGCAAAATGCTACCGCACCTCCGTTACCCCCTCCTGTTGCTCAGCAAGTGGTTGCTCAGTTGCCAATTGTTCAGCAACAGACTCAGCCTGTCAATACCTTTTTTCCTGCTTCTGCTTCATCCTCACAGTCTGTGATTCAGCCTCCGCCTTCTCCTGCTCCTATTCTGCAGCCTGCTGTGTTTCAATCTCCGCTGCCTTCTGCATCTGCCATGTCTCCTATTCTTTGAACGATTCCCCTACTTTGCAGAGGAGGATAGTGGATGCTGTTTCAAGTTTTCTTTCTTCTCTTGTTGGGTCTCTCAATTTGTCCCCAGTTTTTTCAAGACGACAATCTCGTTGTCAGCTTCCTCTTACAGACGAGAAAATAGTCTTGGGTTCTCTCGCTCTTGATGGATTGAGCGAGGATGGGAATACAGTACTGCAGATATAATGAGTAACTTCTATCAGTGGTCGGAACCTAAGCAGAGATATGTTTTTAATGTCATGTTTCAAACACTTATCAAAGGTATGGAGTCAGATACAGTTCCCTTGGAATTGCTGAAACTACAGGCAGACTTCGATATAGGCGTTATCGTAGGAAATAGGGTTGAAGAAGCAGTGAGTAAACTCATTGTATTCCGCACTATGTTTCTGTCCTTGTCTATTTCTGAGGTTAATCCCGCCAATAAACAAGGTAGTAAGAATTATCCGATGCATGAGGTTCCTCCTGTATCGAGAGAAGCGGTGGGTGGTCCACCTGCAATCCCCGCTCATTTCCAACGTATATGGGTCCATGAGCCTTGGAAGAGGTCTGAAGTTTTAGCACTTAAGAGCACTCTTCCGGACCCTCGTAAGAATCCAGCTGGATACTATAAAGAATTGTCCCAAACAGTTGACGCTTGCATTATGAATTTGGCCGATATTGATCGGAAATGTGGTTCCGCAAGGTATATGGGCACGGATTCGTAAAGAAGATCACTTGGTTGAATTAGGTGGCGATTGGGCTGCTATTAGAGCCGCCGATGCGAATCAGGTAGGCGGTGCGAAGCCTGAGGATTTAATTACAGCTCTTCCAGGTAGAATAATCGAATGAATGAAGACAATGATGCCTGCAGTGCGAGTAAATTGGGATAAGCTGGCCGCATGCAAGCAAAAGAAAGATGAAAGTGTCTCGGATTTCTTCACTCGTTTCCAAGAGACGTTTATAGACCACAGTGGTCAGGATTTGAGTGTAGAGGGTGGTCAGCGATTATTTGTAGATACGTTTGTGTATAATCTACTTCCTGAGTTGTCGAATAAATTAAAGAGTTCTGAGAGTGCATGGGCTGTCTCTTCCCTTGCTAAAATATTGGCTACTGCACAATATTATGAGAACAGAGATAAGGAGGAGAAGGAGAAACAAGAGAAGACAAATAAAGATCTGAAAACAAAGGTTCTCTTGCAGCAGGCGTATCCACCTCGCTCAAATCAGAATCAGCAGTCTTCCCAGATCCGACAGCCCCCGCAGTTTCAGAGACTGTTGCAAAAGCCCGAAAATGATACGCCGCGAAGTTCATTGGGTCCTAATCAGTGTGCATATTGTAGGGAAGAAGGACATTTCAAGAGTAGTTGCCGGTTTTATTACAGCGTAATAATGGGATGCCTGCTCCCCGAGGTCGTGGTAATTTTCAGGCAGGTTCTAGAGGTAAAGGACGGGGTATATCAACCCAGGAACAACGTTCTTCGAATTATTTTGATCAACAAGCAGTTCCGTCTACGCAATATTACAATGATGATTATCATGTTGAAAATGGAGTCGACGACTTTCAGACCGAATAGGACAGCCATGGACAAAGTGAGGGAGTTGTGTCGATTCCAGTAGATCAAAATGGGCCATATGTTACTGTCAATACTATGGGCGTTTTAGAACCGTTTCTTTTGGATACTGGTGCGATGAGAAGTTCTATTATG
Source organism: Lissotriton helveticus (assembly GCF_964261635.1). NCBI lineage: Eukaryota > Metazoa > Chordata > Amphibia > Caudata > Salamandridae > Lissotriton > Lissotriton helveticus. Next base: position 2,123,106,734 of record NC_136067.1, on the reverse strand, counting down.
CATTCTAAACTCCCTGGGGCACCTTTGTCTGGCTTTGTGAATACATCCATGGGATTTTCTGGCGCCCCAGTTCATAATCCGGTTTCTTGCCCTTTGCCTGTTTCGATTGGCCCTTATGATTTTGAAACTTCCCTTATCTTGACAACGGGTTGTGGGGAGAATTTGCTGGGTTTAGATTTGTTAAAAAGACTGCATGCAACATTGTATTGTTCTCCTTCTGGTGTGCATCTTACATTGGGAAAGAGATTGATGACTCCCATGTGTTTGTCTCGGGATCAGTTTCCACCTGAGTTGCTTTCTCTCCCGGAAAGTCTTTGGGCTACGGGTCCGAATGACGTGGGTCGTCTTGCGATCCCACCGTATGTTGTTACAGTTGGAGATAATGTTAGGATGCCACGTATTGCCCAATATCGTATCTCAAGTGATGGAGAAAGAGCACTATTGGCTATTGTTGATGACTTTATTCGGAAAGGCATGGTGGAAGAAACGAGAGGCAATGTTTGTAACAGTCCGGTTCTTCTGATCCTTAAAAGAATGGACCCCTCACAGCCTCCTGTTTATCGATTTGTTATTGACCTGAGAGAGGTGAATAAAATAGTGGTACCACAGTTCCCTGTTGTTCCGGACATTACAGCATTGTTAACGATGATTCCTGCTTCAGCGGCTTGGTTTTCAGTGATTGACCTTAAGAATGCTTTCTTTAGCATTCCTATAGCTGAGGAGAGTAGGGACCTCTTTGGTTTGTCTTTAGGTGGCCGAAGTTTCCTCTTTAAGAGAGCTCCTCAGGGCTATTGTGAAAGTCCTTCTATTTACAGTAAAGCTCTTAAATCCCAGCTTGATTCATTTTCTTTGCCTTTGTGGTACCGGGTTTTTAGGAACCCAGCGGTGCCAGGGACACACCAATGACCTGGAGTCCTTCCTGTTTCAGACTACAGAAACACAGAGTCTTCTAGGTGAAGTCAAAGATCGAATTTATTGGCTGCAGCCAATAACAGATATCCTAGAAGTACAACACGGTGTATATTCTCAGAAGACTGCTCAATCTTACAAAGCCAGCCTTCTCCTTTTATACAAAATATTGCGCTTTAGGCGAACATCCCTTATTTTACAGTTGACCATTCACATATTTTCACTACAAAGAAAAAGCAGAGTCATGATGACAAGCCCACATTTCAGTTTGCCCAGCCCATAATCAATTTTCTGGCGAGGCCCAGTATTTTCATCAGATATCGACAGACCCCTAATAAAATCGGGCACCTCCTCCTTGTAAAGTAAGTCATAAAGAATGAAACAGGGACAGGTGTGTGTAAGATTAGGCATAGTTTGTGTGCGATGAAAGGTTTATGGCATGCTGTGCCTTGATACTAATCTCATTCGGCCACTGGCAGGGCAGGTTTGGCTTCAGGCAGTGGAGTCAGCTTGCCCAGGTCACAGAGGAGTCAGCAAAGGTGTACGTGTCCTTCTGACTCGGTTTCAGCCTTAGACACCGGCCTATGTGAGGGCAATCACAAAATGGCTGCCGTCCACAAAATGGAACCCGAGGGTTCAGGACGGAAACTCTAATTTAACGGTGATCTCATCACTCGAACACAGCGAAAAATGCTCGTATATAGTATACTCGTCATTTCCGGTCTGCTGATACTAGAATCGTCATGATACGACAATGTTTATAACACGGGTCCAGACTTTTCAGTACCACAAACCCTCCTTTTGCCCTTACATAGGCAATAACCTATACTCACGCTAATCTGAGTCCAGGTCTATATTCATAAAGTCATTGAGATGTTGCTGTAGCATCATCCTATTACTTAGCTCGTCCCTCGATACAGGTTTTCTTACACACAATGTAGCACAGAGGCCACATATAGTAGGAGCACACTGTATGCACAGACAGAACAGGAAAAGAATGGTTAAGATCATCCCAATGACTATCAGAATCTTCCATCCCCAGGCAGATATCAGCTCCCAGAACCATCCCATCAACGACCAGTCTCCTTTATCCACATGAATAGATTCAGAGATTTTATGCAGTTTGGAAATGGCCTGGTACACTGTTGGAGCGTTATCTGGGATGAAGACACAACAACTAGATTGGATCACTTTACATACCCCACCTCGGTCTGCAAGTATGACGTCTAATGCGACCCTGTTCTGCAGTCATAAGGCGGTCCGCCTGGAGCTCAACAGTCAAGTTACTAAGGGCACCGGCAGTTTCAACTATGGTGGATTCAACAACCCTTGTCAATTGGCGAATGTTCCTGCTGTTCACCATAGGCCCCCAAAATGGCAGAAAACCCTTTACGAAGTCTCCAAATTCTTGTCCTGTAGTGTCGTCTTTACTCATGACACCTCTAACTATCCTTGTATTATGGTAATCTGCCGCGGCCGTGTAGGTGGGAGGCAACAGGAACAAAATAAAACATGTGCCCGAGCAGTCAGGGGGCAACCATGTATAGGCTCTATCATGGCAGATGAAATAGGTACCCTTAGCTGCCAGGAATGAAGGGGAAGTCCGAGACGCAAAAACATATGTTTCAGTGCAAGTACTTCTCCCTAACTGAGCTCTGGAATTCTTGCCATTTCCTTGCATACATAGGTGACCCTGATGGGGTACAATCCAAATCGGGGAGGATCTTTTTGCTAGCTTGTTCTCACTCAAAGTAACTCCATGCTCGGTTACGTTCCATCTACCGTACGCCTGCAACTCTCTGGGAATCGTTCTATACATTTCAATGTTTCTGCTCATATTCGTGATTCCCACTACCAATGCTTTGTTGCTCGAGTTACTTTTCGTGGAACGTGGGGGATATGGTTCGATGGCAAATATGAACATCGTCTGAAACGCCCACAAAGAACCATTGTACTAAATGGCAAGACGAAATATGAGATACCCTTATCTGTCGTATGTGGCATAAGACCGCACACCCAACAATTAGTCGTGTTCACTACTAACTGGTGTTGGTGCAAAAGCTGAACGAATGAATTATTGATAAATTCCAATCTTCTAGCAGACTCGTGTTCAGGCAGAGGGTGAAAAGAATGTGAGGAAATAGTAGAAGGAGGTGTAGGCGGTGTAGTGGGTGCAAACGTCACTTGAAAAGAGAATAAAACATATCCTACTAAAAACATCATCGCACTAAGCAACATGAAAATACATAATATCAAAAATCGTTTCTTTGTCATCATTGTATACATTTTCTTTGTAAAAATCATTGTCCATGCAGGTCTCTCCGACTCGAAGAAATCCATCCTAAACTAAATATGCTGCTCGCGATGGTAGGGTGTTCTATGCTAAGGAATGCCTCTGTCAACCCAGGGCAACTCCCTTACGCCAACCAGAACCTTCGACCTAGTGTCTCAGGCTTGCACTCCGAAGACTTTGGGCAACCGCGACCCTACAGCTGAACCCGGATGGCGGTTCGAAAAACAAAAATAAGTAGATCTTCGGCGGAGAGTTAGCCTGCAAACAAAAAAATCATAAAAGCTTTATTTCTGTTTTATTAGTCCATGACTCTCGGTCGCAAATTATAGCGGCTTCTTCCAGGCAATGTCTGGTCCTGGAACAAAAGTTCAGGCTCTGAAGTGTTCAATCGAGTTGACAGTGGCACAGACCCTTGCAAAATACTGTCGTTTTCGCGTTCAGAATTTGTTCCTTTTACACGTGCATCGCTAAAAGGCAGAAAACGAGGCACAGTCTCAGTCTCAGAGTAAGCGATACCCTCCTGGACCCACCGGTCATACGGCAGAGGCAAAGGGACCCTCTTGCAATGACTTCCGTGGATCCAGTTGGTCTTTCCTTCCACTCGAACTGCTGATCTTGTTGAGAGAAGGACTAGATGGGGGCCGGTCCACCTGGGCTGGTCATTCTTGGTTCGCTGAAAGTTCTTTACTAGAACCCAGGATCCAGGATCAATCGGAAGTCCTGGAGCTTCAGAGACCGGAGGCAGAGAGTCGTGGACCTGTTGGTGTAAAACACGCAATTTAGCCGTCAATTCATACAAATAATCAAGCAGTACAGGGTGTTCTATCTCGCTGTATTTCGTTGATCTTGGCACTCCCCATATGTTGGCCGGTCGGCCGAACACAATTTCGTAGGGGCTAAGTCCCACTCGCGAATGCACAGTCATTCTGGTTGATAGGAGTGCCAAAGGTAGAGCGTCAGGCCATTTAAGACCAATGCTCGATTGGATCTTGGCCAGTTTCAATTTTAATGTGCCATTATAGCACTCTACTAGTTCAGCTGATTGGGGGTGATTTGCAGCGTGAAACTTCTGCTGTATGCCTAGCCCTTCACATACTTTCTTCATCACTCAGCCCACAAATTCACTCCCATTATCACTCCAGACCATTCTCGGCATTCCAAATCTCGGGAAGAATTCTTTGACTAGGGCTTTAGCTGTGGATAAGGCAGTGTTATCTTTTAGGGGGTATGCTTCTACCCATCTCGAAAAGGCACAAACAACAACGAGTACGTATTTTAAATTGTTGCACCTTTCCATGTGGATGAAATCTAGTTGCAAAACCTCGAACGGATACGTTGGAGGCGCAAAATGACCAGCTGGAGTTGGGGTTCCCCTACCAGGATTGTATTTCAGACACACCATGCAATTCTTGACCACATTCTCTGCACATTTAGGAATCCCAGCATTTTGCCATACTGGAGACAACAACTTACAAATTCCTTTCACACTGATGTGAGCCATCCCATGCGCCATTGTAACCACTGCAAGCACATACGCATCGGGTAACAACCATTGCTGATGCTCTGACAATTCAGTCCAACAACCATTTGAATCCAATCTACCCGTATGCTCTCTCCATATGCTCAATTCTTTCTCTGTGGCTTCAGCTTGAATAGACTTCACACTCTCAATCGTATCTTCACACATACCTACATCTGGAACCCATCTCGCTGGACCTGCAACATACATTCGACTCATCATATTTCCTGCCGTTTCTTTCGCGACTTCATCTGCAAACGCATTACCACGACCAACATCATCAGTGACCTTTTTGTGTGCACTGCATTTCACAATCGCAACTTGTAACGGCAAAGTAAGTGATTCAAGAAGTTCATTCACCAACTGACCATGTTGTATCTTAGTACCATACAAAGTCAGGAACCCACGTTCACGCCACAAACGTCCAAAACTATGAGCCACACCGAAAGCATATTGACTGTCGGTGTACACATTCACTCGCTTTCCTTTCGCCAACACACACACGCTCTTGTAAGTGCAATCAGTTCTGCTGCTTGCGCCGAATTGTGTGGAATACGTGCAGCTTCAACAATCGTATGCAAGGTCGTAACAGCATATGCCACAGTCGTGTCACCATTCGGAAGCTTAAAACACGAACCATCCACCCATCAGGTACCATCACATTCAGTAAGAGGAGTGTTTTTTAAATCTACTCTCACTTTCGTTTCTTCCTCAGTTCTAAAGAAGCAATCATGCTGCTCTTCAGCATTCTCTGTCTCAACTGGAATCGGCAACAACGTGGCTGGGTTTAGGGTGTTGCATCTTTTAATGTTTACATGACTTGCTAACAAGGTTAACTCGTAACCCGACAACCGAGCACTAGTTAAGTGCTGTGTCTTGGTCCTATTTAACAACGTGTCCACTGCATGTGGAACCATCACAATTAACATGTTATTCATCACTAAACCAGCAGACTGTCGAATAGAAACAGCTGCTGCTGCTGTGGCTCTCAAACAACTCGGCAATGCTCTAGCTACCGGATCCAAAGTCGACGAAAAATACGCGCATGGACGTTGCTTGTCCCCGAAAGACTGTGTCAACACTGACAACGCACATCCCTCTTTCTCGTGGACATACAACGTAAAGGGCTTACTGTAGTCGGGGGTACCCATCACAGGAGCCGAACATAATGCATCACGTAATTCGGAAAAACTTTTCTGACAATCTTCAGACCACGGAAAGGGATTCGGTGTATCTTTACAAGTCAATGTTACCAAAGGTTTGGCTAGCAAAGAAAAGTTCGGTATCCATTGTCTGCAATAGGATGTAATGCCCAAGAAAGCACGCACTTCTCTCTGTGTATTTGGCACACTCAATTTTGCAATCGCCTGAATTCTTTCTGGGGTCAGTTTTCTTCCCTCCTTCGATAAGAGATGACCTAAGTAGGTCACTTCTTGTCGACAATATTGCAATTTCGAAAGAGACACTTTGTGATGTAAATCAGACAAATGACGCAACAACGACAATATGGCTTCCTTAAAAATCTCCTCACTATCTGCAGCACAAGCAAATCGTCAACATACTGAATAAGAGTAGCGCCATCAGGAAAAACAATCGTATCAAGCTGTGTTTTTAAAGCCTGACTATATATCGATGGACTTTCACAGTAACCTTGAGGAGCGCGTTTGAACCGGAAGCTTCGACCTCCTAAACAGAAGCCAAAAATATCCCTGCTTTCCTCTGCAACTGGGATGCTGAAGAAAGCATTCTTCAAGTCAATCACCGAAAACCAGGTCGCTGAAGCTGGAATCATAGTCAATAGGGCAGTGATATCAGGAACAACTGGAAACTGAGGCACAACTATTTTATTCACCTCTCTAAGATCAATCACAAACCTGTAAACAGGTGGCTGAGAAGGATCAGTACGTTTCAAAACAGGCAGAACAGGACTATTGCAAACATTACCTCTAGTCTCTTCAATCACATCTTTTTTAATCAGATCATAAATGATCGCTAACAACCCTTTTTCACCTTCGCTAGAGATCTTGTATTGTGGAATGCGCGGCATTCTAACATTGGCTTTCAATGTTATAACATATGGCGGAATTTCCAAAAGACCCACATCATTCGGACCAATAGCCCAAAGAATATCCGGAAGAGAAGACAATTCTGTAGGAAGTTTATCATTCGACAAATACATCGGAGATATCACTCTCTTATCCAGTGTAAGTTGTACTCCCGAAGGAGAACAATACAATGTCGCATACAATCTTTTCAATAGATCCAATCCCAACAAGTTTTCACCACAACCTGTCGTCAGAATGAGGGGTGCTTCGAATTCACAAGGTCCAACAGAAAGGGACATAGGACTAGAGATCGGATTTCGATCCGGGGCACCAGAAAAACCTACTGAAATATTCATTTCGCCAGACAAAGGTGCGCCAGGGAGTTTTGAGTGCATAATAGAACTCTTTGTAGCACCAGTATCCAACAGAAAAGGCTCTGATACACCTGATGTAATCACCTCAACGTAAGGTCCACTCTGATCTACTGGAACTGAAACAACTCCCTCTCCTTGTCTATGGCTCTCCTAGCAATCGTTACCCTCCATATTCTCATCTTCTGCACAGTAGTCTTCAGCATAGTACTGAGTCGTCCTACCAGACGCATTATTCTGCTGATCAAAACTATTCATCGAATTTTGAGGCGGAAAAGGATGCGCGTTCTGGGGGAAATTTCCACGTCCTCTACCCCTAGGAGCTTGTTGAACACCTCGACCTCTAGCACCTGAAACACCATTCATACGTTGTAACAAAGCAGGAGTGCTATACTTAAAATGACCCTCTTCTTTACAATATGCACACTGGTTAGGGCCCACAGGGACACGTGGTTGAGAAGACTCAAACCGTTGCGAACTTCTCTGAAACTGCTGGTGTTACTGATAGTTACTCTTATTATTGCGAGGCGGATACGCCTGCTGTAAAAGAATCTTTGTTTTCAACTCTTTAGTTTTCTTGTCTGCTCTATCCTTTTCGTCCTTATCTCTATTTTCGTAATACTGCGCAGTAGCCAGTATTTGCGCTGAAGAGGAAACTGCCCAAGAACTCTCTGAATCTTTCAATTTCTTACACAACTCGGGGAGCAAATTGTGCACAAACTTGTCAACGAACAACCGTTGACCACATTCCGTACTCATATCTTGACCACTATGGTCGACAAACGTTTCTTCGAACCTGGTGAAGAAATCAGACACTGATTCATCTTTCTTCTGCTTACAAGCAGACAATTTATCCCAACTTATACGCATCACAGGCATTAAAGTCTTCATATAAGTAATTATTCTACCAGGGAGTTCCGCAATTAAAGGCTCGGGTTTAGCACCACCAACTTGTCTGTTATCGGCAGCAGCAATATTAGCCCATGTATCACCTAATTCCTGATCATGATCGGCGTGGCGAATCTTTCCCCATAAAGGCTGTGGAACAGCATTCCCAAACAACATGTCTATATCGGCTAAATTCATAATGCATGAACTTGCAGTCTGTGATAATTCTTTATAGTACCCAGCAGGATTTTTACGGGCGTCAGGTAACGTCTGCTTAAGAGCCAGAACTTCTGCTCGCTTCCATGGAACATGTACCCAAACACGCTGAAAGTGAGCCGGTACAGGTGGGGGAACATTACCTGGACCAGCAGCCCACTGCTTCCTTCCATACCGGAGGAACCTCTCTCATGGGATACTGTTGCGCCTTTTTCCTACCGGACGCGTCATACTCAAACAACGACCGAGAAGTGCCCTCCTCCCTCCGATACGATAACAATGACGCAACTGCTTACTCAACATCGGCACCTACAATCGTGCCTTTTGAAAACTCACACTGTAAACAGCCCAACTTAGACGGATTGCGTTCCAAATCATTTTCCTCTAACTCTTCACGAAGAAAAATACACATTTGCTCAAAAACATATCTCTGTTTTGATGCTTCCCACTGACGGAAGACATCCATGATAGACTCTACATCATATCTTATAGGACCGACAACCCATTTATGCGCTAAACGATCCAATATTTGTCTCTCTTCGTAGTCAGGCATCTGGCTACGCAACTCTTTTCGTTCTGCATTAGGGGTCGTGTTAGGCGACCCAAAGAAAGGGGAGAAAAGACCAGTGACAGTATTGGCCATTCTCTGTCGAACAGAAGGAGAAACTGATGGAAGAACGGGAGGAAAAACAGGGTGAGGTAAGGCAGAGGCAGAGGCAGTAGCAGAGGGAGTATTAGGAGAAGTAGTCGGTACGATAGGCAAAGTCGTAGGAAGCACAGGTGGAGCAGGTGTGATCGGTGGGCCTTGAGGAGGCTGCACCTGAAGAGTAGGAGCCAGCGGAAGAGGCGCTGGCGGCTGTGGGAGAACTGGGGGCTGTGCAGCTTGGCGTTGCATAACAAAAGGTCGCGGAGGTGCTGTCGCACTCCGTGCATAGGGGGGTGGCGAATTCAGTACGTGAGACATTAAAGGATCCCTCTCAAATTCTCGTGAATCTGGGTGGAGAGGTGGCAAGACTGGGTAACATTTATCAATCGCCATTTTACGTTGCCTGTGCAACTGTTCACTTGCCTGTTCTTCTTCATTATCTTTAAACTGCGTAGCGGCTTGTATTATCGAGATACCCTTTTCTCCCTTATTTCTCTTTGCTAATTTAATTTCCTTCTGTTTGACTTCCTTTCGCCATAGGCTGAAAGAGTCAAACATCGCCGGCCAGGCTTTCTTCTTAAAAAGTTTAACCTCCAAATTATCTAGAATTTCCATGTCAAAACTACCATATTGGGGCCATTTTAAAACACCATCTTTTCTGGTGTATCGGATCCATACTTCATTATATGTGATTGGGCCTACGCCGTGCTTCACATAGAGCTCATATGTTGGAGTTCCAATTGGAGGGACCGGACACGAGTCCTTCAATCGGGAATCCCTATTACAACCAAGACAAAACAAGTTTCCAAGTCTGCTAAGACCAGGCATCTTCGCTCACTAGTCTAGCTTCAAACTTCGAAGGATTATCGAATACGATAGTCTCGTGAATACACGAGTCCCTCGGTTTTGGCGCTTGCAAGTTCCAAACAAAACGATCCCAAGAAATCAAAGATCCCCTTGGAATACCCAAAAACTAAGAACCAAACTAAGGACTGGGAGACGCTCCACTTATACTTAACTGAGGTATCGATGACGTCACCAGAAGACTCGTCTATCGTTTCGCTCTACCAATCATCAAGGGTCCAAAACAGGGCGATAGTCAGGGCAGCAGTCCTTCGTAGCCGTCGGGAAGCAGGGAACCTCGCAGCAAAGACTTTCGAACCACGTCGACATACAGCGGTCGATGAAGTGGCGGCCTTCCTCCAGAATTTTCACACAAAGCTCCTCACGAACCTCTGGCTTGGACCGGTACAGCTGAAATCTCCCCGCGTTGGGCGCCAAACTGTGGTACCGGGTTTTTAGGAACCCAGCGTTGCCAGGGACACACCCAATGACCTGGAGTCCTTCCTGTTTCAGACTACAGAAACACAGAGTCTTCTAGGTGAAGTCAAAGATCGAATTTATTGGCTGCAGCCAGTAACAGATATCCTAGAAGTACAACACGGTGTATATTCTCAGGAGACTTCTCAATCTTACAAAGCCAGCCTTCTCCTTTTATACAAAATATTGTGCTTTAGGCGAACATTCCTTATTTTACAGTTGACCATTCATATATTTTCACTACAAAGAAAAAGCAGAGTCATGATGACAAGCCCACATTTCAGTTTGCCCAGCCCATATTCCATTTCCTGGCGAGGCCCAGTATTTTCATCAGATATCGACAGACCCCTAATAAAATCGGGCACCTCCTCCTCGTAAAGTAAGTCATAAAGAATGAAACAGGGACAGGTGTGTGTAAGATTAGGCATAGTTTGTGTGCGATGAAAGGTTTATGGCATGCTGTGCCTTGATACTAATCTCATTCGGCCACTGGGAAAGGAACTTGCCGGGCAGGTTTGGCTTCAGGCAGTGGAGTCAGCTTGCCCAGGTCACAGAGGAGTCAGCAAAGGTGTACGTGTCCTTCTGACTCGGTTTCGGCCTTAGACACCGGCCTATGTGAGGGCAATCACAAAATGGCTGCCGTCCACAAAATGGAACCCGAGGGTTCAGGACGGAAACTCTAATTTAACGGTGATCTCATCACTCGAACACAGCGAAAAATGCTCGTATATAGTATACTCGTCATTTCCGGTCTGCTTATACTAGAATCGTCATGATACGACAATGTTTATAACACGGGTCCAGAATTTTCAGTACCACAAACCCTCCTTTTGCCCTTACATAGGCAATAACCTATACTCACGCTAATCTGAGTCCAGGTCTATATTCATAAAGTCATTGAGATGTTGCTGTAGCATCATCCTATTACTTAGCTCGTCCCTCGATACAGGTTTTCTTACACACAATGTAGCACAGAGGCCACATATAGTAGGAGCACACTGTATGCACAGACAGAACAGGAAAAGAATGGTTAAGATCATCCAATGACTATCAGAATCTTCCATCCCCAGGCAGATATCAGCTCCCAGAACCATCCCATCAACGACCAGTCTCCTTTATCCACATGAATAGATTCAGAGATTTTATGCAGTTTGGAAATGGCCTGGTACACTGTTGGAGCGTTATCTGGGATGAAGACACAACAACTAGATTGGATCACTTTACATACCCCACCTCGGTTTGCAAGTATGACGTCTAATGCGACCCTGTTCTGCAGAGTCATAAGGCGGTCCGACTGGAGCTGATACCAGAATCGTCATGATACGACGATGTTTATAACACGGGTCCAGAATTTTCAGTACCACACCTTCAGGTGCTATGCTTATTCAGTATGTGGATGACTTACTGGTGGCTGCTGATACGGAAGATGTGTGTAAGAGGGCGACTGTTGCTTTGTTGCATCATTTGTCTGCTTTGAATAATAAGGTGTCACCCTCTAAGCTGCAATATGCCCGCCAAGAAGTGACCTATTTAGGTCATCTCTTGTCAAAGGAGGGAAGGCGATTGACCCCAGAACGCATTCATGCTATTTCACAGATGTCTGTACCTACCACACAGAGAGAAGTGCGTGCCTTTTGGGTATCCCTTCCTAATGTAGACAATGGTTTCGAATATTTTCCCTCTTAGCGAAACCATTGCTGGCACTTATCTTGAAAGATACGCCCCATCCGCTCCCTTGGACGGATGAATGTCAGCAAAGTTTTGTTGATTTAAGTACTGCTTTGTGTTCTGCTCCGGTGTTAGGGACTCCAGATTACAACAAGTCTTTCACATTATATGTTCATGAGAGAGAGGGTTGCGCATTGTCGGTCCTGACACAGCAATTCGGAGATAAACAAAGGCTGTGTGCCTATTTCTCCGCTACATTAGACCCAGTAGCTAAAGACTTGCCTAGCTGTCTCAGAGCTACAGCAGCTGCCGCAATCTCTATTAGAAAGTCTGCTGGACTAGTAGTGACCTTTGTCCCTTTGGGCCGGTCACACCACGCACCGCGCACACTCCTCGTGAGGGAGCCCAGGCTGCCCCCCGTTCCCGCCAAGTGCCGCCGCTGCCGGCAGCTGTGATCCTGGTACACCTCTGCTGCTGATCTTGCCGCTGTGATCCTGGTACACCGCTGTTGCTGATCTTGCCCCGCTTGCGCTGCGATTGTATTTTCCCTGTGTACATTTGTTAGTTGTCTGTATCTCTCCCTTTGCCCCGTGTTGTTTAATTTTTGTGTTGTTGTACTCTCCCTCTGTTCTCCCCTTGTCGCACCCAGCCCCTGCCGCGCTTCCCGCCACATCCCCACTCCCCGCCGCTGCCCCCTGCGGCCCCGCCCCCTCACCTTTAGCGCCCTTCCCGTTCGCCGCCCCGCTCCCGCCTCCCAGCTGCTCCTCCCTCGCTCCGCCCCCCTACTCTCCACATATGGCAGAGTGGCAAACGCGCAGCGTTGACGCGCAGCGGGTGCGCCCTAAGCACGCCGAAGGCATGCCAAAGCAAGCCCGTCTGTGCCCGTCCGCGCCTGGCCCGCGCCCTGCGCCCGGACCCCTGGCCCCCGCAGATACCAGCCCACCCGCCGGACCTACGACGCCACCGAACTCAACGCACTCAACACCGGCCGGATCCCTGGATGCTACCGAGCCACCCCGAGACGCACCCACGGACCCTTCAGCTGCCATTCCTGCAACTTCTCCTGCATCCGGACCTGCACTGCACCCGCCAAGCCGAGCACCAACAGCAACCACCTGAAGTGCATCTTACTCAACACTCGCTCCGTCCACAGACACGCCGTCCAACTCTGGAACATGATCTACACAACATCACCAGACGTCGCCTTCCTCACGGAAACCTGGATGAACGCCTCATCAGCACCCGACATCGCCATCGCCATCCCGGATGGATACAAGATCACTCGGAGGGACCGCGGCAATCAGACCGGAGGAGGCATCGCCATCGTCCACAAGAACACCATCCGCATCACGGCCAACACCGACGACACCCTAAAGCCGCCGAACACCTGCACTTCCAGATCCAACCGACCCCAAGACCACCCTCAGAGGCACCCTCATCTACAGACCCCCGGGACCACGCACACAATTCAGCGAAGACATCGCCGACTTCATCAGCCCACACGCTCTCCCCTCCGCTGACTACATCCTCCTCGGGGACCTCAACTTCCACCTGGAGAACAACAATGACCACAACACCACCACCCTGCTGGACAACCTCGCCAACCTCGGTCTCAAGCAGCTGGTGACCACCCCCACCCACTACGCCGGACACACACTCGACCCCATCTTCTCCTCCAGCAAGGACATCGCCTTCAGCCACGCCACCGGACTCCACTGGACGGACCACAGCTGCGTCCACTTCAGCTTCAGAAAGAACACGATCCACCACCACCAGCAACAGGTTGCACGCAGAAGCTGGGACAAGATCACAGCCGACCAGCTTGCCGCATCCCTGAGCCAGGACCCCCCCGCCAGCTCAGCGAACCCTAGCCAGGCCGCCAACAACCTCACGAAGTGGATCAGCAGCTGCGCTGACGACCTCGCCCCGCTGAGGACCCCGCCCAGCAGACCCGGCAGCAAGAAAGCACCATGGTTCACCGATGAACTCAAGAGCTCCAAGAAGAACTGCCGCGCCCTCGAGAGACCCTGGCGCAGAAACCCAACACCAGACAACATGACCACCCTCAAGCTCGCCACTCAAAAACACCACCAACTGATCCACGCCACCAAGAAAACCGCATTCAAGGAACGACTGGACAACAACGCACACAACAGCAAGGAACTCTTCAACATCGTCAAAGAGCTCTCCAACCCCAACGCCGGAAACAACGACATCACCCCATCACAAGACCTCTGCAACTCCCTCACCTTCTACTTCCACAACAAGATCGCAGACATACACAACAGCTTCAGCACACAGCCATCGCACCCCACGACCGCACCGGCACCCCCCACCACCACCCTCCACGCCTGGACCCCGATCAACACCGAAGAAACCCAACGCACGATGAACTCCATCCACTCCAGATCTCCAACCGACCCCTGCCCCCACCACGTCTTCAACAAGGCTGACGCCGTCATCGCACCCCACCTTCGGGACATCATCAACACCTCCTTCGACACCGCTACCTTCCCGGAGAGCTGGAAGCACGCCGAACTCAGCGCTCTACTGAAGAAACCATCAGCAGACCCCACCGACCTCAAAAACTACCGCCCCATCTCGCTCCTCCCGTTTCCGGCCAAAGTCATCGAGAAGACCGTCAACAAGCAGCTGGCCGACTTCCTCGAGACGAACGGATCCCTCGACCTCTCGCAGTCTGGCTTGCGGGCCAACCACAGCACCGAGACCGACCTCATCGCAGCCACCGATGACATCCGAGCCCTGCTCGACAACGGGGAGACTGCGGCCCTCATCCTCCTGGACCTCTCCGCAGCATTCGACACCGTCTACCACCGCACCCTAGTGCAGCGCCTCAGCAACGTCGGAATCCAAAAGAAGGCCCTTGATTGGATCATCTCCTTCCTCGCCGGCAGGACACAGAGAGTCCGCCTCCCCCCGTTCAGATCAGAAGCCACCGAAGTCATCTGCGGCGTTCCTCAAGGCTCCTCGCTCAGCCCCACCCTCTTCAATGTCTACATGAGCCCCCTCGTGGCCATCGCACGCCAACACAACCTCAACATCATCTCTTACGCTGACGACACCGAGCTGATCCTCTCCCTCACCAACGACCCCGCCACCGCCAGAGCCAACCTACACGAAGGGATGAAAGACGTCTCCGAGTGGATGAAGAACAGCCGCCTGAAACTGAACTCAGACAAGACGGAAGTCCTGATCCTGGGCTCGTCACCCTCCGCCTGGGACGACTCCTGGTGGCCTCCCGCCCTGGGCAGCGCACCCATACCGACAGACCATGCACGCAACCTGGGCTTCATCCTGGACTCCTCCCTCTCCATGACCAGACAAGTCAATGGCGTCTCCTCATCGTGCTTCAACATCCTGCGCATGCTACGTAAGATCTTCCGGTGGATCCCCACCGAGACCAGGAAGACGGTCACCCAGGCCCTCGTCACCAACCGACTGGACTACGGCAACTCCCTCTACGCCGGAACCACTGCCAAACTCCAGAAGAGACTCCAGCGGATCCAGAACGCCTCAGCAAGACGCATCCTCAACATCCCCCGACACAGCCACATCTCCGGACACCTGAGAGACCTGCACTGGCTCCCTGTCAACAAGAGAATCAACTTCCGACTCCTCACCCACACACACAAAGCCCTACACAACCAGGGCCCAAGATACCTCAACAACTGCCTCAGCTTCTACACTCCCACACGCCAGCTCCGTTCGACCAACCACGCCCTTGCCGCAGTACCCCGCATCCGAAGGGCCACCACAGAAGGAAGGTCCTTCTCCTACCTGGCCGCCAAGACGTGGAACTCCCTCCCAACCCACCTCCGCCGGACTCAACACCACCTCGCCTTCAGAAAGCAGCTCAAGACCTGGCTGTTCGAGAAGTAGCGGACCCCCCCCCAAGCGCCTTGAGACCCTCCGGGTGAGTAGCGCGCTATATAAATGCTTTGATTGATTGATTGATTGACTAGTATTGGACAACACACTTGTTGTTATGGTTCCACATGCAGTGGATACCTTGCTGAACAGAACCAAAACGCAGCATCTCACGAGCGCTCATTTGTCTGGCTACGAGCTGACACTTCTAGCAAGTCATGTACACATTAGGAGATGTAACACGTTAAATCCAGCTACATTGTTGCCACTCTCAGATGAGAAAGATGATGAGGAGAAACATGATTGTTTTCTCCGAACGGAGGAAGAAACGAAGGGTAGAATTGATTTAAAGGACACTCCACTCAAGGACCCGGACGGGATCCTTTGGGTAGACGGTTCTTATTTTAAACTTCCGAATGGAGAAACCACTTCTGCGTATGCTCTCACTACCTTATGTACTATTGTTGAGACAGCACGTATTGAACATAATTCAGCCCAAGCAGCCGAATTAATAGCCTTGACTAGAGCGTGTGTGTTGGCAAAGGGAAAGAGAGTGAATGTGTATACGGATAGCCAGTACGCATTTGGCGTTGCTCATAGTTTTGGCAAGTTGTGGAGAGAGAGAGGATTTTTCACTTCCCATGGAACAAAGATTCAACATGGCCAGTCAGTGACGGATCTTCTCGAGTCTCTTACCTTACCTACACAAATAGCTATCATAAAGTGTAGTGCACACAAGAAAGTCACAGATGATGTGGGTCGTGGAAATGCATTTGCAGATGAAGTAGCGAAAGCAACAGCTAGAAACGTTACAAGTCGAATGTATGTGGCAGGCCCTGCAAATTGGGTTAGAGAAGTTGGAATGTGTGAAGACATGATTGAGAGTGTGAAAACGATTCAGGGAGAGGCTACTGAAAAGGAATTGAGTACGTGGAAATGGAGTTCTGGACTTTTTGGTTCTGTCCAGAGGTGTCAGGGATAACACCCGAAGACCCCGGAGTTCTACCTGTCTCGGTGCACAAACAAACAGAAACACGGGCTTCTCGATGGTGGCGTCAAAGACCAAAGGTTTATTACTGCAGGGACACAGAAGTCACAGAAACTGCACAGGGGCAGTGTCTAGGAGCCTGTTCAATTTGTACAAAGAGGGTTACTCCTTAAATACTAAATATTCTGCTCGGGGCAAATTCTTTACATGTTACCACAGTTCTAAACATTCGTGTCTTGAACAATAAATATTTGGCGTTGCACAGGAATCGTCAACAGTATCTGATGTCAAAACATTACGAATGAGGGGTTCCCACTATTCCATCATAATCCCCTGTCAATTTCTCATTCAAGACCCGGACCGCCTCATCGTAAATTTCGTTACCTCCCCCTAATAAAGGCCCAGAAGGAAAGGAGCAGAGCCAGGTGCAGAAGATAGAAAGACAGGATAAGAGATGTTTGTGGGTCGTAAATGGGCACGGTTACCAGCTTTGGCCGCCTAATCATGATCAGGCCAACGAACACAAGAACCAGTATAGCAGGACTGGCCTCAGGCTGGGGAGGCAGCTCTTGCCGAGTCATGCTGCCACAGCGTTGCTGGCCTAAGGTGCACGTGTCCCTCGCAAGGTGAACCGCCGGCTAAAGCCTACGTGTCCTTAAATGAAAAGAGGTCATTGCGCGTCCATTGACTATGTGAGGGCAAGGAATACAAAATGGCTTCCGTGTTCTAAGATGGATGCCATGGGTAGAACAGAAATGTGTTTGTAACTGGAGTGCTCTTGCTCGTAGCATAGCGAAAACACCAGGATATACTAAATGGATCATTTGCGGTTCACTGATACCAAAATTATGTATTTACGACAATGTTACAAACACGAGTAAAATCGTCACGGAACCTCAGACCTCCTTTTGCCCTTACATAGGCAATTACTCAGTCTATGTCAGAGTCAGAGTCTAATTCTATGCTCATTAGGTCAGTGACATGTTGTTGCACCATCATCTTGTCTCGTACCTTTTCTCCAAATGCAGGTGGTTTTCTGAAACAGGTTGCAGCACAGAGACTACACAAAGCGGGACCACATTGGATAATAAGGCAGCACGAGAACAGAAATACTAGGATGGCACCAATGACCATCAGAACCTTCCATCCCCACGCTGATACCAGAGTCCAAAACCACTCCATGAAGGACCAGTTTCCCTTATCTACGTGTATAGAGTCGGAAATCTTGTGTAGCTTAGAGATCGCTTCATAGACTGTTGGAGCATTATTTGGAATAAAGACACAGCAGCTCGATTGGATCATTCTGCATACCCCACCTCGATCTGCAAGTATTACGTCTAGAACCATTCGGTTCTGCAACGTCATGAGACGATCCGCCTGAAGCTCAGCTGTTAAGTTACTAAGGGCACCAACAGTTTCTGTAATAGTAGATTCAACTACCCGTGTTAGTTGACGTAGATTTCTACTATTGGCCATAGGCCCCCAAAACGGAAGGAAACCTTTGAAGAAGTCTCCAGCTTCCTGACCAGCGGTATCTTCCTTGCTGAAGACACCTCTTGCTACTCTGGTCTTGTGATAATCTGAAGAAGCAGTGTATGTCGGAGGTAACAATCGAGCAATATAACATGAACCTGAGAAGTCAGCAGGCAGCCATGTATACGCTCTGTCTTGACAGATGAAGTAAGTACCCCTAGCAGTAAGGAAGGCAGGGGAGGAGTTAGACGGAAATACGTAAGTCTCAACGCACTCACTCCTCCCTAGCTGAGCTCTCAGATTTCTCCCATTTCCTTGCAAACAGACCTGACCTCGGTGAGGCACGACCCAAACTGAAGTGGAGCTTTTACGCTTGCTTTCTCCCAAACTAAGGCGATACTCTGTAGAGTTCCAACTCAAATACACCCGTAATTCATCTCTAGGGTAAGATGGAGTATTGTTGACGTCTTTAATCATGTCAATAATTCCCTGGACTAAAGCTTTGTTGGCTGAGTTGTATTTAGTGGACCGTGGTGGACGCGGAGGATAGGTCTCAAGGGCATATGAAAAAATGGTCTGAAAGGCCTGAAATGATCCATTGTAGCTAAAAGGCAAGACTAGATAGGGAATGCCTTTATCCATAGTGTGAGGTATCAAGCCGCACACCCAGCAGTCTGTAGTATTAACTACCAGTTGGTGTTGATGCAAGAGCTGTACAAATGTATTGTTAATAAATTCTGAGCGTCGAGCTTGTTCGTGTTCAGGAAATGAGTGAAAAGAATGCATAGAAGAAACCGTAGAAGTAGTAGGATCAAGGGGAGGTACTGTAGTTACCGGCATGAAAATCAAATGCACACCAAAGATGATTCCACCCACCAACGTTATCAAAACGATTAAAAACGTAACTGCACATTGCATTAGAAAGCATTTGCTGTGAAGTATTCGGTACAGTCTATTTCTGCGAACATAAATTACATTCTTTCTTTGCAGCTCAGGAAGCTCCATCTTCTACGACCGTTCGCGACCACTGATGATGTGTACGTAGATGAAAATGCCTCTATCAGCCCTGGGAGTTCCCAGAACTAACAGAAAGATCGACCTTGTGTCTGACCCCCGCAGATTCAACTAGGCACACAGCCACGACCCTACGGCTACCCAGACGGCAAGGCAAAATTTTGAAACAACAAAAATAATAGTAAACTTCCTGGCTGGAGGCAATGTATCAGAAAATTCAAATGTGAAAATTGGCAGTTGCCTGCTTTATTTGTCCATATTGCGAGGTCGCAAGTTGTATCTCAGTTTTGCAGGAACTGTCTGATCTGGAAACAATGTATTTTCAGCTGACGTTACAATGTTCACGTTCGCAGATGGCAAATGTTCAGGGTTCAAAAGAGCAGTTTCAGGAGGAGAGTCAGAGTTTGATGTATCTGTGATCAGTTCTGCATCACTGAAAGGTATGAACCTGGGGACTTGTTCTGCTTCAGAGGCACTGATTCCTTTCTTTACCCAGTTGTCGTAAGGAAGTGGCAGAGGCACACGTTTGACATGTGTCGTATGGATCCAGTTCTTCCTTCCGGCCACACGAATAGCAGTTCTCGTTGCTAGTAAGACTTGAAAAGGGCCAATGAATCTGGGCTGAAGATTTTTCGTTCTTGCAAAATTTCTAATGACCACCTGGTCACCCGGTTTCAGCTGATGGCCTGGACTCTCCGGTGGCTTTGGCAATGCATCGAAAACCTGTTGGTGAATAAGACTCAATTTAGCAGTCAAGTCGAAAAGGTAATCAATTAACATTGGGTATTCCAGCTGCTTGAATTCTTTTGGTCTAGGTACCCCCCAAACATTTGCAGGACGACCAAAAACTATTTCATATGGACTAAGCCCTACTCTAGAATGTACAGTTGCTCTTGTTGATAGCAAAGCCAAAGGCAATGCGTCTGGCCAGGACAAACCCGTGGATGCTCGTATCTTAGCAAGTTTCAGTTTAAGGGTGCCATTGTAACCTTCGACTAAACCCGCGGACTGGGGATGATTCGCACTATGAAACTTCTGTCTAATCCCTAGGCCGGCACACACACTCTGCATAACTTTCCCTACGAACTCACTTCCGTTATCTGACCATACAATCCGTGGCATTCCGTATCTGGGGAAGTATTCTTTAAGAAGAATTTTGGCAGTGGATAAGGCAGTATTGTCTTTTAGCGGGTATGCTTCGATCCATCTGGAGAAAGCACAAACTACCACTAGGACGTATTTCAGATTATTACAACGATCCATGTGAATGAAGTCTAGCTGGATCACTTCGAAGGGGCAGGAAGGAGGAGCGAAATGACCTGCAGGTGTGGGGATTCCCTTGCCAGGATTATGCATCAAGCATACCATACAATTCCTCACCACTCTCTCTGCGCACTTACTAATCCCATCATTCTTCCAAACTGGAGCCAACATCTTACAAATCCCTTTTGAACTGATGTGTGCTGTTCCATGTGCCATCGTTACTACTGCAAGCACATACGCATCAGGCAACATCCAACGCTGTTGTTCCGACAAGTCAATCCAACACCCACTCGAGTCCAATTTACCCGTGCTCTCTTTCCATGCAAGCTTTTCCTCCTCAGTCGCCTCTTTCTGAATTTCTTTCACGCTTTCCACTGTGTCTTCACACATTCCAGACTCAGAAATCCATCTTGCAGACGTTGCAACATACATTCTACTCATCATATTTCTAGCTGTCTGTTTTGCAGTCTCATCGGCAAAAGCATTCCCACGACCAACATCATCCGTGATTGCTTTATGAGCACTGCATTTCACAATCGCAACTTCAGTCGGCAAGGTTAGAGATTCCAACAAGTCATTAACTAGCTGGCCATGTTGAATCTTAGTCCCATGGGACGTAATGAAACCTCTCTCTTTCCACAAGCGGCCAAAACTATGGGCCACGCCGAACGCGTATTGACTATCTGTGAACACATTTACTCTCTTTCCCTTAGCTAAAACGCACGCTCTTGTTAGCGCGATCAATTCTGCAGCCTGGGCAGAATTCTGACTCACTCTTGCAGTCTCCACAATCGTACTCAAAGTCGTTACTGCATAAGCAGCAGTCACATCACCATTCTCTAATTTGAAGCAAGACCCATCAACATACAACGTTCCATCTGGATCTGATAACGGAGTGTCTTTTAGATCAATTCGTCCTTTTGTTTCTTCCTCAGTTTTGAAACAACAGTCGTGTGGTTCGGAATCACTCGACTCTTGGCTAGTCGGCAACAATGTTGCTGGATTCAATACATTGCATCTTTTGATCTGAATATGACTAGCTAACAGTGTCAGTTCATAACCTGATAATCTAGCACTGGTAAGGTGCTGCGTCTTGGTTCGGTTCATGAGTGTATCCACAGCATGAGGAACCATAACCACTAGCATGTTGTTCATTACTAAACCAGCAGATTGTCGAATGGAGGCTGCAGCTGCGGCTGTAGCTCTCAAGCAACTAGGCAACGCTCTAGCTACTGGATCTAATGTTGATGAAAAATACGCACAAGGGCGTTGTTTATCACCAAATTTCTGTGTCAACACACTCAACGCGCAACCTTCTCTCTCATGGACATAGAGCGTGAAAGGCTTACTGTAATCGGGTGTACCCAATACAGGAGCTGAACACAGTGCATTTCGTAACTCAGAAAAACTCTGCTGACATTCAGCAGACCATGGTACCGGACTCGGAACACCTTTCCCAGTCAAGGCTACCAATGGTTTTGCCAAAAGAGAAAAATTTGGGATCCATTGCCTACAATATGAGGTAATACCTAAAAAGGCACGTACTTCTCTCTGCGTGCTAGGAACATTCATCTGTGTAATTGCCTTTATTCTCTCTGGGGTCAACTTCCTTCCCTCCTTTGACAAGAGATGACCTAGGTAGGTCACTTCTTGGCAGCAGTATTGCATTTTTGAAGGTGACACCTTGTGATTCAAATTTGACAAATGATGCAATAAAGAAATCGTAGCTGTTTTGCAAGTTTCCTTGTCATCAGCAGCCACTAGAAGATCATCAACATATTGTATTAAAGCAGAACCAGGAGGAAGTACGAAGGAATCTAACTGGCTTTTTAATGCTTGACTGTAAATGGATGGGCTTTCACAATAGCCTTGTGGAGCGCGTTTAAACCTGAAGCTTCGTCCTCCTAGAGAGAAACCGAAGATATCTCTGCTTTCTTCGGCTATCTGAATGCTGAAAAAGGCATTTTTCAAGTCGACAACCGAAAACCATGCTGCTGTAGCAGGAATCAACGTTAACAATGCAGTAATGTCTGGAACCACAGGAAACTGTGGAATCACAATTTTATTAACCTCTCTAAGATCAATTACAAACCTATATACTGGAGGTTTTGTTGGGTCAGTTCGTTTCAAAATAGGCAGTACAGGACTATTACAGACATTAACTCTAGTTTCTTCTATAACGTCTTTCTCAATCAGATCATGCACTATCAGTAGGAGCGCACGCTCACCTTCACTAGAGATTCTGTATTGTGGAATTCGTGGAAGTTTGACATTTGCTTTCAAAGTTACTATATAGGGTGGAATTTCCAATAGACCTACATCATTAGGACCAGTCGCCCAAAGAGTATCAGGGAGTGAACGCAGCTCTGGTGGGAGCGCATCCATCGACAAGTACATCGGAGAGATTATTCTTTTACCCAACGTAAGCTGTACTCCTTCTGGAGAACAGTATAATGTCGCATATAGGCGTTTTAACAAGTCTAAACCAAGCAGATTTTCGTTACAACCTGTCGTCAAAATCAGGGGTGCTTTCAATTGACAGGGTCCAACAGAAATAGACAAAGGACCAGAAACAGGGTTATGAACAGGGGCGCCCGAAAAACCTACTGAAACGTTTGTTGAGCCAGACAAAGGTGCGCCAGGGAGTTTCGCATGTATGATAGAACTTTTTGCTGCACCAGTATCCAACAGAAACGGTTCGACTATACCTGATGTTGCTACTGCGACATAAGGCCCACTCTGATCTACTGGAACTGATACTACTCCCTCTCTTTGTCCATGGCTGTCCTAGTACTCACTTTGCTGACCTTCCTCACTAGCTTCATAATAGTCTTCAACATGATACTGTGGAGACCTATTCTGTTGGGCAAATTGTCCATTTCGCTGGTCGAAATAATTAGAAGGGCGATCACTCGTCTGCGGAGGCATAGCACCTCTTCCTCGACCTCTAGAATTTTGCATATAACCACCACGACCTCTCTGAGCAGCCGCAGTATTATTTTGCGTTCGAACAGGACACTCATTTTTGTAATGACCTTCCATTTTGCAATAAGCACATTGATTCCATTGGTATTGTGGCCTTTGAAAATTATAATCCGTTCTTTGATATGGCCCTTGCTGTATATTAGTTTGATTCGTGCGAGGCGGATAAGCTTGCTGTAAAAGTACTTTAGTTTTTAAATCTTTCGTCTTTTTATCTGTTTTTTCCTTCTCTTCTTTATCCCTATTTTCATAGTACTGGGCAGTCGCAAGTATTTGCGCAGTCGTAGAGACAGCCCACGCACTTTCAGAATTCTTTAATTTACCACTAAGTTCTGGCAACAGATTGTGCACAAATTTATCAACAAATAATCTCTGGCCTCCTTCTGTGCTCATATCCTGACCACTATGATCCACGAAAGTCTCCTCGAATCTTGTGAAAAAGTCGGAGACGCTTTCGTCTTTCTTCTGTTTGCACGCGGACAATTTGTCCCAGTTAACGCGCAATGCTGGCATCAAGGTTTTCATTAAATCGATTATTCTACCGGGCAAATTAGCAATTAAGGGTTCAGGTTTAGAACCACCGACTTGTTGACCATCCGCTGCAATTATAGCTGCCCAATCACCACCTAGGGCAACTGGATGATTCTCTTTACGAATTTTAGCCCAAATTGGTTGTGGTACTACATTACCAAATAGCAGATCTATGTCAGCAAGATTCAATACACAAGCGTCAACTGTTTGAGCCAACTCTTTGTAGTACCCTGCAGGATTTTTACGCGGATCTGGCAAGGCCTGTTTCACTGCTAATACTTCAGCTCGCTTCCATGGAATATGTATCCATACTCTCTGGAATTGGGCCGGAGCGGCTGCGATACCAAGCGGTGCATTAGCTTGCACAGCTTCACGCCAAATTGGTGGAACCTCTCTCATTGGGTATTGACGATTTTGTTTCGTACTACGTTTCCCTAACTCTCTTGGTGAACGAAGGGATGAGTCGGTCCTATAACTTAGAACCAGTTCCATCGCTTCTTTTATATTTTGACCGACTATCATACCTGCAGCAAACTCTTTCTGAACATTAATTAATTCCCCTAGATTTGATTCAGGGTCATCCTCTTCCAATTCCTCACGTAGAAGGAAACACATTTCATCGAACACATATCGTTGTGTCGGTTCATTCCATTGCATAAATGTATCTAATACATCTTGTACATTATATCTTCCAACTTTTGAAACCCATCTAAGAGCAGTGGAATCTAATATTCCTCTTTCTTCAGTACTGGGAAGCTGGCTACGCCTCTGCACAGAGTCAGAGGTAGGAGTCTTAATCAGAGTTTTATAGAAGGGAGATAGAATATTAGAGACAGAATCAGTGATTCTCCGACGAACAGAAAGTGGAGTCATAATATTAGCAGAGGCAGTAAATAGAGTAGCAGTTGGAACAGATAGATTAGGAACAGTAGGAGTAGCAGGCAAAATAGCTTGTGAACTAGCAGGTGTGAGCGATACAGGCATAGGTAAAGAAGTCGGCAACCCTGAAAGAGGGGGTGCCAAAGGAACATTAATATTGACCACAGGAGGTACAGGAACTTGATTCAGAGGAGCGGGAACACCAGGTTGTCCAGCAACCGGTAATTGAACATTCGGTATAGGTGGAGCCGTAGCACCCTGTGCATACGGTGGGGGTGATCGTAACAAGTAAGACAACAGGGGATCCTTTTCAGGGTCCTCTACTGTCTTAGCTGTACTCGATGGCAAAGCAGGATAGCACTTGTCTATCGCTAAATTACGCTCTCTATTGGCCACCTCCATCGCTTTTTCAGACTCGTTGAGTTGCAGCTGCTTAGCAGACTGTTCTAAAGTCAACTCTTGCTCTTTCTGTTCTTTCTTCAACTTTTTAATTTCTCTCTGTTTAGATTCTTTTCGCCAATAACGGAAAGAATCAAACATTGCCGGCCGGGCTTTCTTCTTAAACAACCTTCTTTCTAGATTATCGAGAACTTCAGGTTCAAAACTACCATGTAGTGGCCAACTAAGGACACCATCTTTCTCTGTATAGTGGATCCATACCTCGTTATAAGAGATAGGGCCCACACCAAATTTGCAATATAGATCATAAAGAGGAGTTCCAATCGGAGGAACCAAACACGAGTCCTCTAACTGGGAATCACTGTTGCAACTAAACCAAGACAACATACAATTTTTCCGACTTACCATTTTATAATCCGGAACACAGAACAGACAAAATACAAACAAAAGGGTGCGCACTTGAACCAAGAACTTAGGCCTACCAGAACTGATAAATGTATCGATACCTGAACTGAACCGAATGATTATCGTAACCAGAATAACCAGTGATAATCTTACAGAACTGAACTGAACTGAGAACTAAAAGGATTATAACAAAAGGGGGGAACCAGGACGGACAATATTTAAAGGGGTCCAGTGTACGTGTCCGAAAGATTAGCCACAATGTAAAGTACAAAGTTCCCCAGATTGGGTAGAGAGGAGGTAGAGTATGTCGATATGTAGTGTGTACAGAGAGAAAGAAAAAAGCCAAAGAGGGGGGGAAATCCCCTTGTTGGGACTAAAACCCTCACACACCTAGCAAGCTAGATGTCATGCTTCATCATATGGGTTTGCTCCTCGCTGAACTGGCGCTGCAATGTTCAGCGGGCACCCTCAAGGGGGCTCTTTAACGGAGATCTTTAATCCCTGCCATATGGTGCATGCGGGTGTGTGGGGAAGAAAAGGGTGTAGTCGTAGGAGGTGAGGTGAATATAAAAAAGGTGGGTCAGTCCACAATAGAATTTATTGGAGTGGCTGGCGCCCTTGGTAAAAAGGTGGGAGGGGAGATAGTTGCTCCACAGTGAAAATAATAATATAAATGTAAAGGTTAAAAAACTGCCGCTAACACCTACCCCCACCGTCTGGTCAGGACCAGCTGCTCTGTCCTGACCAGACGGTGGGGGTAGGTGTTAGCGGCTCCGACCGCACGCTTTCCGGGTTCCTGACCCTTACGTGCAGGTCCCACTGGAGCAGACTGCGGGGCATCTCACGATCTCCCTTAGGGTCACTCATACCGAGCAGGATTTCCTTGCCTGCCCCTTTATGACCTTTTGGCATAAGGTTGTATGACTACAGTTTTTTAACCTTTACATTTATATTATTATTTTCACTGTGTAGTACGTCCCACTCTGGGTCCTGATGAAATGCCGCGTAGGCATGAAACATGTTGACCACACCAGGGGGCTGTAGATATCTTGCCCAACATAAACCAGTAGCAACTATCTCCCCTCCCACCTTTTTACCAAGGGCGCCAGCCACTCCAATAAATTCTATTGTGGACTGACCCACCTTTTTTATATTCACCTCACCTCCTACGACTACACCCTTTTCTTCCCCACACACCCGCATGCACCATATGGCAGGGATTAAAGATCTCCGTTAAAGAGCCCCCTTGAGGGTGCCCGCTGAACATTGCAGCGCCAGTTCAGCGAGGAGCAAACCCATATGATGAAGCATGACATCTAGCTTGCTAGGTGTGTGAGGGTTTTAGTCCCAACAAGGGGATTTCCCCCCCTCTTTGGCTTTTTTCTTTCTCTCTGTACACACTACATATCGACATACTCTACCTCCTCTCTACCCAATCTGGGGAACTTTGTACTTTACATTGTGGCTAACTAAAAGGATTATCCAAACAGGAGCAACCCTCACAAAATACTTAACTGAGGTACTGAAGACGTCACCAAGGAGAAACCCGTCACGTCTCGCCGTACTGAGGACTGCACCTCGGGTCCAAGACAGGGCGACGGTCAAGGCAACGGACCACTGCAGCCGTCTGAACGGGAACCCTCGTGGAAGAGAACGTCGGGCCACTTTTGCGATATGCCGGGATCGATGAAGTGGGGCGCCTCCCTCTGAAATCTTCACACGAAGCTCCTCGAACTCTTCAGGCTTTTGGACCGGTACCGAATGACGTCGCCCCACGTTGGGCGCCAATTGGAGTTCTGGACTTTTTGGTTCTGTCCAGAGGTGTCAGGGATAACACCCGAAGACCCCGGAGTTCTACCTGTCTCGGTGCACAAACAAACAGAAACACGGGCTTCTCGATGGTGGCGTCAAAGACCAAAGGTTTATTACTGCAGGGACACAGAAGTCACAGAAACTGCACAGGGGCAGTGTCTAGGAGCCTGTTCAATTTGTACAAAGAGGGTTACTCCTTAAATACTAAATATTCTGCTCGGGGCAAATTCTTTACATGTTACCACAGTTCTAAACATTCGTGTCTTGAACAATAAATATTTGGCGTTGCACAGGAATCGTCAACAGTATCTGATGTCAAAACATTACGAATGAGGGGTTCCCACTATTCCATCATAATCCCCTGTCAATTTCTCATTCAAGACCCGGACCGCCTCATCGTAAATTTCGTTACCTCCCCCTAATAAAGGCCCAGAAGGAAAGGAGCAGAGCCAGGTGCAGAAGATAGAAAGACAGGATAAGAGATGTTTGTGGGTCGTAAATGGGCACGGTTACCAGCTTCGGCCGCCTAATCATGATCAGGCCAACGAACACAAGAACCAGTATAGCAGGACTGGCCTCAGGCTGGGGAGGCAGCTCTTGCCGAGTCATGCTGCCACAGCGTTGCTGGCCTAAGGTGCACGTGTCCCTCGCAAGGTGAACCGCCGGCTAAAGCCTACGTGTCCTTAAATGAAAAGAGGTCATTGCGCGTCCATTGACTATGTGAGGGCAAGGAATACAAAATGGCTTCCGTGTTCTAAGATGGATGCCATGGGTAGAACAGAAATGTGTTTGTAACTGGAGTGCTCTTGCTCGTAGCATAGCGAAAACACCAGGATATACTAAATGGATCATTTGCGGTTCACTGATACCAAAATTATGTATTTACGACAATGTTACAAACACGAGTAAAATCGTCACGGAACCTCAGAAAGAAAGTACGGGAATGTTAGACCAGATGGGCTGCTGGACAGAATTGGCCATCGCACGCCAACACAACCTCAACATCATCTCTTACGCTGACGACACCGAGCTGATCCTCTCCCTCACCAACGACCCCGCCACCGCCAGAGCCAACCTACACGAAGGGATGAAAGACGTCTCCGAGTGGATGAAGAACAGCCGCATGAAACTGAACTCAGACAAGACGGAAGTCTTGATCCTGGGCTCGTCACCCTCTGCCTGGGACGACTCCTGGTGGCCTCCCGCCCTGGGCAGCGCACCCATACCGACAGACCATGCACGTAACCTGGGCTTCATCCTGGACTCCTCCCTCTCCATGACCAGACAAGTCAACGGCGTCTCCTCATCGTGCTTCAACATCCTGCGCATGCTACGTAAGATCTTCCGGTGGATCCCCACCGAGACCAGGAAGACGGTCACCCAGGCCCTCGTCACCAACCGACTGGACTACGGCAACTCCCTCTACGCCGGAACCACTGCCAAACTCCAGAAGAGACTCCAGCGGATCCAGAACGCCTCAGCAAGATGCATCCTCGACATCCCCCGACACAGCCACATCTCCGGACACCTGAGAGACCTGCACTGGCTCCCGGTCAACAAGAGAATCAACTTCCGACTCCTCACCCACGCACACAAAGCCCTACACAACCAGGGCCCAAGATACCTCAACAACTGCCTCAGCTTCTACACTCCCACACGCCAGCTCCGTTCGACCAACCACGCCCTTGCCGCAGTACCCCGCATCCGAAGGGCCACCACAGAAGGAAGGTCCTTCTCCTACCTGGCCGCCAAGACGTGGAACTCCCTCCCGACCCACCTCCGCCGGACTCAAGACCACCTCGTCTTCAGGAAGCAGCTCAAGACCTGGCTGTTCGAGAAGTAGCGGACCCCCCCCCAAGCGCCTTGAGACCCTCCGGGTGAGTAGCGCGCTATATAAATGCTTTGATTGATTGATTGATTGACTAGTATTGGACAACACACTTGTTGTTATGGTTCCACATGCAGTGGATACCTTGCTGAACAGAACCAAAACGCAGCATCTCACGAGCGCTCGTTTGTCTGGCTACGAGCTGACACTTCTAGCAAGTCATGTACACATTAGGAGATGTAACACGTTAAATCCAGCTACATTGTTGCCACTCTCAGATGAGAAATATGATGAGGAGAAACATGATTGTTTTCTCCGAATGGAGGAAGAAACGAAGGGTAGAATTGATTTAAAGGACACTCCACTCAAGGACCCGGACGGGATCCTTTGGGTAGACGGTTCTTATTTTAAACTTCCGAATGGAGAAACCACTTCTGCGTATGCTCTCACTACCTTATGTACTATTGTTGAGACAGCACGTATTGAACATAATTCAGCCCAAGCAGCCGAATTAATAGCCTTGACTAGAGCGTGTGTGTTGGCAAAGGGAAAGAGAGTGAATGTGTATACGGATAGCCAGTACGCATTTGGCGTTGCTCATAGTTTTGGCAAGTTGTGGAGAGAGAGAGGATTTTTCACTTCCCATGGAACAAAGATTCAACATGGCCAGTCAGTGACGGATCTTCTCGAGTCTCTTACCTTACCTACACAAATAGCTATCATAAAGTGTAGTGCACACAAGAAAGTCACAGATGATGTGGGTCGTGGAAATGCATTTGCAGATGAAGTAGCGAAAGCAACAGCTAGAAACGTTACAAGTCGAATGTATGTGGCAGGCCCTGCAAATTGGGTTAGAGAAGTTGGAATGTGTGAAGACATGATTGAGAGTGTGAAAACGATTCAGGGAGAGGCTACTGAAAAGGAATTGAGTACGTGGAAAGAAAGTACGGGAATGTTAGACCAGATGGGCTGCTGGACAGAATTGGCCATCGCACGCCAACACAACCTCAACATCATCTCTTACGCTGACGACACCGAGCTGATCCTCTCCCTCACCAACGACCCCGCCACCGCCAGAGCCAACCTACACGAAGGGATGAAAGACGTCTCCGAGTGGATGAAGAACAGCCGCATGAAACTGAACTCAGACAAGACGGAAGTCCTGATCCTGGGCTCGTCACCCTCCGCCTGGGACGACTCCTGGTGGCCTCCCGCCCTGGGCAGCGCACCCATACCGACAGACCATGCACGCAACCTGGGCTTCATCCTGGACTCCTCCCTCTCCATGACCAGACAAGTCAACGGCGTCTCCTCATCGTGCTTCAACATCCTGCGCATGCTACGTAAGATCTTCCGGTGGATCCCCACCGAGACCAGGAAGACGGTCACCCAGGCCCTCGTCACCAACCGACTGGACTACGGCAACTCCCTCTACGCCGGAACCACTGCCAAACTCCAGAAGAGACTCCAGCGGATCCAGAACGCCTCAGCAAGACGCATCCTCGACATCCCCCGACACAGCCACATCTCCGGACACCTGAGAGACCTGCACTGGCTCCCTGTCAACAAGAGAATCAACTTCCGACTCCTCACCCACGCACACAAAGCCCTACACAACCAGGGCCCAAGATACCTCAACAACTGCCTCAGCTTCTACACTCCCACACGCCAGCTCCGTTCGACCAACCACGCCCTTGCCGCAGTACCCCGCATCCGAAGGGCCACCACAGAAGGAAGGTCCTTCTCCTACCTGGCCGCCAAGACATGGAACTCCCTCCCGACCCACCTCTGCCGGACTCAAGACCACCTCGCCTTCAGGAAGCAGCTCAAGACCTGGCTGTTCGAGAAGTAGCGGACCCCCCCCCCAAGCGCCTTGAGACCCTCCGGGTGAGTAGCGCGCTATATAAATGCTTTGATTGATTGATTGATTGACTAGTATTGGACAACACACTTGTTGTTATGGTTCCACATGCAGTGGATACCTTGCTGAACAGAACCAAAACGCAGCATCTCACGAGCGCTCGTTTGTCTGGCTACGAGCTGACACTTCTAGCAAGTCATGTACACATTAGGAGATGTAACACGTTAAATCCAGCTACATTGTTGCCACTCTCAGATGAGAAAGATGATGAGGAGAAACATGATTGTTTTCTCCGAACGGAGGAAGAAACGAAGGGTAGAATTGATTTAAAGGACACTCCACTCAAGGACCCGGACGGGATCCTTTGGGTAGACGGTTCTTATTTTAAACTTCCGAATGGAGAAACCACTTCGGCGTATGCTCTCACTACCTTATGTACTATTGTTGAGACAGCACGTATTGAACATAATTCAGCCCAAGCAGCCGAATTAATAGCCTTGACTAGAGCGTGTGTGTTGGCAAAGGGAAAGAGAGTGAATGTGTATACGGATAGCCAGTACGCATTTGGCGTTGCTCATAGTTTTGGCAAGTTGTGGAGAGAGAGAGGATTTTTCACTTCCCATGGAACAAAGATTCAACATGGCCAGTCAGTGACGGATCTTCTCGAGTCTCTTACCTTACCTACACAAATAGCTATCATAAAGTGTAGTGCACACAAGAAAGTCACAGATGATGTGGGTCGTGGAAATGCATTTGCAGATGAAGTAGCGAAAGCAACAGCTAGAAACGTTACAAGTCGAATGTATGTGGCAGGCCCTGCAAATTGGGTTAGAGAAGTTGGAATGTGTGAAGACATGATTGAGAGTGTGAAAACGATTCAGGGAGAGGCTACTGAAAAGGAATTGAGTACGTGGAAAGAAAGTACGGGAATGTTAGACCAGATGGGCTGCTGGACAAAATTGTCGGAACATCAGCGATGGTTATTACCGGACGCTTATGTGTTGCCGGTTGTGACTATGGCTCATGGTCCAGCTCATATTAGTGCGAAGGGCATATGTAAGCTTTTAGCTCCGGTATGGCAGAATGAAGGGATTCCGAAATGTGCAGAAAATGTGGTTAAACATTGCATTGTTTGTCTAATGCATAATCCAGGAAACGGGAACCCCAATTCCAGCAGGTCATTTTGCCCCTCCGTCATAACCTTTCGAGGTGTTGCAGATTGATTACATTCACATGGATCGCTGCAACAACTTCAAGTATGTTCTGGTGGTGGTATGTGCCTTTTCCCGATGGATAGAGGCCTACCCCTTGAAAGATAACACTGCTTTGTCGACTGCTAAGGTACTAATAAAGGAATTTTTCCCTAGGTTTGGTTTGCCGCGCATTGTCTGGAGTGACAATGGAATTGAATTTGTGGGTCAGATTATGCAGAAAGTCTGTTCTGGGCTTGGCATTCGGCAAAAATTCCATGCGGCAAACCACCCACAATCAGCAGGCTTGGTTGAGTGTCACAATGGCACACTCAAACTGAAGTTGGCTAAGATTCAAGCTAGCACTGGTCTTGCTTGGCCTGATGCTTTGCCCCTAGCTCTTTTGTCGACCAGAACTACGGTACACTCTCGTATGGGACTTAGCCCCTAGGAGGTGGTATTTGGACGCCCAGCAAATGTTTGGGCCGTCCCTCGTCCTAAAAAGTATTCAGAAATACCGTATCCTTTGTTGATTGACTATCTACACGATTTGACTACTAAACTGAGTGTTATTCGTCAACAGGTGCAAAGTGTTTTGCCAGAGGCCTCTACAGACCCAGGTCATACGATTCGACCGGGAGACTGGGTCTGTACCAAGAATTTCCAACGGACAAAGAATCTGAAGCCTCGCTGGTCCCCACCTACGCAAGTTCTGCTTGTCACCCGTACGGCTGTGAAAGTGGTGGGCAAGCGCAACTGGGTGCATGGCGTGCACTGTAAGAAAGTGCCACTGCCATTGCCCTTTGACCAATGGATTCGTGGTGGTATGAGAGAATCGGACACTGAAGCAATTCCTCATTTTGTTCCCTTCAGTGACGCTCAAATTTATGGGACTCAGTCAGAACAAGCATTTGCAATGCAATAGGTCTCGCATTAGGAAAGTTTGAGCTATTGGTATTGTAAATGACACATTTTTTATTTATGTTTTGTTTTTGAAAATAGCGAAATTAATAGCTTTGTCATTTACAATGCCAATAGTTATAACTTTCCCAAATGCGACACCTATAGCATTTGTAATGCAATATGTGTTGTATTTACGTGACTTACACGTATTGATATTGCAAATAACAATGCCTTTTAATTTTTTTTCAATAATTACTACTTAAATGAAAGTTATTGTAATTTATAGTGAACTTTGCCCTGAGGGCCTGTAACGGGCGCACCCCATCCGATAACCCTTCAGATTTGTGGCTTCTGACCCAGATAACATCATAGGATATAATTGTCATGGCATCATTGAGGCCAGTGTTAACCTCACTTAACTCAGTGTCATTTACAGCATCGTGACAAGCAGTTTCAAAACACTGGACAGTCTTCAGTTGGTTGCTGGTCATACTCATCCCATCGCATACAGTTTTTACCTAATGGGCTACAATCAAGAGATTTCCTAAAAGAAACAAGGGGGCTTCATTAAATAAGTATACTATTGGGGTTCAAAAAAAGTAGTAGCCACCTCTGTCTGTGGTCTTTGACTAAGTGGGAAGGTACTCTATAGGTTACATATCTTTTTTGCTTCCTGAGATCATGCTATGTAATGCAACCTTTATCTCTTGTGTATATGTAAAGCGCTCTGATACCCACGGGTCAAGCTAGCGCTATATAAAACTTTTAAAATAACCAGTGCTTCGAATGTAGAATTGAATTGAATGTAGAATTGGCAGTGCAGGTACTCTGTACCGGGATACCTGCTTGTTTCTGAGAAGTGCCGGTGCTCTCCTTTTCAAAATAAAAGTGCTGGTAGTCAGTACTGAAAAGTTCCGCCAATTTAAAGCACTTCGGCCTTAACAGACGAGCGCTATATGCTCCATGTGGAGCCTGAGTCTGGACTGGCTGTACTAAGTGAAGACAAGGACTACAACTACCAGAATGCATTGGTGCTTAATGTGACCCGAGCAGATCAACTCTGGGTCAGTATACCAGTAAGTCTGAATCTGCTGGAGCTCGTTCTGCCCAGCTTCTTCGACTAACTCTTTAGAAGTTAGAGCTAGCAATGCCTTCGGGAGATAAATCGGTTTTTTTTGTTCAACTATTCCCGTGTTTCCACTTTGACCTAAAAATAACTCGTTTCAGGGCTCATGGTCCTTGGCGAGACGCCCGGCTCCCATGCTGCTGCTTCCCGGGCTCTCCTTCCGATGAGCGGAGAGTGACTCTGCAGGAGCCGGGGTGCAGGCAGGGTCTGGGTCAGCAAACTGGGACGGGCCAACCTCTTCCATCTTAGAAAGATTTAAAAAAAAAAAAAAAAGGGGGCATTTCGGGTTGTACAATGTTCCGGGCTAGATAGACATCGCTTTTAATGCACTA
This sequence comes from Lissotriton helveticus, assembly GCF_964261635.1. Taxonomy (NCBI): domain Eukaryota; kingdom Metazoa; phylum Chordata; class Amphibia; order Caudata; family Salamandridae; genus Lissotriton; species Lissotriton helveticus. The sequence continues at coordinate 2,123,071,985 of NC_136067.1, read as the reverse complement.
TGAAGAACTGGCTGTGGAAGAACAATAGATGGTCTTTGTCTGGAAAAATATCCTAAAGCGGGAAAGTGTCCCTTAAAGCGAGAGCCGGTACCTTAAGGAGGGACGGCGCCTCCTAAATAATCTCCACACCTCGTAAAGGGAGACAGCCAAAGGGTAAAGGCTGCGAGGGCGGGGGTTGCCCTGTGATTGACTGGCCGGTCGGGGCAGCACTGGCCGCTCTGGGGCTGCGAAGAGCCTCCTGGAAGCAGAGTGCGAGCTGAGGGGGTTTCTAGCCACAGCTGTGCCACAGAAGCCAAGACCCACAGGCGGACGCAGCACCCCGCTGCCAAGAATGCCGCCCGCCGGCTAGGTACACTCTGGACCGTCCGCAGCGCTCGCGCGCGAGAGGAAGTGCTCCGTCGGAAGGTCCTGACAGCTGCGAGACTTCCAGCCCCCGCGGGAGCAGACAGACATGGGGCTCTGCTGGTGTCACCGCTCCCCGCCAAGGGAGACAGCAGGTAACCCTCCGCCACACACTGCACACCGTGCTGCCCTGGGTGTCATCCTCGCGCACGGCAGAACCCATAACAACAGCGTCTGTAGTTCACTTTCTTCCACAGGTTAGCTGACCCCTTTTTTCTCCTCAGCACGCTGCGCGAGACCCCTGCGCATTACATGACCAGAGCGGCGCGCGTGTATAAACTTCCAATCCATTCCAAGTAGAACCCACATGATAACCATCCTGTCAAAGCCCGTAGTGCACAGGTAGCCTCCGACGTCACTGCTACTGCCCACGTGCCAACATGGACCGGCTGGGTAAATTGTACCGACGCTCCACCTTAACAATTGTGAAATGTCCATTATTAATCATTGTTATGAGGGACCTTGTTCTAATAAGTGTTGCTGAGCTGCGTACCTGCTACAACAACTAGACTGCGTTGATTTTTTTTAAGCAATGCCCAGAAATGGAAATTTGGTGTAAACATTCAAAACTGTGATGCTCATAGAAGATCCCCAGGGCACCCTGCACAAAAGTTTGGAAGCATCACATTGAGACAGTGGGAGACGCACCGATTGGGTCTGGTGAGAGAGGGAAGAACAAAACTATTGAAGAGCAGAATTGCATACAAGTGCATTGGAAAGGCACCCGAGTTCAGTGGTGTGCCGTTCTCGGTGAAAGGCGCCACAAGAGCTAAAAAATACACTCATGGCGGACCGCGACGCAGCGGGCGGAAGTCAGGCACTTTTGCCTGAGACGGGGGCGGGGCCTGCAATCCGGCAGGAAGTCCCGCCCGCCGCCGCCGCCGCCGAGGAAGAAGTGGAGCCGGCCGACTGATGGCCTCTCCGCAGCCCGGGGCTCCCAGGTGCTGGAGGGAGCCCCGGAAGTGAAGTCCTGCCCCCTGGTACCAGCGCTGCCGTAGATGAGACACTGAACACGCAGAAAGAGCCCGGTAAGTGGTGGGGAGGTGGGGAGGGGGGTGGACGCGCGTGTGTCTGTTCGAATGTGTCTGTGCGTGTGTCTGTGTGTGTGCGCGTGGGTTTGAGTGTGTGTATGCAGTGTGTGTATGCAGTGTGTGTGTGCCTGTGGATGGCTGTGTATGTGCGCATGCGTGAGTGTAGAGTGTTTGCGCAAGGGAATGAGGCAGGAGAGGGGCACGGCGCCGTGCGCGTTCACGAGGTCAAAACTGAGCAGATCTGCGCTCGTGCACCCTCTCCTGTCCACATTCCTAAAAACGGGTAGCAATAGTTGTCGAAGCAGACTGCAACAATGCTTACGCATTGAAGCAGGTCGTGCTTCGACCTAAAAAGCAGATGATGACATTCTTCAAGCTGCTGTGCCTTTGCATCGTCGGATAGATACTACGAATCCAGAAGCTTTATTCCAGGACCAGACTGTGCCGAGTAAAACACGTTACGATTTAAGACCCAGAAGCAATAAAGCGAACTGAACTTTTTGTGAACATTCTCCTATTTCAAAACATTTCCTTGCTGATATAATTTTTTCTTTTAGTTAGTTTTAGACGTGCCATCTGTCTCCGTCGCAAGGTCACGGTAGGAGTCTCAGACAGTAACCTGGTTTTTGACCTTTTAGTGAATTGGCTAGTGTCTCCGGTTTTACAGAAAATAAATAGCTGAGTGATTGAGGAAGAGTGCCGTGAGCGACATTCTTTTTTAGACAAAGATGGATGGCGCAAAAACAATAGATAGGGAAAACAGGAAGAAGGAAATGCGAATTAAGTATTGTAAATTATTGCGTAGTCGTTTTGGCGTAACTTTGTGTGTTTTGATGGTTTTATGTATTTTATTAGCTTGCACAGGATGGATTGTTCATACTTTACGGACTAGAAATGTTGCTAATTTTACATCTCCTTTGCCTTCTCGTCTTTCTGTCCTTTCACATAAAATGCATACTCTACCCCCTCATGAGCAGATTAGGAGAGCTGAGTACATGAACAACACCTTCATTCAGCTGTTGCATCAGCATCAGTTGGCTGTTAACATGACTGACTGTTGGGTGTGTGGTCTTATGCCACATAATGCGCAAAAGGGAATGCCATATCTGGTTCTTCCTTTATCTTATGAAGGTTCAGCTTGGGCTTATCTGACAATGTTTTCAGCCGCATACCACAACAGACTTAGAAGCCCTGTAAGAACTTCTGGAATTGGATTGTACTTTAGTCATAGTTCCCTAATAAAAGGCATAGTAACAATGGCTAAAATTGTAGCGAAGAATAAGATTCCATTAGATGAGAAGAAAGCTTACGATGGATGGAATGTTACCCACTATGTCTCTATTCTTGGGGACAAGACTAAAAGGGGTGAGTCTTCTCCAGTATGGACTGTGCCCCATCAAGGTAATTTTTGTCTCCAAATGAATAGCAAGAAAACCGACATACAGCAGGAATGTACATATACATACTTCTTTACATCCCTTGATTTTCCTCCATTGGTTCCGTCACAAGGAACGTACTTTGTTTGCAATGACCGAGCCTATACTTGGCTTCCTTCTAACTTTTCTGGAACTTGCGACATAGCTTTTCTCCTTCCCCCTACATATACGGCTCCGTCAGACCATCACAAAACTAGATATAGCAGAGGTGTAATCGATGCCAAAGACACGACCGAACAAGAGGGAGGAGATTTCCTTAAAGGATTCCTTCCCTTTTGGGGTCCGATGATTAACAGTAGACATATTAGGCAGTTGGTTCGAGTGGTTGAGACCACTATTAATGTTACTGCAGGTGCGATAGGTAACATTACAGCAGAGCTTCAGGCTGACCGTCTTATGACACTGCAGAATAGAATTGCTCTAGATGTCGTTCTAGCAGACCGAGGTGGTGTCTGTAGATTGATCAGATCTAGTTGCTGCATTTATATTCCAGACGACGCTCCGGCAGTATACCAAGCCATTTCCAAATTGCACACGATCTCTGAGTCGATACACCAAGACGAAGGAGATTGGTCTTTTATGGGATGGGTTTGGGGAATATTGTCAACTTGGGGACGGAAGATCTTAACATTACTGGGAGCAATCTTAGCCATCATATTCTCTTGTTGTGTATGTGTGCAATGTGGTCCTGCAGTCTGTGGCCTGTTGGCTACTTTATGTGTTCCACAATCTGCTACTCGGAAGACAGAGAATATTCGAATGATGGTGCAGCAACAACTTGAAGATCTTATGAACATCAGTGTTGACTCTGACTCAGATTAGTGCGAGTGAGTGTCAGGGTCTGGCCGAGTACACTAATTCATGTCTGAGCTGATTAATCCCCCGTCCGGACTACATGTTGGTTCACACCATTGTTTCCTCTACTTATCTTATCTGCTGTCCTTCGCTACATGTCTCCTGCATTCTCCTGTTTCACGACTGTCCTCCTCCAGCACACACCTGTGTGTTTTCTTTGCTCGTAAACCGAATAATGTAGATTCATTTGTAATTTACTTAAGGGGTCGAATGACAAACGAGACCGGGAATTTGAGTTGCCTTAGTCTTAAAACATTGTTTCTAAAGTTTGCCTATAGCTCATGCTCTTGTGAAATTGCCTTTTTGCATTGTGTTGTACTGTATACAAACCTGTGCGCCACGGAGTTAAGTGGCAGTCTCTTTTGAACCTCGTTGCATTGACGACTTCTAAGACCACTGTACTAGCTGCAGCTAATAAACGCCATCTTCTACGCCAGACGAAGAGTCCGTGTCTCCGTATTTGATAAAGCAGGTGAACTCTGGGGATTTAGGCGTACCCTGCGCCGCTGGGCCTTAATGTGGGAAGGCTCAAGGCGAGGGAGGTTTTACATGCTGTAATAAAAAACGGTCTAACAGTCAAAGACGAAAGTGAGATTTTGGAAAACAGCAGGTGGAATACCATGGTAATGAGTGGTAATAGCATATGCGTCTTGTACTCTGACACAAGCAGAAAGGAATTATTCTGGAATAGAGAAGGAATTACTTGCTGCGATATGGGCTCTGAAACGGTTCAGATTGTATAACTGGGGAAGGAAATTCGAAGTCTGTACCTATCATAACCCTTTGGTAAATATTTTAAAACCGGCGTGGGAACAATCTTACACCACAGTTATCACGTTTAGCTTTAACGTTGTACATGTATCATCATGATAGTGTACATATTCCTGGCAAGAATAATTGTGTTGCTGTTGGGTTACCAATGGACTTGTGTAAAACACATGAAAAGGATGAGAGTGGGTGTGAGGTGGCGTACATGTTTTAGGATGTGACATGCGATAGGCGAATTGATGTGGAGCATGGGTTGCAGTTGTCGGAGGTGAAATGGATGGATGGATTAAATGGGAAATGATGTAGTTCTTTTGGGTGTTGAGGAAGGTATTGTAAATGGATGGCCATCAGAGTGGCAATTACAAGGGGAGTATAGCACCTTTTGGAAGGTAAAAGAGGTGCCGTGGTATTGCCCTGAGAGGTGATAGGTTTGTACCTCCCATCAGAATGCGTGGATGTAGTGTTAAGCTAGGTCATGAAGGCCATGGGGGGGATGTCAAGTACCAGGAGGAAAATTTAAGAATATTTTTGGTGGCCAGGGCTGGATGGTATGGTGGATCGTTGGGTGAGGGACTGTAATGCAGGTCAATTGAGTGACAGGGTGATTAAACCTGTGATGGTTCCTTTACGAACAATAGATTTACCTGAGGGGGATGAATGCAATTGATTTTATGGGGCCCTTCGCCAAGTTACCATCTAAGGAGCTATTGTTCTCATTGATTATTATTCTCAGTGGCCGAAAGTACATATGGTTGGTAATGTGACCGAGAAGGTGGTTATTGATTTTATGGAGGATGTTTTTTCAACAGAACTTGTACCAGAAACGTTGGTATCTGATAAGGGTGTGCTGCTCACGTCTGGTAAAATACAATTGTTCCTAGAAAGGTGTGGGATCTAGCATGTGAGGGCATCATTGTATCATCCCAAAAGTAATGGCCGGGTTGAGCGGGTCAAAGAGGCAATACAATTGGCACTTAAGCTTGGGTTGTCATGGAAGAAAGCTCTTCAAAGTGTGTTGTTATCATACAGGAATACACTACTCTCTGTAACAGACAGAATGCTGTTTGATGTATTAAGAGGGAGGAAACCTTCAAAACGTGTACCATTGTGGTTGAGACTTAAGAAGGGAAAGTAAAGGAAGTCATAGGTTGATCTTCGGATGAAGAGTAAGGTGGAAAAGTATCAAACTCTTTGGTGAAGGAGAAGGTCAACATGGGCAAAAAGATAGAGTATTTCGGTAGGTCAGTATGTGCAAGTGAGGAAACCATGCCTGGTGTAAAAGGGAGCTCCTCGTTGTTGGATCCGTTGGGATTGTAAGTGTGTTGGAAGGCGCGGTTAGACTTGTGGATGGAAGTGTGCAGAATTTACGCCATGTGAGTTCGTGTAAGGTGGCTAGAGCACATGATGGTCAGGAGTGGAATTTTCAGGAGGATTTGAGTGGATACTTGATGGGCCCAGGAATTAACCCAATTTGAGGATGGATGAGAGGTGTGAGAGTGGGAGTCATATGGTGGCAGGTGGTGGAACACTGTGTTCCTGAAGTGTTGGTACATTGGAGTGTGAGGGGAGGGGAAATTGCCAGGGCATCTTAAAGAGTTCATGATTGAACAGAGAAATTTAAGGTGTCTAGTGATTCTATTAACTTGTGTTAGTGATATGCAGGGGCTTTGTTCAACCATTGTAAGGCACCTGTGTGTGTGTGATTGTATATTTCTATATCTATCTGTATCTATATATCTATCTGAATCTATATATCTATCTGTATCTATATATCTATCTGTATCTATATATCTATCTGTATCTATATATCTATCTGTATCTATATATCTATCTGTATCTATATATTTGTCTGTATATAACTATCTATACTTCTATCTATATCTCCTTTTTTTCCGTTTTGTATTGTTAGGTGATGGGGGAAAGGTGTGTGGGACATTGGGGTAGAATGTTGGGGGTGGAGGTTGGCGAGGGATACGTTTGTATGTGGGAGGCGCACGTTGGGAAGTGACACAGCAGTTGGGGGTGCTGGCTGACATAGCTCTCTATATAGAAGTACTTTGTTTTCGTATTCCCTGAATAAACCTCGGAAGGGCATTCCTGCCATTGTCTTGCTCGAGTCCTCCTTAACACAGGCCCTTCGTTAGTAGCAGCAGAAGTCCCCACCTTTTTTGTAGACCGAGCGCCTTCGTGGAGGTGAAAATGAACTTCCTGTCACATGGCTTTCGTGTGCGTTACTGTTTGGCAATGTTGTCGCTTTAGCAGGGAAGCCTCGCTCTTTTTCATCCACTAACACATGAAATCAGTTAACACAGATCTTTCCCCTCAGCTCTGCCAATACTGCATTCTGAGACTGCCCGGAATGTGCCCAGTTAAGGAGCAGCGTTGCTTACTTTTAATCAATTCCGAAGTAAAAGTAGGAAACTTTTTTTTAATAAATTCTGTTAATTAAGTTTCCTTAAAACGCAGCGTTCCTTCTGCTTTTACTTATGGGTCTTCAGCTAGAAGCTGTTAAAGGTCGGCTCTTTTAGAAACAGTTGTATCCTGCCTGGTCAGAATGCAGAGATCACCAACAGTACAGTGTTTAAATGGCACTGCTCCAGCCATACATCCCTGGCAGAGGTTACTCAGTCCTTGAGGGCTTATTTTTGGCCCAGGGCCTGTCTGTTCCCAGGAACTGTCGATGGCCTGTAGGGGGAGGCAAACCATAATCTCGCTGCTGTCTACCGCAGATTGCTTTTTAGGGCTCGGGCCTGCCGTACACTGCGCAGCGAGTCCTTTTCCGAGGGGAATTGAAAATGGACCTGGAAATTCCACGCATGTGTGTGTTATTTCCAAGGTCCATTCTCATTGGCCTTCACGTGCGTGCTGTTTTTTAACAGAACACGCAATAGGCCACGGTCGGTCACGTAGCTCCGCCCATGGCCTATTGGTGTCTGTTACGCGCACCAGAGGCCATGTTTTGAATTATCGCGGCTTGAGAGCCGCAATAATTCAAAACATATGCTCGCAGTGGCGTTTCTTTTGTTTTACAATACAATCGCTTTTGCGATCGGTTGAAGTGCCGCTTGTTTTGATTAACTATTCCCGTGTTTCCACTTGACCTAAAAATAACTTGTTTCAGGGCTCATGGTCCTTGGCGAGACGCCCGGCTCCCACGCTGCTGCTTCCCGGGCTCTGATTCCGATGAGCGGAGAGGGACTCTGGAGGAGCCTGGGTGCAGGCAGGGTCTGGGTGAGCCAACTGGGATGGCCGATCCTCTCCCACCATTCGAAAGATTAAAATAAAAAAATAAAAACTGCGGGGCATTTCGGGTTTGACAATGTTCCGGGGTAGATAGACATCGCTTTATAATGCACTAAGACGAACTGTCTGTGGAAGAACAATAGATGGTATTTGTCTAGAAAAATACCCTAATGCAGGACCGTTCCTCTTAAAGCGGGAAAGTGTCCCTTAAAGCGAGTGCCGGCACCTTAAGGAGGGACGGCGCCTCCTAAATAATCTCCAAACCTCGTAAAGGGAGACAGCCAAAGGGTAAAGGCTGCGAGGGCGGGGGTTGCCCTGTGATTGACTTGCCGGTTGGGGCAGCGCTGGCCGCTCTGGGGCTGCGAACAGCCTCTTGGAAACAGAGTGCGAGTTGTGGGGGTTTCTAGCCACAGCTGTGCCACAGAAGCCAAGGCCCACGGGACAGACACAGCACCCCGCTGCCAAGAATGCCGCCCACCGCAGCGCTCTCACGGGAGAGGAAGTGCTTCGTCGGAAGAGCCTGACAGCTGCAAGACTAACTGCCCCCGCGGGAGCAGACAGGCATGGGGCTCTGCTGGTGTCACCGCTCCCTGCCGCGGGAGACAGCAGGTAACCTTCTGCCACAATGCACACCGTGCTGCCTGGGTGTCATCCTCGCGCACGGCAGACCCCACAACAACAGCGTCTGTAGTTCACTTTCTGCCACAGGTTAGCTGACCCCTTCTTTCACCTCAGCACGCTGCTTGAAACCACTGCGCATTACATGACCAGAGCGTGCACATAAACTTCTAATCCATTCCAAGTAGAACCCACATGATAACCATCCTGTCAAAACCCGTAGTGCACAGGTAGCCTCCGACGTCACGACTACTGCCCACGTGCCAACATGGACCGGCTGGGTTCATTGCACCTTCTCCACCTTAACTATTGTGAAATGCCCCTTAATATTAATCATTGTTTTTAGGATCTTGTTCTAATAAGTGTAGCTGAGCTGCGTACCTGCTACAACAACTAGACTGCATTGATTTTTTGAAGCAAAGCTCAGAAATGGAAATTTGGTGGCCCTGAAACAGTTCGGTGTTGTCCACCTCATTTCAAGTGACCATAGAGTAGCATGGGCACAAAATCCGTTCCGTTCGCGGAATTTGCGGATTTTTGGCAATTTCACGGTCCGCGAATCCTGCGAATTTGCCCAAAAATCCGCAAATTCGCAAGCTGGTGGATTTTTTTACTTGGTCGCGCTTGAAAAATACAATCTTGCGCATGCGGCGGTGACTTACCGTGATTCTGAGTTCGCCGAGTTGTTTGCGTGTGCTGCGCCATTTTGGATCTTGCTGCGTGATCGCGCAAGAGTTTTTCGACCGCGAGTACGTCATCGCTGCCCGCCATCTTGCACAACGAGAGTTTGACAACGCGAGTATATCATAAGGGCCCACGATCACACATCACAGGAGTAAACAATTGCAAACACGTAGATGCAGTGCGCAGCTGACTTCTGGCGGGAGATTTGAACAGCTCGCTTTCCCGAACTTGCAAAAATTGTAATTCTGCACAAGAAATCCACCGCAGGCAGCATAAACCTTCTGAAAATGATGAGTTTGATCAGAATAACTCCTCAGATTGGCATTTGGTTGCACTTTTTTGTGCAAGGAGTCCATTTTTTTGGGGGGTGGGAGGAAGGAAGTGCCCCAGAGTCTCCAACTTCCTGTTCCTGTCCAGCAGGCTCCTCCCAGTGCTTTTTCCATGTCCTGGTCACTTTTGATTTGGATATGGTGCTGGAAGGATTACTTTTTGTGGCTGCTGCTGGATATTTGTATTTGAGGACTTTTTGGACTTTGGAGTTTGGATCACTTTTGAATTTCAGATTTTACAAGTAAGTTGGTGTTGTTTGTTTGGGGCATTGCAGTTGCTGCAACTACAATTTTAAAACTTTTTCACAACTTAAAAAAAAAATATTGTGGGTAGACACAGTATCCAGTAGGCCCAGGGTTAGTCATGGGTGCATGATAATACTGTTTCTGTGAGTTTTGTTGAACTTAAATCTCATTTATGTCATGGAATTTTAGCTCACTGTTATATGTGGATTTTTTTATTTTTTATTTTGGGGTACCTGTAAAGCCACACTAGCCAGTAGACCCAGGGGTAGTGAGGGGTGCATGGACCAAGTCTTTCTGTGGGGTGTCTTGAATTTAAACATCATTGAGGGCATGGATGGCATTGGATTGTGGTGATTTTTGTGTGTTTTTCGACTTTTTGGGGTGTTGTTGGGGCCTGGCCATGTGAGTGGGGGCCATTTTGAGGCCTGGTCCAGGCAGGGCCTGGCCATGTGGCTGGGGGTCAAGGGGCCATTTTGAAGCCAGACAGTGTGATTTGTGCCATAGGCCTGCACCCAGTCTGCCCTGCTTTCATCCATTATGCCCAGGGATACTCAGTGGTGCAAGGACCAAGGCTTTCGGTGGGGTGTCTTGTATTTAAACATCATTGAGGGCATGGATGGCATTGGATTGTGGTGATTTTTGTGTGTTTTTTTACTTTTTGGGGTGTTTAACTGATGTTCCTCTGGCTTCCTTTGCTTTTAGGTGCACAAGAGAACCACCAGTGCCAGTGTCATATAGCTCCTGTATATCCTTATATCGTGTTAAGTTAGCATAGGTACATTTGAGGTTTAAACGCCATTTTTCTTTCTTGCAACTTCTGCACACGACACTTAATTGTTGACTTAGCTTTCAACCTAGTAGTTTGCCGTGGTGTATGTGAGAATAATATGTTATTGCTCTGATATCAGCTTTGCTTAATAAACTATGTCTGCACGAAGAGTGCTGAAGTTTCAGGAACAACACGATATGGAATTGTTATGAGGTCTGATCTCCACGCCTTCATAGTCATAACACAAGTGCAGCCTTTGCCAACTCTGGCTTCAGGCGGGATTGATATTGCTTTGCACGAGGCACATAGAACACACTTGATGCGGTGCACATGCAGAGAGAGCTGGTGTATGCTGATGTGATTCCTTCATGCTAGGACACTAAGGTATGGGCCCGCCCTAAACCAACCCAAAGAGACCTTCTTAGCTAATAATATAATATATGTGTTAGGGTGGGTGAGATATAAGTGTTGTTAACTCTTATTCATTACAGTATGTTAACATGCTGTCACCATTCGCTTTTTATGTCTTAGTAACTATGCTGGTAATTTTGCTACTGATAATAAGTATACTTGTATTATCTAAGATACTGCGCCTGAGAAGACGGCATTAGTAAATAAACATTTCAAATGCACATGTGTCTTCTTTACTCCATGTTCTGGTTTGTAATGATAATATAACGAAAGAGTGTTCATCAGTTCCACGTACCCTGAGGTACAGTAAGTTCATGTTCTGGTTTGTCTAAACATTGGGAGTTTGATATGTCCAATGAGACACTGTAGCTAGCTCGGTAAGGGGTGAGTTGGATATTAAGGTGAGTTGTGGGACACCCTAATTCGCCGAGGTTCCACTCCTCTGTGCACAGTTCTGTGTGAGAACAGAAACCCTGCGACATGGCGCCCAACGGTTTCGGTGGTCTTATATCATAACACTCGAGTAGTATATCGTTCAAACCTTAACCCCTTCACCTCCGTTTCCGGAAAGCGGGGTGTCGGTGAAACCTACCTATTTTTTGAAATAGGTCTTATTCAAGCTTGATTCTTTCTTAAACGGTTTCTTTGAATTACTACCCAGTTGTGCTACAAAGTATTCTTTGTATTTTCTTGTTTCCAGTGTTGTCATGGCGGCGGTGGCCATTGCGCAGCATAGTCGCGTGGCGGTGCGCAACCATCTTCAGACGTACCAAGTACCGGTGGATGGGATGGCTGTGATTTTCGTGGTATGTGCAGATCCGGCGTTCCCTTACGAGTTGTTTTACTCTTGGGTTACGTTTCCGGCTGTGGACGCAACTTCTGGTTTGTTCCACTCCTACACCGCCTCGGCTGTCCCGGCTGAATATACACCGTACAGGGCACTGGAAATACCTATTGATCATTGGCAGCATTGAGTTTGGTTTGATGGCGCCCTCCCCCACTCTTTGTCCGCTGCGAGGTTAGGTCCACTCTCGATTCCAGGTACTAACTGGCCTGCGTTGGGTGGTTTTACCCCGCACCCGAATCACGGCGCTTGTACCCTTCAGGAAATTCGCAGGTTACATGTTGTATCTATTTCCGTGATTCGAGCACTAGTGCAATACATAGGTCGTCATCTCCCGGGTGGTCCCCCGGGGGGTCAGGCCGCTCAAACGGAACGTGGTGGTTTACGGCTCAATCCAGTTATGGTAAATTCGGTTTTTGGTCAACGCCCTGATAATAAAGATGATTTTCCTTTTTGGCTGGCCGAGAAATTTGACCAACTGGAAGCCGTGTTTCCCAATTCTTCTCCTGCTGACAAACATAGAATGTTGACGATTACTTTACCTAAGGATATCACTCCCGAGCTCGTTGACTGTGAAAGTTGGGGTAAGACTTTTGCGGCTGTTTATGCGAGGTGTTTCGGCACCCCATCTATGGCTGTACTGCCTACGATCATAAAACGTGTTCAGGATGATCACGGTCCTGAGGCAGCGGTTGAATTGGGTATGCGCCTGTGTGGTTCTTTTGAGATTGTAAGTGATCTCATACTCTCCAACATCAAGGGAGATGCTGTGAACTTCCAGGTTTTTAATGCACTGGCAGCGTTACCCGATGCCGAAAAGCCCCGCCAGTTGGCGAAGATTGTGGTGGCCGCTTATAAAACTATCGGTCGCACAAGTAAGGGTTTGAAGTACTTCGCGGTTAAGGAGAAGAAACAACCACAAGTGCAATCTGCTACGGCAGATGTACAACCAAAGTCCAAAAAACAAAATTGGCCTCAGAAACAGAAACAGGGGAAGCAACAGCAGCAAACGCAGGAATCTTATCCTGCAACACAAGTCCCTGCGCCAGCTGAGAAAGTTTATGATTTGCGCGATCGCGCGATGATTAAATCACCTGATCGATTTCAGGTTTCTGATCAACGCTCTCCTCGTTCCTTTCAGGACTCATCGGCCCAGAAGACCGGTGGAGGAGGAGGCGGACGGGGACGTGGTGGCCAACAGGGATGTGGCCAGCCCCGCCAGACAGAAGGCGCATGGAAGCAGGAGGATTCTACGCCAAAGAGACCGCAGTTTGCGAAAAAGAAAGTCGCAGCCTTAACGGCGCATCGATATGCCACAGATAGTGAGAACGCGGCTTCGGAATCTGACGTGGGCTCTGACCTTGCTGGACAGCGCGGCGGAGATAACCATAGTCAGAGAGGCGCTCTGTCCACTACTGAGGGTGACAGCGACTGAAGTGTTCGTTGTAATAGAAACAGCAGATACAAGACTAGCTCCCCCTGAAAGACTTTTTGAAATTGTCCTGTTAATTGAAGGTGACATACAGCGTACTGTCAGAGGGGTATTTTGGGAGAACCTTTCGTCTACGTATGACATTTTGCTTTCTGAAGCTGACTGGCCCCCACCCTTTGTGCTCGTGGCGCCGAGAGGGGAGGAGGTAATCCTTCCCAGTTTCGCGCACACTGTCTCAACTGAGCATGCGCAGCATTTTGCAGAAGAGTGGGCTCGGGCTCTTGCGCCGGCTCTGTACCGCAACCAATGTGGTTGGGATAAATTGTCTCCTTGCCACGAAATTCCTTTGCGGTCTGAGCCGCAGCCTCAGCCTCAATATCCCATACGGCGTGAAGCTAAAGCTGCCGTGGCAGAAATCCTTGATCAATTGGAATATCAGGGAGTTATTGAAACGTGTGTGTCACCGATGAATAATCCCCTTTTTACTGTGACCAAGCCTGACGGATCATATCGTTTGGTATTGGATTACCGGCATTTGAACTCGCATTGCCGTAACTGTGCAGTACAGAATACTCACGGCTCTGCGCTAGTGGATAGTCTGGTGCGTAAGCGTTTCAAGACAACGCTTGACATATCCAACGGTTTTTATGCCCACAGACTGGATAGCTTTAGCTCCCAATTGACAAGTTTTACGTCCGCTGGTGTGCAAAAATGCTTCCGGCGACTCCCGATGGGCTACAAAAATAGTCCTGGTGTCTTCACCTCGAGAATAGTCACTCTATTGGAGAGTATCGATACGGATGCATGTTCTTATGTGGATGACATTTATCTCACAGACGACGAAATTTGGATGCATCTGTGTCGAGTGAATTCGATAATTTGTAACTTTGCAGATAGGGGTTACAAGTTTAATTTTGCAAAATCGCACATTGCAGAACACACAGTGTTGTTCCTCGGCTATGAGCTGAACAATGAAGGTCGAGGATTGGCTCCTCACTTCCTGGAGAAATGCGCACAGTTGTGCGCTCCTACAACACTGAAAAAATTACAGTCTTTACTGGGCTTCTTGAATTTCGGCAGAACTTATGTTCCGGAATATGCCCAGCGTATCAAGCCTTTGTATGCTTTGATACAACCAACTTTTTCAAAATCATGCTGGCTGCCTGAGCATTCGGCCATTTTGCAATCTTTGCAGACCGATCTGCTCGCTTCTAAATACTTACTGACTCGTGATAACCACACCAACCTGGTGATAAGAATAATTCCAGGGGCGGTGGGTTTCACGTACCTGACTTTTAATGAAGGTGACACAGTACCTATTGCTTACAAGTCACACTTGTACACTTCGGCTGAATTGCGGTTTCCCACTGTGGAGAAAGTTTTAACTGCTGTACAGATGGCGATTCTTAAAGAACGAGCTCTGTCACAGGGGAGGCGCATGTTAGTGGTAACACCCTGTCCTCATTTGGAGGCAGTCACAAAAGCCAGTGTACCAAATTCAAAAGCTTTGCACCCTCAGTGGATTCAGTGGGCTGCGTCATTGACATCCACGGATGTCACGTTTATTTTTGACGCCTCCTTACGGTCGCAAGAGTACTTGCAGTATGAATTCGTTCATCCTGCTCCTCTGGCTATGCGACCGTTGGAGGACTTCCATTGCATCATTTACACTGATGGGTCGGCGCAGGTTGCGCATGGCTCTAAACATGCCTACGTTTCCGCATGCGCCATTGTGGTCGGTGCTATGTTGAATGATGAGTTCATTTCCAGGGAAGTGCACACGTTGCCCCTGGGCGATTGCACCGCACAATTGGCGGAGCTTCGTGCTCTCTTACTAGCGTTGGAGTACGCGGATCCAAGTGTTACTACTCTGATTGTAAGTGATTCTTACTACTGTGTCCAGTCTTACAATGAAAACTTGTTCTTTTGGATTCAAAATGATTTTCATGATTCCAAGGGTAGCACAATAAAACACAAAATGATCTGGGTTCGAGTGGCAGAGCTTAAGGCTATGTTGCCTCTCGTTTATGTGATTCATACTCTCGGTCATCAGCGCGTAGGAGTTCACGCTGTTGGCAACTCGCTTGCTGATGAAGCAGCGAAATCAGCAGTATCTACATACTTAGTTGCAGCGGTTACTAGGTCAAAAACCAAGATTGATAGCGACATCTTGGCAGCAGTTGCTGCCTCTGAGAAGGGAAGTAAGCATCCTGCGGGATTCCCTTCGAAGTACAAATACCACTTAAGTCCCGAAAAGGTTCCTTTTGTGACAATTCCTGACGTTGGGGAGCGGCTGATTCCCAACTCGGATCGCAGAGCAGACTTGATTACAGCGGCACATGAAGGTGTGGCGTCTGCGCATGCGGGCATCTCGGCCACTGTAACTCAATTACAACAACGTTTCTGGTGGCGGGGACTGTACAAACAGACGCGTGATTATGTCCTTCTTTGTGACATATGCCAGCAGATTAAACCTTCGACTGCTACGCGTCCGCCACAGACTCAGTTGTACATTTCTAATAAACCGTTAGGTTGTGTTTTTTTAGATCACTGCGGTCCTTTTTCATCTGATACTGCGTATAAGTACATCTTAGTAGCGGTTGACTCATGCACACGCTTTGTGTGGGTATGGCCACATCGCAGCGCTGATTCACGGACTGTCATTAGAGATTTGCGTGTCTTTATAGGGATTTTTGCCTGTGGTACCTTCCATTCGGATCAGGGTCCGGCTTTCGCCTCTAAGGCGTATAAGGATGCCATGACTTCGTTGGGGGTCCAAGTCAAGTTTTCGTCTCCCTACAGACCTGAGGGTAACAGTGTAGTTGAGCGAATGAACTGTGATTTAAAGCAATCTTTGACAGCCCGAGTTATAGGCACTGGCAGAAACTGGCTGGCTCACCTCTATGGCGTGCAGCGTGCTCTTAATAATCTCCCTAGAAGGTCTCTGGGTGGGCGGACCCCATACGAAATGCTCTTTGGCATCAAGATGTACGTCCCTGACCTTGACGGTCTAGACTGTGTGGTTCGCGCCACTTCCTTTGACGCAGATGAACATTGCAATGTTTTACAGAATCTACAAAAGACCAGAGACAGTCTTGCAAAGGAACATTTGCCCTCCACGTCGGATGATGCGTTGCAGATCCCGGTAGTTGGCTGGCTACCCCAAGTTGGCGAACTGGTTCGAGAGAAGATCGATAACAAGAAAGAATTTGGTCCTTCCTATCGAGCTCTGGTTCCCGTCCTTGGAGTGAAGGGCACAAGAACAGTCATTTTACCACCACTTCCTGGTCGTAAGGAAAACAGGTTTATTTCAATTGACAATGTCAAGATACACAGAGTGGCCGATTCTTCTTAGCATGACTCCGGCTGTTTCCTGTCCTTCCATTGTGAGAAATTCAGTTATGCCCACTGCTTCTAATAATGAACCTGATGTGGCCATCGAATTACCTGCTCTTTCCAGTCCTTTATTAAATAGTTTACCCGGAACTAACGTTGATGAGACAGACTATGCCTACCCCACTGATTTGTCCATACCTGACCTGCAAGCACGTTTAGCCACGGAATCCAGATTTTCTTTTGACTCTGTTTCTCTTGCCTCAAAGAAACCCTCTCGTTTTGCAGTTTATGCAAGCCTGTTTAAAAAGCATTTTTTGATACCCCCTTGGACATACATTTGCTGGCCCTTTTTTCTATTTACCTGTTTATGTCAATCGGTTTTGTGTTTTATTTTTTTCGAATCATGGATGGACACTATGTGGAGGAAAGAACTTGCATTACTCATCTGAATGGAACTTTGGCCCCGCTTTCCTCGTCCCATTCTACACATAGATTTAAAAGAGATTTGACTTTGGTTAACATCACAGCTTGGCCTGTCCTTGATGGTATCGTGTGGGATGCAGTTCGGTTTCAGATTCATGGCCCAACGGAAGTCGTTAATGTCCCTAATGTACTTAGAGTGAATATGGGGGATGTGGTGAAACAAAACATTCGTTCTGATGACTGGGATGTCAATGCTGTAGAAAGTTTATTTTCTGATTTGCAGTACTATGCTGCATTTGATGCTGAGGATTTATATTTAGAATCTGCTAATTATGGTGAATTATTCTGTTACCAACATTATGGCAATCACTTCTTACACAAAACATCATCCAGAAGGGATACTGTTAACTTTACTCAGTGGGAACATTGCCCAGCACCTCAACAAGGGAGTTCTGAAACGTTTCTAAAGAAGTATACTTACTTTACTGACTTTAACCAGTCCAATCCTGAGTCCTTTTATTTTAAATTTCAAAAAATGCCAATGTCCAAGGTTAGACTTACCGATACTAAATTGTTGTATTCGAAGGCCTTCCTTGATCGATTAGTTACTGGAGGCTATGAGTTATGGAAGGATACAATAGACCTTAAATCGGTTTGGGGTTCAAGGGCCTGGCAGGTACAAGGCACTGAGGCTTTGCACCGTGCATGTCTCATCCCGAATCATATGTTGTTTCTGAATGAAACGATTTCCCAAACCACATGCTTTGGATTGGCTACTTCTAAAAAGTTTAACACTCCTTCTTTCCCGGAGTTGGAAGAATATGATGGTTGGAGTAATTTTACTCAGTTGTCCATTAGAGAATTACAGACTCTACTTCTTAATTCCTCCTTTAACATTTCCAGTATGAATCCTAAGGGTTGGCTGCTTTGGCACCGTAGTGCTGATTCTTGCCAACATAGATTTTTGAATTTAACTGACGGTTTTAAAACTGTTAGATCTGATCCCAGATTTAGCTTAGGTCATACTGTCACTTCGTATTCTGTGGGCAAATTGTGTCAAAATTGGCTGAAACATTCAACTTTACCTACGGTTAAGGATCACCTTTCTAAACTAAATGCAGATGTGGACTTGAATGATTTCATTAAAGGCCCGGCTAGTGGCAGGTCGAAAAGGTGGTTATATGGGGTTTACAATGAAATTTGGAAGCTATCACAGATTGAGGCTGCTACACGCCTTAGGGCTATTGATCAAGCAAATCTTGAGAAAGTGCTTGCAGTTGTTGACAATAGCATTAATGTGCTTTCCTCTAGAATTTACACGTTGGATAATATTGTGTCGTCAGTCGTCGATATTGTACATGATGAAGTGTCAGTATTATACCATGGTCAAAATCAATTACGATCAATCATGCAGTTTGCATGGACCCTTCAAACTCTGAAAATGGGTAAAGTTCCCTGGGGGTACATGAACGTTTCTTCTTTATTTGCACCGTTTAATTTGACTGAAAAACAACGCTTACTTTCAATGCGTGATGCTTCCTTTTCTATGTTACATATTGAAAGGTTAGAATCTTTACCTTTTTCCGTGGCTGAAGCCACTGCTGCAACGTGGCTTATCCACGGTTTAATAACGCTGCCTTTTGCTTTATATAAGTTTTCAAATTGCATGAAATATGTACCCATAGGTCGTTATGAACCTTTAGGTAGCGGTTTCCTTCATGAAGTCTGGTCACTCCCATACACATACAGATGTTTTAAGGATGACCAGGAAGTTTATCTGACAGGGGAGGAGTGCACTGAGACGCCAGATCATTCTTTAATGTGTAGACACATACAGTTACACGGTTCATGCAATAAGGACCGACCGAATATGGCTTGCGTTTTACAAGGCACGCCAGTTCCTGCTATCATCCCCACATTTAAATTATTAGAGAATGGTAGTTATTTAATGCTCAATAATGAAAACTGTTGTGAGTTAATTAAAGGTATAGCTTTCAATCAATCAATCAATCAATCAATGGCATTTATAGAGCGCACTACATACCCGTAGGGTCTCAAGGCGCTGGGGGAGGGGGGGTGCCGCTACTGCTCGAACAGCCAGGTCTTCAGCTTCTTCCTGAAGGAGAGATGGTCTTGGGTCAGGCGCAGGTCGATCGGGAGGGAGTTCCAGGTCTTGGCGGCCAGGTAGGAGAAGGATCTTCCTCCTGTAGTCGCTCTTCGGATGCGGGGGACGGCGGCGAGGGCGTGGTTGGCTGATCGGAGGTGGCGTTTGGGAGCGTAGAAGTTGATTCGGCTGTTGAGGTAGCTTGGGCCTTGGTCGTGTAGGGCTTTGTGTGCGTGGGTGAGGAGGCGGAAGGTGATTCTTTTGTTGACGGGGAGCCAGTGAAGGTCTCTCAGATGTCCGGAGATGTGGCTGGTTCGTGGGATGTCGAGGATGAGTCTGGCTGAGGCGTTCTGGATCCGCTGGAGTCTCTTCTGGAGCTTGGCGGTAAATAACCCAACAGTAAGTGAGCGGGTTATTTGCTGCAGAAATGTGCTTTATCCTCCCACACGTGAACATAGGGAGTCTTCCATCTGGCCACAGATACCAACCTTGGGAGCAGAATTCAGCGGCATGGCAAGAATAAGGGCTCTTTTGTCCCAGAAAGAGGTGGCCTTGAGCTCGGCCCGTGAAACTTTCGTGCTTCACATTGCAAACACCCGTACAGAGGTTCAGGCTCTTTTGAATACTGATTTGCCTTTGCATTTCGGAGCGATGGTTCGAACTATCTTTAACGCATCCTCCACAAACGGCCTTGCACATTTTTTTAAAGTTGTTAGCAGTGGTCTCGTGACTTCATTTGAAAAGATTTTTGGAGTCATCCCTGCTTTCTTCCATTCTATTTTTTCATCCTTGTTTGGAGGGTTCCCATTTTTACTTGCATTAGCAGCTGGCGCGCTAGTGTTTTTTTGTCTCTTTAAATATGGATGTCCTTCCTGTGCAAGACCCCGCGTAACAGCTACTGACGCGGTTTCGCAACCGCATGCTTGAATATTATGGCACACTTCCGTTGGCGACATTGAGCACGGCATATGGATTATCTTTTCGATTCTCCTACTTCACCTGTGTCCAGCCTGTATTTCACTGCCTGACCTGTGATTTCCATTGGGCCATTGATTTGTGTCTCTGCGGACCGGTTTCTCCTGACGTCGATTTTAATCAGCTGATGAGTCCTATCATTGCTCACGAGTTGGTTTGTTCTGACGAGAGGATTATGGCCTTAGCAGTGGCGCATGGACTAATGGGTCCCTGGGATATATTGTCGGCAGCACAGACTTTCTTGGAACTAAGTTTTCTTGAAAACCCACCGAGCTGTCCTCTGATGGTTATAGAGGATCCGGTGCTGGGAGAACACGTATGTTCCTTTCATCTTTTAAATTGGATGGCTGAACTATTTTCGGATGAGGACAGTGATTTCTTATTAGAGGCAGTTGCTGCTTACTTTTCATATACTGTTTTATCATAGACACTGCCTCGGATTGACGTGCTGATTAATAGCATTTCATTGATTTTATTGACTTATTTGTCAAGAATTTTTTTTTTTACTTGCCTATTGGCTTGAGCCACGTTATATTTTTGGGCTATTTTTTAGCATTACTTTTTAAAGTTTAGTTTCGATTCATGCTCGTTTACTGTTGAGTTCTGCTCTCATGTGATGGCACTTCTGTTAACATATTTAGTCCGTTCCCGGATCATGGGGGGGTGTCATATAGCTCCTGTATATCCTTATATCGTGTTAAGTTAGCATAGGTACATTTGAGGTTTAAACGCCATTTTTCTTTCTTGCAACTTCTGCACACGACACTTAATTGTTGACTTAGATTTCAACCTAGTAGTTTGCCGTGGTGTATGTGAGAATAATATGTTATTGCTCTGATATCAGCTTTGCTTAATAAACTATGTCTGCACGAAGAGTGCTGAAGTTTCAGGAACAACACGATATGGAATTGTTATGAGGTCTGATCTCCACGCCTTCATAGTCATAACACAAGTGCAGCCTTTGCCAACTCTGGCTTCAGGCGGGATTGATATTGCTTTGCACGAGGCACATAGAACACACTTGATGCGGTGCACATGCAGAGAGAGCTGGTGTATGCTGATGTGATTCCTTCATGCTAGGACACTAAGGTATGGGCCCGCCCTAAACCAACCCAAAGAGACCTTCTTAGCTAATAATATAATATATGTGTTAGGGTGGGTGAGATATAAGTGTTGTTAACTCTTATTCATTACAGTATGTTAACATGCTGTCACCATTCGCTTTTTATGTCTTAGTAACTATGCTGGTAATTTTGCTACTGATAATAAGTATACTTGTATTATCTAAGATACTGCGCCTGAGAAGACGGCATTAGTAAATAAACATTTCAAATGCACATGTGTCTTCTTTACTCCATGTTCTGGTTTGTAATGATAATATAACGAAAGAGTGTTCATGAGTTCCACGTACCCTGAGGTACAGTAAGTTCATGTTCTGGTTTGTCTAAACATTGGGAGTTTGATATGTCCAATGAGACACTGTAGCTAGCTCGGTAAGGGGTGAGTTGGATACTAAGGTGAGTTTTGGGACACGCTAATTCGCCGAGGTTCCACTCCTCTGTGCACAGTTCTGTGTGAGAACAGAAACCCTGCGACACCAGGAAGAAGTCCTGCAGTGGTGTGTGCAGCACAACGTCACGTGACATCACGTGTGGCCACAGACAACTCTGCAACTGCGGCCTGCTGTTCTGACATCTGAAGAAGATGGGCCCAAAGAAAGGTGGCGGTAGCGCCTTTATGAAAAAAGTTGCCAGTGCCACTGCCAGTAAGAAGGAGCCGAAGAAGCAAGTGGCACCACCTACCAAGGAGACTGGTGTGCCCACAGACACCTTTTTTGGGAAAAAAAAAACTACGCCTGCATCAGCAGCGGTGTCCGCCGGGGACCAAGCTGGGAGCAGCACCTCCGCTTCATTGGGCTCAGTGCCACCACGCCGAGTTAGGTCCAAGCCCATGAGTGTTGCAGAGGCAGCCACTTTAATTGTTCAATCACCATCGACCAGTGATGTCGGCTCATCACAAGAAAATAGCATCCAATCAACGCCGGGTGTTACTCAGCTGACGAGTGTTCAACAACCACAGCCGCAACGACAACCACAGGTGCAACTAGTACAAGCGCAAGTACATGGGCAAGGAGAGGCGCAAGTACATGCACAAGGAGAGGCGCAAGTACATGCACAAGGAGAGGCGCAAGTCCATGCGCAAGTCCATGCGCAAGGAGAGGCGCAAGTAGAGGCGCAAGTAGAGGCGCAAGTAGGGGCGCAAGGAGAGGCGCAAGGAGAGGCGCAAGGAGAGGCGCATGGAGAGGCGCATGGAGAGGCACAACTAGAGGCACATGGAGCGGCACAACTGCCCACAATGCTTGTTCCTCCAGAAGTAGGGGCACATCAGGAAATCGAGATTGAAGCGGAGGTATCATCCGAGGAAGCCACTCCCCCTGATGATGATCCATTGTCTTCCAGATCCACATCAAGAAAAAGGTCAAGGAGGGCTACTACAAGTTCTTCTTCAAGCCCCCTTCCTTTTGATGATCTTGATGTTGATTGGAACCCACCAATGCAGTCTGAGAGGGAGGCACGCCATGAGCCAACAAAGGTAGCTAAGCCTAAAAGGAAGGTTCCCGCAAGGCTTTCAATTAAGGGTGATGATTACGACGAACAAGAAGTGGTGTATTCTGCTGCTGATGAACAGTCTGAGGACGACCCAGTCATCACAGTCGTCACTCCAGCCCCAGCAGGCATGCAGCAAGACATTTTGACCCTATCCTAAAAATGCTCCTGTGCGAGATGTGGGCGGTGTGGCACTGGTACCACCACCAACGCCGTTAACTACTACACCAACACGACCTACAGCTTCCATATTTTCTATTCAGAAGGGCCGGCAGGGACCTCCATCCAGCTCGACCTCCATTACCTCAAGTAGTGGTGCTGTAAGTGCACAACAGAGTCAAATTCAGCCACGCCCATCCTCCACTTCATCTGGCATTGAAACTGAAAGTAGCACCTTCACCACCAGCAGACATCTCCAGTCCCCAGTTTGGGACTTCTTTAGTGTTAGCAAAAAGGCGGAAAACATGGTCATTTGTTCGATTTGTAAAATAGTAGTTAGTCGGGGTAAGCTTGGTGCCAACTATGGTACCGGAGGCCAGAGAGGTCATCTCCAAAAACACCACACTATCATGTGGGAGGCGCACATAAGTAAGATCCGGGAAGCCAAAGTAGACCAGATCCAAATGTATCCATTCATATTGTATCTGATGATGACGAGGGGCTGATCGTGCAGGGGGGAAGTCAAGAAGCGACCGACATTTTTTCTTGTACACCCAGTACCCCTGGCAGCAGCACTGCAGTGGTAGCGCCCACACCCTCTACCCCTGCAACGTGTATGAGGCACACTAAGAGTCTGGGAGGGACACCAAGGCGAAAAAGTACTTCAATGAGCCTAACTGGGTTGAAGAAGTCTGCATCATCATCATCATCGCCACATATAAAAACGGTCCAGACCACCATTAAAAACATGTTTTGGTCAGATGCGCCATTTGAATGCAACCACCCTACGGCACGTCTTTATAATGCAATGCTGGCTAAAATGTTAGAGCTGGACCTTCTCCCTTTTTCTTTCGTGGAAGGGGTGGGTTTTCTAGAATTTGTGGCAACAGTCTGCCCTAAATGTAAGGTTCCTAGCCGGTCCTATTTTGCCAGAGTTGCGGTTCCAGCACTACATCAAGATGTGCTAGAGGTGATTGGGGCAGCTTTGCAGAAGAGTGCTGTTCACACTATCCACCTGATAACAGACATGTGGACCAGTTGCCAAGCCCTTGATTACATGTGCATCACTGCACACTGGGTCTCTTTTGCAGGGGTTAGAGACAAGTTAAATGCAGGTGTTGACCCGGACACAGTTTTTCAAGCTACTCGGAAACATGCAACAGTAGCCATGTTTGCCATGGAGAAATCTCATACTGCACAAAACCTTTTGGATGAGTTTCAGAGTAAGGTCTATGAATGGCTGCGTCCAAGAAAGCGCATGATTGGTTATGTTTCCACGGATAATGGCAGTAATATAGTTAAGGCCATGCATGATGGTAGCTATTTCAGAGTGCCGTGTTTGGCGCATAGTATTAACATTGTTGTGCAAGATTTCTTGACAAAAGCAAACACAGTAAGCAAGTTACTGACCAACTGCCGAAGAATCTCCACACATTTCAGCCATTCTTTTAAGGCCCGGAAGCAGCTGAGGAACATGCAACGTGAATGTAGACTGCCAGTCAGAGGACTCATCCAGGAGATGGTAACACGTTGGAACTCAACCTTCTACATGCTTGAGCGTCTGTCTGAGCAGTGGGGTGGTAATCAATCAGTATGTCTTTGCACTGGGTTCTACTATGAAACACATGTGGCTAGAGTTGGAGGAATGGAAGCTAGTTAAAAGCCTGACAGTCATGCTTCGTCCTTTTGAGGTCTTCACGCGTGAAGTCAGCAGGGAGGACTGTACTTTGGGCAAAGCTATCCCATTGGTGCGCATGCTAGAGCATCAACTGAAGGCAGTGTCTTCAACGTTCCGAGATGATGCTGAAAAGCAAGACGCATATCAGTTGGCAAAGAGGTTATTAAGCCGCCTAGTTGACAATGAAAGGCTTAAAAAAATACATACAGAACAACATTACATTTGTGCCACTATTCTGAATCCACGGTACGAAAAGGCAGTGGCCAGAAAAACATTCATTCCTTTTAATGAAGCAGATGTTTCAAAGTACAAACATTGGCTAGCTCTGTCAGCCACAGGAGTGGCGCAAGTACATGCGCAAGGAGAGGCGCAAGTAGAGGCGCAAGGAGAGGCGCAAAGAGAGGCGCAAGGAGAGGCGCAACTAGAGGCGCATGGAGCGGCACAACTGCCCACAATGCTTGTTCCTCCAGACGTAGGGGCACATCAGGAAATCGAGATTGAAGTGGAGGTATCATCAGAGGAAGCCACTCCTCCTGATGATGATCCATTGTCTTCCAGATCCACATCAAGAAAAAGGTCAAGGAGGGATAGTACAAGTTCTTCTTCAAGCCCCCTTCCTTCTGATGATCTTGATGTTGATTGGAACCCACCAATGCAGTCTGAGAGGGAGGTACGCCATGAGCCGACAAAGGTAGCTAAGCCTAAAAGGAAGGTTCCCACAAGGCTTTCAATTAAGGGTGATGATGACGACGAACAAGAAGTGGTGTATTCTGCTACTTATGAACAGTCTGACGACGACCCAGTCATCACAGTCGTCACTCCAGCCCCAGCGGGCATGCAGAAAGACATTTTGACCATATCCCGAAATGCTCCTGTGCGGGATGTGGGCGGTGTGGCACTGGTACCACCACCAACGCAGTTAACTACTACACCAACTCGACCTACAGCTTCCATATTTTCTCGTCAGAAGGGCCGGCAGAGACCTCCATCCAGCTCGACCTCCATTACCTCAAGTAGTGGTGCTGCAAGTGCACACCAGAGTCAAATTCAGGCACGCCCATCCTCCACTTCATCTGGCATTGAAACTGAAAGTAGCACCTCCACCACCAGCAGACATTTCCAATCCCCAGTTTGGGACTTCTTTAGTGTTAGCAAAAATGCGGAAACATGGTTGTTTGTTCGATTTGTAAAATAGTAGTTAGTCGGGGTAAGCTTGGTACCAACTATGGTACCGGAGACCAGAGGTCATTTCCAAAAACACCACGCTCTCAAGTGGGAGGCGCACCTGAGGAAGATCAAGGAAAACAAAAGTAGAACAGATCCAAATGTATCCATTCATATTGCATCTGATGATGACGAGGGGCTGATGGTGCAGGGGGAAGTCAAGAAGCGTATGCAAATCAACAGAAGAGTGACTAGAACGGTCAAAATACAAAAAAGGAACAGGTAAGAGGTAGTGAAATCATGAATTGAAGAGATTACTACCAGCTAGGTCCGAGTGACAGACCCAAAAGGACAATACTGGAGTGGGTTATACATGCATAGTGTAGAAAAAAGAACCCTCAAGCACCAACTGAAAGTCGGTTGCCAGTTGTCTTCATTGGGTTCTTATTTGGAAAAGAGTATCCAACAGTGATAAGAAAGTGATTTAAAAGGAGTACGGGCTACTCCCCAAACCCTTTTAATGGAGGGGGAGCTCTGACTCTGTTAAAAACAGTGAATAAAGACGGACATGAAGGAAATTAGTTTGAACCAAAATGTCCTATACAAATAAATATACAAAAATAGGTCGACATGTTTCTGCTATCTTGAGCCAAAATTCAGCTCAGCATTCATCAGGACCAGGACAGACCTCACCTTATCGGTGACGCACGCTAAGGCGTCACTAGCAAAAAAGGCGGGAAAATAATAACAATTACAAACTTGTATGTAATTGGTGCACAGGGACTTCTTCATGTGTTCCCTGCACTTGGTGAATGATGCAGAATCTACAATACACAAAACACAAAAAAAGGCTGTAAAGCACTCACCAATTAGAGTCTACATTGGCTACAAAATAGTTTGCTATATAAGTGCACATCATTTATAAACCCACTCATGCCCGTGTAAAACGTTTGCGTCTTGTGAAACATTTACAATAGGAAAACTAAACTCCAAACTCACTTGTTTAGTGGTCGAGTTCAGTCAACCAATATGACATTGATACATTTCCAAAATATTCATAAAATACACCATTTCAACTTAGCAGTGTTGATAGCCATACAATATTCTGCACGGTATTAAACTCCTATGGTGTCAGTTCTCAATTATGAATTTTAGGCCAAAGGGAGTGTCAAAATAAATGATTGAATAAGTGCCCGTTTCAAATAAATAAATGCATAAAATACACCTCCATACACGTTAGGAAGAATTTTAAGGAAAAAACACTCACTCGTGCGAGCGATAAGAAAAGCCTCTTAGGCTCGTGGTGGGGGGTTATCTTCACGCCAGGAGCATCTGAATGGAAATGAGAGGCTGGGTCAGGCAGGCGAAAAACAAACATCTGCTCCAAGCAGTTACTCTGACGAAATCTGAGTCGCGCAATAACAAGCCTGCCGGGATCGAGCAAGCGACACACGCTGCGGAGTTAATGTAATTCGCAATCTCGTATTAAAACTTACTTGCGTCCCGGCGACTCCCCTCAAATGCACCTAACTGGACCGCAGTCACGGCCTGAATACCAAGAGGCCGAGGAAAAGGGGTCGGTTATGTTAAAACGTGACCGACGTAACCGCGATCACGTGACTATTGCTCCCTTCGGTGATGTTAAAGGGGCCGTACTATTTTGTATACGTAACCGGCCTCTCTCTTTTAAGTATAATGGACAGGCTTTTATCAGACCTAAATTACACATGTACATAAAACTACATGGGCAAGGACCATAATTCTACCGTGACGGAGGGTTAGATTGCACTTCTTGGATAAATATTTAGGAACCCCATTGGGTGCCATATTATCACAAAAAAACGAATGCAAAAGGATATTAGGGAGAATAATGGTTTAGTTGTTGTTACCATGAATTTATTAAGGTCATATTATCTGTCATTTCTAAATAGAACCAGGTGATAATGTATGTCAGCACCATGCCGTCTTGGTTCTTAACCAGTTGTAGTAGTTTGCAATGACTCTAAGAAATGTCATTTAATATAGATAGAGACTAAAGGCAAAGCCGCTCCTTATGTCATCCAACCTCACTAGTCTAAACAAATCATTAGAGGATGAGATACCCCCAGACCCCCTAACAAATCGTTAGAGGATGAGATACCCCCAAACACTTTAGCATCAGGGTCGAAGTGTATAGGGAAATGAAGGGAAAATTCTACCTTCGCATTACTGTACCCCAGGGAATCGCATCATTGAGTCCCTGGGTGTGTGTGGACAGTCAAGAAGCGACCAACATTTTTTCTGGTACACCCAGTACCCCTGGCAAGAGCACTGTAGTGGTAGCGCCCACACCCTCTACCCCTGCAACATGTATGAGGCACACTAAGAGTCTGGGAGAGACACCAATGTGAAAAAATTAATGATCCTAACTGGTTTGAAGAAGTCTGCATCATCATCGTCATCATGTAAAATGCTCCAGCCCACCATTAGAACCATGTTTTGGTCGGATGCACCATTTGAACGCAACCAACCAACAACACATCTGTATAACGCAAAGCTGGCTAAAATGCTAGCGCTGGACCTTCTCCCTTTTTCTTTCGTGGAAGGGGTGGGGTTTCTAGAATTTGTGGAAAACAGTCTGCCCTGAATGGGAGGTTCCTAGCCGGTCCTATTTTGCCAGAGTTGCGGTTCCAGCACTACATGAAGATGTGCTGGAGGTGATTGGGGCAGCTTTGCAGAAGAGTGCTGTTCACACTATCCACCTGACAACAGACATGTGGACCAGTTGCCAATCCCTTGATTGCATGTGCATCACTGCACACTGGGTCTCTTTTGCGGGGGTTAGAGAGAAGATAGCTGCAGGTATTGACCAGGACACAGTTTTCAAGCTACTCGGAAACATGCAACAGTAGCCATGTTTGCCATGGAGAAATCTCATACTGCAGAAAACATTTTGAATGAGTTTCAAAGTAAGGTCTTTAAATGGCTTCATCCAAGAAAGCGCATGATTGGTTATGTTTCCACGGATAATGGCAGTAATATAGTTAAGGCCATGCAGGAGGGTGAATATTTCAGAGTGCCGTGTTTGGCGCACAGTATAAACATTGTTGTGCAAGAATTCAAGAAAAGAGAAAAGACAGTCAGCCAGTTACTGACCACCTGCCGAAGAATCTGCACACATTTCAGCCATTCTTTTAAGGCCCGGAAGGAGCTGAGGGTCATGCAACTTGCACGTAGACTGCCAGTCAAAGGGCTCATCCAGGAGGTGGCAACACGTTGGAACTCAACCTTTTACATGCTTGAGCGTCTGTCTGAGCAGTGGGTGGTAATCAATGAGTATGTCTATAACCTGGGTTCTACTATAATAGACATGAGGCTAGAGTTGGAGGAATGGGAGGTAGTTGCAAGCCTGACAGACATGCTTCGTCCTTTTTAGGTCTTCACGCGTGAAGTCAGCAGGGAGGACTGTGCTTTGGGCAAAGCTATCCCATTGTTGCGCATGTTAGAGCACCAACTGAAGGCGGTGTCTTCAACGTTCCGAGATGATGCTGAAAAGCAAGACGCATATCAGTTGGCGGAGAGGTTATTAAGCCGCCTAGTTGACAATCAAAGGCTTAGAAAAATGCCTACAGAACAACAGTACATTTGTGCCACTATTCTGGATCCACGGTACAAAAAGGCAGTGGCCAGCAAAGCATTCATTCCTTTTGATGAAGCAGAAGTTACAAAGTACAAACATTCGCTTGCTCTGTCAGCCACTCGGTTCGAAAAAGAGCGGCAGAAAATTGAAGAAGGAACCGTCAGAAGTACTACTGAATCAGCAGGCCATCCGGCATCAATGTCCACTTCTGAATCTGCGGTCTAAGGGAGTCACTTTCCCTCACAGCCGTTAACGACACCAGCAACCGTTTCATCATCCTCACCTGCACCAGGCCCAGGCATAATATTGTCGGAAGCGGATTGGCTAACTAATCAAGGGTTTGCTCATTCCAGTGATGCAAAGGCCACAGATGGTACGCAAAGTGGAGCAACCCTGGAGAACCTTGAGTCGATGGTGCAGGCCTATCTGGATGACCCAACAGAGGTCTTTATTAATCTGAACCCATTGCTGTATTGGTCTAGGAAAAGGCCTCAATAGCCACTGATCACCAACCTGGCTATTAATTATTTGTCTTGCCCACTCGCAAACATGTCTTCTGAACGTGTTTTCAGTGCTGCTGGTGCCATTGTAACTTCAAAAAGGACCCGCCTCTCGGCCAAAAATGTGGAGAGGTTAACAATGATCAAGATGAATCAGCACTTCATACCACCAGATTACAAAATACGTGAATGCACGCAGGAAGAAGAGGACACCGACTTAGGTGACGGAAGTTCCTCTCTGTTAGCTGACCTACTCCGTCTCAATTCACAGAGTTTGAGGACGAGCTCTACTTCCCTGACACCGAAAATAACTTCCTTTTTGTTTGTCCTTATTCACTTTTATTCCTGTGTGTCTGTCTTTGTTTTGCAACTTTTACCACAACAAAACTCTAATCACCTAATCACAACAAGTCCATCAGCAGCACTGTCTTCATCTTATTTCCTTATTGATTTGAAGGTGCTGCAGTCTGCATTCCTGAGGTTCACAAGTTCACAAGTTGAGTCATGCTCCTCTATCCTCCTCCTCCAGACTCCCCCTATCCATTTCCCTCAAGGCAGATGGCTGGATTACGCAGAATCAAGAAACTTTGTCTTCGTAGACGAGTCCCCTCAAGTGGGACTGGAATTACTGACTACATGCTGATTGCTGACAGTTACTTCTGAAATTGACAGGAGAGGCTGCCCTGTGGGCCTTCTCTTTCAGAAGAAGATGCGGACAAAAAGTGGAACAGGTAATGAATAATGAGAAGATGGCATGCAGTGGACAGCAATGGCTGTCTGGCTCTGATGAAAGCAATTGCTGTTTGTTTGTTGTGCATGAAATGAATCATATGTCTTCTGTTATTATTTAATCTTTTATACACTAAATGTAACTCAAGTCTACTCCACTTTTTTTTACCTTGTTTAATTCAAATTGTACTTCAACTGCAGGGGCCACTACGTTGCATTTTGCAATATGCAAAATGTCCTTGGACTCACTGTTTGCCAATATACCATGATGATTGAGGATGAGTGTTGATGATCAAAGTTAAATAATATATCTTTTTTCTTTACAGTCACTCACTGGGATGGATGGATCATCATTGTCGGTTTACGGAAGAACTATGGCCAATTTGTGAGTGGCAAACAGGTAAACCAGTCTCCAACAACTACTACAGCAGAACTACATGTCTGTCTAGATTTTTGGGAGTGTGTTTAGGGGTCTGGGAGCACTGCTGGGAAGGTCTAATTTTGATTGCAAGTGGTTTGAAGAAAATCCATGGTGGAAAAGGGGGGTTTGGGCCTATTTTCAGAGTGCGTTTTGGCACAATTTTAACTTAGGCCTCTGCAAGGTAGCAGTATTGCATGTTTTTGGGGGGCTATTTGGGGGTGTTCTAGATTTTTGGGAGTGGGTTTAAGGGGCTGGGAGCACTGCTGGGAAGGTCTAGTTTTGATTGCAAGCAAACTGACATTTGACCTCTTTCCTTCCAAACGTCACTTACGCAAGGAGCGGCAGAATGCTTTTGCGTGATCCACTACACTGAACCCAGGAGTACCGCGCGGCCGATTCCCAACCTGGCCCCGCCGGAGGGTTTAGCTACCGGGGCTCGGGGTTTTACCCCATATTTTCCTGATTGTTCCCCCACACCATGGCTCACAGGCGGAGGCCTCCGAGACCGCCCGGGGCCCACAGGACCTCGTGTGCAGACTGGGGTAAGGAATGCGCCTGTGCTGGATCATATGCTCAAGCAGGTGGTGCATTGGAGCATTAATCACTACGGAAAGGGGAATACCATGTGGAGTTCCACTCAGCAAATCCAGGACCTCACAGTTATTGCACATCCTTTGAGTATTAACTCATAATTCCATGTTACTGGCGTGGTGAAACAGCACGGTACCAGTATTAACGGGTTTGGAGTTAACACGGTGCCATCACCATGCAATTTATGAACAAGACCCATGTAGGATATCATAATGAAATGATCGCTTGGAATATGTGGCAGAAACGTATGTATGTGAAAATTCTTTATAAGCATCTCAGCATGTAGAATCATTATTTCAACATTATTAGATTCTGCTATGAGCAAGACCATGGAGTCCATAAGTTGCTTGGTGGCAATCTTTGGTACTGGGGACCAAATTGTTGATGGGTGGTTTTTTATTCAATTTACACATGAACGTATTTCGGTTTTGGACGTGTTTTGTGTCAGGTGGTTCATTATATATTATTCAGATGGGCATTGTGGAGAAGTCTTATGGTGTTAGGAGGTTGGAAGTTAGAAATTTTGACAGTCGTCCTATTTTTTATGAGATGCTGTGATTTAGTTTATCATCTTTAGTGCTTCTCTCAAAATAAGAGTCCCTTTCCTTGGATTTTGCAAGAAAGTGGGTTGACAGAGAGTTGCATAATTCTTGGGAGAATGTCACTTTGGAATCAGTGCAGTCTGGGTTTTGATTTTTTTTTAAGTGAGTAGTTCTCTATGTGGGTTGATTATTTCTGAGATGAGCTGAGAGAAGTGGGACCATATACTTTTTTGATGGAGGTTTTGGTAACTTTTATCAGGAGTCCCAGGGCAATCAGAAGTTACTGCACCCAGTTTGTGTGAATCAGAGCTATTTACTAATTCCCACCCTAGATCTTATTCCTACTATTGCATCCAAAAGTGACTGCAAGTACATCCCTGTAGCACCTGACTCTCATGGCAGCAAAGTTAAGCAGTCCAAGGCTTACTTTAGAGGGTGGTGTGGGTTAGAAACTCAGCAAGTATCAAACAGCAATTAATAAATTACTATCCAGGCACTACTTTGGTTTATAAAAAAATTACCATTCATTATTTCTACTCACACAACTAGGAATACTGAGAGTAATCAGTAGAAGGCCACACATTAACTATGCAGGCCTCTTGGCGCTACAGAGTAAATGGAACAATTTACAATAAGGCGATCATTTTAGTTTACTTAGTGGACAGTGGGTTGAGACACAGAAAACTGCCTGGCAAAGGTTGTATCAACACAGAGATAGTGGTTATTAAAAGTGGCTTCAGGAAAGGCCTGAACCAGAGAATAATTCAATACGGTGGAAACCAGTGAACTAAGTATAACACCCAGACGCAGAGTGAACCAAACTGCAGTCAAGTGAGTTTATATTGAGCAAATACAGGCACAAATGCTCGCAAAATACAGGGGACAACGCTGGACACGCAGATGAGCGTCCTGAAACTCGTGCAGGGTACCCCTAGGTAAACAATGGAAAGGGTGCAGACTGGAAGGCAAACCCGCTGATGGCACATGAGGTCCATGTGGTAAGTGGTGAGGGGGTGACACCATGAGTTACGCGCACCGGTTGACACCAACCCTAGTGACGCCACTGCAGGGCTCTCCCTGGCTTTGACCTGGGCAGCGCTCTCCTTGGCTTTGACCTGGGCAGGGCTCTCCCTGGCTTTGGCCTGGGCAGCGCTCTCCTTGGCTTTGGCCTGGGCAGGGCTCTCCTTGGCTTTGACCTGGGCAGGGCTCTCCTTGGCTTTGGCCTGGGCAGCGCTCTCCTGGGCTTTGGCCTGGGCAGGGCTCTCCTTGGCTTTGACCTGGGAAGGGCTCTCCTTGGCTTTGACCTGGGCAGGGCTCTCCTTGGCTTTGACCTGGGCAGTGCTCTCTTTGGCTTTAACCTGGGCAGGGCTCTCCCTAGCTTTGACCTCGGCAGGGCTCTCCTTGGCTTTGACCTGGGCAGTGCTCTCTTGACCTGGGCAGGGCTCTCCTTGGCTTTGACCTGGGCAGGGGTCTCCTTGGCTTTGACCTGGGCAGGGCTCTCCTTGGCTTTGACCTGGACATTTAGGCGCTGTGCTATATTTAAAAAATACCCCGTTTTTGTCTTCTTAGTTAAATTTATTTTAAACACTTGTTTTTAAAATCACTTTCACTTACTTGCACCATAATTGTGCCCTTCACCGCGGCTTCAGCGGGTCCTTCCTAGCGCATTTCACGCTTTCTGGCAATATCGGCGCCATCTTGGGGGTAGGTAGGGGACGCTGACAGGACGCCAGTCCAGGTAGCGCTCTAGCAGTCAGGCTGACTTGCTAGAGCCCTATATAGGATAACATGCTGGCGCGCAGCGTGTGCGCGCGGCGTGTGTGCCGCAGTAATGCCGGAGTCACGCCAGAGTCCAGCCCGTCTGCGCCCGTCCGCGCTAAGGACGCGCTGGATGGCTGGGAGACTGGACGCACAGATGGTGAGTACAAAGGGATTAGTTATTCTTGGCAGGACTTGATCACTCTTAAGCCTTCTAAGCTGCCTTGCCACCATAGGAACGCCCCGGAGGCGCTTCAGACCTCCCCCGGCTGCCACTGTTTTCGGTCTTCTTCTGTGGTGTTGGCTCCTGTTGCTGTCGCTACACCTGTAGGTCCGAGTTTTAAATCAGGAATTAGCCTGAGGAGCGACGAGGGGTTTCTTGTAAATGCGAGGTCATTAATTAAGAACAATCTTGCATTCAAGGATTTCGTACTGCCAGAAAACCCGCCTGGGTCTTCATTACGGAAACGTGGGCTAAGGACTCCTCGGGACCTGATTTGGTTGAGGCGGTACCAGAAGGGTATACGCTGGTGAGGGAGGACAGAGTGGGACGTATAGGGGGAGGGCTGGGCATCCTTTATAGAGACTGCCTTTCCTGCCATATAATCCCACTATCTGAACCTCAAGACACCTTTCAGGCCCTTCAGTTTTCCATTAACGGATCATATGTAGTTCCGTTTACTGGCTTTCTCATTTATAGACCACCGGGGACCAGAACAGATTTTGGCTCTCACATGCTCAATATTTTAGAGCCACATTTTGGCTGTGAGCACTTTACTGTTCTGGGGGACCTGAATTTCCATTTGGAAAATTTGGAGTCAAATGAAACTCTATCCCTACTGGATATTTTCTCTGGCTGTGGGATGAAACAGCTAGTCAAGGGTCCCACCCATCAGGCGGGCCATACGCTGGATGGGGTCTTCTCTAATGACACCCGGCTGACCATTGAGACTCCCATCCCTCTCTCTTGGTCGGACCATTATGCGATCCCAATAGAACTAATGATCGCTACTGTTAATAGCAAGGGGAACGAGCCAAGGAAAATGGAATTGAGACGTAATCTCAAAAACATAACCAATGACGTGCTCGCCCCTAGATTGCCCAGTTTGGCGATCTCCCCAGAGGAGGACGTATGCTCTGCAGTAGTAAGGATGGATAGTGCCATCAAAACAGCTATTGACGAACTGGCTCCTGCCTCGTTGCGCTACTCCGCGAGGAAAAGTCCATCGGCCCCATGGTTCTCGGAATCGTTAAGACTTCTTAGGCACGGAGTACGGAGACAGGAGCGTCTCTGGAGGACGAGTTGGGATTTGCGTGAGAGGGATAGTCATAAAACCCTCCTAAGGAACTATAAGACGGAGGTGATAAGAACTAAGCAAGAGTATTTTACCTCTCTTACCTCCTCACTCTCTTCGCCGAAAGAGCTGTTCAAGATCGTAGACACGCTTACATCATTGAAGGTGCCTGATCCTGTTATCAGCTCACAGCAGCTCTGCAATGATGTTGCACAATTTTTTCAATCTAAAATTGTGGACATATATTCGGCACTAGAGCTTCAGAGGTCGGCACTATCTACCTCTTCATGCTTACTTGTCCCACCGCTAACATCATCCGAGGAGGTGTTTTCAGGGTGTTTGGCCAGCTTTCCAGCCCTCTCCCTCCAGGAACTTGAAGTCCTCCTGATCAAGACTAGATCGGGGTCTCCTGTAGACCCTTGCGCCTTGAAACTCCTTAAACAATGTAAGGAGATTCTCCTGCCTCCGTTATTAGGGATCATGAACAGGGCAATGAGGGATGGGACTTTCCCCTCACAATGGAAGAAAGCGGTGGTTAAACCGTTGTTAAAAAAGCCCACATTAGACCCGGGGGTTCTCAAAAACTTCCGCCCCATCTCGCTGCTCCCAGCACCTGCAAAGATGCTGGAAACCCATCTCAACCAGCATCTTGCAGCCTTTCTGGAAACGTCTGGCCTTCTGGATCACTCGCAGCATGGATTTCGGAGAGAGCATAGCACGGAGTCGGCCCTTACCATTGTGCTTGATAACATCCGCACTAGAGTAGATAAGGGTCAGACCACTCTCCTTATCCTGCTAGATCTCACGGCTGCGTTTGATACCCTGTCTCCCTCAGTGTTAACATCTCGGCTGAGGGAGATAGGGGTGGAGGGGCCCGCACTTAGTTTGCTGGCCTCTTTTCTCGGCCAGAGGGAACAGAGAGTTAAGCTGGGGGAGTTCCTATCTCCATCCCTTCCTGTGCATTGTGGGGTCCCTCAGGGGTCGGCATTAAGTCCGACCCTTTTCAACATCTATGTGACCCCACTTGCCAGGCTTATTAGATCTTATGGGATGGAGGTAGTCTCCTATACCGACGACACGCAGATATTGATGTCTCTCGCCCAACCTGTCATCTCTGCTGCCTCCAATTTTAGACACTGTATGGAGGCAGTTGCTCAATGGATGATTTGCAATTCATTGAAGCTTAATGGCGAGAAGACAGAAATTCTGGTGTTCGGAGGAAAGGAGGACATTTGGTCGGCGGAATGGTGGCCTACATCGTTGGGCGTGTGTCCGACACCCACTACCCTGGCCAGGAACTTAGGAGTCATGATTGACCCTACCCTGAGGATGGGTCAGCAAGTAAAGAGGACTATCTCCACATGTTGGGGCATATAAACATCTTGTGGAAGATCAAACATTATCTGTCTCTGCAAGACAGAAAGCAAATTGTAATCGCATTAATAGGCTCAAGACTTGATTATTGTAATGCCTTATATTTAGGCTTTAACAAGGGTCTGTTAATGCGACTTCAAATGGTGCAGAATGCCGCCACCAAGTTTGTACTTGATCTACCTAAGCGGGCTTCTGCCTCGGCTGCCAGAAAGACACTGCATTGGCTTCCAATCGAGGCCAGGATTTCTTTAAGTCCCTATGCTTGATCTATGGGGCTTTGTCTACGAACAGATCTGGAGGCCTAAGGGACCTGTTGGCTCCTTATACCCCTTCCAGAACTCTGCGCTCCGTCAATAAATCCTTGCTATCAGTCCCCCGTGTTCGTAGAGCCAAGTGGGGTGGCAGAGCTTTTTCAACTTTGGCTCCAAGGCTGGGGAATACTCTGCCGATTGAGATTAAATCCCTTCCTTCAAAGCAAGCCTTTAGGAGGGCTCTCAAGACGTGGCTATTTGCCAAAGCCTACCCTTAGTTCTGGATTTGCCTTTTATGATTTTCTTTGGTTAGGCGCCTTGATGCCTTCGGGCTTAGTTGCGCATTTATAAATTTCATTTCATTCATTCATTCATTCATTCATTCATTCATTCATTCATTCATGGCTCTCCCTGGCTTTGACCTGGGCAGGTCTCTCCTTGGCTTTGACCTGGGCAGGAGTCTCCTTGGCTTTGACCTGGGCAGAGCTCTCCTTGGCTTTGACCTGGGCAGGGCTCTCCTTGGCTTTGACCTGGGCAGGGGTCTCCTTGGCTTTGACCTGGGCAGGGCTCTCCATGGCTTTGACCTGGGCAGGGCTCTCCTTGGCTTTGACCTGGGCAGGGATCTCCCTGGCTTTGACCTGGGCAGGGATCTCCCTGGCTTTGACCTGGGCAGGGATCTCCCTGGCTTTGACCTGGACAGGGCTCTCCTTGGTTTGACCTGGGCAGGGCTTTCCCTGGCTTTGACCTGGGCAGGGCTCTCCTTGGCTTTGACCTGGGCAGGGCTCTCCTTGGCTTCGACCTGGGCAGGGCTCTCCTTGGCGGGCTCTCCTTGGCTTTGACCTGGGCAGTGCTCTCCTTGGCTTTGACCTGGGCAGGGCTCTCCTTGGCTTTGACCTGGGCAGGGCTCTCCCTGGCTTTGACCTGGGCAGGGCTCTCTTGACCTGGGCAGGGCTCTCCTTGGCTTTGACCTGGGCAGGGCTCTCCTTGGCTTTGACCTGGGCAGGGCTCTCCCTAGCTTTGACCTGGGCAGGGCTCTCCCTGGCTTTGACCTGGGCAGGGCTCTCCCTGGCTTTGACCTGGGCAGGGCTCTTCTTGGCTTTGACCTGGGCAGGGCTCTCCTTGGCTTTGACCTGGGCAGGGGTCTCCTTGGCTTTGACCTGGGCAGGGCTTTCCTTGGCTTTGACCTGGGCAGGGCTCTCCTTGGTTTGACCTGGGCAGGGCTCTCCTTGGCTTTGACCTGGGCAGGTCTCTCCTTGGCTTTGACCTGGGCAGGTCTCTCCTTGGCTTTGACCTGGGCAGGGCTCTCCCTGGCTTTGACCTGGGCAGGGCTCTCCTTGGTTTGACCTGGGCAGCGCTCTCCTTGGCTTTGACCTGGGCAGGGCTCTTCCTGGCTTTGACCTGGGCAGGGCTCTCCTTGGCTTTGACCTGGGCAGCGCTCTCCTTGGCTTTGACCTGGGCAGGGCTCTCCCTGGCTTTGACCTGGGCACGGATCTCCCTGGCTTTGACCTGGGCAGGACTCTCCCTTGCTTTGACCTGGGCAGGGCTCTCCTTGGCTTTGACCTGGGCAGGGCTCTCCTTGGCTTTGACCTGGGCAGGGCTCTCCTTGGTTTGACCTGGGCAGGGCTCTCCTTGGCTTTGACCTGGGCAGGGCTCTCCTTGGCTTTGACCTGGGCAGGGCTCTCCTTGGCTTTGACCTGGGCAGGGCTCTCCTTGGCTTTGACCTGGGCAGGGCTCTCCTTGGCCTTGACCTGGGCAGGGCTCTCCTTGGCTTTGACCTGGGCAGGGCTCTCCTTGGCTTTGACCTGGGCAGGGCTCTCCCTGGCTTTGACCTGGGCAGCACTCTCCCTGGCTTTGACCTGGGCAGGGCTCTCCCTGGCTTTGACCTGGGCAGGGCTCTCTTGACCTGGGCAGGGCTCTCCCTGGCTTTGACCTGGGCAGGGCTCTCCCTGGCTTTGACCTGGGCAGGGCTCTCCCTGTCTTTGACCTGGGCAGGGCTCTCCTTGGCTTTGACCTGGGCAGCGCTCTCCCTGGCTTTGACCTGGGCAGCGCTCTCCCTGGCTTTGACCTGGGCAGCGCTCTCCTTGGCATGACCTGGGCAGGGCTCTCCTTGGCTTTGACCTGGGCAGGGCTCTCCTTGGCTTTGACCTGGGCAGGGCTCTCCTTGGCTTTGACCTGGGCAGGGCTCTCCCTGGCTTTGACCTGGGCAGGGCTCTCCCTGGCTTTGACCTGGGCAGGGCTCTCCCTGGCTTTGACCTGGGCAGGGCTCTCTTGACCTGGGCAGGCCTCTCCCTGGCTTTGACCTGGGCAGGGCTCTCTCTGTCTTTGGCCTGGGCAGCGCTCTCCTTGGCTTTGACCTGGGCAGTGCTCTCCTTGGCTTTGACCTGGGCGGGGCTCTCCTTGGCTTTGACCTGGGCAGTGCTCTCCTTGGCTTTGACCTGGGCAGCGCTCTCCTTGGCTTTGACCTGGGCAGTGCTCTCCTTGGCTTTGACCTGGGCAGTGCTCTCCTTGGCTTTGACCTGGGCAGTGCTCTCCTTGTCTTTGACCTGGGC
Source organism: Lissotriton helveticus (assembly GCF_964261635.1). Taxonomy (NCBI): domain Eukaryota; kingdom Metazoa; phylum Chordata; class Amphibia; order Caudata; family Salamandridae; genus Lissotriton; species Lissotriton helveticus. Next base: position 2,123,032,843 of record NC_136067.1, on the reverse strand, counting down.
AGGGCTTTCCTTGACTTTGGCCTGGGCAGCGCTCTCCTTGGCTTTGACCTGGGCAGGGCACTCCCTGGCTTTGACCTGGGCAGGGCTCTCCTTGGCTTTGACCTGGGCAGCGCTCTCCCTGGCTTTGACCTGGGCAGGGCTCTCCCTGGCTTTGACCTGGGCAGGGCTCTCCTTGGCTTTGACCTGGGCAGGGCTCTCCTTGGCTTTGGCCTGGGCAGGGCTCTCCTTGGCTTTGGCCTGGGCAGTGCTCTCCTTGGCTTTGGCCTGGGCAGGGCTCTCCTTGGCTTTGACCTGGGCAGGGCTCTCCTTGGCTTTGGCCTGGGCAGTGCTCTCCTTGGCTTTGGCCTGGGCAGGGCTCTCCTTGGCTTTGACCTGGGCAGGGCTCTCTGAAGTAGGCAGGACAACAGGATAGCTTATAGGCTAGGTTTATTCAGCTTAGGAGAAGCACAGCGACAAGGAGCAGGCAAAGCTATCAACTGCCAGAAGGCAACATTCTACAACAAAGCCATAGAACAAACAAGCACAGGGGTTCTAACTACAGGTGCCAGGGAGGCACAATACAGTGAATACTACATTATCCTCTTTTCTGTAAAACAAAAGAAGAAACGTTCGTAGCTGGAGAAGGAAGAGAAAAGGAAAAGAAAAGAAGAGAAAAGAAAAGAGAAGAAAAGAAACCAGAAAATTGGATGGGAAGTAAGAGGAAAAGGAAAACACAACTGGAAGTGGAGAGGAAAGAAAACACAACAGGAAGTGAAGAGGAAAGACAGAAGCAAAAGGTTATCTGAACCTGGCAGGAATCTTACACACTCTATGACTCCTGCGAGGTCCTGGTACAGAAGCATCAACAACATTTCTGCCATTACCGTTAATAGCAACAGTACTAAAACGTTTGTCATTAGAAACATAGCTGGGATTGGGCTGAGAAACACAAGTGAAAGCATCATCACAACTAACCTTAACAATTTTACAGATGTTCCACCAATCCTTATTATTCACACGTACAGCATTTCCACAGACCTTATCAACTACAAGTGGCTGAGAGAATTTGCTCCTACCCTTGGTGACATGAACAGGATTTTTAATGCGAACCACATCACCGGCACAAATGTCATGGGCAGCAGATCTCTTCCGTTCATCAAAATAAGTTTTCTGCTTCTTTTGAGCTTCAGACACATTGTCTCTGACAAAATCATCAATACCATCCATTACATTCATTTTCACCCATTTTGACATCCAGCCCGGACAAATTTTGGTAGAAGGTTTCCTACCCCTCAGGAGCTCAAAGGGGGAAACTCCAGTAGAAGAATGAGCTGTTGTACGATAAAACCATAGCATGGAACGCACAGCATTCTCAACCACACACTTGCTGGCAATGGCCCACTGGATACAGTTGTTGAGAACGCGGTTCATCCTCTCAACGAGGCCATTGGCCTGGGGGTGGTAAAGAGAACTTTTTTTATGTGTCACACCACCTTGTTTAAGGAAAGATTCAAATTCACAACTGACCAATTGGACACCATTGTCAGTCATGACAACTGAAGGAAACCCCTCTCTCAAGAAGATGTCTTTCAAAAAGGAAATAACACTGGCAGAGGAGGCTTCACTGATGAAACGTATTTCCGGCCATTTGGAGTAGTAATCAATGGCAACAATGGCAAAACGGGAACAAGGGGGTAAAAGGTAAAAAGGACCAACCAGATCAACCCCAATCTTTTCCCACGCCCTTCCGGAAATTGAACGGGCTCCAAAGGGGGAGACCTAACCTTGTGACTTTTGTCTGAGGACTTGCAAATGACACAATTGTCAACCAGAGAATCAACACACACGTCCATCTGCGGCCACCAGAACACATCTCTCAACCTACGTTTGGTGAAAAAGGGGGAGACCTAACCTTGTGACTTTTGTCTGAGGACTTGCAAATGACACAATTGTCAACCAGAGAATCAACACACACGTCCATCTGCGGCCACCAGAACACATCTCTCAACCTACGTTTGGTGAAAGTCTTCCCTAAATGTCCTTCATGTGCACCATCCACCAGACGCTTCCGCAAGCTCTCAGTGGGAATAAGCCTACCACACCGCCTGAGAATGCCATCTTCAACAGTGAGTTCATCAGCAACCTTGACAAAAGTTTGGAAAAGACCAGAAACATTCTTTTCTTTGGGCCACCCTGACTTCAGATAGTTGACAACCTGTAGGAGAACCACATCCTTCAATAACTCCTTCTTCCACTCAACCTCACTGATTGCACACATACCTTCAAGATCCAAAGCCGCAACAAAACAATCCTCAAGATCATCTTCTTTTTCAACCTCAGAGTCATTATCAGTTAAAGGAAAACGAGAAAAATAGTCGGCTCTGACATTCTTTGAGCCTGGCAGATAAACAACCTCAAAGTCATACTGAAGAAGCTTAGTGGACAGCCTGGCAATCCTAGGGGTATGCTCCTTAATCTTTTCCCCGGACAAAATAGAGACTAGGGGACTATGATCAGTGCGAATCGTGAAATGACTACCCCAAAGATAAGGATTAAACTTCCTGACCGCCCACCAGCAAGCCAAGAGCTCTTTCTCAATAACAGAGAAGTTAACCTCTGCCCCACGCAGTACCCTTGAGGCATATGCGATGGTGTTGTCAACTTGTCCATTCCTCTGAGTAAGAACAGCCCCAAGTCCAAACCCACTCGCATCCACAGTCACAACACACTCCTTGTTGGGATCGAAGGGTTTGAGAATACTGTCCCCAACTAGCTGTAATTTGATCCACTTGAAAATTTCTTGACAATTTTCATCCCAAACAAAAGGCACATTTTTTTTTAACATGTTAGTCAAAGGTTGAACTTTTGACGCATAGTCTTTGATAAACCTTGAGTAAAATTCACTGAGTCCAATGAAAGACTTTAAGCCAGATTTGTCGGCAGGTGGAGGAGCATTAACAATGGCTTTCACCAAACCAGGACGTGGTTCCACACCTTCATGTGAAACAACGTGCCCCAGAAACTCCATCTTTTCTTTCAAAAAAACACATTTCTCTCTCTTTAATACAATTCCCTTTTCTTGCATGATTTCCAGGACCTGATTCAAAGAAAAGTCATGATCCGCCTTGTTCTCACCAAAAATCAAAACATCATCCTGGAAAACAATTACTCCAGGAGTGTCCCTAAACATCTGACTCATCAACCTTTGGAAAACTGCAGCCGCTGACGCAAGGCCGAACGGCATCCTACAGTACTGAAAACTGCCAAAGGGTGAGACAAACGCAGTCAGATGTCTAGAAGATTGGCTCAACACCACCTGGTGGTAAGCGGAGGCCAAGTCCAGCTTTGTGTACCACCTTGCCCCTCTGGTAAGGGACAACAAATCTGTGATTTTTGGTAAGGGGTGTGAATCAATCCAGATGTTTTTATTGAGACTGCGCAAGTCCACACAGACGCGCAAATCCCCATTCCTTTTTCTGGCGACAACAAGAGGAGACAACCACAAGGACGACTCAATGGGTTCTATGACTCCTTTTCTGCATAAACCCATCAACTCCTTTTCCAAATCATCCCTCACGCTGAAAGGAACACTCCTCACCGTATGTTTTATAGGGATGGCACCATCCTTTACTCTAATCTCGTGGTTGAAACCCTTAATGATGCCAAGGCTATTTCCGAAGACAGTAGGGAATTTAGAAATTAAACTCTCAATATTGTCACCCGAAACAATAACAGCTAAACTCTCTACATTATCACAAGATTCCTCAATACTGATCTGTTCTTTGGAACTGGGTCTGAGGATCATCTTGAACAAACCCTGGTGGAACCACCCCAAAATGTTTAGGCCCTTCAATGAGACATATACTTTTCCAAAGATCCTCCTTCCCCTGAACTGAATAATGTCTTCAAAAAAACCAAGAAGAGCTATTCTACGCCCTTCATAAGAAACAGGAGTCCTGTCAGGTGGTAGTAGGTTCCTTTCAGGCCAAGTTACATCAAACAATTCTTGTGTAATCATAGTTACTCTAGCCCCAGAGTCTACTAATAGGGTAATTATCTTGTCACCCACACCAAAGTCTTCAAGAGGATCAACACAATCAGAGGGATCTCCAATAATGACACCATCATCCCGTACTACTACGACCATGTCTCTAAGGTCATCTTGGATGCCGTTCATAGAGTCGGAGTCATCAGCAGTATTTCCATAGGACTCTGAGACATTCCCAATAGTGTTGACGGTACTCAGACTCTGGGACTTGTTACTGAAAGTAGGATTGCCCTGTCTAGAGACTTGGCAAATCTTTGCGAAATGCCCAAACTTTCCACAGTTCCGACATGTAGAGTTCCTGGCAGGGCAAAACTTGTTATTTTTATTATGAGAAGGATTCCCACATCTGTAACAAATGTCATTTCTAGAAAAAGCATTTCTCTCAAAACGCTGTGAACCAGGAGCGTTGTTCCTTGCAAAACGTTGACTGCCTACCACTTTACTGTCTTTGTTCTCCTTGGTTCTAACTATAGAAACTCCTTCATCACATTTCTTTTCAAGTTCCTTTACTTCTTTTTTTGACAGTTCTATACTCTTGGCCATACGAATAGTCTCTTCAAGTGTAGGATTGCCCAAAGTTAGAAGTTTCTGCTGAATAGACTTATCAGAGCACTTACAGACATATTGATCCCTAATTAATTGCTCTCGAAAACCTTCAAATTCACATTCAGCACTTAATTGTCTTAGACAAGAAACATACGTCTCAACATCCTCCCCAGGTAGTTGTTCTCTTTTGAAGAATTTGTGTCTTATAACGACAAGACTTGGCTTGACATCAAATCGTAACTCAAGCCTTAATCTTGTCTCTGTATATTCATCTACATCCTCTTCAGCGTTGTTTCTTACTAAGGGTGGTAAATGCTTGAAGATTTCCCTTCCCTCGAAACCCAAAGAATGCAGTAGAAGACACTTCTTCCTTTCTGCGCGATATCTGGACGCGCCTATAGCCCCCAAATAAGTCTCAAAGGCATCAAACCATTTTCTCCAGATTATCGGAGGATTGCCTGGGGTCTCGAGAAAAGGAGGAGGAGGAGAAACAGATTGCATACTGGCAAAGATTAGAGATTTTCCCCTTTATTGAGTCTGTCGCTGTGCAAATGAAGTTAAGTATGCAAAAAACAGATTTTCCTTGAAAAAGGACTATGTAGTAATTGAATTCACCACTAGATGGCACCGACGTGAAGAGTTTAAAATCAAACAAACACCTTGTGAAGTTATTCTTTAGGAAATGCAATGTCTATGTTACTGTAGGTTAATTACTCCTTTCTTTATGTTTAGGTGTTTTTTTTTGAAGCAGCTGGCATCAGCATGTGGATGATGAAGACCGCTTTCAAAGACTTCAGACCGGCAAAACGCGAGCAGGCTCAGAGACGCGTTGTCAGACCGCTTCCAAAGGGCTTGAGACCGGCAAAACGCGAACAGGCTCAGAGACGCGTTGTCAGGGAGACGCGTCTAGCTGGAGGAGCGCGCGTCAGGCGATTGTCATGGAGACGCGTCTGGCTGGAGAAGCGCGCGTCAGGTGGTTGCGTTGGTAACGGAACGAAGCGCACGGAAGCAGAGCCTCGCGCTGGCACCAATGACGTGGCGCGCTTGCGCTGGGAATGACGTTGCAGCCTCCTCGTTAATCACCTCGCGCTGACACCAATGACGTGGCGCGCTCGCGCTGGGAATGACGTTGCAGCCTCGTCGTTAATAAAGTAGATTAATGAGCCTTAAGTTAATTAAATTCGCGCAGAAAGAGAAGCGGACCACTTATCTTGCTAATGGTCTTCACCAGAGAGTCGAAACAGCTGCTCTTCATGTACACTCGATCCACAGTGTACTCTCCACAGGAATACGAGGAGAAGCGAGGTAAGGCAGGTTCTTTTACCTTCTCCTAAGCAGCATCGTCGCCAACAAATTTGTAGTATTGAAGTAGGCAGGACAACAGGATAGCTTATAGGCTAGGTTTATTCAGCTTAGGAGAAGCACAGCGACAAGGAGCAGGCAAAGCTATCAACTGCCAGAAGGCAACATTCTACAACAAAGCCATAGAACAAACAAGCACAGGGGTTCTAACTACAGGTGCCAGGGAGGCACAATACAGTGAATACTACACTCTCCCTGGCTTTGACCTGGCCAGGGCTCTCCTTGGTTTGACCTGGGCAGGGCTCTCCTTGGCTTTGACCTGGGCAGGGCTCTCCTTGGCTTTGACCTGGGCAGGGCTCTCCTTGGCCTTGACCTGGGCAGGGCTCTCCTTGGCTTTTTCCTAGGCAGGGCTCTCCTTGGCTTTGACCTGGGCAGGGCTCTCCCTGGCTTTGACCTGGGCAGCACTCTCCCTGGCTTTGACCTGGGCAGGGCTCTCCCTGGCTTTGACCTGGGCAGGGCTCTCTTGACCTGGGCAGGGCTCTCCCTGGCTTTGACCTGGGCAGGGCTCTCCCTGGCTTTGACCTGGGCAGGGCTCTCCCTGTCTTTGACCTGGGCAGGGCTCTCCTTGGCTTTGACCTGGGCAGCGCTCTCCCTGGCTTTGACCTGGGCAGCGCTCTCCCTGGCTTTGACCTGGGCAGCGCTCTCCTTGGCATGACCTGGGCAGGGCTCTCCTTGGCTTTGACCTGGGCAGGGCTCTCCTTGGCTTTGACCTGGGCAGGGCTCTCCTTGGCTTTGACCTGGGCAGGGCTCTCCCTGGCTTTGACCTGGGCAGGGCTCTCCTTGGCTTTGACCTGGGCAGGGCTCTCCCTGGCTTTTACCTGGGCAGGGCTCTCTTGACCTGGGCAGGGCTCTACCTGGCTTTAAACTGGGCAGGGCTCTCCCTGTCTTTGGCCTGGGCAGCACTCTCCTTGGCTTTGACCTGGGCAGTGCTCTCCTTGGCTTTGACCTGGGCGGGGCTCTCCTTGGCTTTGACCTGGGCAGTGCTCTCCTTGGCTTTGACCTGGGCAGTGCTCTCCTTGGCTTTGACCTGGGCAGGGCTCTCCTTGACTTTGGCCTGGGCAGCGCTCTCCTTGGCTTTGACCTGGGCAGGGCACTCCCTGGCTTTGACCTGGGCAGGGCTCTCCTTGGCTTTGGCCTGGGCAGGGCTCTCCCTGGCTTTGACCTGGGCAGGGCTCTCCTTGGCTTTGACCTGGGCAGCGCTCTCCCTGGCTTTGACCTGGGCAGGGCTCTCCCTGGCTTTGACCTGGGCAGGGGTCTCCTTGGCTTTGACCTGGGCAGGGCTCTCCTTGGCTTTGACCTGGGCAGGGCTCTCCCTGGCGTTGACCTGGGCAGGGGTCTCCTTGGCTTTGACCTAGGCAGGGCTCTCCTTGGCTTTGGCCTGGGCAGGGCTCTCCTTGGCTTTGGCCTGGGCAGTGCGCTCCTTGGCTTTGACCTGGGCAGGGCTCTCCTTGGCTTTGGCCTGGGCAGGGCTCTCCTTGGCTTTGACCTGGGCAGGGCTCTCCTTGGCTTTGACCTGGGCAGGGCTCTCCTTGGCTTTGGCCTGGGCAGGGCTCTCCTTGGCTTTGACCTGGGCAGCGCTCTCCCTGGCTTTGACCTGGGCAGGGCTCTCCCTGGTTTTGACCTGGGCAGGGCTCTCCCTGGCTTTGACCTGGGCAGGGCTCTCCCTGGCTTTGACCTGGGCAGGGCTCTCCCTGGCTTTGACCTGGGCAGGGCTCTCCCTGGCTTTGACCTGGGCAGGGCTCTCCTTGGCTTTGGCCCGGGCAGGGCTCTCCTTGGCTTTGACCTGGGCAGGGCTCTCCTTGGCTTTGCCCTGGGCAGGGCTCTCCTTGGCTTCGGCCTGGGCAGGGCTCTCCCTGGCTCTGACCTGGGCAGGGCTCTCCGGACCTGGGCAGAGCTCTCCTTGGCTTTGACCTGGGCAGCGCTCTCCTTGGCTTTGACCTGGGCAGCGCTCTCCTTGGCTTTGACCTGGGCAGGGCTCTCCCTGGCTTTGGCCTGGGCAGGGCTCTCCCTGGCTTTGGCCTGGGCAGGGCTCTCCTTGGCTTTGGCCTGGGCAGGGCTCTCCCTGGCTTTGACCTGGGCAGTGCTCTACTTGGCTTTGGCCTGGGCAGGGCTCTCCTTGGCTTTGACCTGGGCAGGGCTCTCCCTGGCTTGGACCTGGGCAGGGCTCTCCCTGGCTCTGACCTGGGCAGGGCTCTCCGGACCTGGGCAGGGCTCTCCTTGGCTTTGACCTGGGCAGGGCCCTCCCTTACTTTGACCTGGGCAGCGCTCTCCTTGGCTTTGACCTGGGCAGGGCTCTCCTTGGCTTTGACCTGGGCAGCGCTCTCCTTGGCTTTGACCTGGGCAGTGCTCTCCCTGGCTTTGACCTGGGCAGGGCTCTCCTTGGCTTTGACCTGGGCAGCGCTCTCCTTGGCTTTGACCTGGGCAGTGCTCTCCCTGGCATTGTCCTGGGCAGTGCTCTCCTTGGCTTTGACCTGGGCAGTGTTCTCCCTGGCTTTGACCTGGGCAGTGCTCTCATTGGCTTTGACCTGGGAAGGGCTCTCCTTGGCTTTGACCTGGGCAGGGCTCTCCTTGGCTTTGACCTGGGCAGGGTTCTCCTTGGCTTTGACCGGGGTAGGGCTCTCCCTGGCTTTGACCTGGGCAGGGCTCTCCCTGGCTTTGACCTGGGCAGGGCTCTCCTTGGCTTTGACCTGGGCAGGGCTCTCCCTGGCTTTGACCTGGGCAGGGCTCTCCTTGGCTTTGACCAGGGCAGGGGTCTCCTTGGCTTTGACCTGGGCAGGGGTCTCCTTGGCTTTGACCTGGGCAGGGGTCTCCTTGGCTTTGACCTGGGCAGGGCTCTCCATGGCTTTGACCTGGGCAGGGCTCTCCTTGGCTTTGACCTGGGCAGGGATCTCCCTGGCTTTGACCTGGGCAGGGATCTCCCTGGCTTTGACCTGGACAGGGCTCTCCTTGGTTTGACCTGGGCAGGGCTTTCCCTGGCTTTGACCTGGGCAGGGCTCTCCTTGGCTTTGACCTGGGCAGGGCTCTCCTTGGCTTTGACCTGGGCAGGGCTCTCCTTGGCGGGCTCTCCTTGGCTTTGACCTGGGCAGTGCTCTCCTTGGCTTTGACCTGGGCAGGGCTCTCCTTGGCTTTGACCTGGGCAGGGCTCTCCCTGGCTTTGACCTGGGCAGGGCTCTCTTGACCTGGGCAGGGCTCTCCTTGGCTTTGACCTGGGCAGGGCTCTCCTTGGCTTTGACCTGGGCAGGGCTCTCCCTGGCTTTGACCTGGGCAGGGCTCTCCCTGGCTTTGACCTGGGCAGGGCTCTCCCTGGCTTTGACCTGGGCAGGGCTCTCCTTGGCTTTGACCTGGGCAGGGCTCTCCTTGGCTTTGACCTGGTCAGGGGTCTCCTTGGCTTGACCTGGGCAGGGCTTTCCTTGGCTTTGACCTGGGCAGGGCTCTCCTTGGTTTGACCTGGGCAGGGCTCTCCTTGGCTTTGACCTGGGCAGGTCTCTCCTTGGCTTTGACCTGGGCAGGGCTCTCCCTGGCTTTGACCTGGGCAGGGCTCTCCTTGGTTTGACCTGGGCAGCGCTCTCCTTGGCTTTGACCTGGGCAGGGCTCTTCCTGGCTTTGACCTGGGCAGGGCTCTCCTTGGCTTTGACCTGGGCAGGGTTCTCCTTGGCTTTGGCCTGGGCAGCGCTCTCCTTGGCTTTGACCTGGGCAGGGCTCTCCCTGGCTTTGACCTGGGCACGGATCTCCCTGGCTTTGACCTGGGCAGGGCTCTCCCTTGCTTTGACCTGGGCAGGGCTCTCCTTGGCTTTGACCTGGGCAGGGCTCTCCTTGGCTTTGACCTGGGCAGGGCTCTCCCTGGCTTTGACCTGGCCAGGGCTCTCCTTGGTTTGACCTGGGCAGGGCTCTCCTTGGCTTTGACCTGGGCAGGGCTCTCCTTGGCTTTGACCTGGGCAGGGCTCTCCTTGGCCTCGACCTGGGCAGGGCTCTCCTTGGCTTTGACCAGGGCAGGGCTCTCCTTGGCTTTGACCTGGGCAGGGCTCTCCCTGGCTTTGACCTGGGCAGCACTCTCCCTGGCTTTGACCTGGGCAGGGCTCTCCCTGGCTTTGACCTGGGCAGGGCTCTCTTGACCTGGGCAGGGCTCTCCCTGGCTTTGACCTGGGCAGGGCTCTCTTGACCTGGGCAGGGCTCTCCTTGGCTTTGACCTGGGCAGGGCTCTCCTTGGCTCTGACCTGGGCAGGGCTCTCCCTGGCTTTGACCTGGGCAGGGCTCTCCCTGGCTTTGACCTGGGCAGGGCTCTCCCTGGCTTTGACCTGGGCAGGGCTCTCCTTGGCTTTGACCTGGGCAGGGCTCTCCTTGGCTTTGACCTGGGCAGGGGTCTCCTTGGCTTTGACCTGGGCAGGGCTTTCCTTGGCTTTGACCTGGGCAGGGCTCTCCTTGGTTTGACCTGGGCAGGGCTCTCCTTGGCTTTGACCTGGGCAGGTCTCTCCTTGGCTTTGACCTGGGCAGGGCTCTCCCTGGCTTTGACCTGGGCAGGGCTCCCCTTGGTTTGACCTGGGCAGCGCTCTCCTTGGCTTTGACCTGGGCAGGGCTCTTCCTGGCTTTGACCTGGGCAGGGCTCTCCTTGGCTTTGACCTGGGCAGGGTTCTCCTTGGCTTTGGCCTGGGCAGCGCTCTCCTTGGCTTTGACCTGGGCAGGGCTCTCCCTGGCTTTGACCTGGGCACGGATCTCCCTGGCTTTGACCAAGGCAGGACTCTCCCTTGCTTTGACCTGGGCAGGGCTCTCCTTGGCTTTGACCTGGGCAGGGCTCTCCTTGGCTTTGACCTGGGCAGGGCTCTCCCTGGCTTTGACCTGGCCAGGGCTCTCCTTGGTTTGACCTGGGCAGCGCTCTCCTTGGCTTTGACCTGGGCAGGGCTCTCCTTGGCTTTGACCTGGGCAGGGCTCTCCTTGGCATTGACCTAGGCAGGGCTCTCCTTGGCTTTGACCTGGGCAGGGCTCTCCTTGGCTTTGACCTGGGCAGGGCTCTCCCTGGCTTTGACCTGGGCAGCACTCTCCCTGGCTTTGACCTGGGCAGGGCTCTCCCTGGCTTTGACCTGGGCAGGGCTCTCTTGACCTGGGCAGGGCTCTCCCTGGCTTTGACCTGGGCAGGGCTCTCCCTGGCTTTGACCTGGGCAGGGCTCTCCCTGTCTTTGACCTGGGCAGGGCTCTCCTTGGCTTTGACCTGGGCAGCGCTCTCCCTGGCTTTGACCTGGGCAGGGCTCTCCCTGGCTTTGACCTGGGCAGCGCTCTCCTTGGCATGACCTGGGCAGGGCTCTCCTTGGCTTTGACCTGGGCAGGGCTCTCCTTGGCTTTGACCTGGGCAGGGCTCTCCTTGGCTTTGACCTGGGCAGGGCTCTCCCTGGCTTTGACCTGGGCAGGGCTCTCCCTGGCTTTGACCTGGGCAGGGCTCTCCCTGGCTTTGACCTGGGCAGGGCTCTCTTGACCTGGGCAGGGCTCTCCCTGGCTTTGACCTGGGCAGGGCTCTCCCTGTCTTTGGCCTGGGCAGCGCTCTCCTTGGCTTTGACCTGGGCAGTGCTCTCCTTGGCTTTGACCTGGGCGGGGCTCTCCTTGGCTTTGACCTGGGCAGTGCTCTCCTTGGCTTTGACCTGGCAGCGCTCTCCTTGGCTTTGACCTGGGCAGTGCTCTCCTTGGCTTTGACCTGGGCAGTGCTCTCCTTGGCTTTGACCTGGGCAGTGCTCTCCTTGGCTTTGACCTGGGCAGGTCTCTCCTTGACTTTGGCCTGGGCAGCGCTCTCCTTGGCTTTGACCTGGGCAGGGCACTCCCTGGCTTTGACCTGGGCAGGGCTCTCCTTGGCTTTGGCCTGGGCAGGGCTCTCCCTGGCTTTGACCTGGGCAGGGCTCTCCTTGGCTTTGACCTGGGCAGCGCTCTCCCTGGCTTTGACCTGGGCAGGGCTCTCCCTGGCTTTGACCTGGGCAGGGGTCTCCTTGGCTTTGACCTGGGCAGGGCTCTCCTTGGCTTTGACCTGGGCAGGGCTCTCCCTGGCGTTGACCTGGGCAGGGGTCTCCTTGGCTTTGACCTAGGCAGGGCTCTCCTTGGCTTTGGCCTGGGCAGGGCTCTCCTTGGCTTTGGCCTGGGCAGTGCGCTCCTTGGCTTTGGCCTGGGCAGTGCGTTCCTTGGCTTTGACCTGGGCAGGGCTCTCCTTGGCTTTGACCTGGGCAGTGCTCTCCTTGGCTTTGACCTGGGCAGGGCTCTCCTTGACTTTGGCCTGGGCAGCGCTCTCCCTGGCTTTGACCTGGGCAGGGCACTCCCTGGCTTTGACCTGGGCAGGGCTCTCCTTGGCTTTGGCCTGGGCAGGGCTCTCCCTGGCTTTGACCTGGGCAGGGCTCTCCTTGGCTTTGACCTGGGCAGCACTCTCCCTGGCTTTGACCTGGGCAGGGCTCTCCCTGGCTTTGACCTGGGCAGGGGTCTCCTTGGCTTTGACCTGGGCAGGGCTCTCCTTGGCTTTGACCTGGGCAGGGCTCTCCCTGGCGTTGACCTTGGCAGGGGTCTCCTTGGCTTTGACCTAGGCAGGGCTCTCCTTGGCTTTGGCCTGGGCAGGGCTCTCCTTGGCTTTGGCCTGGGCAGTGCGCTCCTTGGCTTTGACCTGGGCAGGGCTCTCCTTGGCTTTGGCCTGGGCAGGGCTCTCCTTGGCTTTGACCTGGGCAGGGCTCTCCTTGGCTTTGACCTGGGCAGGGCTCTCCTTGGCTTTGGCCTGGGCAGGGCTCTCCTTGGCTTTGACCTGGGCAGCGCTCTCCCTGGCTTTGACCTGGGCAGGGCTCTCCCTGGTTTTGACCTGGGCAGGGCTCTCCCTGGCTTTGACCTGGGCAGGGCTCTCCCTGGCTTTGACCTGGGCAGGGCTCTCCCTGGCTTTGACCTGGGCAGGGCTCTCCTTGGCTTTGGCCCGGGCAGGGCTCTCCGGACCTGGGCAGAGCTCTCCTTGGCTTTGACCTGGGCAGCGCTCTCCTTGGCTTTGACCTGGGCAGCGCTCTCCTTGGCTTTGACCTGGGCAGGGCTCTCCCTGGCTTTGACCTGGGCAGTGCTCTCCTTGGCTTTGGCCTGGGCAGGGCTCTCCCTGGCTTTGACCTGGGCAGTGCTCTACTTGGCTTTGGCCTGGGCAGGGCTCTCCTTGGCTTTGACCTGGGCAGGGCTCTCCCTGGCTTGGACCTGGGCAGGGCTCTCCCTGGCTCTGACCTGGGCAGGGCTCTCCGGACCTGGGCAGGGCTCTCCTTGGCTTTGACCTGGGCAGGGCCCTCCCTTGCTTTGACCTGGGCAGCGCTCTCCTTGGCTTTGACCTGGGCAGGGCTCTCCTTGGCTTTGACCTGGGCAGCGCTCTCCTTGGCTTTGACCTGGGCAGTGCTCTCCCTGGCTTTGACCTGGGCAGGGCTCTCCTTGGCTTTGACCTGGGCAGCGCTCTCCTTGGCTTTGACCTGGGCAGTGCTCTCCCTGGCATTGTCCTGGGCAGTGCTCTCCTTGGCTTTGACCTGGGCAGTGTTCTCCCTGGCTTTGACCTGGGCAGTGCTCTCATTGGCTTTGACCTGGGAAGGGCTCTCCTTGGCTTTGACCTGGGCAGGGCTCTCCTTGGCTTTGACCTGGGCAGGGTTCTCCTTGGCTTTGACCTGGGTAGGGCTCTCCCTGGCTTTGACCTGGGCAGGGCTCTCCCTGGCTTTGACCTGGGCAGGGCTCTCCTTGGCTTTGACCTGGGCAGGGCTCTCCCTGGCCTTGACCTGGGCAGGGCTCTCCTTGGCTTTGACCAGGGCAGGGGTCTCCTTGGCTTTGACCTGGGCAGGGGTCTCCTTGGCTTTGACCTGGGCAGGGGTCTCCTTGGCTTTGACCTGGGCAGGGCTCTCCATGGCTTTGACCTGGGCAGGGCTCTCCTTGGCTTTGACCTGGGCAGGGATCTCCCTGGCTTTGACCTGGGCAGGGATCTCCCTGGCTTTGACCTGGACAGGGCTCTCCTTGGTTTGACCTGGGCAGGGCTTTCCCTGGCTTTGACCTGGGCAGGGCTCTCCTTGGCTTTGACCTGGGCAGGGCTCTCCTTGGCTTTGACCTGGGCAGGGCTCTCCTTGGCGGGCTCTCCTTGGCTTTGACCTGGGCAGTGCTCTCCTTGGCTTTGACCTGGGCAGGGCTCTCCTTGGCTTTGACCTGGGCAGGGCTCTCCCTGGCTTTGACCTGGGCAGGGCTCTCTTGACCTGGGCAGGGCTCTCCTTGGCTTTGACCTGGGCAGGGCTCTCCTTGGCTTTGACCTGGGCAGGGCTCTCCCTGGCTTTGACCTGGGCAGGGCTCTCCCTGGCTTTGACCTGGGCAGGGCTCTCCCTGGCTTTGACCTAGGCAGGGCTCTCCTTGGCTTTGACCTGGGCAGGGCTCTCCTTGGCTTTGACCTGGGCAGGGGTCTCCTTGGCTTTGACCTGGGCAGGGCTTTCCTTGGCTTTGACCTGGGCAGGGCTCTCCTTGGTTTGACCTGGGCAGGGCTCTCCTTGGCTTTGACCTGGGCAGGTCTCTCCTTGGCTTTGACCTGGGCAGGGCTCTCCCTGGCTTTGACCTGGGCAGGGCTCTCCTTGGTTTGACCTGGGCAGCGCTCTCCTTGGCTTTGACCTGGGCAGGGCTCTTCCTGGCTTTGACCTGGGCAGGGCTCTCCTTGGCTTTGACCTGGGCAGGGTTCTCCTTGGCTTTGGCCTGGGCAGCGCTCTCCTTGGCTTTGACCTGGGCAGGGCTCTCCCTGGCTTTGACCTGGGCACGGATCTCCCTGGCTTTGACCTGGGCAGGACTCTCCCTTGCTTTGACCTGGGCAGGGCTCTCCTTGGCTTTGACCTGGGCAGGGCTCTCCTTGGCTTTGACCTGGGCAGGGCTCTCCCTGGCTTTGACCTGGCCAGGGCTCTCCTTGGTTTGACCTGGGCAGGGCTCTCCTTGGCTTTGACCTGGGCAGGGCTCTCCTTGGCTTTGACCTGGGCAGGGCTCTCCTTGGCCTTGACCTGGGCAGGGCTCTCCTTGGCTTTGACCTGGGCAGGGCTCTCCTTGGCTTTGACCTGGGCAGGGCTCTCCCTGGCTTTGACCTGGGCAGCACTCTCCCTGGCTTTGACCTGGGCAGGGCTCTCCCTGGCTTTGACCTGGGCAGGGCTCTCTTGACCTCGGCAGGGCTCTCCCTGGCTTTGACCTGGGCAGGGCTCTCTTGACCTGGGCAGGGCTCTCCTTGGCTTTGACCTGGGCAGGGCTCTCCTTGGCTCTGACCTGGGCAGGGCTCTCCCTGGCTTTGACCTGGGCAGGGCTCTCCCTGGCTTTGACCTGGGCAGGGCTCTCCCTGGCTTTGACCTGGGCAGGGCTCTCCTTGGCTTTGACCTGGGCAGGGCTCTCCTTGGCTTTGACCTGGGCAGGGGTCTCCTTGGCTTTGACCTGGGCAGGGCTTTCCTTGGCTTTGACCTGGGCAGAGCTCTCCTTGGTTTGACCTGGGCAGGGCTCTCCTTGGCTTTGACCTGGGCAGGTCTCTCCTTGGCTTTGACCTAGGCAGGGCTCTCCCTGGCTTTGACCTGGGCAGGGCTCCCCTTGGTTTGACCTGGGCAGCGCTCTCCTTGGCTTTGACCTGGGCAGGGCTCTTCCTGGCTTTGACCTGGGCAGGGCTCTCCTTGGCTTTGACCTGGGCAGGGTTCTCCTTGGCTTTGGCCTGGGCAGCGCTCTCCTTGGCTTTGACCTGGGCAGGGCTCTCCCTGGCTTTGACCTGGGCACGGATCTCCCTGGCTTTGACCAAGGCAGGACTCTCCCTTGCTTTGACCTGGGCAGGGCTCTCCTTGGCTTTGACCTGGGCAGGGCTCTCCTTGGCTTTGACCTGGGCAGGGCTCTCCCTGGCTTTGACCTGGCCAGGGCTCTCCTTGGCTTTGACCTGGGCAGGGCTCTCCTTGGCTTTGACCTGGGCAGGGCTCTCCTTGGCTTTGACCTGGGCAGGGCTCTCCTTGGCTTTGACCTGGGCAGGGCTCTCCTTGGCTTTGACCTGGGCAGGGCTCTCCTTGGCTTTGACCTGGGCAGGGCTCTCCCTGGCTTTGACCTGGGCAGCACTCTCCCTGGCTTTGACCTGGGCAGGGCTCTCCCTGGCTTTGACCTGGGCAGGGCTCTCTTGACCTGGGCAGGGCTCTCCCTGGCTTTGACCTGGGCAGGGCTCTCCCTGGCTTTGACCTGGGCAGGGCTCTCCCTGTCTTTGACCTGGGCAGGGCTCTCCTTGGCTTTGACCTGGGCAGCGCTCTCCCTGGCTTTGACCTGGGCAGCGCTCTCCCTGGCTTTGACCTGGGCAGCGCTCTCCTTGGCATGACCTGGGCAGGGCTCTCCTTGGCTTTGACCTGGGCAGGGCTCTCCTTGGCTTTGACCTGGGCAGGGCTCTCCTTGGCTTTGACCTGGGCAGGGCTCTCCCTGGCTTTGACCTGGGCAGGGCTCTCCCTGGCTTTGACCTGGGCAGGGCTCTCCCTGGCTTTGACCTGGGCAGGGCTCTCTTGACCTGGGCAGGGCTCTCCCTGGCTTTGACCTGGGCAGGGCTCTCCCTGTCTTTGGCCTGGGCAGCGCTCTCCTTGGCTTTGACCTGGGCAGTGCTCTCCTTGGCTTTGACCTGGGCGGGGCTCTCCTTGGCTTTGACCTGGGCAGTGCTCTCCTTGGCTTTGACCTGGCAGGGCTCTCCCTGGCTTTGACCTGGGCAGGGCTCTCTTGACCTCGGCAGGGCTCTCCCTGGCTTTGACCTGGGCAGGGCTCTCTTGACCTGGGCAGGGCTCTCCTTGGCTTTGACCTGGGCAGGGCTCTCCTTGGCTCTGACCTGGGCAGGGCTCTCCCTGGCTTTGACCTGGGCAGGGCTCTCCCTGGCTTTGACCTGGGCAGGGCTCTCCCTGGCTTTGACCTGGGCAGGGCTCTCCTTGGCTTTGACCTGGGCAGGGCTCTCCTTGGCTTTGACCTGGGCAGGGGTCTCCTTGGCTTTGACCTGGGCAGGGCTTTCCTTGGCTTTGACCTGGGCAGGGCTCTCCTTGGTTTGACCTGGGCAGGGCTCTCCTTGGCTTTGACCTGGGCAGGTCTCTCCTTGGCTTTGACCTGGGCAGGGCTCTCCCTGGCTTTGACCTGGGCAGGGCTCCCCTTGGTTTGACCTGGGCAGCGCTCTCCTTGGCTTTGACCTGGGCAGGGCTCTTCCTGGCTTTGACCTGGGCAGGGCTCTCCTTGGCTTTGACCTGGGCAGGGTTCTCCTTGGCTTTGGCCTGGGCAGCGCTCTCCTTGGCTTTGACCTGGGCAGGGCTCTCCCTGGCTTTGACCTGGGCACGGATCTCCCTGGCATTGACCAAGGCAGGACTCTCCCTTGCTTTGACCTGGGCAGGGCTCTCCTTGGCTTTGACCTGGGCAGGGCTCTCCTTGGCTTTGACCTGGGCAGGGCTCTCCCTGGCTTTGACCTGGCCAGGGCTCTCCTTGGTTTGACCTGGGCAGGGCTCTCCTTGGCTTTGACCTGGGCAGGGCTCTCCTTGGCTTTGACCTGGGCAGGGCTCTCCTTGGCTTTGACCTGGGCAGGGCTCTCCTTGGCTTTGACCTGGGCAGGGCTCTCATTGGCTTTGACCTGGGCAGGGCTCTCCCTGGCTTTGACCTGGGCAGCACTCTCCCTGGCTTTGACCTGGGCAGGGCTCTCCCTGGCTTTGACCTGGGCAGGGCTCTCTTGACCTGGGCAGGGCTCTCCCTGGCTTTGACCTGGGCAGCGCTCTCCCTGGCTTTGACCTGGGCAGGGCTCTCCCTGTCTTTGACCTGGGCAGGGCTCTCCTTGGCTTTGACCTGGGCAGCGCTCTCCCTGGCTTTGACCTGGGCAGCACTCTCCCTGGCTTTGACCTGGGCAGCGCTCTCCTTGGCATGACCTGGGCAGGGCTCTCCTTGGCTTTGACCTGGGCAGGGCTCTCCTTGGCTTTGACCTGGGCAGGGCTTTCCTTGGCTTTGACCTGGGCAGGGCTCTCCCTGGCTTTGACCTGGGCAGGGCTCTCCCTGGCTTTGACCTGGGCAGGGCTCTCCCTGGCTTTGATCTGGGCAGGGCTCTCTTGACCTGGGCAGGGCTCTCCCTGGCTTTGACCTGGGCAGGGCTCTCCCTGTCTTTGGCCTGGGCAGCGCTCTCCTTAGCTTTGACCTGGGCAGTGCTCTCCTTGGCTTTGACCTGGGCGGGGCTCTCCTTGGCTTTGACCTGGGCAGTGCTCTCCTTGGCTTTGACCTGGCAGCGCTCTCCTTGGCTTTGACCTGGGCAGTGCTCTCCTTGGCTTTGACCTGGGCAGTGCTCTCCTTGGCTTTGACCTGGGCAGTGCTCTCCTTGGCTTTGACCTGGGCAGGTCTCTTCTTGACTTTGGCCTGGGCAGCGCTCTCCTTGGCTTTGACCTGGGCAGGGCACTCCCTGGCTTTGACCTGGGCAGGGCTCTCCTTGGCTTTGGCCTGGGCAGGGCTCTCCCTGGCTTTGACCTGGGCAGGGCTCTCCTTGGCTTTGACCTGGGCAGCGCTCTTCCTGGCTTTGACCTGGGCAGGGCTCTCCCTGGCTTTGACCTGGGCAGGGGTCTCCTTGGCTTTGACCTGGGCAGGGCTCTCCTTGGCTTTGACCTGGGCAGGGCTCTCCCTGGCGTTGACCTGGGCAGGGGTCTCCTTGGCTTTGACCTAGGCAGGGCTCTCCTTGGCTTTGGCCTGGGCAGGGCTCTCCTTGGCTTTGGCCTGGGCAGTGCGCTCCTTGGCTTTGGCCTGGGCAGTGCGTTCCTTGGCTTTGACCTGGGCAGGGCTCTCCTTGGCTTTGGCCTGGGCAGGGCTCTCCCTGGCTTTGACCTGGCCAGGGCTCTCCTTGGTTTGACCTGGGCAGGGCTCTCCTTGGCTTTGACCTGGGCAGGGCTCTCCTTGGCTTTGACCTGGGCAGGGCTCTCCTTGGCCTTGACCTGGGCAGGGCTCTCCTTGGCTTTGACCTGGGCAGGGCTCTCCTTGGCTTTGACCTGGGCAGGGCTCTCCCTGGCTTTGACCTGGGCAGCACTCTCCCTGGCTTTGACCTGGGCAGGGCTCTCCCTGGCTTTGACCTGGGCAGGGCTCTCTTGACCTGGGCAGGGCTCTCCCTGGCTTTGACCTGGGCAGGGCTCTCCCTGGCTTTGACCTGGGCAGGGCTCTCCCTGTCTTTGACCTGGGCAGGGCTCTCCTTGGCTTTGACCTGGGCAGCGCTCTCCCTGGCTTTGACCTGGGCAGCGCTCTCCCTGGCTTTGACCTGGGCAGGGCTCTCCTTGGCATGACCTGGGCAGGGCTCTCCTTTGCTTTGACCTGGGCAGTGCTCTCCTTGGCTTTGACCTGGGCAGGGCTCTCCTTGGCTTTGACCTGGGCAGGGCTCTCCCTGGCTTTGACCTGGGCAGGGCTCTCCCTGGCTTTGACCTGGGCAGGGCTCTCCCTGGCTTTTACCTGGGCAGGGCTCTCTTGACCTGGGCAGGGCTCTACCTGGCTTTGAACTTGGCAGGGCTCTCCCTGTCTTTGGCCTGGGCAGCGCTCTCCTTGGCTTTGACCTGGGCAGTGCTCTCCTTGGCTTTGACCTGGGCGGGGCTCTCCTTGGCTTTGACCTGGGCAGTGCTCTCCTTGGCTTTGACCTGGGCAGCACTCTCCTTGGCTTTGTCCTGGGCAGTGCTCTCCTTGGCTTTGACCTGGGCAGTGCTCTCCTTGGCTTTGACCTGGGCAGTGCTCTCCTTGGCTTTGACCTGGGCAGGGCTCTCCTTGACTTTGGCCTGGGCAGCGCTCTCCTTGGCTTTGACCTGGGCAGGGCACTCCCTGGCTTTGACCTGGGCAGGGCTCTCCTTGGCTTTGGCCTGGGCAGGGCTCTCCCTGGCGTTGACCTGGGCAGGGCTCTCCTTGGCTTTGACCTGGGCAGCGCTCTCCCTGGCTTTGACCTGGGCAGGGCTCTCCCTGGCTTTGACCTGGGCAGGGGTCTCCTTGGCTTTGACCTGGGCAGGGCTCTCCTTGGCTTTGACCTGGGCAGGGCTCTCCCTGGCGTTGACCTGGGCAGGGGTCTCCTTGGCTTTGACCTAGGCAGGGCTCTCCTTGGCTTTGGCCTGGGCAGGGCTCTCCTTGGCTTTGGCCTGGGCAGTGCGCTCCTTGGCTTTGACCTGGGCAGGGCTCTCCTTGGCTTTGGCCTGGGCAGGGCTCTCCTTGGCTTTGACCTGGGCAGGGCTCTCCTTGGCTTTGACATGGGCAGGGCTCTCCTTGGCTTTGGCCTGGGCAGGGCTCTCCTTGGCTTTGACCTGGGCAGCGCTCTCCCTGGCTTTGACCTGGGCAGGGCTCTCCCTGGTTTTGACCTGGGCAGGGCTCTCCCTGGCTTTGACCTGGGCAGGGCTCTCCCTGGCTTTGACCTGGGCAGGGCTCTCCCTGGCTTTGACCTGGGCAGGGCTCTCCTTGGCTTTGGCCTGGGCAGGGCTCTCCTTGGCTTTGACCTGGGCAGGGCTCTCCTTGGCTTTGCCCTGGGCAGGGCTCTCCTTGGCTTCGGCCTGGGCAGGGCTCTCCCTGGCTCTGACCTGGGCAGGGCTCTCCGGACCTGGGCAGAGCTCTCCTTGGCTTTGACCTGGGCAGCGCTCTCCTTGGCTTTGACCTGGGCAGCGCTCTCCTTGGCTTTGACCTGGGCAGGGCTCTCCCTGGCTTTGACCTGGGCAGTGCTCTCCTTGGCTTTGGCCTGGGCAGGGCTCTCCCTGGCTTTGACCTGGGCAGTGCTCTACTTGGCTTTGGCCTGGGCAGGGCTCTCCTTGGCTTTGACCTGGGCAGGGCTCTCCCTGGCTTGGACCTGGGCAGGGCTCTCGCTGGCTCTGACCTGGGCAGGGCTCTCCGGACCTGGGCAGGGCTCTCCTTGGCTTTGACCTGGGCAGGGCCCTCCCTTGCTTTGACCTGGGCAGCGCTCTCCTTGGCTTTGACCTGGGCAGGGCTCTCCTTGGCTTTGACCTGGGCAGTGTTCTCCCTGGCTTTGACCTGGGCAGTGCTCTCCTTGGCTTTGACCTGGGAAGGGCTCTCCTTGGCTTTGACCTGGGCAGGGCTCTCCTTGGCTTTGACCTGGGCAGGGTTCTCCTTGGCTTTGACCTGGGTAGGGCTCTCCCTGGCTTTGACCTGGGCAGGGCTCTCCCTGGCTTTGACCTGGGCAGGGATCTCCTTGGCTTTGACCTGGGCAGGGCTCTCCTTGGCTTTGACCTGGGCAGGGCTCTCCCTGGCTTTGACCTGGGCAGGGCTCTCCTTGGCTTTGACCAGGGCAGGGGTCTCCTTGGCTTTGACCTGGGCAGGGCTCCCCCTGGCTTTGACCTTGGTAGGGCTCTCCCTGGCTTTGACCTGGGCAGGGCTCTCCCTGGCTTTGACCTGGGCAGGGCTCTCCTTGGCTTTGACCTGGGCAGGGCTCTCCTTGGCTTTGACCTGGGCAGGGCTCTCCCTGGCTTTGACCTGGGCAGGGCTCTCCTTGGCTTTGACCTGGGCAGGGGTCTCCTTGGCTTTGACCTGGGCAGGGCTCTCCCTGGCTTTGACCTGGGCAGGGCTCTCCTTGGCTTTGACCTGGGCAGGGCTCTCCCTGGCTTTGACCTGGGCAGGGCTCTCCCTGGCTAGGGCTCTCCTTGGCTTTGACCTGGGCAGTGCTCTCCTTGGCTTTGACCTGGGCAGGGCTCTCCCTGGCATAGACCTGGGCAATGCTCTCCTTGGCTTTGGCCTGGGCAGGGCTCTCCTTGGCTTTGACCTGGGCTGGGCTCTCCTTGGCTTTGGCCTGGGCAGGGCTCTCCTTGGCTTTGACCTGGGCTGGGCTCTCCTTGGCTTTGACCTGGGCAGGGCTCTCCTTGGCTTTGACCTGGGCAGTGCTCTCCTTGACTTTGACCTGGGCAGGGCTCTCCCTGGCTTTGGCCTGGGCAGGGCTCTCCTTGGCTTTGACCTGGGCAGGGCTCTCCTTGGCTTTGAACTGGGCAGGGGTCTCCTTGGCTTTGACCTGGGCAGGGCTCTCCCTGGCTTTGACCTGGGCAGGGCTCTCCTTGGCTTTGACCTGGGCAGGGCTCTCCTTGGCTTTGACCTGGGCAGGGCTCTCCCTGGCTTTGACCTGGGCAGGGCTCTCCTTGGCTTTGACCTGGGCAGGGCTCTCCCTGGCTTTGACCTGGGCAGGGCTCTCCTTGGCTTTGACCTTGGCAGGGCTCTCCCTGGCTTTGACCTGGGCAGCGCTCTCCCTGGCTTTGACCTGGGCAGGGCTCTCCTTGGTTTTGACCTGGGCAGGGGTCTCCTTGGCTTTGACCTGGGCAGGGCTCTCCTTGGCTTTGACCTGGGCAGGGCTCTTCTTGGCTTTGACCTGGGCAGGGCTCTCCCTGGCTTTGACCTGGGCAGGGATCTCCCTGGCTTTGACCTGGGCAGGGCTTGAGGTAACGGGTTTTTAGGTAACCGCTGGTGTCAGGGGATAACACCCGAAGACCTCTGAGTTCTCCCTTGTTCCGGACACAGAAACACGGAGTCTTCTAGTCGCAGTCAAAGATCAAGTTTTATTGGTAGCTACCAAGTAACACGTGTCCCAGAAGTACACCACACGGAGAGTAGGTTCTTGGGAGACTGTTCGTTTTTACAGAACCAGCCTTCTCCTTATATACAAGATACATGGCTTCAAGCAAGAATTCTTGAGTTTATGGTATGGCAATATACATATTTCTACAATAATACAAAGAGCGAAGTCATGTAAGCAAGCCCATATTTTAGATGTCCAGTTCGTTGATAGATTACCCAGTTAGGCCTGGAACTCCCATCAGATATCGATGAAACCTCAATAAAGAAAGGTGTAACCCAGTCATAAACCTGGCCATAAACAAGGAACGTGGACAGGTGCATGTTTGCAGAAAGCATGGTCTGTATGTAGTGAATGGTTCGTGGAATGTTATGCGTAGATGCTATCGCATTCGGCCACTGGGCGAGGAGCTGCCTAAACAGGTTTGGCCGAAGACAGTGGAGTCAGTTGGGACAGGTCAGGGGAAAGTCACGAAAGGTGGACGTGTCTATTTGGATCAAGCTCGACCTTTAATTGACTTATCATGAGGGCAAGATGCAAGATGGATGCCGTTCACAAAATGGAGTTTAAGGGATGGGACGGAAACTGTGATGAAGGGGTGTTGGCAACCCTCGATTGTAACGCAAATACATAGGAATGATGTCCTAATCATTATCGGTTCGTAGACACAAAAATCGTCTCGGTACGTTGAGGTTTCGTGACACGGGTATTGGACCTCGATATCGGGAGAACAACGGGGTCCGGATTTTGAGAACCACAGACCCTCCTTTTGCCCTCATATAAGGCAATAACTCATGCTAATCTGAGTCCAAATCGGTATGAAGAAATTCGTGGAGATGTTGCTGTAGCATCATTCTGTTACTCAGCTCGTCCTGCGACACAGGCTTCCGTACACACGAGGTAGCACAGAGGCCACATAGTGCAGGAGCACACTGTATACACAAGCAAAACATGAACAGAAGTGCCAAGATCATCCCAATGAAAATCAAAGTTTTCCATCCCCAGGCAGTGATCAGTTCCCAGAACCACCCCAGCAGGGACCAATCCCCTTTCTCAATGTGAAGGGAACCAGATATTTCGTGCAGTTTGGAGATTGCCTGGTATACTGTTGGGGCGTTATCAGGGATGAATATGCAGCAACTGGATTGGATGACTCTACACACACCACCACGATCGGCGAGTATGATGTCTAAGGCAATTCGGATCTGAAGGGTCATAAGTCTATCCGACTGAAGCTCTGTTGTCAAATTGCCAAGGGCTCCGGCCGTAGTAATCACGGCGGATTCAACTATCCGTGCTAGCTGGCGAATATTCCTGCTGTTCACCATAGGCCCCCAAAATGGCAGAAAACCCTTTGCGAAGTCAGCGAATTCCTGACCCATGGTGTCGTCTTTACTCACGACACCTCTAGCTGTCCTTGTCCGATGGTAATCTGCTCGGGCCGTATAGGTGGGAGGCAGCAGAAATGAAATAAAACATGTACCTGAGAAATCAGGGGGCAACCACGTGTAGGCTTGGTCGTGGCAAACGAAATACGTGCCTTTGGCTGCCAAGAGTATAGGGGAAGTTCGGGAAGTAAATACATATGTTTCCGTGCAAATGCTCTTTCCTAACTGTGCTGTGGGGTTCCTACCAATACCCTGTAAGCATAAGTGACCTCGGTGGAGAACTATCCAAACTGGGCGAGATTTCTGTGCTGCCTGGCTCTTGACCAGGTAAACCCCATGTTTAGTCACGTTCCGACGGGTGTAGGGACTCAGTTCATCTTTGGGCATTGTCAGATATGTGTCGATATCCCTACTCATGTTCCTTATCCCTGCAATTAGTGCCTTGTTACTGGAATCGCTCGCAGCGGAACGGGTCGGGTATGGTTCTAGGGCGAATAAGAACATGGTCTGGAAAGCCCACAGAGAACCATAGTAGCTGAATGGCAAAATGAAGTATGGGATCCCCTTATCGGTTGTGTGTGGCATAAGTCCGCATATCCAACAGTTTGACGTGTTCATTATGGACTGGTGTTGGTGTAGAAGCTGGATGAAAGAGTTGTTTACAAATTCGAGTCTTCGGGCAGACTTGTGTTCAGGTAAAGGGTGAAAGTAGTGTGGAGAAATAGTGGGAGGAGGTGGTGGCTGGGTGTCATTCGAAAAGGTAACTTTAAAAACGAACAGTGTATAACTAGTAAAAAACACAAGTATGCTACATAACATTAAAACACATAGTATCAGGAATCTTCTTCTGGACAGTATCGTGCATAACTGTTTTCTGAAGTTCGTGAGCCTGACAGGTCTCTCTACCCTTGGAAACTCCATCCTCTAGTTGCTGCCCGCGGTGGTTGATTGATTCTCCCAGGGAGCGCGCTCTGCTCAGTCCGGGGTAACTCCCGTGGACCAATCAGAACCGTGGACCTAGAACTTCCCAGTTGCACTCCCCAGACTTCAACCGCGACCCTAGCAGCAGAACCGGATGGCGGTTCGAAAAATCAAAAATGAGCTAGTTCCCTTGGGACGAGAGAGCTGAAAATCCAAAAATAGTTCTTAGGGGAAAAAGGAAATTACATTAGATCAAACTTTTATTAGTTCTTTTGTCTAGACCGCAGGTTGTATCGTCGTTTCCCAGGTACGGTGTGATCTTCAAACAGCGTTTCAGGTTCAGTAGTGTCCAATTGCATCGATGGTGACACAAGTCCTTGCAAAATATGATCACTCTCCTTTTCGGTACTAGTTTCTTTCAAACGGGCATCGCTGAAAGGGATGAAGCGAGGTACGGATTCTGTCTCAGAGTCGGCAAGTCCTTTGTTGACCCACCGGTCGTATGGAAGGGGTAGAGGGACCCGTTTGCAGTGGGTCCCATGTACCCAGTTCTTCTTGCCTTCCACTCGCACAGCAGATCTTGTTGAAAGTAGTACTAGGTGCGGTCCGGTCCACCTCGGTTGTCCGTTGTTGGTGCGCTGAAAATTCCGCAACAAAACCCACGAACTGGGTTCGATGAGGTGACCTGGATCGTCAGAGGCTGGTGGAGAAGAACTGTGAACCTGTTGGTGTAAAACACGCAATTTAGTTGTCAATTCGCACAAATAGTCAAGCAGTACGGGGTGTTCTATCTCGCTTAGTTTCTTGGGTCTTGGCACGCCCCAGACGTTGGCTGGGCGGCCAAACACAATCTCATGGGGGCTAAGTCCTAACCTGGAGTGGACAGTCGTCCTGGTTGACAAAAGTGCTAGAGGCAGGGCGTCAGGCCATTTAAGACCTGTACTGGCTTGGATCTTGGCTAGTTTGAGTTTTAGAGTGCCATTGTAGCACTCTACTAATCCAGCTGATTGGGGGTGATTTGCAGAGTGGAATTTCTGGTGGATGCCTAAACACTCACACACTCTCTTCACCACGCTTCCTACGAATTCACTTCCGTTATCACTCCAGACGATTCTAGGCATACCGAACCTAGGGAAGAACTCTTTGACAAGGGCTTTGGCAGTTGATAAGGCGGTGTTGTCCTTAAGGGGGTAAGCTTCCACCCACCTTGAAAAGGCGCAAACAACAACGAGAACGTATTTCAGATTGTTGCACCTCTCCATGTGGATGAAATCGAGCTGCAAAACCTCGAACGGGTACGTTGGAGGCGCAAAATGACCAGCTGGAGTTGGGGTTCCCCTACCGGGATTGTACTTCAAACATACCATACACTTTTCGACCACATTCTTTGCACATTTTGGGATATTGCTATTCTGCCATACTGGGGCCAATAGTTTACATATTCCTCTCGAACTGATGTGTGCCATTCCGTGAGCCATCGTTACTACTGCAAGTACGTATGCATTAGGTAATAACCATCGCTGGTGTTCCGATAATTCGACCCAACAACCATTCGCATCCAATCTACCTGTGCTTCCTCTCCATTCATTCATCTCGTTCTCAGTGGCCTCGGCTTGTATCGATTTTACGCTTTCAATGGTGTCCTCACACATTCCCACATCAGCAATCCATTTAGCGGGACCCATGACATACATCCGACTCATTGTGTTCCTTGCAGTTTCTTTCGCAACCTCATCTGCCAATGCATTCCCCCGGCCAACATCATCCTGAATCTTTTTGTGTGCACTGCATTTTATAATGGCGACTTGTAGGGGCAAGGTGAGTGACTCAAGGAGCTCATTGACTAGCTGGCCATGTTGTATCTTTGCACCATGGGACGTAAGGAACCCACGTTCACGCCATAATCTCCCAAAACTGTGAGCCACACCAAAGGCATATTGGCTGTCAGTGTACACATTCACTCGCTTTCCTTTCGCCAGCACACATGCTCTAGTAAGCGCTATCAACTCTGCAGCTTGTGCAGAACTGTGGGAAATGGGTGCAGTCTCTACAATGGTGTGTAACGTCGTTACGGCATATGCTGTAGTCGTATCACCATTCGGCAACTTGAAACATGAACCATCAACCCATAGAGTATCATTGCATTCGGGAAGGGGAGTGTCCTGTAAGTCTACTCTCCCTTTTGTCTCTTCCTCGGTCCTGAAACAGCAGTCATGTTTGTCAATCTTGTCTGTCTCTGTCGGGATGGGTAATAACGTAGCGGGGTTGAGTGTATCACACCTCTTTATATTGATGTGACTTGCTAGCAGGGTAAGTTCGTAACTGGATAGTCGAGCGCTAGTAAGGTGTTGTGTCTTTGTCCTATTTAGCAAAATGTCTACTGCATGCGGAACCATAACGATCAAAGTGTTATTCATGACTAATCCAGCAGACTGTCGAATGCAGACAGCTGCTGCGGCGGTTGCTCTTAGACAACTTGGCAGTGCCTTAGCCACTGGATCCAGAGTTGCCGAAAAATACGCGCATGGGCGCTGTTTGTCCCCAAAGAGTTGCATTAAGACTGATAATGCACAACCTTCTTTTTCGTGGACATACAATGTAAAAGGCTTACTGTAGTTGGGGTTTCCCAACACAGGAGCCGAACGCAATGCATCGCGCAACTCGTGGAAACTCGTCTGACAATCTTCAGACCAAGGCATAGGATTAGGCGTGCCTTTGCGGAGTAGTGACAGTAAGGGTTTGGCTAGTAGTGAGAAATTCGGTATCCATTGTCTACAGTACGATGTAATGCCCAAAAAAGCTCGAACACCTCTCTGTGTCCTTGGGGCACTTAGTTCTGTGATTGCCTGTATTCTTTCTGGTGTCAGTCTCCTTCCCTCCTTCGATAAGATGTGACCTAGGTAGGTTACTTCTTGTCGACAAAATTGCAGTTTTGAAAGGGAGACTTTGTGCTTCATGTCACATAGGTGACGTAATAGCGACAACGTAGCTTCCTTGCAAATCTCTTCAGTGTCTGCAGCGATCAGTAGATCGTCTACGTACTGAATCAATGTTGACCCATCTGGCAGTACAATTGTGTCTAGTTGTGTTTTCAGAGCCTGACTGAATATTGATGGGCTTTCGCAGTAGCCTTGAGGAGCGCATTTGAAGCGGAAGCTTCGTCCTCCTAAATTGAAGCCGAAAAGGTCTCTACTCTCTTCGGCGATCGGGACGCTGAAGAAAGCGTTCTTCAGGTCAATCACCGAGAACCAAGCTGCTGAAGCTGGAACCATTGTCAATAAAGCAGTAATGTCGGGGACGACTGGAAACTGCGGTATAACTACCTTATTTACTTCTCGGAGGTCAATCACAAACCTATACACAGGGGGCTGTGAAGGATCAGTACGTTTTAAGACCGGTAAAACTGGACTGTTACAAACGTTTCCTGTTGTTTCTTCGATAACATCTTTATAGATCAAATCATAAATGATCGTTAATAATGCCTTCTCGCATTCGTTAGATATTTTGTATTGGGGAATAC
The DNA here is from genome assembly GCF_964261635.1 of Lissotriton helveticus. Lineage (NCBI taxonomy): Eukaryota > Metazoa > Chordata > Amphibia > Caudata > Salamandridae > Lissotriton > Lissotriton helveticus. The sequence continues at coordinate 2,123,004,566 of NC_136067.1, read as the reverse complement.
GTGGCAATCTGACGTTGGCTTTCAAAGTTATGACATACGGTGCTATCTCTAAACGACCTACATCGTTGGAACCATTAGCCCACAGTATATCCGGAAGTGATGACAATTCGGTTGGGATACCTTCTTTTGACAAGTACATTGGAGAAATGACTTTTTCCCTAAAGTAAGCTGTACTCCCGAGGGAGAACAGTACAAAGCCGCGTACAACCTCTTTAGCAAATCCAATCCTAACAAATTTTCACCGCAACCTGTTGTAAGAATGAGGGGTGCTTCTAATTCACAGGGGCCAACAGAAAGGGAAACAGGACTAGAGATTGGGTTTCTAACAGGGGCGCCAGAGAAGCCTACTGAGACATTCATTTCGCCAGACAAAGGTGCGCCAGGAAGTTTTGAGTGCATAATAGAACTTTTTGTAGCACCAGTATCCAGCAGAAATGGCTCTGACACTCCTGAGGTAATTACCTCGACATAAGGTCCATCCTGATCTACTGGAACTGAAACAACTCCTCTCTTTGTCCATGGCTGTCCTAGCGATCGTTACCCTCATTGTCGTGTTCGGTGTAATAGTCGTCAGCATAGTACTGAGCTGACTTGGACGATGAATTACTCTGTTGATCAAAGCTATTCATGGATTTCTGAGGCGGAAAAGAAGTTATATTCTCAGTGAAATTTCCACGGCCTCTACCTCTAGAGGCATGCTGAACACCTCTTCCCCTTACACCTTGGGCACCGTTTAAACATCGTGCAAGAGCCGGACAATTACCTTTAAAATGACCCTCTTCTTTGCAATACGCACATTGATTCGGGCCATACGTAGGACGCTGATGGGAAAGCTCGTTTCCTTGCTCGTCTCTAGAGTACTGCTGATTCTGTTGATAATTGGGCGGGCTAGCCATACGAGGCGGATAGGCCTGTTGGAGAAGAACTTTAGTTTTCAAATCTTTCGTCTTTTTGTCTGCCTTGTCTAACTCGTCTTTACGCCTATTTTCATAGTACTGGGCTGTTGCTAGAATCTGCGCTGACGTAGAGACAGCCCAAGCACTTTCTGAGTCTTTTAGTTTAGCACACAATTCAGGAAGCAAATTGTGTACAAACTTGTCTACAAACAGTCTTTGGCCACCCTCGGTAGCCATATCCTGACCACTATGGTCAGTGAAAGTTTCCTCAAATCTCGTGAAGAAGTCAGACACATTCTCGTCTTTCTTCTGCTTGCACGCGGATAGCTTGTAACAATTTACACGTACATCAGGCATAATTGTCTTCATGTACGCAATAATTCTACCAGGAAGTTCAGCTATTAACGGCTCAGGCTTGAAACCACCGATTTGTCTAGCATCTGTAGTCGCAATGTTCGCCCATGAGTCACCTAATTCTTGGTCATGATCCGTATGACGTATCTTACTCCATAAAGGATGTGGAATAACGTTCCCAAACAACATGTCTATATCCGCTAGATTCATTATACATGAGCTTGCAGTTTGGGACAACTCCTTATAATACCCAGTCGGGTTTTTACGGGGATCGGGTAGTGTCTGTTTGAGTGCTAAAACTTCGGATCTTTTCCAGGGGACATGTACCCATACACGCTGGAAATGAGGCAGAACCGGTGGAACTGCGTTTGCATCACCTTCCCTCCAAACCGGAGGAACCTCTCTCATGGGGTACTGTCTCGCTCTATTCCTACTAGACGTACCACTGTCAGAGGATGACCCAGAATTACCACCCGTACTTCGATGTGATAATAATATCTCAACTGCTTTTTCAACATCGGGACCAACTATCATACCCTCCCCAAATTTAAATCGCACACTACACAACTCTTGCTGGTTGCTCTTCTGACCATTATCTTCCAAATCCTCACACAGGAAAACACACATCTGCTCAAAGACGTATCTTTGCGTTGGTTCATCCCATTGACGTAAGACGTTCATGACAGACTCTACATCATATCTCGCTGTATCCATAGCCCAATTTCGTGCTAACTTATTCAATGACTCCCTTTCCTGATAATCAGGCATTTGGCTTCGTAATTGTCTTCGTTCCGTGTTAGGGGTCGTTTTAGGCGACCGAAAAAGTGGTGAAGGAAAGTTAGTAACAATGCTGGCCATTTTATGCCAGACGGAAGGTGAAAGTGGAGGAATAACTGATAGTAGAACAGAGTCACGCAAAGCAGAAACAGAAATGTTCGTAGAACGAGTATCAGAGAGACTAGAAGGTGCGCTAGGCGAAATTTTAGAAGGAACGGTAGGAGAAGTAGACGTGATCGGTGAGCCTTGAGGAGGCTGTGCCAAAGAAACAGGAGCCAGCTGAAGAGTAGCCGGTGGGTGCGGTAAAGGAGCCTGTATTACAGCTACCAAAGGTGCAACTAAAGGTTGCGGAGGTGCTGTGGCATTTTGTGCATAGGGTGGCGGAGAGTTTAATAGGTGGGACATTAATGGATCTTTCTCGGATCCTTCCTTTTGACCTTTTCCTCTATTTGGCAGCATCGGGTAACATTTATCTATCGCTAGTTTCTTGCTCCTAAGCATCTGTTCGCTCTCCTGCTCTTCCTCGTTATCTCTGTATGCAACGGCAGCTTGCACCATTGACATACCTCTTTTATTCTTTTTTGCTAATCTTATTTCTTTCTGTTTGGCTTCTTTGCGCCATAAGCGGAAAGAGTCAAACATCGCCGGCCGGGCTTTCTTCTTGAACAATTTGACCTCTAAGTTATCTAATATTTCTTGGTCGAAACTACCATATTGGGGCCATTTTAAAACACCATCCTTGCGGGTGTATTTTATCCATACCTCGTTATATGTTATAGGACCTACGCCGTGCTTCACATAGAGTTCATACGTTGGAGTTCCAATTGGAGGAACCGGACAAGAATCTTCCAATTGGGAGTCCTTACTACAACCAAGACAAAACAAGTTTCCAAGTCTGCTAAAACCAGGCATCTTCGCTCACTAGTCTAGCTTCAAACTTCAAAGGATTATCTGTTACGATATTTCTCGTGAATACACGAGTCCTTCGGCTTTGGGGCTTGCAAGTACCAAATCAAGTCGTATCTCAAGGATACCAAAAACTAAGGACAAACTAAGGACTGGGAGACGCTCCACTTATACTTAACTGAAGTATTTGAAGATCTGTGACGTCGCTAGAAGACTCGTCTATCGTTTCGCTCTACCAAGGATCACTGGGTCCAAAACAAGGCGATAGTCAGGGCAGCAGTCCTTCGTAGCCGTCGGGACGCGGGGAACCTCGCAGCAAAGACCTTCGGAACCACGTCGACATACAGGGGTCGCTGAAGTGGCTGGCCGTCCTCCGGAATTTTCACACGAAGCTCCTCACGAACATCTGGCTTGGACCGTCACCGCTTGATATCGCCCCGAGTTGGGCGCCAACTGAGGTAACGGGTTTTTAGGAACCCGCTGGTGTCAGGGGATAACACCCGAAGACCTCTGAGTTCTCCCTTGTTCCGGACCACAGAAACACGGAGTCTTCTAGTCGCAGTCAAAGATCAAGTTTTATTGGTAGCTACCAAGTAACACGTGTCCCAGAAGTACACCACACGGAGAGTAGGTTCTTGGGAGACTGTTCATTTTTACAGAACCAGCCTTCTCCTTATATACAAGATACATGGCTTCAAGCAAGAATTCTTGAGTTTATGGTATGGCAATATACATATTTCTACAATAATACAAAGAGCGAAGTCATGTAAGCAAGCCCATATTTTAGATGTCCAGTTCATTGATAGATTACCCAGTTAGGCCTGGAACTCCCATCAGATATCGATGAAACCTCAATAAAGAAAGGTGTAACCCAGTCATAAACCTGGCCATAAACAAGGAACGTGGACAGGTGCATGTTTGCAGAAAGCATGGTCTGTATGTAGTGAATGGTTCGTGGAATGTTATGCGTAGATGCTATCGCATTCGGCCACTGGGCGAGGAGCTGCCTAAACAGGTTTGGCCGAAGACAGTGGAGTCAGTTGGGACAGGTCAGGGGAAAGTCACGAAAGGTGGACGTGTCTATTTGGATCAAGCTCGACCTTTAATTGACTTATCATGAGGGCAAGATGCAAGATGGATGCCGTTCACAAAATGGAGTTTAAGGGATGGGACGGAAACTGTGATGAAGGGGTGTTGGCAACCCTCGATTGTAATGCAAATACATAGGAATGATGTCCTAATCATTATCGGTTCGTAGACACAAAAATCGTCTCGGTACGTTGAGGTTTCGTGACACGGGTATTGGACCTCGATATCGGGAGAACAACGGGGTCCGGATTTTGAGAAACACAGACCCTCCTTTTGCCCTCATATAAGGCAATAACTCATGCTAATCTGAGTCCAAATCGGTATGAAGAAATTCGTGGAGATGTTGCTGTAGCATCATTCTGTTACTCAGCTCGTCCTGCGACACAGGCTTCCGTACACACGAGGTAGCACAGAGGCCACATAGTGCAGGAGCACACTGTATACACAAGCAAAACATGAACAGAAGTGCCAAGATCATCCCAATGAAAATCAAAGTTTTCCATCCCCAGGCAGTGATCAGTTCCCAGAACCACCCCAGCAGGGACCAATCCCCTTTCTCAATGTGAAGGGAACCAGATATTTCGTGCAGTTTGGAGATGGCCTGGTATACTGTTGGTGCGTTATCAGGGATGAATATGCAGCAACTGGATTGGATGACTCTACACACACCACCACGATCGGCGAGTATGATGTCTAAGGCAATTCGGATCTGAAGGGTCATAAGTCTATCCGACTGAAGCTCTGTTGTCAAATTGCCAAGGGCTCCGGCCGTAGTAATCACGGCGGATTCAACTATCCGTGCTAACTGGCGAATATTCCTGCTGTTCACCATAGGCCCCCAAAATGGCAGAAAACCCTTTGCGAAGTCAGCGAATTCCTGACCCGCGGTGTCGTCTTTACTCACGACACCTCTAGCTGTCCTTGTCCGATGGTAATCTGCTCGGGCCGTATAGGTGGGAGGCAGCAGAAATGAAATAAAACATGTACCTGAGAAATCAGGGGGCAACCACGTGTAGGCTTGGTCGTGGCAAACGAAATACGTGCCTTTGGCTGCCAAGAGTATAGGGGAAGTTCGGGAAGTAAATACATATGTTTCCGTGCAAATGCTCTTTCCTAACTGTGCTGTGGGGTTCCTACCAATACCCTGTAAGCATAAGTGACCTCGGTGGAGAACTATCCAAACTGGGCGAGATTTCTGTGCTGCCTGGCTCTTGACCAGGTAAACCCCATGTTTAGTCACGTTCCGACGGTTGTAGGGACTCAGTTCATCTTTGGGCATTGTCAGATATGTGTCGATATCCCTACTCATGTTCCTTATCCCTGCAATTAGTGCCTTGTTACTGGAATCGCTCGCAGCGGAACGGGTCGGGTATGGTTCTAGGGCGAATAAGAACATGGTCTGGAAAGCCCACAGAGAACCATAGTAGCTGAATGGCAAAATGAAGTATGGGATCCCCTTATCGGTTGTGTGTGGCATAAGTCCGCATATCCAACAGTTTGACGTGTTCATTATGGACTGGTGTTGGTGTAGAAGCTGGATGAAAGAGTTGTTTACAAATTCGAGTCTTCTTCGGGCAGACTCGTGTTCAGGTAAAGGGTGAAAGTAGTGTGGAGAAATAGTGGGAGGAGGTGGTGGCTGGGTGTCATTCGAAAAGGTAACTTTAAAAACGAACAGTGTATAACTAGTAAAAAACACAAGTATGCTACATAACATTAAAACACATAGTATCAGGAATCTTCTTCTGGACAGTATCGTGCATAACTGTTTTCTGAAGTTCGTGAGCCTGACAGGTCTCTCTACCCTTGGAAACTCCATCCTCTAGTTGCTGCCCGCGGTGGTTGATTGATTCTCCCAGGGAGCGCGCTCTGCTCAGTCCGGGGTAACTCCCGTGGACCAATCAGAACCGTGGACCTAGAACTTCCCAGTTGCACTCCCCAGACTTCAACCGCGACCCTAGCAGCAGAACCGGATGGCGGTTCGAAAAATCAAAAATGAGCTAGTTCCCTTGGGACGAGAGAGCTGAAAATCCAAAAATAGTTCTTAGGGGAAAAAGGAAATTACATTAGATCAAACTTTTATTAGTTCTTTTGTCTAGACCGCAGGTTGTATCGTCGTTTCCCAGGTACGGTGTGATCTTCAAACAGCGTTTCAGGTTCAGTAGTGTCCAATTGCATAGATGGTGACACAAGTCCTTGCAAAATATGATCACTCTCCTTTTCGCTACTAGTTTCTTTCAAACGGGCATCGCTGAAAGGGATAAAGCGAGGTACGGATTCTGTCTCAGAGTCGGCAAGTCCTTTGTTGACCCACCGGTCGTATGGAAGGGGTAGAGGGACCCGTTTGCAGTGGGTCCCATGTACCCAGTTCTTCTTGCCTTCCACTCGCACAGCAGATCTTGTTGAAAGTAGTACTAGGTGCGGTCCGGTCCACCTCGGTTGTCCGTTGTTGGTGCGCTGAAAATTCCGCAACAAAACCCACGAACCGGGTTCGATGAGGTGACCTGGATCGTCAGAGGCTGGTGGAGAAGAACTGTGAACCTGTTGGTGTAAAACACGCAATTTAGTTGTCAATTCGCACAAATAGTCAAGCAGTACGGGGTGTTCTATCTCGCTTAGTTTCTTGGGTCTTGGCACGTCCCAGACGTTGGCTGGGCGGCCAAACACAATCTCATGGGGGCTAAGTCCTAACCTGGAGTGGACAGTCGTCCTGGTTGACAAAAGTGCTAGAGGCAGGGCGTCAGGCCATTTAAGACCTGTACTGGCTTGGATCTTGGCTAGTTTGAGTTTTAGAGTGCCATTGTAGCACTCTACTAATCCAGCTGATTGGGGGTGATTTGCAGAGTGGAATTTCTGGTGGATGCCTAAACACTCACACACTCTCTTCATCACGCATCCTACGAATTCACTTCCGTTATCACTCCAGACGATTCTAGGCATACCGAACCTAGGGAAGAACTCTTTGACAAGGGCTTTGGCAGTTGATAAGGCTGTGTTGTCCTTAAGGGGGTAAGCTTCCACCCACCTTGAAAAGGCGCAAACAACAACGAGAACGTATTTCAGATTGTTGCACCTCTCCATGTGGATGAAATCGAGCTGCAAAACCTCGAACGGGTACGTTGGAGGCGCAAAATGACCAGCTGGAGTTGGGGTTCCCCTACCGGGATTGTACTTCAAACATACCATACACTTTTCGACCACATTCTTTGCACATTTTGGGATATTGCTATTCTGCCATACTGGGGCCAATAGTTTACATATTCCTCTCGAACTGATGTGTGCCATTCCGTGAGACATCGTTACTACTGCAAGTACGTATGCATTAGGTAATAACCATCGCTGGTGTTCCAATAATTCGACCCAACAACCGTTCGCATCCAATCTACCTGTGCTTCCTCTCCATTCATTCATCTCGTTCTCAGTGGCCTCGGCTTGTATCGATTTTACGCTTTAAATGGTGTCCTCACACATTCCCACATCAGCAATCCATCTAGCGGGACCCATGACATACATCCGACTCATTGTGTTCCTTGCAGTTTCTTTCGCAACCTCATCTGCCAATGCATTCCCCCGGCCAACATCATCCTGAATCTTTTTGTGTGCACTGCATTTTATAATGGCGACTTGTAGGGGCAAGGTGAGTGACTCAAGGAGCTCATTGACTAGCTGGCCATGTTGTATCTTTGCACCATGGGACGTAAGGAACCCACGTTCACGCCATAATCTCCCAAAACTGTGAGCCACACCAAAGGCATATTGGCTGTCAGTGTACACATTCACTCGCTTTCCTTTCGCCAGCACACATGCTCTAGTAAGCGCTATCAACTCTGCAGCTTGTGCAGAACTGTGGGAAATGCGTGCAGTCTCTACAATGGTGTGTAACGTCGTTACGGCATATGCTGTAGTCGTATCACCATTCGGCAACTTGAAACATGAACCATCAACCCATAGAGTATCATTGCATTCGGGAAGGGGAGTGTCTTGTAAGTCTACTCTCCCTTTTGTCTCTTCCTCGGTCCTGAAACAGCAGTCATGTTTGTCAATCTTGTCTGTCTCTGTCGGGATGGGTAATAACGTAGCGGGGTTGAGTGTATCACACCTCTTTATATGGATGTGACTTGCTAGCAGGGTAAGTTCGTAACTGGATAGTCGAGCGCTTGTAAGGTGTTGTGTCTTTGTCCTATTTAGCAAAATGTCTACTGCATGCGGAACCATAACTATCAAAGTGTTATTCATGACTAATCCAGCAGACTGTCGAATGCAGACAGCTGCTGCGGCGGTTGCTCTTAGACAACTTGGCAGTGCCTTAGCCACTGGATCCAGAGTTGCCGAAAAATACGCGCATGGGCGCTGTTTGTCCCCAAAGAGTTGCATTAAGACTGATAATGCACAACCTTCTTTTTCGTGGACATACAATGTAAAAGGCTTACTGTAGTTGGGGTTTCCCAACACAGGAGCCGAACACAATGCATCGCGCAACTCGTGGAAACTCGTCTGACAATCTTCAGACCAAGGCATAGGATTAGGCGTGTCTTTGCGGAGTAGTGACAGTAAGGGTTTGGCTAGTAGTGAGAAATTCGGTATCCATTGTGTACAGTACGATGTAATGCCCAAAAAAGCTCGAACACCTCTCTGTGTCCTTGGGGCACTTAGGGCCAGATGTAGGTAGCCAAATACCGGTCGGTAACGGCCGAATTCGGCCGTTACCGACCGGTATTTGGCTACCGAGATGTAGGAGGACAGAAACGGGGCAAATCGGTAATTTTACCGATTCTGTAAATATACTGGTCGGTAAATTTACCGACCGGTATTTTTACAAAATCGGTAAAATTGATATGTAGGTGGGACTCTTATGAGTCCCACAAGGCCTAAGAAATCGGTATTTTACCATCAAATTCAATTTGATGGTGAAATACCGATTGAGGTGTGCATGCACATGTGTGCATGCACACCTGTGCCATATGACAGGCAGACCTGCCCTTAGGGCAGGTCTGCCTGCCACATGGCCCCTGTACCTTTTTTGGGGGTGCTAGAGGGTGTTAAAGTGACACCCCCTGCACCCTTGTCAAAGTCGGTATTTACCGATTCGGTAAATACCGACCGGTAATGCCCCATTCATTCCTATGGGCTTCAAAGCCCATAGGAATGATTGGAGCATTACCGGTCGGTATTTACCGAATCGGTAAATACCGACTTTTAAAGATTCGGTAAATCCACATCTGGATTTACCTACATCTCGGTACTTCTATTTTACCGATTCATAAATACCGAATCTGTAAAATTCGGTATTTATGAGTCGGTAAAATAGAATTACCTACATCTGGCCCTTAGTTCTGTGATTGCCTGTATTCTTTCTGGTGTCAGTCTCCTTCCCTCCTTCGATAAGATGTGACCTAGGTAGGTTACTTCTTGTCGACAAAATTGCAGTTTTGAAAGGGAGACTTTGTGCTTCATGTCACATAGGTGACGTAATAGCGACAACGTAGCTTCCTTGCAAATCTCTTCAGTGTCTGCAGCGATCAGTAGATCGTCTACGTACTGAATCAATTTTGACCCATCTGGCAGTACAATTGTGTCTAGTTGTGTTTTCAGAGCCTGACTGAATATTGATGGGCTTTAGCAGTAGCCTTGAGGAGCGCATTTGAAGCGGAAGCTTCGTCCTCCTAAATTGAAGCCGAAAAGGTCTCTACTCTCTTCGGCGATCGGGACGCTGAAGAAAGCGTTCTTCAGGTCAATCACCGAGAACCAAGCTGCTGAAGCTGGAACCATTGTCAATAAAGCAGTAATGTCGGGGACGACTGGAAACTGCGGTATAACTACCTTATTTACTTCTCGGAGGTCAATCACAAACCTATACACAGGGGGCTGTGAAGGATCAGTACGTTTTAAGACCGGTAAAACTGGACTGTTACAAACGTTTCCTGTTGTTTCTTCGATAACATCTTTATCGATCAAATCATAAATGATCGTTAATAATGCCTTCTCGCATTCGTTAGATATTTTGTATTGGGGAATACGTGGCAATCTGACGTTGGCTTTCAAAGTTATGACATACGGTGCTATCTCTAAACGACCTACATAGTTGGAACCATTAGCCCACAGTATATCCGGAAGTGATGACAATTCGGTTGGGATACCTTCTTTTGACAAGTACATTGGAGAAATGACTTTTTTCCCTAAAGTAAGCTGTACTCCCGAGGGAGAACAGTACAAAGCCGCGTACAACCTCTTTAGCAAATCCAATCCTAACAAATTTTCACCGCAACCTGTTGTAAGAATGAGGGGTGCTTCTAATTCACAGGGGCCAACAGAAAGGGAAACAGGACTAGAGATCGGGTTTCTAACAGGGGCGCCAGAGAAGCCTACTGAGACATTCATTTCGCCAGACAAAGGTGCGCCAGGAAGTTTTGAGTGCATAATAGAACTTTTTGTAGCACCAGTATCCAGCAGAAATGGCTCTGACACTCCTGAGGTAATTACCTCGACATAAGGTCCATCCTGATCTACTGGAACTGAAACAACTCCCTCTCTTTGTCCATGGCTGTCCTAGCGATCGTTACCCTCATTGTCGTGTTCGGTGTAATAGTCGTCAGCATAGTACTGAGCTGACTTGGACGATGAATTACTCTGTTGATCAAAGCTATTCATGGATTTCTGAGGCGGAAAAGAAGTTATATTCTCAGTGAAATTTCCACGGCCTCTACCTCTAGAGGCATGCTGAACACCTCTTCCCCTTACACCTTGGGCACCGTTTAAACGTCGTGCAAGAGCCGGACAATTACCTTTAAAATGACCCTCTTCTTTGCAATACGCACATTGATTCGGGCCATACGTAGGACGCTGATGGGAAAGCTCGTTTCCTTGCGCGTCTCTAGAGTACTGCTGATTCTGTTGATAATTGGGCGGGCTAGCCATACGAGGCGGATAGGCCTGTTGGAGAAGAACTTTAGTTTTCAAATCTTTCGTCTTTTTGTCTGCCTTGTCTAACTCGTCTTTATGCCTATTTTCATAGTACTGGGCTGTTGCTAGAATCTGCGCTGACGTAGAGACAGCCCAAGCACTTTCTGAGTCTTTTAGTTTAGCACACAATTCAGGAAGCAAATTGTGTACAAACTTGTCTACAAACAGTCTTTGGCCACCCTCGGTAGCCATATCCTGACCACTATGGTCAGTGAAAGTTTCCTCAAATCTCGTGAAGAAGTCAGACACATTCTCGTCTTTCTTCTGCTTGCACGCGGATAGCTTGTCCCAATTTACACGTACATCAGGCATAATTGTCTTCATGTACGCAATAATTCTACCAGGAAGTTCAGCTATTAACGGCTCAGGCTTGAAACCACCGATTTGTCTAGCATCTGTAGTCGCAATGTTCGCCCATGAGTCACCTAATTCTTGGTCATGATCCGTATGACGTATCTTACTCCATAAAGGATGTGGAACAACGTTCCCAAACAACATGTCTATATCCGCTAGATTCATTATACATGAGCTTGCAGTTTGGGACAACTCCTTATAATACCCAGTCGGGTTTTTACGGGGATCGGGTAGTGTCTGTTTGAGTGCTAAAACTTCGGATCTTTTCCAGGGGACATGTACCCATACACGCTGGAAATGAGGCAGAACCGGTGGAACTGCGTTTGCATCACCTTCCCTCCAAACCGGAGGAACCTCTCTCATGGGGTACTGTCTCGCTCTTTTCCTACTAGACGTACCACTGTCAGAGGATGACCCAGAATTACCACCCGTACTTCGATGTGATAATAATATCTCAACTGCTTTTTCAACATCGGGACCAACTATCATACCCTCCCCAAATTTAAATCGCACACTACACAACTCTTGCTGGTTGCTCTTCTGACCATTATCTTCCAAATCCTCACACAGGAAAACACACATCTGCTCAAAGACGTATCTTTGCGTTGGTTCATCCCATTGACGGAAGACGTTCATGACAGACTCTACATCATATCTCGCTGTATCCATAGCGCAATTTCGTGCTAACTTATTCAATGACTCCCTTTCCTGATAATCAGGCATTTGGCTTCGTAATTGTCTTCGTTCCGTGTTAGGGGTCGTTTTAGGCGACCGAAAAAATGGTGAAGGAAAGTTAGTAACAATGCTGGCCATTTTATGCCAGACGGAAGGTGAAAGTGGAGGAATAACTGGTAGTAGAACAGAGTCACGCAAAGCAGAAACAGAAATGTTCGTAGAACGAGTATCAGAGAGACTAGAAGGTGCGCTAGGCGAAATTTTAGAAGGAACGGTAGGAGAAGTAGACGTGATCGGTGAGCCTTGAGGAGGCTGTGCCAAAGAAGCAGGAGCCAGCTGAAGAGTAGCCGGTGGGTGCGGTAAAGGAGCCTGTATTACAGCTACCAAAGGTGCAACTAAAGGTTGCGGAGGTGCTGTGGCATTTTGTGCATAGGGTGGCGGAGAGTTTAATAGGTGGGACATTAATGGATCTTTCTCGGATCCTTCCTTTTGACCTTTTCCTCTATTTGGCAGCATCGGGTAACATTTATCTATCGCTAGTTTCTTGCTCCTAAGCATCTGTTCGCTCTCCTGCTCTTCCTCGTTATCTCTGTATGCAACGGCAGCTTGCACCATTGACATACCTCTTTTATTCTTTTTTGCTAATCTTATTTCTTTCTGTTTGGCTTCTTTGCGCCATAAGCGGAAAGAGTCAAACATCGCCGGCCGGGCTTTCTTCTTGAACAATTTGACCTCTAAGTTATCTAATATTTCTTGGTCGAAACTACCATATTGGGGCCATTTTAAAACACCATCCTTGCGGGTGTATTTTATCCATACCTCGTTATATGTTATAGGACCTACGCCGTGCTTCACATAGAGTTCATACGTTGTAGTTCCAATTGGAGGAACCGGACAAGAATCTTCCAATTGGGAGTCCTTACTACAACCAAGACAAAACAAGTTTCCAAGTCTGCTAAAACCAGGCATCTTCGCTCACTAGTCTAGCTTCAAACTTCAAAGGATTATCTGTTACAATATTTCTCGTGAATACACGAGTCCTTCGGCTTTGGGGCTTGCAAGTACCAAATCAAGTCGTATCTCAAGGATACCAAAAACTAAGGACAAACTAAGGACTGGGAGACGCTCCACTTATACTTAACTGAAGTATTTGAAGATCTGTGACGTCGCTAGAAGACTCGTCTATCGTTTCGCTCTACCAAGGATCACTGGGTCCAAAACAAGGCGATAGTCAGGGCAGCAGTCCTTCGTAGCCGTCGGGACGCAGGGAACCTCGCAGCAAAGACCTTCGGAACCACGTCGACATACAGGGGTCGCTGAAGTGGCTGGCCGTCCTCCGGAATTTTCACACGAAGCTCCTCACGAACATCTGGCTTGGACCGTCACCGCTTGATATCGCCCCGAGTTGGGCACCAACTGAGGTAACAGGTTTTTAGGAACCCGCTGGTGTCAGGGGATAACACCCGAAGACCTCTGAGTTCTCCCTTGTTCCGGACCACAGAAACACGGAGTCTTCTAGTCGCAGTCAAAGATCAAGTTTTATTGGTAGCTACCAAGTAACACGTGTCCCAGAAGTACACCACACGGAGAGTAGGTTCTTGGGAGACTGTTCGTTTTTACAGAACCAGCCTTCTCCTTATATACAAGATACATGGCTTCAAGCAAGAATTCTTGAGTTTATGGTATGGCAATATACATATTTCTACAATATTGAAAAGAGCGAAGTCATGTAAGCAAGCCCATATTTTAGATGTCCAGTTCATTGATAGATTACCCAGTTAGGCCTGGAACTCCCATCAGATATCGATGAAACCTCAATAAAGAAAGGTGTAACCCAGTCATAAACCTGGCCATAAACAAGGAACGTGGACAGGTGCATGTTTGCAGAAAGCATGGTCTGTATGTAGTGAATGGTTCGTGGAATGTTATGCGTAGATGCTATCGCATTCGGCCACTGGGCGAGGAGCTGCCTAAACAGGTTTGGCCGAAGACAGTGGAGTCAGTTGGGACAGGTCAGGGGAAAGTCACGAAAGGTGGACGTGTCTATTTGGATCAAGCTCGACCTTTAATTGACTTATCATGAGGGCAAGATGCAAGATGGATGCCGTTCACAAAATGGAGTTTAAGGGATGGGACGGAAACTGTGATTTAGGGGTGTTGGCAACCCTCGATTGTAACGCAAATACATAGGAATGATGTCCTAATCATTATCGGTTCGTAGACACAAAAATCGTCTCGGTACGTTGAGGTTTCGTGACACGGGTATTGGACCTCGATATCGGGAGAACAACGGGGTCCGGATTTTGAGAACCACAGACCCTCCTTTTGCCCTCATATAAGGCAATAACTCATGCTAATCTGAGTCCAAAACGGTATGAAGAAATTCGTGGAGATGTTGCTGTAGCATCATTCTGTTACTCAGCTCGTCCTGCGACACAGGCTTCCATACACACGAGGTAGCACAGAGGCCACATAGTGCAGGAGCACACTGTATACACAAGCAAAACATGAACAGAAGTGCCAAGATCATCCCAATGAAAATCAAAGTTTTCCATCCCCAGGCAGTGATCAGTTCCCAGAACCACCCCAGCAGGGACCAATCCCCTTTCTCAATGTGAAGGGAACCAGATATTTCGTGCAGTTTGGAGATGGCCTGGTATACTGTTGGTGCGTTATCAGGGATGAATATGCAGCAACTGGATTGGATGACTCTACACACACCACCACGATCGGCGAGTATGATGTCTAAGGCAATTCGGTTCTGAAGGGTCATAAGTCGATCCGACTGAAGCTCTGTTGTCAAATTGCCAAGGGCTCCGGCCGTAGTAATCACGGCGGATTCAACTATCCGTGCTAGCTGGCGAATATTCCTGCTGTTCACCATAGGCCCCCAAAATGGCAGAAAACCCTTTGCGAAGTCAGCGAATTCCTGACCCGCGGTGTCGTCTTTACTCAAGACACCTCTAGCTGTCCTTGTCCGATGGTAATCTGCTCAGGCCATATAGGTGGGAGGCAGCAGAAATGAAATAAAACATGTACCTGAGAAATCAGGGGGCAACCACGTGTAGGCTTGGTCGTGGCAAACGAAATACGTGCCTTTGGCTGCCAAGAGCATAGGGGAAGTTCGGGAAGTAAATACATATGTTTCCGTGCAAATGCTCTTTCCTAACTGTGCTGTGGGGTTCCTACCAATACCCTGTAAGCATAAGTGACCTCGGTGGGGAACTATCCAAACTGGGCGAGATTTCTGTGCTGCCTGGCTCTTGACCAGGTAAACCCCATGTTTAGTCACGTTCCGACGGGTGTAGGGACTCAGTTCATCTTTGGGCATTGTCAGATATGTGTCGATATCCCTACTCATGTTCCTTATCCCTGCAATTAGTGCCTTGTTACTGGAATCGCTCGCAGCGGAACGGGTCGGGTATGGTTCTAGGGCGAATAAGAACATGGTCTGGAAAGCCCACAGAGAACCATAGTAGCTGAATGGCAAAATGAAGTATGGGATCCCCTTATCGGTTGTGTGTGGCATAAGTCCGCATATCCAACAGTTTGACGTGTTCATTATGGACTGGTGTTGGTGTAGAAGCTGGATGAAAGAGTTGTTTACAAATTCGAGTCTTCGGGCAGACTCGTGTTCAGGTAAAGGGTGAAAGTAGTGTGGAGAAATAGTGGGAGGAGGTGGTGGCTGGGTGTCATTCGAAAAGGTAACTTTAAAAACGAAGGCTCTCCCTGGCTTTGACCTGGGCAGGGCTCTCCTTGGCTTTGACCTGGGCAGGGCTCTCCCTGGCTTTGACCTGGGTAGGGCTCTCCCTGGCTAGGGCTCTCCTTGGCTTTGACCTGGGCAGGGGTCTCCTTGGCTTTGACCTGGGCAGTGCTCTCCTAGGCTTTGACCTGGGCAGGGCTCTCCTTGGCTTTGATCTGGGCAGGGGTCTCCTTGGCTTTGACCTGGGCAGTGCTCTCCTTGGCTTTGACCTGGGCAGGGCTCTCCTTGGCTTTGACCTGGGCAGTGCTCTCCTTGGCTTTGACCTGGGCAGGGCTCTCCTTGGCTTTGACCTGGGCAGGGCTCTCCCTGGCTTTGACCTGGGCAGGGCTCTCCTTGGCTTTGGCCTGGGCAGGGCTCTCCTTGGCTTTGACCTGGGCAGGGCTCTCCTTGGCTTTGACCTGGGCAGGGCTCTCCTTGGCTTTGGCCTGGGCAGGGCTCTCCTTGAATTTGACCTGGGCAGCGCTCTCCCTGGCTTTGACCTGGGCAGGGCTCTCCCTGGCTTTGACCTGGGCAGGGCTCTCCTTGGCTTTGACCTGGGCAGGGGTCTCCTTGGCTTTGACCTGGGCAGGGCTCTCCCTGACTTTGACCTGGGCAGGGCTCTCCCTGGCTTTGACCTGGGCAGGGCTCTCCTCGGCTTTGACCTGGGCAGGGCTCTCCTCGGCTTTGACCTGGGCAGGGCTCTCACTGGCTTTGACCTGGGCAGGGCTCTCCTTGGTTTGACCTGGGCAGGGTTCTCCCTGGCTTTGACCTGGGCAGTGCTCTCCTTGGCTTTGGCCTAGGCAGGGCTCTCCTTGGCTTTGACCTGGGCAGGGCTCTCCCTGGCTTTGACCTGGGCAGGGCTCTCCCTGGCTCTGACCTGGGCAGTGCTCTCCTTGGCTTTGACCTGGGCAGGGCTCTCCCTGGCTTTGGCCTGGGCAGGGCTCTCCTTGGCTATGGCCTGGGCAGTGCTCTCCTTGGCTTTGACCTGGGCAGCGCTCTCCCTGGCTTTGACCTGGGCAGGGCTCTCCTTGGCTTTGACCTGGGCAGGGCTCTAATTGGCTTTGACCTGGGCAGGGCTCTCCTTGGCTTTGACCTGGGCAGGGCTCTCCCTGGCTATGACCTGGGCAGTGCTCTCCTTGGCTTTGGCCTGGGCAGTGCTCTCCCTCGCTTTGACCTGGGCATTGCTTTCTTGACCTGGGCAGGGGTCTCCTTGGCTTTGACCTGGGCAGGGCTCTCCTTGGCTTTGACCTGGGCAGGGTTCTCCTTGGCTTTGACCTGGGTAGGGCTCTCCCTGGCTTTGACCTGGGCAGGGCTCTCCCTGGCTTTGACCTGGCCAGGGCTCTCCTTGGCTTTGACCTGGGCAGGGCTCTCCTTGGCTTTCACCTGGGCAGGGCTCTCCTTGGCTTTGACCTGGGCAGGGGTCTCCTTGGCTTTGACCTGGGCAGGGCTCTCCCTGACTTTGACCTGGGCAGGGCTCTCCCTGGCTTTGACCTGGGCAGGGCTCTCCTCGGCTTTGACCTGGGCAGGGCTCTCCTCGGCTTTGACCTGGGCAGGGCTCTCACTGGCTTTGACCTGGGCAGTGCTCTCCCTCGCTTTGACCTGGGCATTGCTTTCTTGACCTGGGCAGGGGTCTCCTTGGCTTTGACCTGGGCAGGGCTCTCCTTGGCTTTGACCTGGGCAGGGTTCTCCTTGGCTTTGACCTGGGTAGGGCTCTCCCTGGCTTTGACCTGGGCAGGGCTCTCCCTGGCTTTGACCTGGGCGGGCTCTCCTTGGCTTTGACCTGGGCAGGGCTCTCCCTGGCTTTGACCTGGGCAGGGTTCTCCCTGGCTTTAACCTGGGCAGGGCTCTCCCTGGCTTTGACCTGGGCAGGGCTCTCCCTGTCTTTGACCTGGGCAGTGCTCTCCTTGGCTTTGACCTGGGCAGCGCTCTCCCTGGCTTTGACCTGGGCAGGGCTATCCCTGGCTTTGACCTGGGCAGTGCTCTCCTTGGCTTTGACCTGGGCAGTGCTCTCCCTGGCTTTGACCTGGGCTGGGCTCTCCCTGGCTAGGGCTCTCCTTGGCTTTGACCTGGGCAGTGCTCTCCTTGGCTTTGACCTGGGCAGGGCCCTCCCTGGCTTTGACCTGGGCAGGGCTCTCCTTGGTTTGACCTGGGCAGGGCTCTCCCTGGCATAGACCTGGGCAGTGCTCTCTTTGGCTTTGGCCTGGGCAGGGCTCTCCTTGGCTTTGACCTGGGCTGGGCTCTCCTTGGCTTTGACCTGGGCAGGGCTCTCCTTGGCTTTGACCCGGGCAGTGCTCTCCCTGGCTTTGACCTGGGCAGTGCTCTCCTTGGCTTTGATCAGGGCAGCGCTCTCCCTGGCTTTGACCTGGGCAGCGCTCTCCTTGGCATGACCTGGGCAGGGCTCTCCTTGGCTTTGACATGGGCAGGGCTCTCCTTGGCTTTGACCTGGGCAGGGCTCTCCTTGGCTTTGACCTGGGCAGGGCTCTCCTTGGCTTTGACCTGGGCAGGGCTCTCCCTGGCTTTGACCTGGGCAGGGCTCTCCCTGGCTTTGACCTGGGCAGGGCTCTCCCTGGCTTTGACCTGGGCAGGGCTCTCTTGACCTGGGCAGGGCTCTCCCTGGCTTTGACCTGGGCAGGGCTCTCCCTGTCTTTGACCTGGGCAGTGCTCTTCTTGGCTTTGACCTGGGCAGTGCTCTCCTTGGCTTTGACCTGGGCGGGGCTCTCCTTGGCTTTGACCTGGGCAGTGCTCTCCTTGGCTTTGACCTGGGCAGCGCTCTCCTTGGCTTTGACCTGGGCAGAGCTCTCCTTGGCTTTGACCTGGGCAGTGCTGCTCTCCTAGGCTTTGACCTGGGCAGTGCTCTCCTTGGCTTTGACCAGGGCAGGGCTCTCCTTGACTTTGGCCTGGGCAGCGCTCTCCTTGGCTTTGACCTGGGCAGGGCACTCCCTGGCTTTGACCTGGGCAGGGCTCTCCTTGGCTTTGGCCTGGGCAGGGCTCTCCCTGGCTTTTACCTGGGCAGAGCTCTCCTTGGCTTTGACTTGGGCAGTGCTCTCCCTGGCATTGTCCTGGGCGGTGCTCTCCTTGGCTTTGACCTGGGCAGTGCTCTCCCTGGCTTTGACCTGGGCAGTGCTCTCCTTGGCTTTGACCTGGGCAGGGCTCTCCTTGGCTTTGACCTGGGCAGGGCTCTCCTTGGCTTTGACCTGGGCAGGGTTCTCCTTGGCTTTGACCTGGGTAGGGCTCTCCCTGGCTTTGACCTGGGCAGGGCTCTCCCTGGCTTTGACCTGGGCAGGGCTCTCCTTGGCTTTGACCTGGGCAGGGCTCTCCTTGGCTTTGACCTGGGCAGGGCTCTCCCTGGCTTTGACCTGGGCAGGGCTCTCCTTGGCTTTGACCAGGGCAGGGGTCTCCTTGGCTTTGACCTGGGCAGGGCTCTCCCTGGCTTTGACCTGGGCAGGGCTCTCCCTGGCTTTGACCTGGGCAGGGCTCTCCCTGTCTTTGACCTGGACAGCGCTCTCCCTGGCTTTGACCTGGGCAAGGCTCTCCCTGGCTTTGACCTGGGCAGTGCTCTCCTTGGCTTTGACCTGGGCAGCGCTCTCCCTGGCTTTGACCTGGGCAGGGCTCTCCCTGGCTTTGACCTGGGCAGTGCTCTCCTTGGCTTTGACCTGGGCAGTGCTCTCCCTGGCTTTGACCTGGGCAGGGCTCTCCCTGGCTAGGGCTCTCCTTGGCTTTGACCTGGGCAGGGCTCTCCCTGGCTAGGGCTCTCCTTGGCTTTGGCCTGGGCAGCGCTCTCCCTGGCTTTGACCTGGGCAGCGCTCTCCCTGGCTTTGACCTGGGCAGGGCTCTCCTTGGCTTTGACCTGGGCAGGGCTCTAATTGGCTTTGACCTGGGCAGGGCTCTCCTTGGCTTTGACCTGGGCAGGGCTCTCCCTGGCTATGACCTGGGCAGTGCTCTCCTTGGCTTTGGCCTGGGCAGTGCTCTCCCTCGCTTTGACCTGGGCATTGCTTTCTTGACCTGGGCAGGGGTCTCCTTGGCTTTGACCTGGGCAGGGCTCTCCTTGGCTTTGACCTGGGCAGGGTTCTCCTTGGCTTTGACCTGGGTAGGGCTCCCCCTGGCTTTGACCTGGGCAGGGCTCTCCCTGGCTTTGACCTGGGCAGGGCTCTCCTTGGCTTTGACCTGGGCAGTGCTCTCCTTGGCTTTGACCTGGGCAGGGCTCTCCCTGGCTTTGACCTGGGCAGGGCTCTCCTTGGCTTTGACCAGGGCAGGGGTCTCCTTGGCTTTGACCTGGGCAGTGCTCTCCTTGGCTTTGACCTGGGCAGCGCTCTCCCTGGCTTTGACCTGGGCAGGGCTCTCCCTGGCTAGGGCTCTCCTTGGCTTTGACCTGGGCAGGGCTCTCCCTGGCTAGGGCTCTCCTTGGCTTTGGCCTGGGCAGCGCTCTCCCTGGCTTTGACCTGGGCAGTGCTCTCTTTGGCTTTGGCCTGGGCAGGGCTCTCCCTGGCTTTGACCTGGGCAGGGCTCTCCTTGGTTTGACCTGGGCAGGGCTCTCCCTGGCATAGACCTGGGCAGTGCTCTCCTTGGCTTTGGCCTGGTCAGGGCTCTCCTTGGCTTTGACCTGGGCTGGGCTCTCCCTGGCTTTGACCTGGGCAGGGCTCTCTTTGGCTTTGACCTGGGCAGTGCTCTCCCTGGCTTTGACCTGGGCAGTGCTCTCCTTGGCTTTGACCTGGGCAGGGCTCTCCTTGGCTTTGACCTGGACAGGGCTCTCCTTTGCTTTGACCTGGGCAGGGGTCTCCTTGGCTTTAACCTGGGCAGGGCTCTCCCTGGCTTTGACCTGGGCATGGCTCTCCTTGGTTTTGACCTGGGCAGGGCTCTCCCTGGTTTTGACCTGGGCAGGGCTCTCCCTGGCTTTGACCTGGGCAGGGCTCTCCCTGGCTTTGACCTGGGCATGGCTCTCCTTGGCTTTGACCTGGGCAGGGCTCTCCTTGGTTTTGACCTGGGCAGGGCTCTCCCTGGCTTTGACCTGGGCAGGGCTCTCCTTGGCTTTGACCTTGGCAGGGCTCTCCTTGGTTTTGACCTGGGCAGGGGTCTCCTTGGCTTTGACCTGGGCAGGGCTCTTCTTGGCTTTGACCTGGGCAGGGCTCTCCCTGGCTTTGACCTGGGCAGGGATCTCCCTGGCTTTGACCTGGGCAGGGCTCTCCCTGTCTTTGACCTGGGCAGCGCTCTCCTTGGCTTTGACCTGGGCAGCGCGCTCCCTGGCTTTGACCAGGGCAGTGCTCTCCCTGACTTTGACCTGGGCAGTGCTCTCCTTGGCTTTGACCTGGGCAGGGCTCTCCTTGGCTTTGACCTGGGCAGGGCTCTCCCTGGCTTTGACCTGGGCAGGGCTCTCTCTGGCTAGGGCTCTCCTTGGCTTTGACCTGGGCAGGGGTCTCCTTGGCTTTGACCTGGGCAGTGCTCTCCTTGGCTTTGACCTGGGCAGGGCTCTCCTTGGCTTTGACCTGGGCAGGGCTCTCACTGGCTTTGACCTGGGCAGGGCTCTCCTTGGTTTGACCTGGGCAGGGTTCTCCCTGGCTTTGACCTGGGCAGTGCTCTCCTTGGCTTTGGCCTAGGCCGGGCTCTCCTTGGCTTTGACCTGGGCAGGGCTCTCCCTGGCTTTGACCTGGGCAGGGCTCTCCCTGGCTCTGACCTGGGCAGTGCTCTCCTTGGCTTTGACCTGGGCAGGGCTCTCCCTGGCTTTGGCCTGGGCAGGACTCTCCTTGGCTTTGGCCTGGGCAGTGCTCTCCTTGGCTTTGACCTGGGCAGCGCTCTCCCTGGCTTTGACCTGGGCAGGGCTCTCCTTGGCTTTGACCTGGGCAGGGCTCTAATTGGCTTTGACCTGGGCAGGGCTCTCCTTGGCTTTGACCTGGGCAGGGCTCTCCCTGGCTATGACCTGGGCAGTGCTCTCCTTGGCTTTGGCCTGGGCAGTGCTCTCCCTCGCTTTGACCTGGGCATTGCTTTCTTGACCTGGGCAGGGGTCTCCTTGGCTTTGACCTGGGCAGGGCTCTCCTTGGCTTTGACCTGGGCAGGGTTCTCCTTGGCTTTGACCTGGGTAGGGCTCTCCCTGGCTTTGACCTGGGCAGGGCTCTCCCTGGCTTTGACCTGGGCAGGGCTCTCCTTGGCTTTGACCTGGGCAGTGCTCTCCTTGGCTTTGACCTGGGCAGGGCTCTCCCTGGCTTTGACCTGGGCAGGGCTCTCCTTGGCTTTGACCAGGGCAGGGGTCTCCTTGGCTTTGACCTGGGCAGGGCTCTCCCTGGCTTTGACCTGGGCAGGGCTCTCCCTGGCTTTGACCTGGGCAGGGCTCTCCCTGGCTTTGACCTGGGCAGGGCTCTCCCTGGCTTTGACCTGGGCAGGGCTCTCTTGACCTGGGCAGGGCTCTCCCTGGCTTTGACCTGGGCAGTGCTCTCCTTGGCTTTGACCTGGGCAGCGCTCTCCCTGGCTTTGACCTGGGCAGGGCTCTCCCTGGCTTTGACCTGGGCAGTGCTCTCCTTGGCTTTGACCTGGGCAGTGCTCTCCCTGGCTTTGACCTGGGCAGTGCTCTCCCTGGCTTTGACCTGGCTAGGGCTCTCCTTGGCTTTGACCTGGGCAGTGCTCTCCTTGGTTTTGACCTGGGCAGGGCTCTCCCTGGCTTTGACCTGGGCAGGGCTCTCCTTGGTTTGACCTGGGCAGGGCTCTCCCTGGCATAGACCTGGGCAGGGCTCTCCCTGGCTTTGACCTGGGCAGGGCACTCCCTGGCTTTGACCTGGGCAGGGCTCTCCTTGGTTTGACCTGGGCAGGGCTCTCCCTGGCATAGACCTGGGCAGGGCTCTCCCTGGCTTTGACCTGGGCAGGGCTCTCCTTGGCTTTGACCTGGGCAGGGCTCTCCTTGGCTTTGACCTGGGCAGGGCTCTCCTTGGCTTTGACCTGGGCAGGGCTCTCCTTGGCTTTGACCTGGGCAGTGCTCTCCCTGGCTTTGACCTGGGCAGTGCTCTCCTTGGCTTTGACCTGGGCAGGGCTCTCCTTGGCTTTGACCTGGACAGGGCTCTCCTTGGCTTTGACCTGGGCAGGGGTCTCCTTGGCTTTAACCTGGGCAGGGCTCTCCCTGGCTTTGACCTGGGCAGGGCTCTCCCTGGCTTTGACCTGGGCAGGGCTCTCCTTGGCTTTGACCTGGGCAGGGCTCTCCTTGGTTTTGACCTGGGCAGCGCTCTCCCTGGCTTTGACCTGGGCAGGGCTCTCCTTGGCTTTGACCTTGGCAGGGCTCTCCTTGGTTTTGACCTGGGCAGGGGTCTCCTTGGCTTTGACCTGGGCAGGGCTCTTCTTGGCTTTGACCTGGGCAGGGCTCTCCCTGGCTTTGACCTGGGCAGGGATCTCCCTGGCTTTGACCTGGGCAGGGCTCTCCCTGTCTTTGACCTGGGCAGCGCTCTCCTTGGCTTTGACCTGGGCAGCGCGCTCCCTGGCTTTGACCTGGGCAGTGCTCTCCCTGGCTTTGACCTGGGCAGTGCTCTCCTTGGCTTTGACCTGGGCAGGGCTCTCCTTGGCTTTGACCTGGGCAGGGCTCTCCCTGGCTTTGACCTGGGCAGGGCTCTCCCTGGCTAGGGCTCTCCTTGGCTTTGACCTGGGCAGGGGTCTCCTTGGCTTTGACTTGGGCAGTGCTCTCCTTGGCTTTGACCTGGGCAGGGCTCTCCTTAGCTTTGACCTGGGCAGGGGTCTCCTTGGCTTTGACCTGGGCAGTGCTCTCCTTGGCTTTGACCTGGGCAGGGCTCTCCTTGGCTTTGACCTGGGCAGTGCTCTCCTTGGCTTTGACCTGGGAAGGGCTCTCCCTGGCTTTGACCTGGGCAGGGCTCTCCTTGGCTTTGGCCTGGGCAGGGCTCTCCTTGTCTTTGACCTGGGCAGGGCTCTCCTTGGCTTTGACCTGGGCAGGGCTCTCCTTGGCTTTGGCCTGGCAGGGCTCTCCTTGACTTTGACCTGGGCAGCGCTCTCCCTGGCTTTGACCTGGGCAGGGCTCTCCCTGGCTTTGACCTGGGCAGGGCTCTCCTTGGCTTTGACCTGGGCAGGGGTCTCCTTGGCTTTGACCTGGGCAGGGCTCTCCCTGGCTTTGACCTGGGCAGGGCTCTCCTTGGCTTTGACCTGGGCAGTGCTCTCCTTGGCTTTGACCTGGGCAGGGCTCTCCCTGGCTTTGACCTGGGCAGGGCTCTCCTTGGCTTTGACCAGGGCAGGGGTCTCCTTGGCTTTGACCTGGGCAGTGCTCTCCTTGGCTTTGACCTGGGCAGCGCTCTCCCTGGCTTTGACCTGGGCAGGGCTCTCCCTGGCTAGGGCTCTCCTTGGCTTTGACCTGGGCAGGGCTCTCCCTGGCTAGGGCTCTCCTTGGCTTTGGCCTGGGCAGCGCTCTCCCTGGCTTTGACCTGGGCAGTGCTCTCTTTGGCTTTGGCCTGGGCAGGGCTCTCCCTGGCTTTGACCTGGGCAGGGCTCTCCTTGGTTTGACCTGGGCAGGGCTCTCCCTGGCATAGACCTGGGCAGTGCTCTCCTTGGCTTTGGCCTGGTCAGGGCTCTCCTTGGCTTTGACCTGGGCTGGGCTCTCCCTGGCTTTGACCCGGGCAGGGCTCTCTTTGGCTTTGACCTGGGCAGTGCTCTCCCTGGCTTTGACCTGGGCAGTGCTCTCCTTGGCTTTGACCTGGGCAGGGCTCTCCTTGGCTTTGACCTGGACAGGGCTCTCCTTTGCTTTGACCTGGGCAGGGGTCTCCTTGGCTTTAACCTGGGCAGGGCTCTCCCTGGCTTTGACCTGGGCATGGCTCTCCTTGGCTTTGACCTGGGCAGGGCTCTCCCTGGTTTTGACCTGGGCAGGGCTCTCCCTGGCTTTGACCTGGGCAGGGCTCTCCCTGGCTTTGACCTGGGCATGGCTCTCCTTGGCTTTGACCTGGGCAGGGCTCTCCTTGGTTTTGACCTGGGCAGGGCTCTCCCTGGCTTTGACCTGGGCAGGGCTCTCCTTGGCTTTGACCTTGGCAGGGCTCTCCTTGGTTTTGACCTGGGCAGGGGTCTCCTTGGCTTTGACCTGGGCAGGGCTCTTCTTGGCTTTGACCTGGGCAGGGCTCTCCCTGGCTTTCACCTGGGCAGGGATCTCCCTGGCTTTGACCTGGGCAGGGCTCTCCCTGTCTTTGACCTGGGCAGCGCTCTCCTTGGCTTTGACCTGGGCAGCGCGCTCCCTGGCTTTGACCAGGGCAGTGCTCTCCCTGGCTTTGACCTGGGCAGTGCTCTCCTTGGCTTTGACCTGGGCAGGGCTCTCCTTGGCTTTGACCTGGGCAGGGCTCTCCCTGGCTTTGACCTGGGCAGGGCTCTCTCTGGCTAGGGCTCTCCTTGGCTTTGACCTGGGCAGGGGTCTCCTTGGCTTTGACCTGGGCAGTGCTCTCCTTGGCTTTGACCTGGGCAGGGCTCTCCTTGGCTTTGACCTGGGCAGGGCTCTCACTGGCTTTGACCTGGGCAGGGCTCTCCTTGGTTTGACCTGGGCAGGGTTCTCCCTGGCTTTGACCTGGGCAGTGCTCTCCTTGGCTTTGGCCTAGGCCGGGCTCTCCTTGGCTTTGACCTGGGCAGGGCTCTCCCTGGCTTTGACCTGGGCAGGGCTCTCCCTGGCTCTGACCTGGGCAGTGCTCTCCTTGGCTTTGACCTGGGCAGGGCTCTCCCTGGCTTTGGCCTGGGCAGGACTCTCCTTGGCTTTGGCCTGGGCAGTGCTCTCCTTGGCTTTGACCTGGGCAGCGCTCTCCCTGGCTTTGACCTGGGCAGGGCTCTCCTTGGCTTTGACCTGGGCAGGGCTCTAATTGGCTTTGACCTGGGCAGGGCTCTCCTTGGCTTTGACCTGGGCAGGGCTCTCCCTGGCTATGACCTGGGCAGTGCTCTCCTTGGCTTTGGCCTGGGCAGTGCTCTCCCTCGCTTTGACCTGGGCATTGCTTTCTTGACCTGGGCAGGGGTCTCCTTGGCTTTGACCTGGGCAGGGCTCTCCTTGGCTTTGACCTGGGCAGGGTTCTCCTTGGCTATGACCTGGGTAGGGCTCTCCCTGGCTTTGACCTGGGCAGGGCTCTCCCTGGCTTTGACCTGGGCAGGGCTCTCCTTGGCTTTGACCTGGGCAGTGCTCTCCTTGGCTTTGACCTGGGCAGGGCTCTCCCTGGCTTTGACCTGGGCAGGGCTCTCCTTGGCTTTGACCAGGGCAGGGGTCTCCTTGGCTTTGACCTGGGCAGGGCTCTCCCTGGCTTTGACCTGGGCAGGGCTCTCCCTGGCTTTGACCTGGGCAGGGCTCTCCCTGGCTTTGACCTGGGCAGGGCTCTCCCTGGCTTTGACCTGGGCAGGGCTCTCTTGACCTGGGCAGGGCTCTCCCTGGCTTTGACCTGGGCAGTGCTCTCCTTGGCTTTGACCTGGGCAGCGCTCTCCCTGGCTTTGACCTGGGCAGGGCTCTCCCTGGCTTTGACCTGGGCAGTGCTCTCCTTGGCTTTGACCTGGGCAGTGCTCTCCCTGGCTTTGACCTGGGCAGTGCTCTCCCTGGCTTTGACCTGGCTAGGGCTCTCCTTGGCTTTGACCTGGGCAGTGCTCTCCTTGGTTTTGACCTGGGCAGGGCTCTCCCTGGCTTTGACCTGGGCAGGGCTCTCCTTGGTTTGACCTGGGCAGGGCTCTCCCTGGCATAGACCTGGGCAGGGCTCTCCCTGGCTTTGACCTGGGCAGGGCACTCCCTGGCTTTGACCTGGGCAGGGCTCTCCTTGGTTTGACCTGGGCAGGGCTCTCCCTGGCATAGACCTGGGCAGGGCTCTCCCTGGCTTTGACCTGGGCAGGGCTCTCCTTGGCTTTGACCTGGGCAGGGCTCTCCTTGGCTTTGACCTGGGCAGGGCTCTCCCTGGCTTTGACCTGGGCAGGGCTCTCCTTGGCTTTGACCTGGGCAGGGCTCTCCTTGGTTTTGACCTGGGCAGCGCTCTCCCTGGCTTTGACCTGGGCAGGGCTCTCCTTGGCTTTGACCTTGGCAGGGCTCTCCTTGGTTTTGACCTGGGCAGGGGTCTCCTTGGCTTTGACCTGGGCAGGGCTCTTCTTGGCTTTGACCTGGGCAGGGCTCTCCCTGGCTTTGACCTGGGCAGGGATCTCCCTGGCTTTGACCTGGGCAGGGCTCTCCCTGTCTTTGACCTGGGCAGCGCTCTCCTTGGCTTTGACCTGGGCAGCGCGCTCCCTGGCTTTGACCTGGGCAGTGCTCTCCCTGGCTTTGACCTGGGCAGTGCTCTCCTTGGCTTTGACCTGGGCAGGGCTCTCCTTGGCTTTGACCTGGGCAGGGCTCTCCCTGGCTTTGACCTGGGCAGGGCTCTCCCTGGCTAGGGCTCTCCTTGGCTTTGACCTGGGCAGGGGTCTCCTTGGCTTTGACTTGGGCAGTGCTCTCCTTGGCTTTGACCTGGGCAGGGCTCTCCTTAGCTTTGACCTGGGCAGGGGTCTCCTTGGCTTTGACCTGGGCAGTGCTCTCCTTGGCTTTGACCTGGGCAGGGCTCTCCTTGGCTTTGACCTGGGCAGGGCTCTTCTTGGCTTTGACCTGGGCAGGGCTCTCCCTGGCTTTGACCTGGGCAGGGATCTCCCTGGCTTTGACCTGGGCAGGGCTCTCCCTGTCTTTGACCTGGGCAGCGCTCTCCTTGGCTTTGACCTGGGCAGCGCGCTCCCTGGCTTTGACCAGGGCAGTGCTCTCCCTGACTTTGACCTGGGCAGTGCTCTCCTTGGCTTTGACCTGGGCAGGGCTCTCCTTGGCTTTGACCTGGGCAGGGCTCTCCCTGGCTTTGACCTGGGCAGGGCTCTCTCTGGCTAGGGCTCTCCTTGGCTTTGACCTGGGCAGGGGTCTCCTTGGCTTTGACCTGGGCAGTGCTCTCCTTGGCTTTGACCTGGGCAGGGCTCTCCTTGGCTTTGACCTGGGCAGGGCTCTCACTGGCTTTGACCTGGGCAGGGCTCTCCTTGGTTTGACCTGGGCAGGGTTCTCCCTGGCTTTGACCTGGGCAGTGCTCTCCTTGGCTTTGGCCTAGGCCGGGCTCTCCTTGGCTTTGACCTGGGCAGGGCTCTCCCTGGCTTTGACCTGGGCAGGGCTCTCCCTGGCTCTGACCTGGGCAGTGCTCTCCTTGGCTTTGACCTGGGCAGGGCTCTCCCTGGCTTTGGCCTGGGCAGGACTCTCCTTGGCTTTGGCCTGGGCAGTGCTCTCCTTGGCTTTGACCTGGGCAGCGCTCTCCCTGGCTTTGACCTGGGCAGGGCTCTCCTTGGCTTTGACCTGGGCAGGGCTCTAATTGGCTTTGACCTGGGCAGGGCTCTCCTTGGCTTTGACCTGGGCAGGGCTCTCCCTGGCTATGACCTGGGCAGTGCTCTCCTTGGCTTTGGCCTGGGCAGTGCTCTCCCTCGCTTTGACCTGGGCATTGCTTTCTTGACCTGGGCAGGGGTCTCCTTGGCTTTGACCTGGGCAGGGCTCTCCTTGGCTTTGACCTGGGCAGGGTTCTCCTTGGCTTTGACCTGGGTAGGGCTCTCCCTGGCTTTGACCTGGGCAGGGCTCTCCCTGGCTTTGACCTGGGCAGGGCTCTCCTTGGCTTTGACCTGGGCAGTGCTCTCCTTGGCTTTGACCTGGGCAGGGCTCTCCCTGGCTTTGACCTGGGCAGGGCTCTCCTTGGCTTTGACCAGGGCAGGGGTCTCCTTGGCTTTGACCTGGGCAGGGCTCTCCCTGGCTTTGACCTGGGCAGGGCTCTCCCTGGCTTTGACCTGGGCAGGGCTCTCCCTGGCTTTGACCTGGGCAGGGCTCTCCCTGGCTTTGACCTGGGCAGGGCTCTCTTGACCTGGGCAGGGCTCTCCCTGGCTTTGACCTGGGCAGTGCTCTCCTTGGCTTTGACCTGGGCAGCGCTCTCCCTGGCTTTGACCTGGGCAGGGCTCTCCCTGGCTTTGACCTGGGCAGTGCTCTCCTTGGCTTTGACCTGGGCAGTGCTCTCCCTGGCTTTGACCTGGGCAGTGCTCTCCCTGGCTTTGACCTGGCTAGGGCTCTCCTTGGCTTTGACCTGGGCAGTGCTCTCCTTGGTTTTGACCTGGGCAGGGCTCTCCCTGGCTTTGACCTGGGCAGGGCTCTCCTTGGTTTGACCTGGGCAGGGCTCTCCCTGGCATAGACCTGGGCAGGGCTCTCCCTGGCTTTGACCTGGGCAGGGCACTCCCTGGCTTTGACCTGGGCAGGGCTCTCCTTGGTTTGACCTGGGCAGGGCTCTCCCTGGCATAGACCTGGGCAGGGCTCTCCCTGGCTTTGACCTGGGCAGGGCTCTCCTTGGCTTTGACCTGGGCAGGGCTCTCCTTGGCTTTGACCTGGGCAGGGCTCTCCTTGGCTTTGACCTGGGCAGGGCTCTCCTTGGCTTTGACCTGGGCAGTGCTCTCCCTGGCTTTGACCTGGGCAGTGCTCTCCTTGGCTTTGACCTGGGCAGGGCTCTCCTTGGCTTTGACCTGGACAGGGCTCTCCTTGGCTTTGACCTGGGCAGGGGTCTCCTTGGCTTTAACCTGGGCAGGGCTCTCCCTGGCTTTGACCTGGGCAGGGCTCTCCCTGGCTTTGACCTGGGCAGGGCTCTCCTTGGCTTTGACCTGGGCAGGGCTCTCCTTGGTTTTGACCTGGGCAGCGCTCTCCCTGGCTTTGACCTGGGCAGGGCTCTCCTTGGCTTTGACCTTGGCAGGGCTCTCCTTGGTTTTGACCTGGGCAGGGGTCTCCTTGGCTTTGACCTGGGCAGGGCTCTTCTTGGCTTTGACCTGGGCAGGGCTCTCCCTGGCTTTGACCTGGGCAGGGATCTCCCTGGCTTTGACCTGGGCAGGGCTCTCCCTGTCTTTGACCTGGGCAGCGCTCTCCTTGGCTTTGACCTGGGCAGCGCGCTCCCTGGCTTTGACCTGGGCAGTGCTCTCCCTGGCTTTGACCTGGGCAGTGCTCTCCTTGGCTTTGACCTGGGCAGGGCTCTCCTTGGCTTTGACCTGGGCAGGGCTCTCCCTGGCTTTGACCTGGGCAGGGCTCTCCCTGGCTAGGGCTCTCCTTGGCTTTGACCTGGGCAGGGGTCTCCTTGGCTTTGACTTGGGCAGTGCTCTCCTTGGCTTTGACCTGGGCAGGGCTCTCCTTAGCTTTGACCTGGGCAGGGGTCTCCTTGGCTTTGACCTGGGCAGTGCTCTCCTTGGCTTTGACCTGGGCAGGGCTCTCCTTGGCTTTGACCTGGGCAGTGCTCTCCTTGGCTTTGACCTGGGAAGGGCTCTCCCTGGCTTTGACCTGGGCAGGGCTCTCCTTGGCTTTGGCCTGGGCAGGGCTCTCCTTGTCTTTGACCTGGGCAGGGCTCTCCTTGGCTTTGACCTGGGCAGGGCTCTCCTTGGCTTTGGCCTGGCAGGGCTCTCCTTGACTTTGACCTGGGCAGCGCTCTCCCTGGCTTTGACCTGGGCAGGGCTCTCCCTGGCTTTGACCTGGGCAGGGCTCTCCTTGGCTTTGACCTGGGCAGGGGTCTCCTTGGCTTTGACCTGGGCAGGGCTCTCCCTGGCTTTGACCTGGGCAGGGCTCTCCTTGGCTTTGACCTGGGCAGTGCTCTCCTTGGCTTTGACCTGGGCAGGGCTCTCCCTGGCTTTGACCTGGGCAGGGCTCTCCTTGGCTTTGACCAGGGCAGGGGTCTCCTTGGCTTTGACCTGGGCAGTGCTCTCCTTGGCTTTGACCTGGGCAGCGCTCTCCCTGGCTTTGACCTGGGCAGGGCTCTCCCTGGCTAGGGCTCTCCTTGGCTTTGACCTGGGCAGGGCTCTCCCTGGCTAGGGCTCTCCTTGGCTTTGGCCTGGGCAGCGCTCTCCCTGGCTTTGACCTGGGCAGTGCTCTCTTTGGCTTTGGCCTGGGCAGGGCTCTCCCTGGCTTTGACCTGGGCAGGGCTCTCCTTGGTTTGACCTGGGCAGGGCTCTCCCTGGCATAGACCTGGGCAGTGCTCTCCTTGGCTTTGGCCTGGTCAGGGCTCTCCTTGGCTTTGACCTGGGCTGGGCTCTCCCTGGCTTTGACCCGGGCAGGGCTCTCTTTGGCTTTGACCTGGGCAGTGCTCTCCCTGGCTTTGACCTGGGCAGTGCTCTCCTTGGCTTTGACCTGGGCAGGGCTCTCCTTGGCTTTGACCTGGACAGGGCTCTCCTTTGCTTTGACCTGGGCAGGGGTCTCCTTGGCTTTAACCTGGGCAGGGCTCTCCCTGGCTTTGACCTGGGCATGGCTCTCCTTGGCTTTGACCTGGGCAGGGCTCTCCCTGGTTTTGACCTGGGCAGGGCTCTCCCTGGCTTTGACCTGGGCAGGGCTCTCCCTGGCTTTGACCTGGGCATGGCTCTCCTTGGCTTTGACCTGGGCAGGGCTCTCCTTGGTTTTGACCTGGGCAGGGCTCTCCCTGGCTTTGACCTGGGCAGGGCTCTCCTTGGCTTTGACCTTGGCAGGGCTCTCCTTGGTTTTGACCTGGGCAGGGGTCTCCTTGGCTTTGACCTGGGCAGGGCTCTTCTTGGCTTTGACCTGGGCAGGGCTCTCCCTGGCTTTCACCTGGGCAGGGATCTCCCTGGCTTTGACCTGGGCAGGGCTCTCCCTGTCTTTGACCTGGGCAGCGCTCTCCTTGGCTTTGACCTGGGCAGCGCGCTCCCTGGCTTTGACCAGGGCAGTGCTCTCCCTGGCTTTGACCTGGGCAGTGCTCTCCTTGGCTTTGACCTGGGCAGGGCTCTCCTTGGCTTTGACCTGGGCAGGGCTCTCCCTGGCTTTGACCTGGGCAGGGCTCTCTCTGGCTAGGGCTCTCCTTGGCTTTGACCTGGGCAGGGGTCTCCTTGGCTTTGACCTGGGCAGTGCTCTCCTTGGCTTTGACCTGGGCAGGGCTCTCCTTGGCTTTGACCTGGGCAGGGCTCTCACTGGCTTTGACCTGGGCAGGGCTCTCCTTGGTTTGACCTGGGCAGGGTTCTCCCTGGCTTTGACCTGGGCAGTGCTCTCCTTGGCTTTGGCCTAGGCCGGGCTCTCCTTGGCTTTGACCTGGGCAGGGCTCTCCCTGGCTTTGACCTGGGCAGGGCTCTCCCTGGCTCTGACCTGGGCAGTGCTCTCCTTGGCTTTGACCTGGGCAGGGCTCTCCCTGGCTTTGGCCTGGGCAGGACTCTCCTTGGCTTTGGCCTGGGCAGTGCTCTCCTTGGCTTTGACCTGGGCAGCGCTCTCCCTGGCTTTGACCTGGGCAGGGCTCTCCTTGGCTTTGACCTGGGCAGGGCTCTAATTGGCTTTGACCTGGGCAGGGCTCTCCTTGGCTTTGACCTGGGCAGGGCTCTCCCTGGCTATGACCTGGGCAGTGCTCTCCTTGGCTTTGGCCTGGGCAGTGCTCTCCCTCGCTTTGACCTGGGCATTGCTTTCTTGACCTGGGCAGGGGTCTCCTTGGCTTTGACCTGGGCAGGGCTCTCCTTGGCTTTGACCTGGGCAGGGTTCTCCTTGGCTATGACCTGGGTAGGGCTCTCCCTGGCTTTGACCTGGGCAGGGCTCTCCCTGGCTTTGACCTGGGCAGGGCTCTCCTTGGCTTTGACCTGGGCAGTGCTCTCCTTGGCTTTGACCTGGGCAGGGCTCTCCCTGGCTTTGACCTGGGCAGGGCTCTCCTTGGCTTTGACCAGGGCAGGGGTCTCCTTGGCTTTGACCTGGGCAGGGCTCTCCCTGGCTTTGACCTGGGCAGGGCTCTCCCTGGCTTTGACCTGGGCAGGGCTCTCCCTGGCTTTGACCTGGGCAGGGCTCTCCCTGGCTTTGACCTGGGCAGGGCTCTCTTGACCTGGGCAGGGCTCTCCCTGGCTTTGACCTGGGCAGTGCTCTCCTTGGCTTTGACCTGGGCAGCGCTCTCCCTGGCTTTGACCTGGGCAGGGCTCTCCCTGGCTTTGACCTGGGCAGTGCTCTCCTTGGCTTTGACCTGGGCAGTGCTCTCCCTGGCTTTGACCTGGGCAGTGCTCTCCCTGGCTTTGACCTGGCTAGGGCTCTCCTTGGCTTTGACCTGGGCAGTGCTCTCCTTGGTTTTGACCTGGGCAGGGCTCTCCCTGGCTTTGACCTGGGCAGGGCTCTCCTTGGTTTGACCTGGGCAGGGCTCTCCCTGGCATAGACCTGGGCAGGGCTCTCCCTGGCTTTGACCTGGGCAGGGCACTCCCTGGCTTTGACCTGGGCAGGGCTCTCCTTGGTTTGACCTGGGCAGGGCTCTCCCTGGCATAGACCTGGGCAGGGCTCTCCCTGGCTTTGACCTGGGCAGGGCTCTCCTTGGCTTTGACCTGGGCAGGGCTCTCCTTGGCTTTGACCTGGGCAGGGCTCTCCCTGGCTTTGACCTGGGCAGGGCTCTCCTTGGCTTTGACCTGGGCAGGGCTCTCCTTGGTTTTGACCTGGGCAGCGCTCTCCCTGGCTTTGACCTGGGCAGGGCTCTCCTTGGCTTTGACCTTGGCAGGGCTCTCCTTGGTTTTGACCTGGGCAGGGGTCTCCTTGGCTTTGACCTGGGCAGGGCTCTTCTTGGCTTTGACCTGGGCAGGGCTCTCCCTGGCTTTGACCTGGGCAGGGATCTCCCTGGCTTTGACCTGGGCAGGGCTCTCCCTGTCTTTGACCTGGGCAGCGCTCTCCTTGGCTTTGACCTGGGCAGCGCGCTCCCTGGCTTTGACCTGGGCAGTGCTCTCCCTGGCTTTGACCTGGGCAGTGCTCTCCTTGGCTTTGACCTGGGCAGGGCTCTCCTTGGCTTTGACCTGGGCAGGGCTCTCCCTGGCTTTGACCTGGGCAGGGCTCTCCCTGGCTAGGGCTCTCCTTGGCTTTGACCTGGGCAGGGGTCTCCTTGGCTTTGACTTGGGCAGTGCTCTCCTTGGCTTTGACCTGGGCAGGGCTCTCCTTAGCTTTGACCTGGGCAGGGGTCTCCTTGGCTTTGACCTGGGCAGTGCTCTCCTTGGCTTTGACCTGGGCAGGGCTCTCCTTGGCTTTGACCTGGGCAGTGCTCTCCTTGGCTTTGACCTGGGAAGGGCTCTCCCTGGCTTTGACCTGGGCAGGGCTCTCCTTGGCTTTGGCCTGGGCAGGGCTCTCCTTGTCTTTGACCTGGGCAGGGCTCTCCTTGGCTTTGACCTGGGCAGGGCTCTCCTTGGCTTTGGCCTGGGCAGGGCTCTCCTTGACTTTGACCTGGACAGCGCTCTCCCTGGCTTTGACCTGGGCAGGGCTCTCCCTGGCTTTGACCTGGGCAGGGCTCTCCTTGGCTTTGACCTGGGCAGGGGTCTCCTTGGCTTTGACCTGGGCAGGGCTCTCCCTGGCTTTGACCTGGGCAGGGCTCTCCCTGGCTTTGACCTGGGCAGGGCTCTCCTCGGCTTTGACCTGGGCAGGGCTCTCCTCGGCTTTTACCTGGGCAGGGCTCTCACTGGCTTTGACCTGGGCAGGGCTCTCCTTGGTTTGACCTGGGCAGGGTTCTCCCTGGCTTTGACCTGGGCAGTCCTCTCCTTGGCTTTGGCCTAGGCAGGGCTCTCCTTGGCTTTGACCTGGGCAGGGCTCTCCCTGGCTTTGACCTGGGCAGGGCTCTCCCTGGCTCTGACCTGGGCAGTGCTCTCCTTGGCTTTGACCTGGGCAGGGCTCTCCCTGGCTTTGGCCTGGGCAGGGCTCTCCTTGGCTTTGGCCTGGGCAGTGCTCTCCTTGGCTTTGACCTGGGCAGCGCTCTCCCTGGCTTTGACCTGGGCAGGGCTCTCCTTGGCTTTGACCTGGGCAGGGCTCTAATAGGCTTTGACCTGGGCAGGGCTCTAATAGGCTTTGACCTGGGCAGGGCTCTCCTTGGCTTTGACCTGGGCAGGGCTCTCCCTGGCTATGACCTGGGCAGTGGTCTCCTTGGCTTTGGCCTGGGCAGTGCTCTCCCTCGCTTTGACCTGGGCAGTGCTTTCTTGACCTGGGCAGGGGTCTCCTTGGCTTTGACCTGGGCAGGGCTCTCCTTGGCTTTGACATGGGCAGGGCTCTCCTTGGCTTTGACCTGGGCAGGGCTCTCCTTGGCTTTGGCCTGGGCAGGGCTCTCCTTGGCTTTGACCTGGGCAGGGCTCTCCTTGGCTTTGGCCTGGGCAGGGCTTTCCTTGTCTTTGGCCTGGGCAGGGCTCTCCTTGGCTTTGACCTGGGCAGTGCTCTCCCTGGCTGTGACCTGGGCAGGGCTCTCCTTGGCTTTGACCTGGGCAGGGCTCTCCCTGGCTTTGACCTTGGCTGGGCTCTCCTTGGCTTTGACCTGGGCAGGGCTCTCCCTGGCTTTGACCTGGGCAGGGCTCTCCCTGGCTTTGACCTGGGCAGGGCTCTCCTTGGCTTTGACCTGGGCAGGGCTCTCATTGGCTTTGACCTGGGCAGGGGTCTCCTTGGCTTTGCCCTGGGCAGGGCTCTCCTTGGCTTTGACCTGGGCAGGGCTCTCCTTGGCTTTGACCTGGGCAGGGCTCTCCTTGGCTTTGGCCTGGGCAGGGCTCTCCTTGGCTTTGACCTGGGCAGGGCTCTCCTTGGCTTTGGCCTGGGCAGGGCTTTCCTTGGCTTTGGCTTGGGCAGGGCTCTCCTTGGCTTTGACCTGGGCAGTGCTCTCCCTGGCTTTGACCTGGGCAGGGCTCTCCTTGGCTTTGACCTGGGCAGGGCTCTCCCTGGCTTTGACCTTGGCTGGGCTCTCCTTGGCTTTGACCTGGGCAGGGCTCTCCCTGGCTTTGACCTGGGCAGGGCTCTCCCTGGCTTTGACCTGGGCAGGGCTCTCCTTGGCTTTGACCTGGGCAGGGCTCTCCTTGGCTTTGACCTGGGCAGGGGTCTCCTTGGCTTTGACCTGGGCAGGGCTCTCCTTGGCTTTGACCTGGGCAGGGCTCTCCTTGGCTTTGACCTGGGCAGGGCTCTCCCTGGCTCTGACCTGGGCAGTGCTCTCCCTGGCTCTGACCTGGGCAGCGCTCTCCTTGGCTTCGGCCTGGGCAGCGCTCTCCTTGGCTCTGACCTGGGCAGGGCTCTCCCTGTCTTTGACCTGGGCAGCGCTCTCCTTGGCTTTGACCTGGGCAGCGCGCTCCCTGGCTTTGACCTGGGCAGTGCTCTCCCTGGCTTTGACCTGGGCAGTGCTCTCCTTGGCTCTGACCTGGGCAGGGCTCTCCTTGGCTTTGACCTGGGCAGGGCTCTCCCTGGCTTTGACCTGGGCAGGGCTCTCCCTGGCTAGGGCTCTCCTTGGCTTTGACCTGGGCAGGGGTCTCCTTGGCTTTGACCTGGGCAGGGCTCTCCTTGGCTTTGACCTGGGCAGGGGTCTCCTTGGCTTTGACCTGGGCAGTGCTCTCCTTGGCTTTGACCTGGGCAGGGGTCTCCTTGGCTTTGACCTGGGCAGTGCTCTCCTTGGCTTTGACCTGGGCAGGGCTCTCCATGGCTTTGGCCTGGGCAGGGCTCTCCTTGGCTTTGACCTGGGCAGGGCTCTCCTTGGCTTTGGCCTGGGCAGGGCTCTCCTTGACTTTGACCTGGGCAGCGCTCTCCCTGGCTTTGACCTGGGCAGGGCTCTCCCTGGCTTTGACCTGGGCAGGGCTCTCCTTGGCTTTGACCTGGGCAGGGGTCTCCTTGGCTTTGACCTGGGCAGGGCTCTCCCTGGCTTTGACCTGGGCAGGGCTCTCCTCGGCTTTGACCTGGGCAGGGTTCTCCCTGGCTTTGACCTGGGCAGCGCTCTCCTTTGCTTTGGCCTAGGCAGGGTTCTCCCTGGCTTTGACCTGGGCAGTGCTCTCCTTTGCTTTGGCCTAGGCAGGGCTCTCCTTGGCTTTGACCTGGGCAGGGCTCTCCCTGGCTTTGACCTGGGCAGGGCTCTCCCTGTCTTTGACCTGGGCAGTGCTCTCCTTGGCTTTGACCTGGGCAGCGCTCTCCCTGGCTTTGACCTGGGCAGGGCTCTCCCTGGCTTTGACCTGGGCAGGGCTCTCCCTGTCTTTGACCTGGGCAGTGCTCTCCTTGGCTTTGACCTGGGCAGCGCTCTCCCTGGCTTTGACCTGGGCAGTGCTCTCCTTGGCTTTGACCTGGGCAGGGCCCTCCCTGGCTTTGACCTGGGCAGGGCTCTCCTTGGTTTGACCTGGGTAGGGCTCTCCCTGGCATAGACCTGGGCAGTGCTCTCTTTGGCTTTGGCCTGGGCAGGGCTCTCCCTGGCTTTGACCTGGGCAGGGCTCTCCCTGGCTTTGACCTGGGCAGGGCTCTCCCTGGCTTTGACCTGGGCAGGGCTCTCTTGACCTGGGCAGGGCTCTCCCTGGCTTTGACCTGGGCAGGGCTCTCCCTGTCTTTGACCTGGGCAGTGCTCTTCTTGGCTTTGACATGGGCAGGGCTCTCCTTGGCTTTGGCCTGGGCAGTGCTCTCCTTGGCTTTGACCTGGGCAGCGCTCTCCCTGGCTTTGACCTGGGCAGGGCTCTCCTTGGCAGGGCTCTAATTGGCTTTGACCTGGGCAGGGCTCTCCTTGGCTTTGACCTGGGCAGGGCTCTCCCTGGCTATGACCTGGGCAGTGCTCTCCTTGGCTTTGGCCTGGGCAGTGCTCTCCCTCGCTTTGACCTGGGCATTGCTTTCTTGACCTGGGCAGGGGTCTCCTTGGCTTTGACCTGGGCAGGGCTCTCCTTGGCTTTGACATGGGCAGGGCTCTCCTTGGCTTTGACCTGGGCAGGGCTCTCCTTGGCTTTGGCCTGGGCAGGGCTCTCCTTGGCTTTGACCTGGGCAGGGCTCTCCTTGGCTTTGGCCTGGGCAGGGCTTTCCTTGGCTTTGGCCTGGGCAGGGCTCTCCTTGGCTTTGACCTGGGCAGTGCTCTCCCTGGCTTTGACCTGGGCAGGGCTCTCCTTGGCTTTGACCTGGGCAGGGCTCTCCCTGGCTTTGACCTTGGCTGGGCTCTCCTTGGCTTTGACCTGGGCAGGGCTCTCCCTGGCTTTGACCTGGGCAGGGCTCTCCCTGGCTTTGACCTGGGCAGGGCTCTCCTTGGCTTTGACCTGGGCAGGGCTCTCCTTGGCTTTGACCTGGGCAGGGGTCTCCTTGGCTTTGACCTGGGCAGGGCTCTCCTTGGCTTTGACCTGGGCAGGGCTCTCCTTGGCTTTGACCTGGGCAGGGCTCTCCCTGGCTCTGACCTGGGCAGTGCTCTCCCTGGCTCTGACCTGGGCAGCGCTCTCCTTGGCTTCGGCCTGGGCAGCGCTCTCCTTGGCTCTGACCTGGGCAGGGCTCTCCTTGGCTTCGGCATGGGCAGGGCTCTCCCTGGCTCTGACCTGGGCAGGGCTCTCCGGACCTGGGCAGAGCTCTCCTTGGCTTTGACCTGGGCAGCGCTCTCCTTGGCTTTGACCTGTGCAGCGCTCTCCGTGGCTTTGACCTGGGCAGGGCTCTCCCTGGCTTTGACCTGGGCAGAGCTCTCCCTGGCTTTGACCTGGGCAGGGCTCTCCCTGGCTTTCTCCTGGGCAGTGCTCTCCTTGGCTTTGGCCTGGGCAGGGCTCTCCTTGGCTTTGACCTGGGCAGGGCTCTCCTTGGATTTGACCTGGGCAGCGCTCTCCCTGGCTTTGACCTGGGCAGTGCTCTCCTTGGCTTTGGCCTGGGCAGGGCTCTCCTTGGCTTTGACCTGGGCAGGGCTCTCCCTGGCTTTGACCTGGGCAGGGCTCTCCCTGGCTCTGACCTGGGCAGGGCTCTCCGACCTGGGCAGGGCTCTCCTTGGCTTTGACCTGGGCAGGGCTCTCCTTGGCTTTGACCTGGGCAGGGCTCTCCTTGGCTTTGGCCTGGGCAGGGCTCTCCTTGGCTTTGACCTGGGCAGCGCTCTCCCTGGCTTTGACCTGGGCAGGGCTCTCCCTGGCTTTGACCTGGGCAGGGCTCTCCCTGGCTTTGACCTGGGCAGGGCTCTCCCTGGCTTTGACCTGGGCAGGGCTCTCCTTGGCTTTGGCCTGGGCAGGGCTCTCCTTGGCTTTGACCTGGGCAGCGCTCTCCCTGGCTTTGACCTGGGCAGGGCTCTCCCTGGCTTTGACCTGGGCAGGGCTCTCCCTGGCTTTGACCTGGGCAGGGGTCTCCTTGGCTTTGACCTAGGCAGGGCTCTCCCTGGCTTTGACCTGGGCAGGGCTCTCCCTGGCTTTGACCTGGGCAGTGCTCTCCCTGGCTTTGACCTGGGCAGTGCTCTCCTTGGCTTTGACCTGGGCAGGGCTGTCCTTGGCTTTGACCTGGGCAGGGCTCTCCTTGGCTTTGACCTGGGCAGGGGTCTACTTGGCTTTGACCTGGGCATGGCTCTCCCTGGCTTTGACCTGGGCAGGGCTCGCCCTGGCTTTGACCTGGGCAGCGCTCTCCCTGGCTTTGGCCTGGGCAGTGCTCTCCCTTGCTTTGACCTGGGCATTGCTTTCTTGACCTGGGCAGTGGTCTCCTTGGCTTTGACCTGGGCAGGGCTCTCCTTGGCTTTGACCTGGGCAGGGCTCTGGAGTTCTGGACTTTTTGGTTCCGTCCAGAGGTGTCAGGGACAACACCCGAAGACCCCGGAGTTCAACCTGTCTCGGTGCACAAACAAACAGAAACACGGGCTTCTCGATGGTGGCGTCAAAGACCAAAGGTTTATTACTGCAGGGACACAGAAGTCACAGAAACTGCACACGGGCAGTGTCTAGGAGCCTGTTCAATTTGTACAAAGAGGGTTGTTCCTTATATACTAAATATTCTGCTCGGGGCAAATTCTTTACATGTTACCACAGTTCTAAACATTCGTGTCTTAAACAATAAATATTTGGCGTTGCACAGGAATCGTCAACAGTATCTGATGTCAAAACATTACGAATGAGGGGTTCCCACTAGTCCATCATAATCCCATGTCAATTCTTCATTCAAGACCCGGACCGCCTCATCGTAAATTTCGTTACCTCCCCCTAATAAAGGCCCAGAAGGAAAGGAGCAGAGCCAGGTGTGGAAGATAGAAAGACAGGATAAGAGATGTTTGTGGGTCGTAAATGGGCACGGTTACCAGCTTCGGCCGCCTAATCATGATCAGGCCAACGAACACAAGAACCAGTATAGCAGGACTGGCCTCAGGCTGGGGAGGCAGCTCTTGCCGAGTCATGCTGCCACAGTGTTGCTGGCCTAAGGTGCACGTGTCACTCGCAAGGTGAATCGCCGGCTAAAGCCTACGTGTCCTTAAATGAAAAGAGGTCATTGTGTGTCCATTGACTATGTGAGGGCAAGGAATACAAAATGGCTTCCGTGTTCTAAGATGGATGCCATGGGTAGAACAGAAATGTGTTTGTAACTGGAGTGCTCTTGCTCGTAGCATAGCGAAAACACCAGGATATACTAAATGGATCATTTGCGGTCCACTGATACCAAAATTATGTATTTACGACAATGTTACAAACACGAGTAAAATCGTCACGGAACCTCAGACCCTCCTTTTGCCCTTACATAGGCAATTACTCAGTCTATATCAGAGTCAGAGTCTAATTCTATGCTCATTAGGTCAGTGACATGTTGTTGTATCATCATCCTGTCTCGTGCCTTTTCTCCTAATGCAGGTGGTTTTCTGAAACAGGTTGCAGCACAGAGACTACACAGAGCGGGACCACATTGGATAATAAGACAGCACGAGAACAGAAATACTAGGATGACACCAATGACCATCAGAACCTTCCATCCCCACGCTGATACCAGAGTCCAAAACCACTCCATGAAGGACCAGTTTCCCTTATCTACGTGTATAGAGTCGGAAATCTTGTGTAGCTTAGAGATTGCTTCATAGACTGTTGGAGCATTATTTGGAATAAAGACACAGCAGCTCGATTGGATCATTCTGCATACCCCACCTCGATCTGCAAGTATTACGTCTAGAACCATACGGTTCTGCAACGTCATGAGACGATCCGCCTGAAGCTCAGCTGTTAAGTTACTAAGGGCACCAGCAGTTTCTGTAATAGTAGATTCAACTACCCGTGTTAGTTGACGTAGATTTCTACTATTTGCCATAGGCCCCCAAAACGGAAGGAAACCTTTGAAAAAGTCTCCAGCTTCTTGACCAGCGGTATCTTCCTTGCTGAAGACACCTCTTGCTACTCTGGTCTTGTGATAATCTGAAGAAGCAGTGTATGTCGGAGGTAACAATCGAGCAATATAACATGAACCTGAGAAGTCAGCAGGCAGCCATGTATAAGCTCTGTCCTGACAGATGAAGTAGGTACCCCTAGCAGTCAGAAAGGCAGGGGAGGAGTTAGACGGAAATACGTAAGTCTCAACGCACTCACTCCTCCCTAGCTGAGCTCTCGGATTTCTCCCATTTCCTTGCAAACAGACTTGACCTCGGTGAGGCACGACCCAAACTGAAGTGGAGCTTTTACGCTTGCTTTCTCCCAAACTAAGGCGATACTCTGTAGAGTTCCAACTCAAATACACCCGTAATTCATCTCTAGGGTAAGATGGAGTATTATTGACGTCTTTAATCATATCAATAATTCCCTGGACTAAAGCTTTGTTGGCTGAGTTGTATTTAGTGGACCGTGGTGGACGCGGAGGATAGGTCTCAAGGGCATATGAAAAAATGGTCTGAAAGGCCTGAAATGATCCATTGTAGCTAAAAGGCAAGACTAAATAGGGAATGCCTTTATCCATAGTGTGAGGTATCAAGCCGCACACCCAGCAGTCTGTAGTATTAACTACCAGTTGGTGTTGATGCAAGAGCTGTACAAATGTATTGTTAATAAATTCTGAGCGTCGAGCTTGTTCGTGTTCAGGAAATGAGTGAAAAGAATGCATAGAAGAAACCGTAGAAGTAGTAGGATCAAGGGGAGGTACTGTAGTTACTGGCATAAAAATCAAATGTACACCAAAGACGATTCCACCCACCAACGTTATCAAAACAAAAAAAAATGTAACTGCACATTGCATTAGAAAGCATTTGCTGTGAAGTATTCTGTACAGTCTATTTCTGCGAACATAAATTACATTTTCTCGTTGCAGCTCAGGAAGCTCCATCTTCTACGACCGTTCGCGACCACTGATGATGTGTACGTAGATGAAAATGCCTCTATCAGCCCTGGGAGTTCCCAGAACTAACAGAAAGATCGACCTTGTGTCTGACCCCCGCAGATTCAACTAGGCACACAGCCACGACCCTACGGCTACCCAGACGGCAAGGCAATTTTAAAACAAAAAGAAAAAAATACAAAGTATTTAGCAAACTTCCTGGCTGGAGGCAATGTATAGCAAATTCAAATCTGAAAATAGGCAGTTTCCTGCTTTATTTGTCCATATTGCGAGAACGTAAGTTGTATCTCAGTTTTGCAGGAGCTGTCTGATCTGGAAACAATGTATTTTCAGCTGACGTTGCAATGTTCACGTTCGCAGATGGCAAATGTCCTTTTGGTGCAGATGGCAAATGTTCAGGGTTCAAAAGAGCAGTTTCAGGAGGAGAGTCAGAATTTGGTGAATCCGTGATCAGTTCTGCATCGCTGAAAGGTATGAACCTGCGGATTTGTTCCGTTTCAGAGGCACCGATTCCTTTCTTTACCCAGTTGTCGTAAGGAAGTGGCAGAGGCACACGTTTGACATGTGTCGTATGGATCCAGTTTTTCCTTCCGGCCACACGAATAGCAGTTCTCGTTGCTAGTAGGACTTGGAAAGGGCCAATGAATCTGGGCTGAAGATTTTTCGTTCTTGCAAAATTTCTGATGACCACCTGATCACCCGGTTTCAGCTGATGGCCTGGACTCTCCGGTGGCTTTGGCAATGCATCGAAAACCTGTTGGTGAATAAGACTCAATTTAGCAGTCAAGTCGAAAAGGTAATCAATTAACATTGGGTATTCCAGCTGCTTGAATTCTTTTGGTCTAGGTACCCCCCAAACATTTGCAGGACGACCAAAAACTATTTCATAAGGACTAAGCCCTACTCTAGAATGTACGGTTGCTCTTGTTGATAGCAAAGCCAACGGCAATGCGTCTGGCCAGGACAAACCCGTGGAGGCTTGTATCTTAGCAAGTTTCAGTTTAAGGGTGTCATTGTAACACTCGACTAAACCCGCGGACTGGGGATGATTCGCACTATGAAACTTCTGTCTAATCCCGAGGCCGGCACACACACTCTGCATAACTTTCCCTACGAACTCACTTCCGTTATCTGACCATACAATCCGTGGCATTCCGTATCTGGGGAAGTATTCTTTAAGAAGAATTTTGGCAGTGGATAAGGCAGTATTGTCCTTTAGCGGGTATGCTTCGATCCATCTGGAGAAAGCACAAACTACCACTAGGACGTATTTCAGGTTATTACAACGATCCATGTGAATGAAGTCTAGCTGGATCACTTCAAAGGGGCAGGAAGGAGGAGCGAAGTGACCTGCAGGTGTGGGGATTCCCTTGCCAGGATTATGCATCAAGCATACCATACAATTTCTCACCACTCTCTCTGCACACTTACTAATCCCATCATTCTTCCAGACCGGAGCCAACATCTTACAAATCCCTTTTGAACTGATGTGCGCTGTTCCATGTGCCATCGTCACTACTGCAAGCACATACGCATCAGGCAACATCCAACACTGTTGTTCTGACAAGTCAATCCAACACCCACTCGAGTCCAATTTACCCGTGCTCTCTCTCCATGCAAGCTTTTCCTCCTCAGTCGCCTCTTTCTGAATTTCCTTCACGCTTTCCACTGTGTCTTCACACATTCCAGACTCAGAAATCCATCTTGCAGACGTTGCAACATACATTCTACTCATCATATTTCTAGCTGTCTGTTTTGCAGTCTCATCGGCAAAAGCATTCCCACGACCAACATCATCTGTGATTGCCTTATGAGCACTGCATTTCACAATCGCAACTTCAGTCGGCAAGGTTAGAGATTCCAACAAGTCATTAACTAGCTGACCATGTTGAATCTTAGTCCCATGGGACGTAATGAAACCTCTCTCTTTCCACAAACGGCCAAAACTATGGGCCACGCCGAACGCGTACTGACTATCTGTGAACACATTCACTCTCTTTCCCTTAGCTAAAACGCACGCTCTTGTTAGCGCGATCAATTCTGCAGCCTGGGCAGAATTCTGACTCACTCTTGCAGTCTCCACAATCGTACTCAAGGTCGTTACTGCATAAGCAGCAGTCACATCACCATTCTCCAATTTGAAGCAAGACCCATCAACATACAGCGTGCCATCTGGATCTGACAACGGAGTGTTTTTTAGATCAATTCGTCCTTTTGTTTCTTCCTCAGTTTTGAAATAACAGTCGTGTGGTTCGGAATCACTCGACTCTTGGCTAGTCGGCAACAATGTTGCTGGATTCAATACATTGCATCTTTTGATCTGAATATGACTAGCTAACAGTGTCAGTTCATAACCTGATAATCTAGCACTGGTAAGGTGTTGCGTCTTGGTTCGGTTCATGAGTGTATCCACCGCATGAGGAACCATAACCACTAGCATATTGTTCATTACTAAACCAGCAGATTGTCGAATGGAAGCTGCAGCTGCGGCTGTAGCTCTCAAGCAACTAGGCAATGCTCTGGCTACCGGATCTAACGTTGATGAAAAATACGCACAAGGGCGTTGTTTATCACCAAATTTCTGCGTCAAAACACTCAATGCACAACCTTCTCTCTCGTGGACATAGAGCGTGAATGGCTTACTGTAGTCGGGTGTACCCAATACAGGTGCTGAACACAGTGCATTTCGTAATTCAGAAAAACTCTGCTGACATTCTGCAGACCATGGTACCGGACTCGGAACACCTTTCCCAGTCAAGGCTACCAATGGTTTTGCTAAAAGAGAAAAATTTGGGATCCATTGCCTACAATATGAGGTAATACCTAAAAAGGCACGTACTTCTCTCTGCGTGCTAGGAACATTCATCTGTGTAATTGCTTTTATTCTCTCTGGGGTCAACTTCCTTCCCTCCTTTGACAAGAGATGACCTAGGTAGGTCACTTCTTGGCAGCAGTATTGCATTTTTGAAGGTGACACCTTGTGATTCAAATCTGACAAGTGATGCAATAAAGAAATCGTAGCTGTTTTGCAAGTTTCCTTGTCATCAGCAGCCACTAGAAGATCATCGACATATTGTATTAAAGCAGAACCAAGAGGAAGTACGAAGGAATCTAACTGGCTTTTTAATGCTTGACTGTAAATAGATGGGCTTTCACAATAGCCTTGTGGAGCGCGTTTAAACCTGAAGCTTCGTCCTCCTAGAGAGAAACCGAAGATATCTCTGCTTTCTTCGGCTATCGGAATGCTGAAAAAGGC
Source organism: Lissotriton helveticus (assembly GCF_964261635.1). Lineage (NCBI taxonomy): Eukaryota > Metazoa > Chordata > Amphibia > Caudata > Salamandridae > Lissotriton > Lissotriton helveticus. Next base: position 2,122,959,642 of record NC_136067.1, on the reverse strand, counting down.
ATTTTTCAAGTCGACAACCGAAAACCATGCTGCTGTAGCAGGAATCAACGTTAACAATGCAGTAATGTCTGGAACCACAGGAAACCGTGGGATCACAATTTTATTAACCTCTCTGAGATCAATTACAAACCTATATACTGGAGGTTTTGTAGGGTCAGTTCGTTTCAAAATAGGCAGTACAGGACTATTACAGACATTACCTCTAGTTTCTTCTATAACGTCTTTCTCAATCAGATCATGCACTATCAGTAGGAGCGCACGCTCACCTTCACTAGAGATTCTGTATTGTGGAATTCGTGGAAGTTTGACATTTGCTTTCAAAGTTACTACATAGGGTGGAATTTCCAATAGACCTACATCATTAGGACCAGTCGCCCAAAGAGTATCAGGGAGTGAACGCAGCTCTGGTGGGAGCGCATCCATCGACAAGTACATCGGAGAGATTATTCTTTTACCCAACGTAAGCTGTACTCCTGCTGGAGAACAGTACAATGTCGCGTACAGGCGTTTTAACAAGTCTAAACCAAGCAGATTTTCGTTACAACCTGTCGTCAAAATCAGGGGTGCTTTCAATTGACAGGGTCCAACAGAAATAGACAAAGGACCAGAAACAGGGTTGTGAACAGGGGCGCCCGAAAAACCTACTGAAACGTTTGTTGAGCCAGACAAAGGTGCGCCAGGGAGTTTCGCATGTATGATAGAACTTTTTGCTGCACCAGTATCCAACAGAAACGGTTCGACTATACCTGATGTTGCTACTGCGACATAAGGCCCACTCTGATCTACTGGAACTGATACTACTCCCTCTCTTTGTCCATGGCTGTCCTAGTACTCACTTTGCTGACCTTCCTCACTAGCTTCATAATAGTCTTCAACATGATATTGTGGAGACTTATTCTGTTGGGCAGATTGTCCATTTCGCTGGTCGAAATAATTAGAAGGGCGATCACTCGTCTGCGGAGGCATAGCACCTCGTCCTCGACCTCTAGAGTTTTGCATAGAACTACCACGACCTCTCTGAGCTGCCGCAGCATTATTTTGTGCCCGAACTGGACACTCATTTTTGTAATGACCTTCCACTTTGCAATAAGCACATTGATTCCATTGGTATTGTGGTCTTTGAAAATTATATTCCGTTCTTTGATATGACCCTTGCTGCATATTCGTCAGATTCGTGCGAGGCGGATAAGCTTGCTGTAAAAGTACTTTAGTTTTTAAATCTTTCGTCTTTTTATCTGATTTTTCCTTCTCTTCTTTATCCCTATTTTCATAGTACTGGGCAGTCGCAAGTATTTGCGCAGTCGTAGAGACAGCCCACGCACTTTCAGAATTCTTTAATTTACCACTAAGTTCTGGTAACAGATTGTGCACAAATTTATCAACAAATAATCTCTGGCCTCCTTCTGTGCTCATATCCTGACCACTATGATCCACGAAAGTCTCCTCGAATCTTGTGAAAAAGTCTGAGACGCTTTCGTCTTTCTTCTGTTTGCACGCGGACAATTTGTCCCAGTTAACGCGTAATGCTGGCATCAGGGTTTTCATTAAATCGATTATTCTACCAGGCAAATTAGCAATTAGGGGTTCTGGTTTGGAACCACCTATTTGTTGACCATCCGCTGCAATTATAGCTGCCCAGTCACCACCTAGGGCAACTGGATGATTCTCTTTACGAATTTTAGCCCAAATTGGTTGCGGTACTACATTACCAAATAGCAGATCTATGTCAGCAAGATTCAATACACAAGCGTCAACCGTTTGAGCCAACTCTTTGTAGTACCCTGCAGGATTTTTACGCGGATCTGGCAAGGCCTGTTTCACTGCTAATACTTCAGCTCGCTTCCATGGAATATGTATCCATACTCTCTGGAATTGTGCCGGAGCGGCTGCAATACCAAGGTTTACATTAGCTTGCACAGCTTCACGCCAAATTGGTGGAACCTCTCTCATTGGGTATTGACGATTTTGTTTCGTACTGCGTTTCCCTAACTCTCTTGGTGAACAAAGGGATGAGTCGGTTCTATAACTTAGAACCAGTTCCATCGCTTCTTTTATATTTTGTCCAACTATCATACCTGCAGCAAACTCTTTCTGAACATTAATTAATTCTTCTAGATTTGATTCAGGGTCATCCTCTTCCAATTCCTCACGTAGAAGGAAACACATTTCATCGAACACATATCGTTGTGTCGGTTCATTCCATTGCATAAATGTATCTAATACATCTTGTACATTATATCTTCCAACTTTCGAAACCCATCTAAGAGCAGTGGAATCTAATATTCCTCTTTCTTCAGTACTGGGAAGCTGACTACGCCTCTGTACAGAGTCAGAGGTAGGAGTCTTAATCAGAGTTTTATAGAAGGGAGATAGAATATTGGAGACAGAATCAGTGATTCTCCGACGAACAGAAAGCGGAGTCATAATATTAGCAGAAGCAGTAAATAGAGTAGCAGTTGGAACAGATAGATTAGGAACAGTAGGAGTAGCAGGAAAAATAGCTTGTGAACTAGCAGGTGTGAGCGACACAGGCATAGGTAAAGAAGCCGGCAACCCTAGAAGAGGGGTTGTCGAAGGAACATTAATATTGACCACAGGAGGTACAGGAACTTGATTCAGGGGAGCGGGAACACCAGGTTGTCCAGCAACCGGTAATTGAACATTCGGTATAGGTGGAGCCGTAGCACCCTGTGCATACGGTGGGGGTGATCGTAACAAGTAAGACAACAGGGGATCCTTTTCAGGGTCCTCTACTATCTTAGCCGTACTCGATGGTAAAGCAGGATAGCACTTGTCTATCGCTAAATTACGCTCTCTATCGGCCACCTCCATCGCTTTCTCAGACTCGTTGAGTTGCAGCTGCCTAGCAGACTGTTCTAAAGTCAACTCTTGCTCTTTCTGTTCTTTCTTCAACTTTTTAATTTCTCTCTGTTTAGATTCTTTTCTCCAATAACGGAAAGAATCAAACATTGCCGGCCGGGCTTTCTTCTTAAACAACCTTCTTTCTAGATTATCGAGAACTTCAGGTTCAAAACTACCATGTAGTGGCCAACTAAGGACACCATCTTTCTCTGTGAAGCGGATCCATACCTCGTTATAAGAGATAGGGCCCACACCAAATTTGCAATATAGATCATAAAGGGGAGTTCCAATCGGAGGAACCAAACACGAGTCCTCCAACTGGGAATCACTGTTGCAACTAAAACAAGACAACATACAATTTTTCCGACTTACCATTTTATAATCCGGAACACAAAACAAACAAGACACAAACAGAAAAGATGCGCACTCGAACCAAGAACTTAGGCCTACCAGAACTGACAAATGTATCGATACCTGAACTGAACAGAATGATTATCGTAACCAGAATAACCAGTGATAATCTTACAGAACTGAACTGAACTGAGAACTAAAAGGATTATCCAAACAGGAGCAACCCTCACAAAATACTTAACTGAGGTACTGAAGACGTCACCAAGGAGAAACCCGTCACGTCTCGCCGTACTAAGGACTGCACCTCGGGTCCAAGACAGGGCGACGGTCAAGGCAACGGACCACTGCAGCCGTCTGAACGGGAACCCTCGCGGAAGAGAACGTCGGGGCCACTTTTGCGATATGCCGGGATCGATGAAGTGGGGCGCCTCCCTCTGAAATCTTCACACGAAGCTCCTCGAACTCTTCAGGCTTTTGGACCGGTACCGAATGACGTCGCCCCACGTGGGCGCCAATTGGAGTTCTGGACTTTTTGGTTCCGTCCAGAGGTGTCAGGGACAACACCCGAAGACCCCGGAGTTCAACCTGTCTCGGTGCACAAACAAACAGAAACACGGGCTTCTCGATGGTGGCGTCAAAGACCAAAGGTTTATTACTGCAGGGACACAGAAGTCACAGAAACTGCACACGGGCAGTGTCTAGGAGCCTGTTCAATTTGTACAAAGAGGGTTGTTCCTTATATACTAAATATTCTGCTCGGGGCAAATTCTTTACATGTTACCACAGTTCTAAACATTCGTGTCTTAAACAATAAATATTTGGCGTTGCACAGGAATCGTCAACAGTATCTGATGTCAAAACATTACGAATGAGGGGTTCCCACTAGTCCATCCAAATCCCATGTCAATTCTTCATTCAAGACCCGGACCGCCTCATCGTAAATTTCGTTACCTCCCCCTAATAAAGGCCCAGAAGGAAAGGAGCAGAGCCAGGTGTGGAAGATAGAAAGACAGGATAAGAGATGTTTGTGGGTCGTAAATGGGCACGGTTACCAGCTTCGGCCGCCTAATCATGATCAGGCCAACGAACACAAGAACCAGTATAGCAGGACTGGCCTCAGGCTGGGGAGGCAGCTCTTGCCGAGTCATGCTGCCACAGTGTTGCTGGCCTAAGGTGCACGTGTCACTCGCAAGGTGAATCGCCGGCTAAAGCCTACGTGTCCTTAAATGAAAAGAGGTCATTGTGTGTCCATTGACTATGTGAGGGCAAGGAATACAAAATGGCTTCCGTGTTCTAAGATGGATGCCATGGGTAGAACAGAAATGTGTTTGTAACTGGAGTGCTCTTGCTCGTAGCATAGCGAAAACACCAGGATATACTAAATGGATCATTTGCGGTCCACTGATACCAAAATTATGTATTTACGACAATGTTACAAACACGAGTAAAATCGTCACGGAACCTCAGCTCTCCTTGGCTTTGACCTGGGCAGGGCTCTCCCTGGCTCTGACCTGGGCAGTGCTCTCCTTGGCTCTGACCTGGGCAGCGCTCTCCTTGGCTTCGGCCTGGGCAGCGCTCTCCTTGGCTTCGACCTGGGCAGGGCTCTCCTTGACTTCCGCCTGGGCAGGGCTCTCCCTGGCTCTGACCTGGGCAGGGCTCTCCGGACCTGGGCAGAGCTCTCCTTGGCTTTGACCTGGGAAGCGCTCTCCTTGGCTTTGACCTGGGCAGCGCTCTCCTTGGCTTTGACCTGGGCAGGGCTCTCCCTGGCTTTGAGCTGGGCAGTGCTCTCCTTGGCTTTGGCCTGGGCAGGGCTCTCCTTGGCTTTGACCTGGGCAGGGCTCTTCTTGGCTTTGACCTGGGCAGCGCTCATCCTGGCTTTGACCTGGGCAGTGCTTGCCTTGGCTTTGGCCTGGGCAGGGCTCTCCTTGGCTTTGACCTGGGCAGGGCTCTCCCTGGCTTTGACCTGGGCAGGGCTCTCCCTGGCTCTGACCTGGGCAGGGCTCTCCGGACCTGGGCAGAGCTCTCCTTGGCTTTGACCTGGGCAGCGCTCTCCTTGGCTTTGACCTGGTCAGGGCTCTCCTTGGCTTAGACCTGGGCAGTGCTATCCTGACCTGGGCAGGGCTCTCCCTGGCTTTGACCTGGGCAGGGCTCTCCCTGGCTTTGACCTGGGCTGGGCTCTCCCTGGCTTTGACCTGGGCTGGGCTCTCCCTGGCTTTGGCCTGGGCAGGGCTCTCCTTGGCTTTGACCTGGGCAGGTCTCTCCCTGGCTTTGACCTGGGCAGGGCTCTCCCTGGCTTTGACCTGGGCAGCGCTCTCCCTGGCTTTGACCTGGGCAGGGGTCTCCTTGGCTTTGACCTGGGCAGTGCTCTCCTTGGCTTTGACCTGGGCAGGGCTCTCCTTGGCTTCGACCTGGGCAGGGGTCTCCTTGGCTTTGACCTGGGCAGTGCTCTCCTTGGCTTTGACCTGGGCAGGGCTCTCCTTGGCTTTGACCTGGGCAGTGCTCTCCTTGGCTTTGACCTGGGCTGGGCTCTCCTTGGGTTTTACCTGGGCAGGGCTCTCCTTGGCATTGACCTGGGCAGGGCTCTCCTTGGCTTTGGCCTGGGCAGGGCTCTCCTTGGCTTTGACCTGGGCAGGGCTCTCCTTGGCTTTGACCTGGGCAGGGCTCTCCTTGGCTTTGGCCTGGGCAGGGCTCTCCTTGACTTTGACCTGGGCAGCGCTCTCCCTGGCTTTGACCTGGGCAGGGCTCTCCCTGGCTTTGACCTGGGCAGGGCTCTCCTTCGCTTTAACCTGGGCAGGGGTCTCCTTGGCTTTGACCTGGGCAGGGCTCTCCCTGGCTTTGACCTGGGCAGGGCTCTCCCTGGCTTTGACCTGGGCAGTGCTCTCCTCGGCTTTGACCTGGGCAGGGCTCTCCTCGGCTTTGACCTGGGCAGGGCTCTCACTGGCTTTGACCTGGGCAGGGCTCTCCTTGGTTTGACCTGGGCAGGGCTCTCCCTGGCTTTGACCTGGGCAGTGCTCTCCTTGGCTTTGGTATAGGCAGGGCTCTCCTTGGTTTTGACTTGGGCAGGGCTCTCCCTGGCTTTGACCTGGGCAGGGCTCTCCCTGGCTCTGACCTGGGCAGTGCTCTTCTTGGCTTTGACCTGGGCAGGGCTCTCCCTGGCTTTGGCCTGGGCAGGGCTCTCCCTGGCTTTGGCCTGGGCAGTGCTCTCCTTGGCTTTGACCTGGGCAGCGCTCTCCCTGGCTTTGACCTGGGCAGGGCTCTCCCTGGCTTTGACCTGGGCAGCGTTCTCCCTGGCTTTGACCTGGGCAGGGCTCTCCTTGGCTTTGACCTGGGCAGGGCTCTCCTTGGCTTTGACCTGGGCCAGGCTCTCCTTGGCTTTGACCCGGGCAGGGCTCTCCTTGGCTTTGACCTGGGCAGGGGTCTTCTTGGCTTTGACCTGGGCCAGGCTCTCCTTGGCTTTGACCTGGGCAGGGCTCTCCCTGGCTTTGACCTGGGCAGAGCTCTACTTGGCTTTGACCTGGGCTGGGCTCTCCTTGGCTTTGACCTGGGCAGGGCTCTCCTTGGCTTTGACCTGGGCAGGGATCTCCTTGGCTTTGACCTGGGCTGGGCTCTCCCAGGCATAGACCTGGGCAGGGCTCTCCTTGGCTTTGACCTGGGCTGGGCTCTCCTTGGCTTTGACCTGGGCAGGGCTCTCCTTGGCTTTGACCTGGGCTGGGCTCTCCTTGACTTTGACCTGGGCAGGGGTCTCCTTGGCTTTGACCTGGGCAGTGCTCTCCTTGGCTTTGACCTGGGCAGGGCTCTCCCTGGCTTTGGCCTGGGCAGGGCTCTCCCTGGCTTTGACCTGGGCAGGGCTCTCCCTGGCTCTGACCAGGGCAGTGCTCTCCTTGGCTTTGACCTGGGCAGGGGTCTCCTTGGTTTTGACCTGGGCAGTGCTCTCCTTGGCTTTGACCTGGGCAGGGCTCTCCCTGGCTTTGGCCTGGGCAGGGCTCTCCCTGGCTTTGACCTGGGCAGGGCTCTCCCTGGCTCTGACCTGGGCAGGGCTCTCCTTGGCTTTGACCTGGGCAGCGCTCTCCCTGGCTTTGACCTGGGCAGGGCTCTCCCTGGCTTTGACCTGGGCAGGGCTCTCCCTGGCTTTGGCCTGGGCAGGGCTCTCCTTGGCTTTGGCCTGGGCAGTGCTCTCCTTGGCTTTGACCTGGGCAGCGCTCTCCCTGGCTTTGACCTGGGCAGGGCTCTCCTTGGCTTTGACCTGGGCAGGGCTCTAATTGGCTTTGACGTGGGCAGGGCTCTCCTTGGCTTTGACCTGGGCAGGGCTCTCCCTGGCTATGACCTGGGCAGTGCTCTCCTTGGCTTTCACCTGGGCAGGGCTCTCCCTGGCTCTGACCTGGGCAGTGCTCTCCTTGGCTTTGACCTGGGCAGTGCTCTCCTTGGCTTTGACCTGGGCAGGGCTCTCCTTGGCTTTGACCTGGTCAGGGCTCTCCTTGGCTTAGACCTGGGCAGTGCTCTCTTGACCTGGGCAGGGCTCTCCCTGGCTTTGACCTGGGCAGGGCTCTCCCTGGCTTTGGCCTGGGCAGGGCTCTCCTTGGCTTTGACCTGGGCAGGTCTCTCCCTGGCTTTGACCTGGGCAGGGCTCTCCCTGGCTTTGACCTGGGCAGCGTTCTCCCTGGCTTTGACCTGGGCAGGGCTCTCCTTGGCTTTGACCTGGGCAGGGCTCTCCTTGGCTTTGACCTGGGCCAGGCTCTCCTTGGCTTTGACCTGGGCAGGGCTCTCTCTGGCTTTGACCTGGGCAGTGCTCTCCCTGGCTTTGACCTGGGCAGTGCTCTCCCTGGCTTTGACCTGGGCTGGGCTCTCCTTGGCTTTGACCTGGGCAGGGCTCTCCTTGGCTTTGACCTGGGCAGGGCTCTCCCTGGCTTTGGCATGGGCAGTGAAAATTGAATTTTGCCTTGTCATGTGTGCCTACGTGTTCCCCATCCCATGTAATATGTGCATGATTAATATTCATATATCCCCCTATGACCGAATAAAGACACAATTATAGTTGTGTCCAATGTTAGTATGTCAGTTATCCAGTCCCCGTGAAAGCAACGTGAATTAGGCTTCTAGGCCTATGTTGCCAACGTTTTACATTGTGCACGTTAATTCATCGAATTGTCCCTGTTTCTAGGCCTCAAAGGGCCTGAACACCAGATTCAAGCTCCAGTCTCCTGAACCCACTCTGAGGAGCGATGCAGCCCCCACCTGCATCCCTGACCCTTCGCTTACTTCCTGCCGCGCAGCGCGGTGCCCGGCTTGGCTCTGTCTGCCCGCCTGCCAAGAATATGTAATGCCTACAGTTATCAGTTCAGCTCTCCGTCTTCACATTCCTAAGCTAACGAACCGCATAAACATCTTCAGCTATAGTCTAGTCTTCCTGTCTCCATGCAAGAGAATTACTGTATTAATATCCATAGAAGATTCATAGCACACGCAATACATGAAGAATATATGCATGCACCAGCCTTAGTGTCAAGTAGCCTTTGCTCTGTTGACTTTTAGATTCTATCAACATGTACTCCAAACACAAGATACCAGATATGCTATAGGTACATGTCGTCCTGACATCTCAGACTTTAGTCTCCTCTTCTAGTAGAAGTCAGAGCCCCCAGCTCTCCCCAGTTACACGTCATGGTCCGTTTACGCGCACCACTAGGTTAAAGGTTACAGCTGCCCAGGTAGCCCCCTCCATGTATCCACCCATTTATGACACTTCTGTGACGTTCTCATCACATGTCTTCGTGCACGCCCTGTGCACGCCTTCTTTTTACGCCCATGTGTTCTTATCTTCCGTTTGTCACTTGTTACGCCTACTGTATTCAATGCAATTGTAATGTTTTCCTATATATACTATGTACTGTTAATGAGACGGGGCAGCTGCCATTCCATGCCATTCTATTTCAGGCTGTTCCGATCCTGTCCCTTCCCTTGTGCCTGATTAAAGCCTGTTCAACTCAGATACCCCGGATCCTGCCTCTTATTTATTGAGCTATCTGTTTTATTTAATGCATAGAAAAATAGTACCGGTAATTAATTATTTATTTACCACATAATGGCGCCCGAATAGGGACGAGCCCCTTCCCCACGCGCCGGAGATGTAACGCAGGCCCCCTGACCCTTCTACAGCCGTGACGGAACTCTACCGTGCACGTGCACATATTTCTGCTTCATCAAGTCTCCCTCAGGCCCACGGAGGAGACGGAGACTGCGGTCCGGCATCCAGACGAGGCGGTGAGGAATGCGGTTCGTCCCGACCAGAGCCCAAGCCGAGAGAGCAAGGTCCGAGGTATCCGGAGGCCCACCTGTTTCCGAAGCCCGAAGTTCGAAGCGCATGCGTAGTAACCAGACGTCGTAGCAGTCCAGTCCAGTCCGAGGCTTTCAGTTCTGCTTCCCGGTGAGTACCGTTGCTGGGGGAGTATCTAGACGGAGTCATTAGTTTGTCTCCGGTCCGATGGGTTTGGGTACGCAGATCCAGTCCGACGTGTCCATCTAGGTGGATACGGTATGACGTGTCTCTTTATGAGACCGGTATGTTCTGTACTGTTTTAGCAGTGCATCTAGTAATTCTAGTAAGTCCGTTCTCGAGAAAATTCAAGCGTTATGTTTTCAGTGTATCAGGTAGTATTCTGTTCGAACTGTTATTAATGTATTTCTATGTCGTGGTATGAGTGATTTGTTTGCCATTTCATTACTGTGATTATTGTGTATTGTGTTTTAGTCCAAGTACGACTTAAATATGCCTCTGTTTTCAAAGTTACGTCAGATAAAAACCCGAAAATGGTTACTCGAAGAAGCAGTTCCTGTCCCTCCTAGGGACAGTCCTGGACATTTCATGTATCACAAGCATGGCTTAGATGCCATATTATATCTAGACTTATGGGTGGATTACACGAAACATCTTGAAGAGAAATATAGATGTAAATGTAAATGTAAATGTAGTTGAGCTTATATAGCGCACAGCTACCCGCAGTGGGTGTCCCGGCGCTTGCTTAGGGAACCCTTCCTGGTATTCCCCTGTGAGATAGCAGGGTATCCACAAGGTGAAAGTCAGGCATCCCACCGCGAGGGGCCGTAGTGGAGATTAAGCAAGCTATTGCCCAGAGTCGCAGAGTGTGAACCCGTGAGTCGAGGAGGCACCGGGGCGAGAATTATCGAGTCCGTGGAATTTTTAGCCCAAGACCCGCCGAGGCAGGGAATTGAACCCTGGTCCAGGACCGATCTCAGCTTCCGGGTCTGCTGCCTCTAACCCCTGAGCCACACTTCTCCACAGATGGCCTGTATCAGGTACATGGGATGCCGAGTGCATCATGCGAGTAGAAGAAGCATTATGGAAAAAGAAAGCCAGACAATCCCAGAAAGATGCCATAGAATTATGGCGTAAAGAATCCCATAGAAGATCCGAAAAAGATTTCAGAAAAGCAGAATTAAGTAGGGAATCCTCAGAAAAAGCCCAAGAAAGGGAACTTCTAGAAGAAGGTGAACGAGTTAGAGCAGAACAGTCAGACAGAGAGAGAAATGCCCTTATTAAAGGTATGTATCCTCTTCTTGCCGAGGGCTTGCCGAAGGCAACCCCGGAAGTACCCTGTAAATTACCGCCACCATTGGTCCCGACTAAGCTACGTCATGAACCGACTGCAGCTGAAATTTTTCTTTCGTCCTATTTGGATGATACAGTCCCAGAATATGCAAATCCTATTCCGCCTGCTCAACCTCAGCACCCTGTTAATAATGTAATTCCTGTTCCTCCAGTCACTGGTCCCGGGAACCCTGTCCATGTGCCAGTACCCCCGGACCAGCCCACATTACGTGTGCCCGTTTTACCAGTCACTTTACCAGCACGTTCAGTATTAACTGACGATTCTAGTTCAGGAGGAGCAGGGGGAGGTGCTCCTACCACCCCGCCTCAAGTAAAACGACTGACGCTGAGAGACGCAGTGTTACAGCGCACGCCAAAAGTGACTACATACGCGGACCTCAAGCGACACCTTACTGACTGCATATATGATTCAGTACCAGGCGAAGATCACATGATATTATATTCAGTACGTTTAAGACGAGTTGCCAACTTTTTGGCCACCCTGCCCGAGATGAAGGAACATCTAGACAGAATATATCATTTTATCCGTACAGGGGAGAATTCAGAAAGTATTCACGAAGCTATGGCACACAGAAAGGTCGAGATTCAAAGTATGATTTTACAGTTCTTGATTAACTGTTTAATAAGAGAACAGGATTATCCTGATAAAGACAAAGACGAGATGAAAGCCCTGACAAGGTGGAGTGACAATATAGCCGAGGGAAAACATAAGACACAGAATAGTATAGAAAGTATGTACAGGAAAATTCGTAAGGAAATTATAAGTATACACCAGAAGGAGGAAGCAAAAAGAGCAACCGAGAAAGAGAATGACTCTTCAAGTGAAGAGATAGACAGCGAGAATCCCGCCAGAATAGCGTATGTAGGTAGAACTAGATTTTCCGATCGACATTCACGTCTAGATTACAAGAAAGTTTTTCCTCCTCCCGTACCAGAACAGTGTTCTCTAGAACAAGTATTCCAGGCTACAGATAAAATTTTGAAACTACGAATAGGTTATAGTGAGCTTAGTACCATGCATGAACAAGAACTAGCCCGATCAGCAGTCCGATGGGTTAGTGATTCTACCACGTTTTCAGATGAAATAGTGGCCCAAACGTTTCTGAAGCTGCCCCCAGCCGAGCAGCGTCTGGTGGGTATGTATATGATCCAGCACCTCATTACACTGTATGAGGATCAGCATTCTGATCCAGGTCCTTTGTATGATGTACTGAACGAGTTACTCCTAAACAGATGGAAAGGTCTAGGTACCGATTTAATTAGTGTCATTTTAGAACAGCGCCACAAATACAGAACGTTCCTGAATCCACATTTTGTTCCTGTTCCACCCCCAGTAAGAAAATCATTCTACATAGACAGACAGAATCCGTTGCGAGAAGTACATCCAGTTAAGGGAGCGGGGGGTGATCTAGAACGAGTATTTGTTTACACCCCTATCACGAAAATAGAACTCTTAGAAATGAAAAAGTTAATACCCTGTCACGATAAAGATCCAGCAGGGTTCCACCGTGAATTAAAAGACATGCTCCGTATGGGAGAATACACGTATCCCGATATCATTAAAATGTTAAAGGTCCTGTTGCCTGCGGGCATATATGAAAAACTTAAAGAAAAAGAATGGGAGGTGGGAGAGAAAAAGATAGATTGGACCGCATTAGAGACTGAAGATAACACACGAGTTCCAGGTACTGGTCTTGGGGAAAAAGCTAAAGCATTGCCCGAGTTGCTAATACAAGTCTTGCCAAGATTACTAGCCACGAAAAAGGAAGACTGGGATGCCATCTCAGCCTGTAAACAGAAACAAGACGAAGACACTAGTGATTTTTATTCTAGATTTGAGAAATGTTTCATTATTAATAGCGGCCTGAAAACAAGTAGTGAATCGTATCCACATCTTTTTGTTACCAAACTAGTCGAGAATTCTTTACCACAAGTTAAAAATCGAGTACTGAAAGTCGAAAGTACCTGGCAAGCTAATACTCCGTCACAAATGCTCCAGATGCTACAATATCACCAGAACAGAATCAGGGAGGAGCAGGAACATGAAAGGAGACGTATGAAAGACACGAAAATGAAAGTACTGGTTGCACAGTCTGTTCCACAAGACAGTCAGAAGAGGGGTCCGAATCAGACTAGTCATTCTACAGCTCCCGTTAAAGGGACATGCAATTACTGTAAACAGCCAGGTCATTATATAAACGAATGTGCAGTTCTGAAACACAACATAGCTACTGGTAAAACGAAAGAGAGACCACGTCCTCCTAGACAAGAACACGTTCTGCAGAATTCTCAGCCACCGCAGAACGCACAACAGACAGTTACAGTACCGCAGCCTATAGCTGCCACACAACACGTTACACAGCAGATGTACCAGTATGCACAGTCGGAATATCCAGAATATCAGAAGTATTCATGAAACAGCCTAGAGAGGGAGGTTGGCTTGCCTCTCATCGAGATTCCTGTAGATCAAGAGGGTCCCTATGTACACAGTCAAGTATTAGGGAAAGACAGAAAGTTTCTGATTGATACAGGGGCAAGTAGGACTGCCATCAGTCATGACGAGGTTCCAGGGGCTCCACTCTCAGGCTCTAGAAATGTTTCCCTTGGATTTTCAGGAAAGCCTATTGTTAATGAAATATCGAAACCAGTTTCCCTAGAAGTCGGTCCATTGTCCCGAACTACAGACTTGTTACTTACGAAATCATGCCCAGAAAATTTACTGGGTATCAAAACACTGAAAGAATTAGGAGCTGTCATATGTTGCTCCCCAGAAGGAGTGAGATTGTTTTTACGTGATTTTAAAGGTCATTATGTATTACGTGATTTTGATCCAAGATTACTGAATGTACCTCAGCATTTATGGGCGCAAGGTCCAACTGATGTAGGTTGTATGCACATTACACCCTATCGTGTCACTCTGAAACAAGGTGTTGTTTTACCCTGAATCAGACAGTACAAATTGCCACCTGAGGCTGTAGCAGCCTTATCAAAAATCATTGACGAGCTCATTGCTCAAGGAGTAGTTGTAGAAACTGACTCCAATGTATGTAATTCTCCTATCATTCCGATTCTAAAACGTACTGATCCCAATGCACCTCCAGTTTATCGATTAGTGATTGACCTTCGAGAACTTAATAAATGTATCAAAACCCAGTACCCAGTGGTTCCAGATATTTCTTCCCTATTGACTGCCATTGATTCCCAAGCTACGTTCTTTACTGTTATTGATCTCAAAAACGCATTCTTTAGTGTCCCCATTCATCCAGACAGCCAGTTTCTTTTCGGATTCTGTTTAAATGGAAGAAGCTATAAATTCACACGAGCTCCTCAAGGCTTCACAGAAAGCCCTAGTATATACAGTCAAGCACTTAAAAGACAACTAGACAATATTCATATGCCAGCTGACACTGCCCTGCTCCAGTATGTCGATGATCTATTGATCACAGCCCGTTCTGAACGTGACTGCGAACGTGCGTCACTTACAGTCTTGTATTTCCTGGCCGAGATGGGGCACAAGGTGTCCCCTTCGAAACTGCAATTCTGTGTCCAGCAAGTGGTCTACCTTGGACACTTACTGTCCAAGAGGGGTAGGCAGTTGACACCAGACCGTATCCAGTTAATAGCACATCTTCCACAGCCCAAGACTCAGAAGGAGGTACGAGCTTTTATCGGCCTCACTTCTTACTGCAGACAATGGATTCCTCAGTACGCATATCTAGCCAAGCCACTGATACAGTTAACGGCACAGGAGGCAGCCACATCGACTGTCCTCCCTTGGACCCAAGAACATACACTTGTTTTCAATGAGTTAAAGAAAGCTTTATGCCAAGCGCCTGTTCTAGCAACACCAAACTACAGTAAGCCTTTTACACTTTTTGTCACTGAACGTGATGGTACTGCATTATCTGTTCTCACACAAGATCAAGCAGGACAATACAAGCCCTGTGCTTATTTCTCTAGCACATTAGATCCGGTGGCCCAGGCTCTGCCTGCGTGCCTCAAGTCAGTTGCAGCCACAGCTCTAGCTATCAGACAGAGTGATTCCATAGTGTTAGGACACTCCCTGACAGTACAAGTTCCACACTCCGTGGAAGTTCTTTTAAACCAAACACAGACTCAGCACTTGACAATTGCACGTTTAACAGGATATGAACTGACATTGTTTCAGCCACACATAGAAATCAGACGCTGCAAAATTTTAAATCCAGCTACACTGTTACCCTCAGTTCCTTCAAATCCTGCCACACATGACTGTGTGGAAGTTGTTAACACCATGACAAAGCCAAGACAAGACATGACAGACATTGCATTACCTGATCCCGACCTGACGCTTTATGTGGATGGTTCATGTATGAGAACAAGTACAGGAGAACTAGTAGCCGCGTATGCAGTGACTACTGAAACTGAAGTTATAGAAACACATCGTATTGACACCCTGTCTGCTCAAGCAGCAGAGCTCATTGCTCTGACCCAAGCCTGCATACGAGCCAAGAACCTGAAAGTAAACATATACACAGATTCACGTTATGCATTCGGAGTCGTACACGACTTTGGAGTGCTCTGGCAAGAGAGAGGTTTCATGACTTCTCATGGAACCAAGATTCAGCATGGCCCCCTCCTTCAAGCTCTGTTAGATGCAATACATTTACCGACAGCTATCGCTATCATGAAGTGCAAGGCACATACGAAAGTCACTGACATCATTTCCCAGGGTAACGACCTGGCAGATCGAACAGCCAAGTTTACAGCTCAGACTCCAGACATTCCAGTTAACACGACACAGACAGACATTCCAGTTCAGACGACTTGTATGACAGTTAAGGACCCTACACAAGACGTACTAGATATACAGTCACATGCTACCCCAGACGAAATCAAGAAATGGTCTGAACAAGGAGGGGTCCAGACAGATCAGGGATGGTTGACGAAGGGAAAAGCCACATGGTTTCTCCCCGACTCTATGGTTCAAGTCATTATTAACACCGCACATAGTCCAGCACACTTAGGAGAAAAAGCCATGTTAGACAGTATTCAGAACCTCTGGTTTAACAAGCATTTACGAGCAGCAGCCAAGCAGAAAGTGCGTACCTGCATGATCTGTTGTCAGTTCAATCCAGGTAAAGGTGTCCCGGTGGAACAAGGTGGATTCCATCCTCCTGACCACCCTTTTGAAGTCCTCCAGATGGATTATATTCAGATGGATCGATGTCGAGGTTTCAAGTATGTCCTCGTAGTTGTATGCGCTTTGTCCAGATGGACAGAAGCATATCCAGTCCCAGATTACACTGCCGCGACCACTGCCAGGCAGTTGGTTCGTGAGTTTTCCCCCACTATGGATTACCGAGGGTCGTGTATTCAGATAACGGCCAACCATTCTCCTCCGAACTCATGAAACAAGTATCCCTTCTGTTAGGGTACCAGTGGAAGTTCCACTGTGTACGACATCCCGAAGCAGCTGGTCTCGTCGAGAGACATAATCAGACCCTGAAAATCCGCATTGCAAAGGTATGCGCAGAGAAAGGCGTAGATTGGATGGTAGCACTGCCAGTCGCCCTTTTTTACATGAGAATGGTCGCTCACTCCCGTTCAGGTCTGTCCCCTTACGAGGTAGTTTTCGGTCGTCCCCCAAACATGTGGGGTACACCTAGGCCACGTACAATTACCGATGTTGACAGTAATATGCTGACAGATTACCTGGCTTCCTTGATGTCTGCACTACTCTCTTGTCGTTCACAGGTTGCCGCTGCCTTTCCAGACAACACTCAAGTGAAACCGCACGAGGTCATACCAGGCGACCTCGTCCTGATTAGAAATTTTGATCGTTCAAGTCCGCTGGAGCCCCGCTGGAAAGAACCAAAGCTCGTTCTGATGACAACAAGGACAGCGATCAAGGTGGAGGGCCGCAAAGGCTGGTTGCATTCCAGTCACGTGAAACAATTTCATGGACTCCGTCCAAAGACTTTTTTCAAGGACTGCCCCGTTCTCAAGGACTGTCCAGATACTGACTCTAAACTTCCCCTGTTAGAGAAAACTCCGCAGCAGGAATATAAAGAAAAGTTACGGTCTAGTAAGTCAGCCAGTTTAATTGTCTAAGTCCCTCTCGGGTGAAACGGTTAGACAGGTTCCTGACATGTATGAGATAGACCCACATAGTGAGAGAGTTAGTCGAAACTCTAAGAAAATACGTTATCAGAAAAATCTTCGAAGTCGATGCATTGTTACTCTTTTAATTATGTTATTTCTGAGTCTTACGATTACAGGCATAAGTTATGTTTTACATGTATATTTTCCTCCTATCGTTTCACATGTACATTTTTCCTCTAATGTTACAGTAGAGCACACATTTAGTGAACTGCCTCCTCACGAGTTATCCTATCGTCTTGCCATGCGCAATAATACTTTTATCCGAATGTTACACTATTCACACCAGACCAGCAATGCCACAAATTGTTGGGTGTGTGGTCGACTCCCCCCTTTCCAGACACCGAAGGGAGTTCTGCCACTCTTTCCCTATCCGTTTTCACACAATGGTTCGTTTGGAGCATGGTCCACGTTAACGTCATCCTCAAACGATATGTCCCTTCTGAATAGAACATGTTTTCCAGACAAGGAAGGTCTTTCCCATAGAACAGGGTTAGATCTAGAAAATGAAGTATATGATCTAGGTAATTATTCCTCGAATTTCATGGTTTTGAATGTTCAGTCCGAGACTACTCCAGATTTGCCTGCTATTTCAGTTCTACCAGTGAAAGGCGAATTATGTGTCCGAAAGAATGGTTCAGTACATCTAGGACACAGTGATTGTACTACTGTGGTCGAGTATAGTGACAGTGGGAAATCTACTTTCAAAGCCTCACGTCATTCTTATTTTGTGTGTGGTCAGACCGCATATGTACGTCTGCCCCAAGATTGGGATGGAACATGTTACATTGCCTTCCTACTGCCACCAGTTTTCCTAGCCACATCCGATTATCACAGAAATACACATCTAGTACACGTTAGACATAGAAGGGAGATTGAGTCCCCAATTGTCAATCAAACTGAAACTGCCTTAGAACAGTATCAAGACTTCAATAAAGGTTTCTTTTTCTTCATAGGTCCTGTCCAGAATAGTAAGCTAATACATAGGCTAACCAGAACCCTTGAAGCAGTAGTGAATGAGACTACTTCCGCTCTAGGTAACTTAACCGAGGAACAATCTGCTATGAGATTTGTCGTGCTTCAAAACCGCCTTGTTCTTGACGTCATACTGGCCGATAGGGGAGGAGCTTGTAGAGTCATCGGATCTAGTTGCTGCATTTTCATTCCTAATAACGCACCGTCCGTTTATTCAGCTATAACAAGACTTCATAAAATTGCCCATCAGTTACACCAGAATCCAGGCACCTGGACATGGTCCGGTTGGCTCTGGAGTATAATATCTGCCTGGGGATGGAAAGTATTGTCATTCCTGGGTATAGTAGTAATGATCATATTCAGTTGCTGTCTCTGTTTACAATGTGGCCCTGCGATTTGCGGCTTGTGTGCTACATCTTGTATCCCTAGTCCAAAGTCTCGTTCCAAGAAGATTCGAGACGAGCAAATGATGCTATATGAAATGATAGATGGTATCATGAATATTGATGTTTCCTGATGGAAACGTAGGGCACAAGGAGGGAATGAGGAAAATTGAATTTTGCCTTGTCATGTGTGCCTACGTGTTCCCCATCCCATGTAATATGTGCATGATTAATATGCATATATCCCCCTATGACCGAATAAAGACACAATTATAGTTGTGTCCAATGTTAGTATGTCAGTTATCCAGTCCCCGTGAAAGCAACGTGAATTAGGCTTCTAGGCCTATGTTGCCAACGTTTTACATTGTGCACGTTAATTCATCGAATTGCCCCTGTTTCTAGGCCTCAAAGGGCCTGAACACCAGATTCAAGCTCCAGTCTCCTGAACCCACTCTGAGGAGCGATGCAGCCCCCACCTGCATCCCTGACCCTTCGCTTACTTCCTGCCGCGCAGCGCGGTGCCCGGCTTGGCTCTGTCTGCCCGCCTGCCAAGAATATGTAATGCCTACAGTTATCAGTTCAGCTCTCCGTCTTCACATTCCTAAGCTAACGAACCGCATAAACATCTTCAGCTATAGTCTAGTCTTCCTGTCTCCATGCAAGAGAATTACTGTATTAATATCCATAGAAGATTCATAGCACACGCAATACATGAAGAATATATGCATGCACCAGCCTTAGTGTCAAGTAGCCTTTGCTCTGTTGACTTTTAGATTCTATCAACATGTACTCCAAACACAAGATACCAGATATGCTATAGGTACATGTCGTCCTGACATCTCAGACTTTAGTCTCCTCTTCTAGTGTAGAAGTCAGAGCCCCCAGCTCTCCCCAGTTACACGTCATGGTCCGTTTGCGCGCACCACTAGGTTAAAGGTTCCAGCTGCCCAGGTAGCCCCCTCCATGTATCGACCCATTTATGACACTTCTGTGACGTTCTCATCACATGTCTTCGTGCACGCCCTGTGCACGCCTTCTTTTTACGCCCATGTGTTCTTATCTTCCGTTTGTCACTTGTTATGCCTACTGTATTCAATGCAATTGTAATGTTTTCCTATATATACTATGTACTGTTAATGAGACGGGGCAGCTGCCATTCCATGCCATTCTATTTCAGGCTGTTCCGATCCTGTCCCTTCCCTTGTGCCTGATTAAAGCCTGTTCAACTCAGATACCCCGGATCCTGCCTCTTATTTATTGAGCTATCTGTTTTATTTAATGCATAGAAAAATAGTACCGGTAATTAATTATTTATTTACCACAACCTGGGCAGTGCTCGCTTGACCTGGGCAGGGGTCTCCTTGGCTTTGACCTGGGCAGGGCTCTCCCTGGCTTTGGCCTGGGCAGTGCTCTCCCTCGCTTTGACCTGGGCATTGCTTTCTTGACCTGGGCAGGGGTCTCCTTGGCTTTGACCTGGGCAGGGCTCTCCTTGGCTTTGACATGGGCAGGGATCTCCTTGGCTTTGACCTGGGCAGGGCTCTCCTTGGCTTTGGCCTTGGCAGGGCTCTCCTTGGCTTTGACCTGGGCAGGGCTCTCCTTGGCTTTGGCCTGGGCAGGGCTTTTGTTGGCTTTGGCCTGGGCAGGGCTCTCCTTGGCTTTGACCTGGGCAGTGCTCTCCCTGGCTTTGACCTGGGCAGGGCTCTTCTTGGCTTTGACCTGGGCAGGGCTCTCCCTGGCTTTGACCTTGGCTGGGCACTCCTTGGCTTTGACCTGGGCAGGGCTCTCCCTGGCTTTGACCTGGGCAGGGCTCTCCCTGGCTTTGACCTGGGCAGGGCTCTCCTTGGCTTTGACCTGGGCAGGGCTCTCCTTGGCTTTGACCTGGGCAGGGGTCTCCTTGGCTTTGACCTGGGCAGGGCTCTCCTTGGCTTTGACCTGGGCAGGGCTCTCCTTGGCTTTGACCTGGGCAGGGCTCTCCCTGGCTCTGACCTGGGCAGTGCTCTCCCTGGCTCTGACCTGGGCAGGGCTCTCCTTGGCTTTGGCCTGGGCAGGGCTCTCCCTGGCTTTGACCTGGCAGGGCTCTCCCTGGCTTTGACCTGGGCAGGGCTCTCCTTGGCTTCGGCCTGGGCAGCGCTCTCCTTGGCTCTGACCTGGGCAGGGCTCTCCTTGGCTTCGGCCTGGGCAGGGCTCTCCCTGGCTCTGACCTGGGCAGGGCTCTCCGGACTTGGGCAGAGCTCTCCTTGGCTTTGACCTGGGCAGCGCTCTCCTTGGCTTTGACCTGGGTAGCGCTCTCCGTGGCTTTGACCTGGGCAGGGCTCTCCCTGGCTTTGACCTGGGCAGAGCTCTCCCTGGCTTTGTCCTGGGCAGGGCTCTCCCTGGCTTTGACCTGGGCAGTGCTCTCCTTGGCTTTGGCCTGGGCAGGGCTCTCCTTGGCTTTGACCTGGGCAGGGCTCTCCTTGGCTTTGACCTGGGCAGCGCTCTCCCTGGCTTTGACCTGGGCAGTGCTCTCCTTGGCTTTGGCCTGGGCAGGGCTCTCCTTGGCTTTGACCTGGGCAGGGCTCTCCCTGGCTTTGACCTGGGCAGGGCTCTCCCTGGCTCTGACCTGGGCAGGGCTCTCCGACCTGGGCAGGGCTCTCCTTGGCTTTGACCTGGGCAGGGCTCTCCTTGGCTTTGGCCTGGGCAGGGCTCTCCTTGGCTTTGGCCTGGGCAGGGCTCTCCTTGGCTTTGACCTGGGCAGCGCTCTCCCTGGCTTTGACCTGGGCAGGGCTCTCCCTGGCTTTGACCTGGGCAGGGCTCTCCCTGGCTTTGACCTGGGCAGGGCTCTCCCTGGCTTTGACCTGGGCAGGGCTCTCCTTGGCTTTGGCCTGGGCAGGGCTCTCCTTGGCTTTGACCTGGGCAGCGCTCTCCCTGGCTTTGACCTGGGCAGGGCTCTCCCTGGCTTTGACCTGGGCAGGGCTCTCCCTGGCTTTGACCTGGGCAGGGGTCTCCTAGGCTTTGACCTAGGCAGGGCTCTCCCTGGCTTTGACCTGGGCAGGGCTCTCCCTGGCTTTGACCTGGGCAGTGCTCTCCCTGGCTTTGACCTGGGCAGTGCTCTCCTTGGCTTTGACCTGGACAGGGCTGTCCTTGGCTTTGACCTGGGCAGGGCTCTCCTTGGCTTTGACCTGGGCAGGGGTCTACTTGGCTTTGACCTGGGCAGGGCTCTCCCTGGCTTTGACCTGGGCAGGGCTCTCCTTGGCTTTGACCTGGGCA
The DNA here is from genome assembly GCF_964261635.1 of Lissotriton helveticus. NCBI lineage: Eukaryota > Metazoa > Chordata > Amphibia > Caudata > Salamandridae > Lissotriton > Lissotriton helveticus. The sequence goes on along the minus strand of NC_136067.1, from coordinate 2,122,938,060 downwards.
GGGCTCTCCTTGGCTTTGACCTGGGCAGGGCTCTCCCTGGCTTTGACCTGGGCAGGGCTCTCCTTGGCTTTGACCTGGTCAGGGCTCTCCTTGGCTTTGACCTGGGCAGTGCTCTCTTGACCTGGGCAGGGCTCTCCCTGGCTTTGACCTGGGCAGGGCTCTCCCTGGCTTTGGCCTGGGCAGGGCCCTCCTTGGCTTTGACCTGGGCAGGGCTCTCCCTGGCTTTGACCTGGGCAGGGCTCTCCCTGGCTTTGACCTGGGCAGCGCTCTCCCTGGCTTTGACCTGGGCAGGGCTCTACTTGGCTTTGACCTGGGCAGGGCTCTCCTTGGCTTTGACCTGGGCTGGGCTCTCCTTGGCTTTGACCTGGGCAGGGCTCTCCTTGGCTTTGACCTGGGCAGGGGTCTCCCTGGCTTTGACCTGGGCAGGGCTCTCCCTGGCTTTGACCTGGGCTGGGCTCTCCTTGGCTTTGACCTGTGCAGGGCTCTGCTTGGCTTTGACCTGTGCAGGGCTCTCCCTGGCTTTGGCCTGGGCAGTGCTCTCCCTGGCTTTGACCTGGGCAGTGCTTTCTTGACCTGGGCAGGGGTCTCCTTGGCTTTGACCTGGGCAGGGCTCTTCCTGTCTTTGACCTGGGCAGTGCTCTCCTTGGCTTTGACCTGGGCAGGGCTCTCCTTGGCTTTGACCTGGGCAGTGCTCTCCTTGGCTTTGACCTGGACAGTGCTCTCCTTGGCTTTGACCTGGGCAGGGCTCTTCCTGGCTTTGACCTGGGCAGGGCTCGCCCTGGCTTTGACCTGGGCAGCGCTCTCCCTGGCTTTGGCCTGGGCAGTGCTCTCCCTTGCTTTGACCTGGGCATTGCTTTCTTGACCTGGGCAGGGGTCTCCTTGGCTTTGACCTGGGCAGGGCTCTCCTTGGCTTTGACCTGGGCAGGGCTCTCCTTGGCTTTGACCTGGGCAGGGCTCTCCCTGGCTCTGACCTGGGCAGTGCTCTCCTTGGCTCTGACCTGGGCAGCGCTCTCCTTGGCTTCGGCCTGGGCAGCGCTCTCCTTGGCTCTGACCTGGGCAGGGCTCTCCTTGGCTTCGGCCTGGGCAGGGCTCTCCCTAGCTCTGACCTGGGCAGGGCTCTCCGGACCTGGGCAGAGCTCTCCTTGGCTTTGGCCTGGGCAGCGCTCTCCTTGGCTTTGACCTGGGCAGCGCTCTCCTTGGCTTTGACCTGGGCAGGGCTCTCCCTGGCTTTGACCTGGGCAGGGCTCTTCTTGGCTTTGACCTGGGCAGCGCTCTCCCTGGCTTTGACCTGGGCAGTGCTCTCCTTGGCTTTGGCCTGGGCAGGGCTCTCCTTGGCTTTGACCTGGGCAGGGCTCTCCCTGGCTTTGACCTGGGCAGGGCTCTCCCTGGCTCTGACCTGGGCAGGGCTCTCCGGACCTGGGCAGGGCTCTCCTTGGCTTTGACCTGGGCAGGGCTCTCCCTGGCTTTGACCTGGGCAGCGCTCTCCTTGGCTTTGACCTGGGAAGGGCTCTCCGTGGCTTTGACCTGGGCAGCGCTCTCCTTGGCTTTGACCTGGGCAGTTCTCTCCCTGGCTTTGACCTGGGCAGGGCTCCCCTTGGCTTTGACCTGGGCAGCGCTCTCCTTGGCTTTGACCTGGGCAGCGCTCTCCTTGGCTTTGACCTGGGCAGGGCTCTCCCTGGCTTTGACCTGGGCAGGGCTCTCCTTGGCTTTGGCCTGGGCAGGGCTCTCCCTGGCTTTGACCTGGGCAGGGCTCTCCTTGGCTTTGGCCTGGGCAGAGCTCTCCTTGGCTTTGACCTGGGCAGGGCTCTCCTTGGCTTTGACCTGGGCAGGGTTCTCCTTGGCTTTGGCCTGGGCAGGGCTCTCCTTGGCTTTGACCTGGGCAGCGCTCTCCCTGGCTTTTACCTGGGCAGGGCTCTCCCTGGCAGTGACCTGGGCAGGGCTCTCCCTGGCTTTGACCTGGGCAGGGCTCTCCTTGGCTTTGACCTGGGCAGGGCTCTCCCTGGCTTTGACCTGGGCAGGGCTCTCCCTGGCTTTGACCTGGGCAGGGCTCTCCTTGGCTTTGGCCTGGGCAGGGCTCTCCTTGGCTTTGACCTGGGCAGCGCTCTCCCTGGCTTTGACCTGGGCAGGGCTCTCCCTGGCTTTGACCTGGGCAGGGCTCTCCCTGGCTTTGACCTGGGCAGGGGTCTCCTTGGCTTTGACCTAGGCAGGGCTCTCCCTGGCTTTGACCTGGGCAGGGCTCTCCCTGGCTTTGACCTGGGCAGTGCTCTCCCTGGCTTTGACCTGGGCAGTGCTCTCCTTGGCTTTGACCTGGGCAGGGCTGTCCTTGGCTTTGACCTGGGCAGGGCTGTCCTTGGCTTTGACCTGGGCAGGGCTCTCCTTGGCTTTGACCTGGGCAGGGCTCTCCCTGGCTTTGACCTGGGCAGGGCTCTCCTTGGCTTTGACCTGGGCAGGGCTCTCCTTGGCTTTGACCTGGGCAGGGCTCTCCCTGGCTTTGACCTGGGCAGGGCTCTCCTTGGCTTTGACCTGGGCAGGGCTCTCCTTGGCTTTGACCTGGTCAGGGCTCTCCTTGGCTTTGACCTGGGCAGTGCTCTCTTGACCTGGGCAGGGCTCTCCCTGGCTTTGACCTGGGCAGGGCTCTCCCTGGCTTTGGCCTGGGCAGGGCCCTCCTTGGCTTTGACCTGGGCAGGGCTCTCCCTGGCTTTGACCTGGGCAGGGCTCTCCCTGGCTTTGACCTGGGCAGCGCTCTCCCTGGCTTTGACCTGGGCAGGGCTCTACTTGGCTTTGACCTGGGCAGGGCTCTCCTTGGCTTTGACCTGGGCTGGGCTCTCCTTGGCTTTGACCTGGGCAGGGCTCTCCTTGGCTTTGACCTGGGCAGGGGTCTCCCTGGCTTTGACCTGGGCAGGGCTCTCCCTGGCTTTGACCTGGGCTGGGCTCTCCTTGGCTTTGACCTGTGCAGGGCTCTCCTTGGCTTTGACCTGTGCAGGGCTCTCCCTGGCTTTGGCCTGGGCAGTGCTCTCCCTGGCTTTGACCTGGGCAGTGCTCTCTTGACCTGGGCAGGGGTCTCCTTGGCTTTGACCTGGGCAGGGCTCTTCCTGTCTTTGACCTGGGCAGTGCTCTCCTTGGCTTTGACCTGGGCAGGGCTCTCCTTGGCTTTGACCTGGGCAGTGCTCTCCTTGGCTTTGACCTGGACAGTGCTCTCCTTGGCTTTGACCTGGGCAGGGCTCTTCCTGGCTCTGACCTGGGCAGGGCTCGCCCTGGCTTTGACCTGGGCAGCGCTCTCCCTGGCTTTGGCCTGGGCAGTGCTCTCCCTTGCTTTGACCTGGGCATTGCTTTCTTGACCTGGGCAGGGGTCTCCTTGGCTTTGACCTGGGCAGGGCTCTCCTTGGCTTTGACCTGGGCAGGGCTCTCCTTGGCTTTGACCTGGGCAGGGCTCTCCCTGGCTCTGACCTGGGCAGTGCTCTCCTTGGCTCTGACCTGGGCAGCGCTCTCCTTGGCTTCGGCCTGGGCAGCGCTCTCCTTGGCTATGACCTGGGCAGGGCTCTCCTTGGCTTCGGCCTGGGCAGGGCTCTCCCTAGCTCTGACCTGGGCAGGGCTCTCCGGACCTGGGCAGAGCTCTCCTTGGCTTTGGCCTGGGCAGCGCTCTCCCTGGCTTTGACCTGGGCAGGGCTCTTCTTGGCTTTGACCTGGGCAGCGCTCTCCCTGGCTTTGACCTGGGCAGTGCTCTCCTTGGCTTTGGCCTGGGCAGGGCTCTCCTTGGCTTTGACCTGGGCAGGGATCTCCCTGGCTTTGACCTGGGCAGGGCTCTCCCTGGCTCTGACCTGGGCAGGGCTCTCCGGACCTGGGCAGGGCTCTCCTTGGCTTTGACCTGGGCAGGGCTCTCCCTGGCTTTGACCTGGGCAGCGCTCTCCTTGGCTTTGACCTGGGAAGGGCTCTCCGTGGCTTTGACCTGGGCAGCGCTCTCCTTGGCTTTGACCTGGGCAGTTCTCTCCCTGGCTTTGACCTGGGCAGGGCTCCCCTTGGCTTTGACCTGGGCAGCGCTCTCCTTGGCTTTGACCTGGGCAGCGCTCTCCTTGGCTTTGACCTGGGCAGGGCTCTCCCTGGCTTTGACCTGGGCAGGGCTCTCCTTGGCTTTGGCCTGGGCAGGGCTCTCCCTGGCTTTGACCTGGGCAGGGCTCTCCTTGGCTTTGGCCTGGGCAGAGCTCTCCTTGGCTTTGACCTGGGCAGGGCTCTCCTTGGCTTTGACCTGGGCAGGGTTCTCCTTGGCTTTGGCCTGGGCAGGGCTCTCCTTGGCTTTGACCTGGGCAGCGCTCTCCCTGGCTTTGACCTGGGCAGGGCTCTCCCTGGCTTTTACCTGGGCAGGGCTCTCCCTGGCTGTGACCTGGGCAGGGCTCTCCCTGGCTTTGACCTGGGCAGGGCTCTCCTTGGCTTTGACCTGGGCAGCGCTCTCCCTGGCTTTGACCTGGGCAGGGCTCTCCCTGGCTTTGACCTGGGCAGGGCTCTCCCTGGCTTTGACCTGGGCAGGGGTCTCCTTGGCTTTGACCTAGGCAGTGCTCTCCTTGGCTTTGACCTGGGCAGTGCTCTCCCTGGCTTTGACCTGGGCAGTGCTCTCCTTGGCTTTGATCTTGGCAGGGCTGTCCTTGGCTTTGACCTGGGCAGGGCTCTCCTTGGCTTTGACCTGGGCAGGGGTCTCCTTGGCTTTGACCTGGGCAGGGCTCTCCCTGGCTTTGACCTGGGCAGGGCTCTCCCTGGCTTTGACCTGGGCAGGGCTCTCCTTGGCTTTGACCTGGGCAGTGCTCTCCCTGGCTTTGACCTGGGCAGGGCTCTCCTTGGCTTTGACCTGGGCAGGGCTCTCCTTGGCTTTGACCTGGGCAGGGGTCTCCTTGGCTTTGACCTGGGCAGGGCTCTCCTTGGCTTTGACCTGGGCAGGGCTCTCCTTGGCTTTGACCTGGGCAGGGCTCTCCCTGGCTCTGACCTGGGCAGTGCTCTCCCTGGCTCTGACCTGGGCAGCGCTCTCCTTGGCTTCGGCCTGGGCAGCGCTCTCCCTGGCTTTGACCTGGGCAGGGCTCTCCCTGGCTTTTACCTGGGCAGGGCTCTCCCTGGCTTTGACCTGGGCAGGGCTCTCCCTGGCTTTGACCTGGGCAGGGCTCTCCTTGGCTTTGACCTGGGCAGCGCTCTCGCTGGCTTTGACCTGGGCAGGGCTCTCCCTGGCTTTGACCTGGGCAGGGCTCTCCCTGGCTTTGACCTGGGCAGGGGTCTCCTTGGCTTTGACCTAGGCAGTGCTCTCCTTGGCTTTGACCTGGGCAGTGCTCTCCCTGGCTTTGACCTGGGCAGTGCTCTCCTTGGCTTTGACCTGGGCAGGGCTGTCCTTGGCTTTGACCTGGGCAGGGCTCTCCTTGGCTTTGACCTGGGCAGGGGTCTACTTGGCTTTGACCTGGGCAGGGCTCTCCCTGGCTTTGACCTGGGCAGCGCGCTCCCTGGCTTTGACCTGGGCAGTGCTCTCCCTGGCTTTGACCTGGGCAGGGCTCTCCCTGGCTTTGGCCTGGGCAGGGCTCTCCTTGGCTTTGACCTGGGCAGGACTCTCCCTGGCTTTGACCTGGGCAGGATCTCCTTGGCTTTGACCTGGGCAGGGCTCTCCTTGGCTTTGACCTGGGCAGGGGTCTCCTTGACTTTGACCTGGGCAGGGCTCTCCCTGGCTTTGACCTGGGCAGGGCTCTCCCTGGCTTTGACCTGGGCAGGGCTCTCCCTGTCTTTGACCTGGGCAGTGCTCTCCTTGGCTTTGACCTGGCCAGCGCTCTCCCTGGCTTTGACCTGGGCAGGGCTCTCCCTGGCTTTGACCTGGGCAGGGCTCTCCTTGGCTTTGACCTGGGCAGGGCTCTCGCTGGCTTTGACCTGGGCAGTGCTCTCCCTGGCTTTGACCTGGGCAGGGCTCTCCTTGGCTTTGACCTGGGCAGGGCTCTCCCTGGCTTTGACCTGGGCAGGGCTCTCCTTGGCTTTGACCTGGGCAGGGCTCTCCTTGGCTTTGACCTGGGCAGGGCTCTCCTTGGCTTTGACCTGGGCAGGGCTCTCCCTGGCTTTGACCTGGGCAGGGCTCTCCTTGGCTTTGACCTGGGCAGGGCTCTCCTTGGCTTTGACCTGGGCAGTGCTCTCCCTGGCTTTGACCTGGGCAGTGCTCTCCCTGGCTTTGACCTGGGCAGGGCTCTCCCTGGCTTTGACCTGGGCAGCGCTCTCCCTGGCTTTGACCTGGGCAGGGCTCTCCCTGGCTTTGACCTGGGCAGGGCTCTCCTTGGCTTTGACCTGGGCAGGGCTCTCGCTGGCTTTGACCTGGGCAGGGCTCTCCCTGGCTTTGACCTGGGCAGCGCTCTCCTTGGCTTTGACCTGGGCAGGGCTCTCCTTGGCTTTGACCTGGGCAGGGCGCTCCTTGGCTTTGACCTGGGCTGGGCTCTCCTTGGCTTTGACCTGGGCAGGGCTCTCCTTGGCTTTGACCTGGGCAGGGGTCTCCTTGGCTTTGACCTGGGCAGGTCTCTCCCTGGCTTTGACCTGTGCAGGGCTCTCCTTGGCTTTGACCTGAGCAGGGCTCTCCCTGGCTTTGACCTGGGCAGGGCTCTCCTTGGCTTTGGCCTGGGCAGGGCTCTCCCTGGCTTTGACCTGGGCAGGGCTCTCCTTGGCTTTGACCTGGGCAGGGGTCTCCTTGGCTTTGACCTGGGCAGGGCTCTCCCTGGCTTTGGCCTGGGCAGTGCTCTCCCTCGCTTTGACCTGGGCATTGCTTTCTTGACCTGGGCAGCGGTCTCCTTGGCTTTGACCTGGGCAGGGCTCTCCATGGCTTTGACCTGGGCAGGGCTCTCCTTGGCTTTGACCTTGGCAGGGCTCTCCCTGGCTTTGACCTGGGCAGGGCTCTCCTTGGCTTTGACCTGGGCAGGGCTCTCCCTGGCTTTGACCTGGGCAGGGCTCTCCCTGGCTTTGGCCTGGGCAGGGCTGTCCTTGGCTTTGACCTGGGCAGTGCTCTCCCTGGCTTTGACCTGGGCAGGGCTCTCCTTGGCTTTGACCTGGGCAGGGCTCTCCCTGGCTCTGGCCTGGGCAGGGGTCTCCTTGGCTTTGACCTTGGCAGGGCTCTCCTTGGTTTGACCTGGGCAGGGCTCTCCTTGGCTTTGACCTGGGCAGGGCTCTCCTTGGCTTTGACCTGGGCAGGGCTCTCCTTGGCTTTGACCTGGGCAGTGCTCTCCTTGGCTTTGACCTGGGCAGGGCTCTCCTTGGCTTTGACCTGGGCAGGGCTCTCCTTGGCTTTGACCTGGGCATGGCTCTCCCTGGTTTTGGCCTGGGCAGTGCTCTCCCTGGCTTTGACTTGGGCAGTGCTCCCTTGAACTGGGCATGGGTCTCCCTGGCTTTGGCCTGGGCAGTGCTCTCCCTGGCTTTGACCTGGGCAGTGCTCTCTTGACCTGGGCAGTGCTCTCCCTCGCTTTGACCTGGGCATTGCTTTCTTGACCTGGGCAAGGCTCTCCTTGGCTTTGACCTGGGCAGGGCTCTCCCTGGCTTTGGCCTGTGCAGGGCTCTCCTTGGCTTTGACCTGGGCAGGGCTCTCCCTGGCTTTAACCTAGGCAGGGCTCTCCTTGGCTTTGACCTGGGCAGGGCTCTCCCTGGCTTTGGCCTGGGCAGGGCTCTCCTTGGCTTTGACCTGGGCAGGGCTCTCCCTGGCTTTGACCTGGGCAGGGGTCTCCTTGGCTTTGACCTGGGCAGGGCTCTCCTTGGCTTTGGGCAGGGCTCTCCCTGGCTTTGACCTGGGCAGGGCTCTCTTGACCTGGGCAGGGGTCTCCTTGGCTTTGACCTGGGCAGGGCTCTCCCTGGTCTTGGCCTGGGCAGTGCTCTCCCTGGCTTTGACCTGGGCAGTGCTCTCTTGACCTGGGCAGGGGTCTCCCTGGCTTTGGCCTGGGCAGTGCTCTCCCTGGCTTTGACCTGGGCAGTGCTCTCTTGACCTGGGCAGTGCTCTCCCTCGCTTTGACCTGGGCATTGCTTCCTTGACCTGGGCAGTGCGCTCTTGACCTGGGCAGTGCTCTCCCTCGCTTTGACCTGGGCATTGCTTTCTTGACCTGGGCAGAGCTCTCCTTGGCTTTGACCTGGGCAGGGCTCTCCCTTGCTTTGGCCTGGGCAGGGCTCTCCTTGGCTTTGACCTGGGCAGGGCTCTCCCTGGCTTTGACCTGGGTAGGGCTCTCCTTGGCTTTGACCTGGGCAGGGCTGTCCTTGGCTTTGACCTGGGCAGGGCTCTCCTTGGCTTTGACCTGGGCAGGGCTCTCCTTGGCTTTGACCTGGGCAGGGCTCTCCTTGGCTTTGACCTGGGCAGGGCTCTCCTTGGCTTTGACCTGGGCAGTGCTCTCCCTGGCTTTGACCTGGGCAGGGCTCTCCCTGGCTTTTACCTGGGCAGGGCTCTCCCTGGCTTTGACCTGGGCAGGGCTCTCCCTGGCTTTTACCTGGGCAGGGCTCTCCTTGGCTTTGACCTGGGCAGCGCTCTCCCTGGCTTTGACCTGGGCAGGGCTCTCCCTGGCTTTGACCTGGGCAGGGCTCTCCCTGGCTTTGACCTGGGCAGGGGTCTCCTTGGCTTTGACCTAGGCAGTGCTCTCCTTGGCTTTGACCTGGGCAGTGCTCTCCCTGGCTTCGACCTGGGCAGTGCTCTCCTTGGCTTTGACCTTGGCATGGCTGTCCTTGGTTTGACCTGGGCAGGGCTCTCCTTGGCTTTGACCTGGGCAAGGGTCTCCTTGGCTTTGACCTGGGCAGGGCTCTCCCTGGCTTTGACCTGGGCAGGGCTCTCGCTGGCTTTGACCTGGGCAGGGCTCTCCTTGGCTTTGACCTGGGCAGTGCTCTCCCTAGTCAAGTCAAGTCAGAGAATTTGTATAGCGCACTACATACCCAGAGGGTTTCAAGGCGCTTAGGAAGGGGGGAGGATTACTTGTCAAATATCCAAGTTTTAAGTTGCTTTCTGAATGCTAGGTGGTTCTGGGTAAGGCGAAGGTAAGCGGGGAGTGAGTTCCATGTTCTAGCAGCCAGGTATGAAAAGGATCTGCCTCCCATGGTGGTCTTGTTGATGCGGGGTACAGTGGCGAGGGCTTGGCTGGAAGAACGTAGTTGGCGGGAGGGGGTGTAGAAGGATAGTCGTGAGTTGAGGCATTCTGGACCGATGTCGTAGAGTGATTTGTGTGCGTGGGTAAGCAGTCTGAAAGTGATCCTCTTATTGACGGGTAGCCAGTGGAGGTCTTTAAGGTGACCAGAGATGTGTTCGTTGCGTGGGATGTCTAATATGATTCTGGCTGAGGCGTTTTGGATTCGTTGGAGTTTCTTCTGGAGTTTTGCGGTAGTACCTGCGTAGAGGGTGTTTCCATAGTCCAGTCGGCTCGTGACCAGAGCGTGGGTGACTGTTTTCCTTGTGTCGGAGGGGATCCAGCGAAATGTTTTTTTGAGCATGCGAAGAATGTTGAAGCAAGAAGAGGATACGGCGCTGACTTGTCTGTTCATTGAAAGTGAAGAGTCCAGGATGACGCCTAGGTTCCGTGCGTGGTCTGTCGGGATGGGTGCTTTTCCGAGGGCTTCCGGCCACCAGGAGTCGTCCCATGCAGATGGGGATGTACCTAGGATGAGGACTTCTGTTTTGTCTGAGTTCAGTTTCAGGCGGCTTAGTTTCATCCATTCGGCAACTTCTTTCATTCCTTCGTGTAGGTTAGTTTTGGCGGTGCTGGGGTCATTGGTGAGAGAAAGGATCAGTTGCGTGTCATCCGCGTAGGAGATGATGTTGAGGTTGTGTTGGCGTGCGATGGCCGCAAGGGGGCTCATGTATACGTTGAAGAGGGTGGGGCTGAGTGAGGATCCTTGTGGTACGCCGCAGATGACTTCAGAGGCCTCTGACGTGAATGGTGGAAGACGGACTCTCTGGGTTCTTCCGGTGAGGAACGAGGTGATCCATTCAAGTGCTTTTCCTTGGATTCCGATGTTATTGAGGCGATGTAAAAGTGTTTTGTGGCAGACTGTGTCGAATGCTGCAGAGAGGTCAAGGAGGATGAGGGCGACAGTGTCACCATTATCCAGTAGAGTTCGAATGTCGTCTGTAGCTGCGATGAGGGCGGTCTCAGTGCTGTGTTTTGCTCGGAATCCGGATTGTGAGGGGTCGAGGGATTTGTTGGCTTCGAGGAAGGCGGCGAGCTGGTTGTTGACAGCTTTCTCGATGACTTTGGCCGGGAATGGAAGAAGTGAGATGGGGCGGTAATTTTTGAGTTCGGTGGGGTCCGCTGTGGGTTTTTTCAGAAGGGCGGTGAGTTCAGCGTGTTTCCAGTCTTCCGGGAAGGTGGCGGAGTTGAAGGAGCAGTTGATGACGTCTCGGAGGTGCGGTGCTATGACGGAGTCTGCTTTGTTGAAGATGTGGTGAGGACATGGGTCTGTGGGGGATCCTGAGTGGATGGAATTCATCAGGCGGATGGTGTCCTCAGTGGAGATTGGGTTCCAGTCGTTAAGGGTGTTCGCGGGGGGAGGGTGATCAGCAATTGGTAGGGTGGGTTGGTTTCCGGGTTGGTTGTCAAAGCTGTTATGGATGTCTGCAATCTTGTTGTGGAAAAATGAGGCTAGGGAGTCGCAGAGGGTTTGAGAGGGGGTGATGTCGTTGGAGTTGGCCGAGGGATTGGAAAATTCCTTGACGATGTTGAAAAGTTCCTTGCTGTTGTGAGCGTTGTTGTCAAGTCGATCCTTGAATGCTGTTTTCTTGGCTTTTCGGATTAGTTGGTGGTGAATGCGGGTGGCGTTTTTGAAGGCGTCCTTGGTGCTGGTGGCTGGGTCTTTTTTCCATGTCTTTTCAAGGGTGCGGCAGAGTTTCTTGGACTTCTTAAGATCATCGTTGAACCATGAGGCCTTCTTGCTGCCAGGTTTGTTTTGACGTTTTTTCAGTGGTGCTAGGGTGTCAGCGGTTTTGGATAGCCAACTGGTGAGGTTGGCGGCGGCTTCGTTAGTGTTGGAGGAGAGGGCTGGGGTGTTTTGAAGGAGCGAAGCGGAGATTTGGTCCGTGGTGATTTTGTTCCAGTTTCTTTGCAGGGTGGGTTGGAGGTGGATGCTGGGTTTTGGTTTGTTGTAGGAGAAGTGAACGCAGCTGTGGTCAGTCCAGAGGAGGTCTGTGGTGTGGCTGAAGGACACATGGTTGCTGGAAGTGAAGATGGGGTCGAGTGTGTGACCTGCGATGTGGGTGGAGGTGGTGACAAGTTGTTTAAGTCCGAGGTTGGCGAGGTTGTCCAAAAGGGTGGCGGTGTTGCGGTCGTTGTTCTTTTCAAGGTGAAAGTTGAGGTCTCCCAGAAGGATGTAGTCTTTGGAGGGGAGCGCGTGTGGGGTGATGAAGTCCGTGATGTCTTCACTGAATTTTGCGCGAGGTCCTGGTGGCCTGTAGAGGAGAGTGCCTCGGAGTGTGGTTTTGGGGTCGATGTGGATCTGGAAGTGAAGGTGTTCGGAGTTGGCGAGGTTGGCGTCAGAGTTGGTTGATATGCGGATTGATTTCTTATGGACGATAGCGATTCCTCCTCCTGTGTGGCTGGTACGGTCTTTTCGAGTGATCTTATAGTCTTCAGGGATGGCAATGGTGATGTCTGGTGCGGAGGAAGCGTTCATCCATGTTTCCGTAAGGAAGGCGACGTCTGGAGAGATGGTGTCTAGTAGGTTCCATAGGTCAATGGCGTGCCTGTGGACTGATCGGGTGTTGAGAAGGATGCATTGTAGGTGGTTGGGGTTGGGAGTCTGTGGTGTGGTCGTAGTGGTGATGTTGTCTGTGCCGCAGAATTTGCAGGAGTAGCAGGAGAAGGGTCCATGGGTGTGTCCAGGGGCGGCTTGGACGCAGTTCGGGGCGCGACCGGAGTTAAGGGCTAGGAGGGATGCGGCATCGTAGGTAATGCGGGGGGGCTGGGCGGCGTGAGGGGCAGGGGGTCTGGCGCTGGGCGCAGTCCAGGCGCGGACGGGCGTAGACGGGCTTACCTTTGGCGCACCTTCGGCGTGTCCGTAGCGCGTGGACGCTGCGCGTGGAGGCATTGGCCATAAATGGATGGTGGAGGGGGCGGAGGGTGGGAGGGTCAGCAGCTGGGAGGCGGTAGCGGGGAGGAGGGGCAGGGAAAACAACAACAGCAAACAAGATGGAGGTCAGAGGGGAGGCGAGGCAGGGGCAGTAGGTCGTCTGGGACAGCGCAAATTAATACAATACAATAATGCACGTTGCTGCCAGGTGGGCAAATATAGTTAAATGCAGTGCAGGGCGGGCGACGCTACAAACACATGCAAAGCAAGGCGGGCGGCGCTACAATCACTGTGAGTTATGAGATTTGAAATACAGCGCAAATTGGTCAAATGCAGGCGATGCCTCTAGATTACAGAATGCAGGCGATACCGTGATGTAAATCAGCAGTGCGGAGATCCCCAAGAAGACAGCAGCAGCAGTACTGGGAGAGGAGCAAGGAGGGAGCAACCGGTCAGGAGCGAGTCCGGGCGGTCACCGGGCGGTCCCTGGCTTTGACCTGGGCAGGGCTCTCCCTGGCTTTGGCCTGGGCAGTGCTCTCCCTCGGGTTGACCTGGGCATTGCTTTCTTGACCTGGGCAGGGCTCTCCTTGGCTTTGACCTGGGCAGGGGTCTCCTTGGCTTTGACCTGGGCAGGGCTCTCCTTGGCTTTGACCTGGGCAGGGCTCTCCTTGGCTTTGACCTGGGCAGGGCTCTCCCTGGCTCTGACCTCGGCAGTGCTCTCCCTGGCTCTGACCTGGGCAGCGCTCTCCTTGGCTTCGGCCTGGGCAGCGCTCTCCCTGGCTTTGACCTGGGCATTGCTTCCTTGACCTGGGCAGTGCGCTCTTGACTTGGGCAGTGCTCTCCCTCGCTTTGACCTGGGCATTGCTTCCTTGACCTGGGCAGTGCGCTCTTGACCTGGGCAGTGCTCTCCCTCGCTTTGACCTGGGCATTGCTTTCTTGACCTGGGCAGAGCTCTCCTTGGCTTTGACCTGGGCAGGGCTCTCCCTTGCTTTGGCCTGGGCAGGGCTCTCCTTGGCTTTGACCTGGGCAGGGCTCTCCCTGGCTTTGACCTGGGTAGGGCTCTCCTTGGCTTTGACCTGGGCAGGGCTGTCCTTGGCTTTGACCTGGGCAGGGCTCTCCTTGGCTTTGACCTGGGCAGGGCTCTCCTTGGCTTTGACCTGGGCAGGGCTCTCCTTGGCTTTGACCTGGGCAGGGCTCTCCTTGGCTTTGACCTGGGCAGCGCTCTCCCTGGCTTTGACCTGGGCAGGGCTCTCCCTGGCTTTTACCTGGGCAGGGCTCTCCCTGGCTTTGACCTGGGCAGGGCTCTCCCTGGCTTTGACCTGGGCAGGGCTCTCCTTGGCTTTGACCTGGGCAGCGCTCTCCCTGGCTTTGACCTGGGCAGGGCTCTCCCTGGCTTTGACCTGGGCAGGGCTCTCCCTGGCTTTGACCTGGGCAGGGGTCTCCTTGGCTTTGACCTAGGCAGTGCTCTCCTTGGCTTTGACCTGGGCAGTGCTCTCCCTGGCTTTGACCTGGGCAGTGCTCTCCTTGGCTTTGACCTTGGCATGGCTGTCCTTGGCTTTGACCTGGGCAGGGCTCTCGTTGGCTTTGACCTGGGCAAGGGTCTCCTTGGCTTTGACCTGGGCAGGGCTCTCCCTGGCTTTGACCTGGGCAGGGCTCTCCCTGGCTTTGACCTGGGCAGGGCTCTCCTTGGCTTTGACCTGGGCAGTGCTCTCCCTGGCTTTGACCTGGGCAGGGCTCTCCCTGGCTTTGGCCTGGGCAGTGCTCTCCCTCGGGTTGACCTGGGCATTGCTTTCTTGACCTGGGCAGGGCTCTCCTTGGCTTTGACCTGGGCAGGGCTCTCCTTGGCTTTGACCTGGGCAGGGGTCTCCTTGGCTTTGACCTGGGCAGGGCTCTCCTTGGCTTTGACCTGGGCAGGGCTCTCCTTGGCTTTGACCTGGGCAGGGCTCTCCCTGGCTCTGACCTGGGCAGTGCTCTCCCTGGCTCTGACCTGGGCAGCGCTCTCCTTGGCTTCGGCCTGGGCAGCGCTCTCCCTGGCTTTGACCTGGGCAGGGCTCTCCCTGGCTTTTACCTGGGCAGGGCTCTCCTTGGCTTTGACCTGGGCAGGGCTCTCCCTGGCTTTGACCTGGGCAGGGCTCTCCTTGGCTTTGGCCTGGGCAGGGCTCTCCCTGGCTTTGACCTGGGCAGGGCTCTCCTTGGCTTTGACCTGGGCAGGGGTCTCCTTGGCTTTGACCTGGGCAGGGCTCTCCCTGGCTTTGGCCTGGGCAGTGCTCTCCCTCGCTTTGACCTGGGCATAGCTTTCTTGACCTGGGCAGCGGTCTCCTTGGCTTTGACCTGGGCAGGGCTCTCCATGGCTTTGACCTGGGCAGGGCTCTCCTTGGCTTTGACCTTGGCAGGGCTCTCCCTGGCTTTGACCTGGGCAGGGCTCTCCTTGGCTTTGACCTGGGCAGGGCTCTCCCTGGCTTTGACCTGGGCAGGGCTCTCCCTGGCTTTGGCCTGGGCAGGGCTGTCCTTGGCTTTGACCTGGGCAGTGCTCTCCCTGGCTTTGACCTGGGCAGGGCTCTCCTTGGCTTTGACCTGGGCAGGGCTCTCCCTGGCTCTGGCCTGGGCAGGGGTCTCCTTGGCTTTGACCTGGGCAGGGCTCTCCTTGGTTTGACCTGGGCAGGGCTCTCCTTGGCTTTGACCTGGGCAGGGCTCTCCTTGGATTTGACCTGGGCAGGGCTCTCCTTGGCTTTGACCTGGGCAGTGCTCTCCTTGGCTTTGACCTGGGCAGGGCTCTCCTTGGCTTTGACCTGGGCAGGGCTCTCCTTGGCTTTGACCTGGGCAGGGCTCTCCCTGGTTTTGGCCTGGGCAGTGCTCTCCCTGGCTTTGACTTGGGCAGTACTCCCTTGAACTGGGCAGGGGTCTCCCTGGCTTTGGCCTGGGCAGTGCTCTCCCTGGCTTTGACCTGGGCAGTGCTCTCTTGACCTGGGCAGTGCTCTCCCTCGCTTTGACCTGGGCATTGCTTTCTTGACCTGGGCAAGGCTCTCCTTGGCTTTGACCTGGGCAGGGCTCTCCCTGACTTTGGCCTGGGCAGGGCTCTCCTTGGCTTTGACCTGGGCAGGGCTCTCCCTGGCTTTAACCTAGGCAGGGCTCTCCTTGGCTTTGACCTGGGCAGGGCTCTCCCTGGCTTTGGCCTGGGCAGGGCTCTCCTTGGCTTTGACCTGGGCAGGGCTCTCCCTGGCTTTGACCTGGGCAGGGGTCTCCTTGGCTTTGACCTGGGAAGGGCTCTCCTTGGCTTTGGGCAGGGCTCTCCCTGGCTTTGACCTGGGCAGGGCTCTCTTGACCTGGGCAGGGGTCTCCTTGGCTTTGACCTGGGCAGGGCTCTCCCTGGTCTTGGCCTGGGCAGTGCTCTCCCTGGCTTTGACCTGGGCAGTGCTCTCTTGACCTGGGCAAGGGTCTCCCTGGCTTTGGCCTGGGCAGTGCTCTCCCTGGCTTTGACCTGGGCAGTGCTCTCTTGACCTGGGCAGTGCTCTCCCTCGCTTTGACCTGGGCATTGCTTCCTTGACCTGGGCAGTGCGCTCTTGACCTGGGCAGTGCTCTCCCTCGCTTTGACCTGGGCATTGCTTTCTTGACCTGGGCAGAGCTCTCCTTGGCTTTGACCTGGGCAGGGCTCTCCCTGGCTTTGGCCTGGGCAGGGCTCTCCTTGGCTTTGACCTGGGCAGGGCTCTCCCTGGCTTTGACCTGGGTAGGGCTCTCCTTGGCTTTGACCTGGGCAGGGCTGTCCTTGGCTTTGACCTGGGCAGGGCTCTCCTTGGCTTTGACCTGGGCAGGGCTCTCCTTGGCTTTGACCTGGGCAGGGCTCTCCTTGGCTTTGGCCTGGGCAGGGCTCTCCTTGGCTTTGACCTGGGCAGCGCTCTCCCTGGCTTTGACCTGGGCAGGGCTCTCCCTGGCTTTTACCTTGGCAGGGCTCTCCCTGGCTTTGACCTGGGCAGGGCTCTCCCTGGCTTTGACCTGGGCAGGGCTCTCCTTGGCTTTGACCTGGGCAGCGCTCTCCCTGGCTTTGACCTGGGCAGGGCTCTCCCTGGCTTTGACCTGGGCAGGGCTCTCCCTGGCTTTGACCTGGGCAGGGGTCTCCTTGGCTTTGACCTAGGCAGTGCTCTCCTTGGCTTTGACCTGGGCAGTGCTCTCCCTGGCTTTGACCTGGGCAGTGCTCTCCTTGGCTTTGACCTTGGCAGGGCTGTCCGTGGCTTTGACCTGGGCAGGGCTCTCCTTGGCTTTGACCTGGGCAGGGGTCTCCCTGGCTTTGACCTGGGCAGGGCTCTCCCTGGCTTTGGCCTGGGCAGGGCTGTCCTTGGCTTTGACCTGGGCAGTGCTCTCCCTGGCTTTGACCTGGGCAGGGCTCTCCTTGGCTTTGACCTGGGCAGGGCTCTCCCTGGCTCTGGCCTGGGCAGGGGTCTCCTTGGCTTTGACCTGGGCAGGGCTCTCCTTGGTTTGACCTGGGCAGGGCTCTCCTTGGCTTTGACCTGGGCAGGGCTCTCCTTGGCTTTGACCTGGGCAGGGCTCTCCTTGGCTTTGACATGGGCAGTGCTCTCCTTGGCTTTGACCTGGGCAGGGCTCTCCTTGGCTTTGACCTGGGCAGGGCTCTCCTTGGCTTTGACCTGGGCAGGGCTCACCCTGGTTTTGGCCTGGGCAGTGCTCTCCCTGGCTTTGACTTGGGCAGTACTCCCTTGAACTGGGCAGGGGTCTCCCTGGCTTTGGCCTGGGCAGTGCTCTCCCTGGCTTTGACCTGGGCAGTGCTCTCTTGACCTGGGCAGTGCTCTCCCTCGCTTTAACCTGGGCATTGCTTTCTTGACCTGGGCAAGGCTCTCCTTGGCTTTGACCTGGGCAGGGCTCTCCCTGGCTTTAACCTAGGCAGGGCTCTCCCTGGCTTTGGCCTGGGCAGGGCTCTCCTTGGCTTTGACCTGGGCAGGGCTCTCCCTGGCTTTAACCTAGGCAGGGCTCTCCTTGGCTTTGACCTGGGCAGGGCTCTCCCTGGCTTTGGCCTGGGCAGGGCTCTCCTTGGCTTTGACCTGGGCAGGGCTCTCCCTGGCTTTGACCTGGGCAGGGGTCTCCTTGGCTTTGACCTGGGAAGGGCTCTCCTTGGCTTTGGGCAGGGCTCTCCCTGGCTTTGACCTGGGCAGGGCTCTCTTGACCTGGGCAGGGGTCTCCTTGGCTTTGACCTGGGCAGGGCTCTCCCTGGTCTTGGCCTGGGCAGTGCTCTCCCTGGCTTTGACCTGGGCAGTGCTCTCTTGACCTGGGCAGGGGTCTCCCTGGCTTTGGCCTGGGCAGTGCTCTCCCTGGCTTTGACCTGGGCAGTGCTCTCTTGACCTGGGCAGTGCTCTCCCTCGCTTTGACCTGGGCATTGCTTCATTGACCTGGGCAGTGCGCTCTTGACCTGGGCAGTGCTCTCCCTCGCTTTGACCTGGGCATTGCTTTCTTGACCTGGGCAGAGCTCTCCTTGGCTTTGACCTGGGCAGGGCTCTCCCTGGCTTTGGCCTGGGCAGGGCTCTCCTTGGCTTTGACCTGGGCAGGGCTCTCCCTGGCTTTGACCTGGGTAGGGCTCTCCTTGGCTTTGACCTGGGCAGGGCTGTCCTTGGCTTTGACCTGGGCAGGGCTCTCCTTGGCTTTGACCTGGGCAGGGCTCTCCTTGGCTTTGACCTGGGCAGGGCTCTCCTTGGCTTTGGCCTGGGCAGGGCTCTCCTTGGCTTTGACCTGGGCAGCGCTCTCCCTGGCTTTGACCTGGGCAGGGCTCTCCCTGGCTTTTACCTGGGCAGGGCTCTCCCTGGCTTTGACCTGGGCAGGGCTCTCCCTGGCTTTGACCTGGGCAGGGCTCTCCTTGGCTTTGACCTGGGCAGCGCTCTCCCTGGCTTTGACCTGGGCAGGGCTCTCCCTGGCTTTGACCTGGGCAGGGCTCTCCCTGGCTTTGACCTGGGCAGGGGTCTCCTTGGCTTTGACCTAGGCAGTGCTCTCCTTGGCTTTGACCTGGGCAGTGCTCTCCCTGGCTTTGACCTGGGCAGTGCTCTCCTTGGCTTTGACCTTGGCAGGGCTGTCCGTGGCTTTGACCTGGGCAGGGCTCTCCTTGGCTTTGACCTGGGCAGGGGTCTCCTTGGCTTTGACCTGGGCAGGGCTCTCCCTGGCTTTGACCTGGGCAGGGCTCTCCCTGGCTTTGACCTGGGCAGGGCTCTCCTTGGCTTTGACCTGGGCAGTGCTCTCCCTGGCTTTGACCTGGGCAGGGCTCTCCCTGGCTTTGGCCTGGGCAGTGCTCTCCCTCGGGTTGACCTGGGCATTGCTTTCTTGACCTGGGCAGGGCTCTCCTTGGCTTTGACCTGGGCAGGGCTCTCCTTGGCTTTGACGTGGTCAGGGGTCTCCTTGGCTTTGACCTGGGCAGGGCTCTCCTTGGCTTTGACCTGGGCAGGGGTCTCCTTGGCTTTGACCTGGGCAGGGCTCTCCTTGGCTTTGACCTGGGCAGGGCTCTCCTTGGCTTTGACCTGGGCAGGGCTCTCCCTGGCTCTGACCTGGGCAGTGCTCTCCCTGGCTCTGACCTGGGCAGCGCTCTCCTTGGCTTCGGCCTGGGCAGCGCTCTCCCTGGCTTTGACCTGGGCAGGGCTCTCCCTGGCTTTTACCTGGGCAGGGCTCTCCTTGGCTTTGACCTGGGCAGGGCTCTCCCTGGCTTTGACCTGGGCAGGGCTCTCCTTGGCTTTGGCCTGGGCAGGGCTCTCCCTGGCTTTGACCTGGGCAGGGCTCTCCTTGGCTTTGACCTGGGCAGGGGTCTCCTTGGCTTTGACCTGGGCAGGGCTCTCCCTGGCTTTGGCCTGGGCAGTGCTCTCCCTCGCTTTGACCTGGGCATAGCTTTCTTGACCTGGGCAGCGGTCTCCTTGGCTTTGACCTGGGCAGGGCTCTCCATGGCTTTGACCTGGGCAGGGCTCTCCTTGGCTTTGACCTTGGCAGGGCTCTCCCTGGCTTTGACCTGGGCAGGGCTCTCCTTGGCTTTGACCTGGGCAGGGCTCTCCCTGGCTTTGACCTGGGCAGGGCTCTCCCTGGCTTTGGCCTGGGCAGGGCTGTCCTTGGCTTTGACCTGGGCAGTGCTCTCCCTGGCTTTGACCTGGGCAGGGCTCTCCTTGGCTTTGACCTGGGCAGGGCTCTCCCTGGCTCTGGCCTGGGCAGGGGTCTCCTTGGCTTTGACCTGGGCAGGGCTCTCCTTGGTTTGACCTGGGCAGGGCTCTCCTTGGCTTTGACCTGGGCAGGGCTCTCCTTGGATTTGACCTGGGCAGGGCTCTCCTTGGCTTTGACCTGGGCAGTGCTCTCCTTGGCTTTGACCTGGGCAGGGCTCTCCTTGGCTTTGACCTGGGCAGGGCTCTCCTTGGCTTTGACCTGGGCAGGGCTCTCCCTGGTTTTGGCCTGGGCAGTGCTCTCCCTGGCTTTGACTTGGGCAGTACTCCCTTGAACTGGGCAGGGGTCTCCCTGGCTTTGGCCTGGGCAGTGCTCTCCCTGGCTTTGACCTGGGCAGTGCTCTCTTGACCTGGGCAGTGCTCTCCCTCGCTTTGACCTGGGCATTGCTTTCTTGACCTGGGCAAGGCTCTCCTTGGCTTTGACCTGGGCAGGGCTCTCCCTGACTTTGGCCTGGGCAGGGCTCTCCTTGGCTTTGACCTGGGCAGGGCTCTCCCTGGCTTTAACCTAGGCAGGGCTCTCCTTGGCTTTGACCTGGGCAGGGCTCTCCCTGGCTTTGGCCTGGGCAGGGCTCTCCTTGGCTTTGACCTGGGCAGGGCTCTCCCTGGCTTTGACCTGGGCAGGGGTCTCCTTGGCTTTGACCTGGGAAGGGCTCTCCTTGGCTTTGGGCAGGGCTCTCCCTGGCTTTGACCTGGGCAGGGCTCTCTTGACCTGGGCAGGGGTCTCCTTGGCTTTGACCTGGGCAGGGCTCTCCCTGGTCTTGGCCTGGGCAGTGCTCTCCCTGGCTTTGACCTGGGCAGTGCTCTCTTGACCTGGGCAAGGGTCTCCCTGGCTTTGGCCTGGGCAGTGCTCTCCCTGGCTTTGACCTGGGCAGTGCTCTCTTGACCTGGGCAGTGCTCTCCCTCGCTTTGACCTGGGCATTGCTTCCTTGACCTGGGCAGTGCGCTCTTGACCTGGGCAGTGCTCTCCCTCGCTTTGACCTGGGCATTGCTTTCTTGACCTGGGCAGAGCTCTCCTTGGCTTTGACCTGGGCAGGGCTCTCCCTGGCTTTGGCCTGGGCAGGGCTCTCCTTGGCTTTGACCTGGGCAGGGCTCTCCCTGGCTTTGACCTGGGTAGGGCTCTCCTTGGCTTTGACCTGGGCAGGGCTGTCCTTGGCTTTGACCTGGGCAGGGCTCTCCTTGGCTTTGACCTGGGCAGGGCTCTCCTTGGCTTTGACCTGGGCAGGGCTCTCCTTGGCTTTGGCCTGGGCAGGGCTCTCCTTGGCTTTGACCTGGGCAGCGCTCTCCCTGGCTTTGACCTGGGCAGGGCTCTCCCTGGCTTTTACCTTGGCAGGGCTCTCCCTGGCTTTGACCTGGGCAGGGCTCTCCCTGGCTTTGACCTGGGCAGGGCTCTCCTTGGCTTTGACCTGGGCAGCGCTCTCCCTGGCTTTGACCTGGGCAGGGCTCTCCCTGGCTTTGACCTGGGCAGGGCTCTCCCTGGCTTTGACCTGGGCAGGGGTCTCCTTGGCTTTGACCTAGGCAGTGCTCTCCTTGGCTTTGACCTGGGCAGTGCTCTCCCTGGCTTTGACCTGGGCAGTGCTCTCCTTGGCTTTGACCTTGGCAGGGCTGTCCGTGGCTTTGACCTGGGCAGGGCTCTCCTTGGCTTTGACCTGGGCAGGGGTCTCCCTGGCTTTGACCTGGGCAGGGCTCTCCCTGGCTTTGGCCTGGGCAGGGCTGTCCTTGGCTTTGACCTGGGCAGTGCTCTCCCTGGCTTTGACCTGGGCAGGGCTCTCCTTGGCTTTGACCTGGGCAGGGCTCTCCCTGGCTCTGGCCTGGGCAGGGGTCTCCTTGGCTTTGACCTGGGCAGGGCTCTCCTTGGTTTGACCTGGGCAGGGCTCTCCTTGGCTTTGACCTGGGCAGGGCTCTCCTTGGCTTTGACCTGGGCAGGGCTCTCCTTGGCTTTGACATGGGCAGTGCTCTCCTTGGCTTTGACCTGGGCAGGGCTCTCCTTGGCTTTGACCTGGGCAGGGCTCTCCTTGGCTTTGACCTGGGCAGGGCTCTCCCTGGTTTTGGCCTGGGCAGTGCTCTCCCTGGCTTTGACTTGGGCAGTACTCCCTTGAACTGGGCAGGGGTCTCCCTGGCTTTGGCCTGGGCAGTGCTCTCCCTGGCTTTGACCTGGGCAGTGCTCTCTTGACCTGGGCAGTGCTCTCCCTCGCTTTGACCTGGGCATTGCTTTCTTGACCTGGGCAAGGCTCTCCTTGGCTTTGACCTGGGCAGGGCTCTCCCTGGCTTTAACCTAGGCAGGGCTCTCCCTGGCTTTGGCCTGGGCAGGGCTCTCCTTGGCTTTGACCTGGGCAGGGCTCTCCCTGGCTTTAACCTAGGCAGGGCTCTCCTTGGCTTTGACCTGGGCAGGGCTCTCCCTGGCTTTGGCCTGGGCAGGGCTCTCCTTGGCTTTGACCTGGGCAGGGCTCTCCCTGGCTTTGACCTGGGCAGGGGTCTCCTTGGCTTTGACCTGGGAAGGGCTCTCCTTGGCTTTGGGCAGGGCTCTCCCTGGCTTTGACCTGGGCAGGGCTCTCTTGACCTGGGCAGGGGTCTCCTTGGCTTTGACCTGGGCAGGGCTCTCCCTGGTCTTGGCCTGGGCAGTGCTCTCCCTGGCTTTGACCTGGGCAGTGCTCTCTTGACCTGGGCAGGGGTCTCCCTGGCTTTGGCCTGGGCAGTGCTCTCCCTGGCTTTGACCTGGGCAGTGCTCTCTTGACCTGGGCAGTGCTCTCCCTCGCTTTGACCTGGGCATTGCTTCATTGACCTGGGCAGTGCGCTCTTGACCTGGGCAGTGCTCTCCCTCGCTTTGACCTGGGCATTGCTTTCTTGACCTGGGCAGAGCTCTCCTTGGCTTTGACCTGGGCAGGGCTCTCCCTGGCTTTGGCCTGGGCAGGGCTCTCCTTGGCTTTGACCTGGGCAGGGCTCTCCCTGGCTTTGACCTGGGTAGGGCTCTCCTTGGCTTTGACCTGGGCAGGGCTGTCCTTGGCTTTGACCTGGGCAGGGCTCTCCTTGGCTTTGACCTGGGCAGGGCTCTCCTTGGCTTTGACCTGGGCAGGGCTCTCCTTGGCTTTGGCCTGGGCAGGGCTCTCCTTGGCTTTGACCTGGGCAGCGCTCTCCCTGGCTTTGACCTGGGCAGGGCTCTCCCTGGCTTTTACCTGGGCAGGGCTCTCCCTGGCTTTGACCTGGGCAGGGCTCTCCCTGGCTTTGACCTGGGCAGGGCTCTCCTTGGCTTTGACCTGGGCAGCGCTCTCCCTGGCTTTGACCTGGGCAGGGCTCTCCCTGGCTTTGACCTGGGCAGGGCTCTCCCTGGCTTTGACCTGGGCAGGGGTCTCCTTGGCTTTGACCTAGGCAGTGCTCTCCTTGGCTTTGACCTGGGCAGTGCTCTCCCTGGCTTTGACCTGGGCAGTGCTCTCCTTGGCTTTGACCTTGGCAGGGCTGTCCGTGGCTTTGACCTGGGCAGGGCTCTCCTTGGCTTTGACCTGGGCAGGGGTCTCCTTGGCTTTGACCTGGGCAGGGCTCTCCCTGGCTTTGACCTGGGCAGGGCTCTCCCTGGCTTTGACCTGGGCAGGGCTCTCCTTGGCTTTGACCTGGGCAGTGCTCTCCCTGGCTTTGACCTGGGCAGGGCTCTCCCTGGCTTTGGCCTGGGCAGTGCTCTCCCTCGGGTTGACCTGGGCATTGCTTTCTTGACCTGGGCAGGGCTCTCCTTGGCTTTGACCTGGGCAGGGCTCTCCTTGGCTTTGACGTGGTCAGGGGTCTCCTTGGCTTTGACCTGGGCAGGGCTCTCCTTGGCTTTGACCTGGGCAGGGCTCTCCTTGGCTTTGACCTGGGCAGGGCTCTCCCTGGCTCTGACCTGGGCAGTGCTCTCCCTGGCTCTGACCTGGGCAGCGCTCTCCTTGGCTTCGGCCTGGGCAGCGCTCTCCCTGGCTTTGACCTGGGCAGGGCTCTCCCTGGCTTTTACCTGGGCAGGGCTCTCCCTGGCTTTGACCTGGGCAGGGCTCTCCCTGGCTTTGACCTGGGCAGGGCTCTCCTTGGCTTTGACCTGGGCAGCGCTCTCCCTGGCTTTGACCTGGGCAGGGCTCTCCCTGGCTTTGACCTGTGCAGGGCTCTCCCTGGCTTTGACCTGGGCAGGGGTCTCCTTGGCTTTGACCTAGGCAGTGCTCTCCTTGGCTTTGACCTGGGCAGTGCTCTCCCTGGCTTTGACCTGGGCAGTGCTCTCCTTGGCTTTGACCTGGGCAGGGCTGTCCTTGGCTTTGACCTGGGCAGGGCTCTCCTTGGCTTTGACCTGGGCAGGGGTCTACTTGGCTTTGACCTGGGCAGGGCTCTCCCTGGCTTTGACCTGGGCAGCGCGCTCCCTGGCTTTGACCTGGGCAGTGCTCTCCCTGGCTTTGACCTGGGCAGGGCTCTCCCTGGCTTTGGCCTGGGCAGGGCTCTCCTTGGCTTTGACCTGGGCAGGACTCTCCCTGGCTTTGACCTGGGCAGGGCTCTCCTTGGCTTTGACCTGGGCAGGGCTCTCCTTGGCTTTGACCTGGGCAGGGGTCTCCTTGACTTTGACCTGGGCAGGGCTCTCCCTGGCTTTGACCTGGGCAGGGCTCTCCCTGGCTTTGACCTGGGCAGGGCTCTCCCTGTCTTTGACCTGGGCAGTGCTCTCCTTGGCTTTGACCTGGGCAGCGCTCTCCCTGGCTTTGACCTGGGCAGGGCTCTCCCTGGCTTTGACCTGGGCAGGGCTCTCCTTGGCTTTGACCTGGGCAGGGCTCTCGCTGGCTTTGACCTGGGCAGTGCTCTCCCTGGCTTTGACCTGGGCATTGCTTCATTGACCTGGGCAGTGCGCTCTTGACCTGGGCAGTGCTCTCCCTCGCTTTGACCTGGGCATTGCTTTCTTGACCTGGGCAGAGCTCTCCTTGGCTTTGACCTGGGCAGGGCTCTCCCTGGCTTTGGCCTGGGCAGGGCTCTCCTTGGCTTTGACCTGGGCAGGGCTCTCCCTGGCTTTGACCTGGGTAGGGCTCTCCTTGGCTTTGACCTGGGCAGGGCTGTCCTTGGCTTTGACCTGGGCAGGGCTCTCCTTGGCTTTGACCTGGGCAGGGCTCTCCTTGGCTTTGACCTGGGCAGGGCTCTCCTTGGCTTTGGCCTGGGCAGGGCTCTCCTTGGCTTTGACCTGGGCAGCGCTCTCCCTGGCTTTGACCTGGGCAGGGCTCTCCCTGGCTTTTACCTGGGCAGGGCTCTCCCTGGCTTTGACCTGGGCAGGGCTCTCCCTGGCTTTGACCTGGGCAGGGCTCTCCTTGGCTTTGACCTGGGCAGCGCTCTCCCTGGCTTTGACCTGGGCAGGGCTCTCCCTGGCTTTGACCTGGGCAGGGCTCTCCCTGGCTTTGACCTGGGCAGGGGTCTCCTTGGCTTTGACCTAGGCAGTGCTCTCCTTGGCTTTGACCTGGGCAGTGCTCTCCCTGGCTTTGACCTGGGCAGTGCTCTCCTTGGCTTTGACCTTGGCAGGGCTGTCCGTGGCTTTGACCTGGGCAGGGCTCTCCTTGGCTTTGACCTGGGCAGGGGTCTCCTTGGCTTTGACCTGGGCAGGGCTCTCCCTGGCTTTGACCTGGGCAGGGCTCTCCCTGGCTTTGACCTGGGCAGGGCTCTCCTTGGCTTTGACCTGGGCAGTGCTCTCCCTGGCTTTGACCTGGGCAGGGCTCTCCCTGGCTTTGGCCTGGGCAGTGCTCTCCCTCGGGTTGACCTGGGCATTGCTTTCTTGACCTGGGCAGGGCTCTCCTTGGCTTTGACCTGGGCAGGGCTCTCCTTGGCTTTGACGTGGTCAGGGGTCTCCTTGGCTTTGACCTGGGCAGGGCTCTCCTTGGCTTTGACCTGGGCAGGGCTCTCCTTGGCTTTGACCTGGGCAGGGCTCTCCCTGGCTCTGACCTGGGCAGTGCTCTCCCTGGCTCTGACCTGGGCAGCGCTCTCCTTGGCTTCGGCCTCGGCAGCGCTCTCCCTGGCTTTGACCTGGGCAGGGCTCTCCCTGGCTTTTACCTGGGCAGGGCTCTCCCTGGCTTTGACCTGGGCAGGGCTCTCCCTGGCTTTGACCTGGGCAGGGCTCTCCTTGGCTTTGACCTGGGCAGCGCTCTCCCTGGCTTTGACCTGGGCAGGGCTCTCCCTGGCTTTGACCTGTGCAGGGCTCTCCCTGGCTTTGACCTGGGCAGGGGTCTCCTTGGCTTTGACCTAGGCAGTGCTCTCCTTGGCTTTGACCTGGGCAGTGCTCTCCCTGGCTTTGACCTGGGCAGTGCTCTCCTTGGCTTTGACCTGGGCAGGGCTGTCCTTGGCTTTGACCTGGGCAGGGCTCTCCTTGGCTTTGACCTGGGCAGGGGTCTACTTGGCTTTGACCTGGGCAGGGCTCTCCCTGGCTTTGACCTGGGCAGCGCGCTCCCTGGCTTTGACCTGGGCAGTGCTCTCCCTGGCTTTGACCTGGGCAGGGCTCTCCCTGGCTTTGGCCTGGGCAGGGCTCTCCTTGGCTTTGACCTGGGCAGGACTCTCCCTGGCTTTGACCTGGGCAGGGCTCTCCTTGGCTTTGACCTGGGCAGGGCTCTCCTTGGCTTTGACCTGGGCAGGGGTCTCCTTGACTTTGACCTGGGCAGGGCTCTCCCTGGCTTTGACCTGGGCAGGGCTCTCCCTGGCTTTGACCTGGGCAGGGCTCTCCCTGTCTTTGACCTGGGCAGTGCTCTCCTTGGCTTTGACCTGGGCAGCGCTCTCCCTGGCTTTGACCTGGGCAGGGCTCTCCCTGGCTTTGACCTGGGCAGGGCTCTCCTTGGCTTTGACCTGGGCAGGGCTCTCGCTGGCTTTGACCTGGGCAGTGCTCTCCCTGGCTTTGACCTGGGCAGGGCTCTCCTTGGCTTTGACCTGGGCAGGGCTCTCCCTGGCTTTGACCTGGGCAGGGCTCTCCTTGGCTTTGACCTGGGCAGGGCTCTCCTTGGCTTTGACCTGGGCAGGGCTCTCCTTGGCTTTGACCTGGGCAGGGCTCTCACTGGCTTTGACCTGGGCAGGGCTCTCCTTGGCTTTGACCTGGGCAGGGCTCTCCTTGGCTTTGACCTGGGCAGTGCTCTCCCTGGCTTTGACCTGGGCAGTGCTCTCCCTGGCTTTGACCTGGGCAGGGCTCTCCCTGGCTTTGACCTGGGCAGCGCTCTCCCTGGCTTTGACCTGGGCAGGGCTCTCCCTGGCTTTGACCTGGGCAGGGCTCTCCTTGGCTTTGACCTGGGCAGGGCTCTCGCTGGCTTTGACCTGGGCAGGGCTCTCCCTGGCTTTGACCTGGGCAGCGCTCTCCTTGGCTTTGACCTGGGCAGGGCGCTCCTTGGCTTTGACCTGGGCTGGGCTCTCCTTGGCTTTGACCTGGGCAGGGCTCTCCTTGGCTTTGACCTGGGCAGGGGTCTCCTTGGCTTTGACCTGGGCAGGTCTCTCCCTGGCTTTGACCTGTGCAGGGCTCTCCTTGGCTTTGACCTGAGCAGGGCTCTCCCTGGCTTTGACCTGGGCAGGGCTCTCCTTGGCTTTGGCCTGGGCAGGGCTCTCCCTGGCTTTGACCTGGGCAGGGCTCTCCTTGGCTTTGACCTGGGCAAGGGTCTCCTTGGCTTTGACCTGGGCAGGGCTCTCCCTGGCTTTGGCCTGGGCAGTGCTCTCCCTCGCTTTGACCTGGGCATTGCTTTCTTGACCTGGGCAGCGGTCTCCTTGGCTTTGACCTGGGCAGGGCTCTCCATGGCTTTGACCTGGGCAGGGCTCTCCTTGGCTTTGACCTTGGCAGGGCTCTCCCTGGCTTTGACCTGGGCAGGGCTCTCCTTGGCTTTGACCTGGGCAGGGCTCTCCCTGGATTTGACCTGGACAGGGCTCTCCCTGGCTTTGGCCTGGGCAGGGCTGTCCTTGGCTTTGACCTGGACAGTGCTCTCCCTGGCTTTGACCTGGCAGGGCTCTCCTTGGCTTTGACCTGGGCAGGGCTCTCCCTGGCTCTGGCCTGGGCAGGGGTCTCCTTGGCTTTGACCTGGGCAGGGCTCTCCTTGGTTTGACCTGGGCAGGGCTCTCCTTGGCTTTGACCTGGGCAGGGCTCTCCTTGGCTTTGACCTGGGCAGGGCTCTCCTTGGCTTTGACCTGGGCAGTGCTCTCCTTGGCTTTGACCTGAGCAGGGCTCTCCTTGGCTTTGACCTGGGCAGGGCTCTCCTTGGCTTTGACCTGGGCAGTGCTCTCCCTGGTTTTGGCCTGGGCAGTGCTCTCCCTGGCTTTGACTTGGGCAGTGCTCCCTTGAACTGGGCAGGGGTCTCCCTGGCTTTGGCCTGGGCAGTGCTCTCCCTGGCTTTGACCTGGGCAGTGCTTTCTTGACCTGGGCAAGGCTCTCCTTGGCTTTGACCTGGGCAGGGCTCTCCCTGGCTTTGGCCTGGGCAGGGCTCTCCTTGGCTTTGACCTGGGCAGGGCTCTCCCTGGCTTTAACCTGGGCAGGGCTCTCCTTGGCTTTGACCTGGGCAGGGCTCTCCCTGGCTTTGGCCTGGGCAGGGCTCTCCTTGGCTTTGACCTGGGCAGGGCTCTCCCTGGCTTTGACCTGGGCAGGGGTCTCCTTGGCTTTTACCTGGGCAGGGCTCTCCTTGGCTTTGGGCAGGGCTCTCCCTGGCTTTGACCTGGGCAGGGCTCTCTTGACCTGGGCAGGGGTCTCCTTGGCTTTGACCTGGGCAGGGCTCTCCCTGGTCTTGGCCTGGGCAGTGCTCTCCCTGGCTTTGACCTGGGCAGTGCTCTCTTGACCTGGGCAGGGGTCTCCCTGGCTTTGGCCTGGGCAGTGCTCTCCCTGGCTTTGACCTGGGCAGTGCTCTCTTGACCTGGGCAGTGCTCTCCCTCGCTTTGACCTGGGCATTGCTTCCTTGACCTGGGCAGTGCTCTCTTGACCTGGGCAGTGCTCTCCCTCGCTTTGACCTGGGCATTGCTTTCTTGACCTGGGCAGAGCTCTCCTTGGCTTCGACCTGGGCAGGGCTCTCCCTGGCTTTGGCCTGGGCAGGGCTCTCCCTGGCTTTGACCTGGGTAGGGCTCTCCTTGGCTTTGACCTGGGCAGGGCTGTCCTTGGCTTTGACCTGGGCAGGGCTCTCCTTGGCTTTGACCTGGGCAGGGGTCTCCTTGGCTTTGACCTAGGCAGTGCTCTCCTTGGCTTTGACCTGGGCAGTTCTCTCCCTGGCTTTGACCTGGGCAGTGCTCTCCTTGGCTTTGACCTGGGCAGGGCTGTCCTTGGCTTTGACCTGGGCAGGGCTCTCCTTGGCTTTGACCTGGGCAGGGGTCTCCTTGGCTTTGACCTGGGCAGGGCTCTCCCTGGCTTTGACCTGGGCAGGGCTCTCCCTGGCTTTGACCTGGGCAGGGCTCTCCCTGGCTTTGGCCTGGGCAGTGCTCTCCCTCGGGTTGACCTGGGCATTGCTTTCTTTACCTGGGCAGGGGTCTCCTTGGCTTTGACCTGGGCAGGGCTCCCCTTGGCTTTGACCTGGGCAGGGCTCTCCATGGCTTTGACCTGGGCAGGGCTCTCCCTGGCTTTGGCCTGGGCAGGGCTCTCCTTGGCTTTGACCTGGGCAGGACTCTCCCTGGCTTTGACCTGGGCAGGGCTCTCCTTGGCTTTGACCTGGGCAGGGCTCTCCTTGGCTTTGACCTGGGCAAGGGTCTCCTTGACTTTGACCTGGGCAGGGCTCTCCCTGGATTTGACCTGGGCAGGGCTCTCCCTGGCTTTGACCTGGGCAGGGCTCTCCCTGTCTTTGACCTGGGCAGTGCTCTCCTTGGCTTTGACCTGGGCAGCGCTCTCCCTGACTTTGACCTGGGCAGGACTCTCCCTGGCTTTGACCTGGGCAGGGCTCTCCTTGGCTTTGACCTGGGCAGGGCTCTCGCTGGCTTTGACCTGGGCAGTGCTATCCCTGGCTTTGACCTGGGCAGGGCTCTCCTTGGCTTTGACCTTGGCAGGGCTCTCCCTGGCTTTGACCTGGGCAGGGCTCTCCTTGGCTTTGACCTGGGCAGGGCTCTCCTTGGCTTTGACCTGGGCAGTGCTCTCCCTGGCTTTAACCTGGGCAGTGCTCTCCCTGGCTTTGACCTGTGCAGGGCTCTCCCTGGCTTTGACCTGGGCAGCGCTCTCCCTGGCTTTGACCTGGGCAGGGCTCTCCCTGGCTTTGACCTGGGCAGGGCTCGCCTTGGCTTTGACCTGGGCAGGGCTCTCGCTGGCTTTGACCTGGGCAGGGCTATCCCTGGCTTTGACCTGGGCAGCGCTCTCCTTGGCTTTGACCTGGGCAGGGGTCTCCTTGGCTTTGACCTGGGCAGGGCTCTCCTTGGCTTTGGCCTGGGCAGGGCTCTCCCTGGCTTTGATCTGGGCAGCGCTCTCCCTGGCTTTGACCTGGGCAGGGCACTCCTTGGCTTTGACCTGGGCAGGGCTCTCCTTGGCTTTGACCTGGGCTGGGCTCTCCTGTGCTTTGACCTGGGCAGGCCTCTCCTTGGCTTTGACCTGGGCAGGGCTCTCCTTGGCTTTGACCTGGGCTGGGCTCTCCTTGGCTTTGACCTGGGCTGGGCTCTCCTTGGCTTTGACCTGGGCAGGGCTCTCCTTGGCTTTGACCTGGGCAGGGGTCTCCCTCGCTTTGACCTGGGCATTGCTTTCTTGACCTGGGCAGCGGTCTCCTTGGCTTTGACCTGGGCAGGGCTCTCCTTGGCTTTGACCTGGGCAGGGCTCTCCTTGGCTTTGACCTGGGCAGGGCTCTCCTTGGCTTTGACCTTGGCAGGGCTCTCCCTGGCTTTGACCTGGGCAGGGCTCTCCTTGGCTTTGACCTGGGCAGGGCTCTCACTGGCTTTGACCTGGGCAGGGCTCTCCCTGGCTTTGACCTGGGCAGGGCTCTCCTTGGCTTTGACCTGGGCAGGGCTCTCCTTGGCTTTGACCTTGGCAGGGCTCTCCCTGGCTTTGGCCTGGGGAGGGGTCTCCTTGGCTTTGACCTGGGCAGGGCTCTCCTTGGTTTGACCTGGGCAGGGCTCTCCTTGGCTTTGACCTGGGCAGGGCTCTCCTTGGCTTTGACCTGGGCAGGGCTCTCCTTGGCTTTGACCTGGGCAGTGCTCTCCTTGGCTTTGACCTGGGCAGGGCTCTCCTTGGCTTTGACCTGGGCAGGGCTCTCCTTGGCTTTGACCTGGGCAGGGCTCTCCCTGGTTTTGGCCTGGGCAGTGCTCTCCCTGGCTTTGACCTGGGCAGTGCTCTCTTGACCTGGGCAGTGCTCTCCCTCGCTTTAACCTGGGCATTGCTTTCTTGACCTGGGCAAGGCTCTCCTTGGCTTTGACCTGGGCAGGGCTCTCCCTGGCTTTGGCCTGGGCAGGGCTCTCCTTGGCTTTGACCTGGGCAGGGCTCTCCCTGGCTTTAACCTGGGCAGGGCTCTCCTTGGCTTTGACCTGGGCAGGGCTCTCCCTGGCTGTGACCTGGGCAGGGCTCTCCTTGGCTTTGACCTGGGCAGGGCTCTCCTTGGCTTTGGGCAGGGCTCTCCCTGGCTTTGACCTGGGCAGGGCTCTCTTGACCTGGGAAGGGGTCTCCTTGGCTTTGACCTGGGCAGGGCTTTCCCTGGTTTTGGCCTGGGCAGTGCTCTCCCTGGCTTTGACCTGGGCAGTGCTCTCTTGACCTGGGCAGGGGTCTCCCTGGCTTTGGCCTGGGCAGTGCTCTCCCTGGCTTTGACCTG
Organism: Lissotriton helveticus; assembly: GCF_964261635.1. Classification (NCBI taxonomy): domain Eukaryota; kingdom Metazoa; phylum Chordata; class Amphibia; order Caudata; family Salamandridae; genus Lissotriton; species Lissotriton helveticus. The sequence goes on along the minus strand of NC_136067.1, from coordinate 2,122,907,168 downwards.
GGCAGTGCTCTCTTGACCTGGGCAGTGCTCTCCCTCGCTTTGACCTGGGCATTGCTTCCTTGACCTGGGCAGTGCTCTCTTGACCTGGGCAGTGCTCTCCCTCGCTTTGACCTGGGCATTGCTTTCTTGACCTAGGCAGGGCTCTCCTTGGCATTGACCTGGGCAGGGCTCTCCCTGGCTTTGGCCTGGGCAGGGCTCTCGTTGGCTTTGGCCTGGGCAGGGCTCTCCCTGGCTTTGACCTGGGCTCTCCTTGGCTTTGACCTGGGCAGGGCTCTCCCTGGCTTTGACCTGGGCTGGGCTCTCCCTGGCTTTGGCCTGGGCAGGGCTCTCCTTGGCTTTGACCTGGGCAGGGGTCTCCTTGGCTTTGACCTGGGCAGGGCTCTCCTTGGTTTGACCTGGGCAGGGCTCTCCTTGGCTTTGACCTGGGCTGGGCTCTCCTTGGCTTTGACCTGGGCAGGGCTCTCCTTGGCTTTGACCTGGGCAGGGCTCTCCTTGGCTTTGACCTGGGCAGGGCTCTCCTTGGCTTTGACCTGGGCAGTGCTCTCTTGACCTGGGCAGTGCTCTCCCTCGCTTTGACCTGGGCATTGCTTCCTTGACCTGGGCAGTGCTCTCTTGACCTGGGCAGTGCTCTCCCTCGCTTTGACCTGGGCATTGCTTTCTTGACCTAGGCAGGGCTCTCCTTGGCATTGACCTGGGCAGGGCTCTCCCTGGCTTTGGCCTGGGCAGGGCTCTTGTTGGCTTTGGCCTGGGCAGGGCTCTCCTTGGCTTTGACCTGGGCTCTCCTTGGCTTTGACCTGGGCAGGGCTCTCCCTGGCTTTGACCTGGGCTGGGCTCTCCCTGGCTTTGGCCTGGGCAGGGCTCTCCTTGGCTTTGACCTGGGCAGGGCTCTCCTTGGCTTTGACCTGGGCAGGGCTCTCCCTGGCTTTGGCCTGGGCAGGGGTCTCCTTGGCTTTGACCTGGGCAGGGCTCTCCTTGGTTTGACCTGGGCAGGGCTCTCCTTGGCTTTGACCTGGGCAGGGCTCTCCTTGGCTTTGACCTGGGCAGGGCTCTCCTTGGCTTTGACCTGGGCAGTGCTCTCCTTGGCTTTGACCTGGGCAGGGCTCTCCTTGGCTTTGACCTGGGCAGGGCTCTCCTTGGCTTTGACCTGGGCAGTGCTCTCTTGACCTGGGCAGTGCTCTCCCTCGCTTTGACCTGGGCATTGCTTCCTTGACCTGGGCAGTGCTCTCTTGACCTGGGCAGTGCTCTCCCTCGCTTTGACCTGGGCCTTGCTTTCTTGACCTGGTTAGCGGTCTCCTTGGCTTTGACCTGGGCAGGGCTCTCCTTGGCTTTGACCTGGGCAGGGCTCTCCCTGGCTTTGACCTGGGCAGGGCTCTCCTTGGCTTTGACCTGGGCAGGGCTCTCCTTGGCTTTGACCTGGGCAGGGGTCTCCTTGACTTTGACCTGGGCAGGGCTCTCCCTGGCTTTGACCTGGGCAGGGCTCTCCCTGGCTTTGACCTGGGCAGGGCTCTCCCTGTCTTTAACCTGGGCAGTGCTCTCCTTGGCTTTGACCTGGGCAGCGCTCTCCCTGGCTTTGACCTGGGCAGGGCTCTCCCTGGCTTTGACCTGGGCAGTGCTCTCCTTGGCTTTGGCCTGGGCAGGGCTCTCCTTGGCTTTGACCTGGGCAGGGCTCTTCTTGGCTTTGACCTGGGCAGCGCTCTCCCTGGCTTTGACCTGGGCAGTGCTCTCCTTGGCTTTGGCCTGGGCAGGGATCTCCTTGGCTTTGACCTGGGCAGGGCTCTCCCTGGCTTTGACCTGGGCAGGGCTCTCCGGACCTGGGCAGGGATCTCCTTGGCTTTGACCTGGGCAGGGCTCTCCCTGGCTTTGACCTGGGCAGGGGTCTCCTTGGCTTTGACCTGGGAAGGGCTCTCCTTGGCTTTGGGCAGGGCTCTCCCTGGCTTTGACCTGGGCAGGGCTCTCTTGACCTGGGCAGGGGTCTCCTTGGCTTTGACCTGGGCAGGGCTCTCCCTGGTCTTGGCCTGGGCAGTGCTCTCCCTGGCTTTGACCTGGGCAGTGCTCTCTTGACCTGGGCAGGGGTCTCCCTGGCTTTGGCCTGGGCAGTGCTCTCCCTGGCTTTGACCTGGGCAGTGCTCTCTTGACCTGGGCAGTGCTCTCCCTCGCTTTGACCTGGGCATTGCTTCCTTGACCTGGGCAGTGCGCTCTTGACCTGGGCAGTGCTCTCCCTCGCTTTGACCTGGGCATTGCTTTCTTGACCTGGGCAGAGCTCTCCTTGGCTTTGACCTGGGCAGGGGTCTCCCTGGCTTTGGCCTGGGCAGGGCTCTCCTTGGATTTGACCTGGGCAGGGCTCTCCCTGGCTTTGACCTGGGTAGGGCTCTCCTTGGCTTTGACCTGGGCAGGGCTGTCCTTGGCTTTGACCTGGGCAGGGCTCTCCTTGGCTTTGACCTGGGCAGGGCTCTCCTTGGCTTTGACCTGGGCAGGGCTCTCCTTGGCTTTGGCCTGGGCAGGGCTCTCCTTGGCTTTGACCTGGGCAGCGCTCTCCCTGGCTTTGACCTGGGCAGGGCTCTCCCTGGCTTTTACCTGGGCAGGGCTCTCCCTGGCTTTGACCTGGGCAGGGCTCTCCCTGGCTTTGACCTGGGCAGGGCTCTCCTTGGCTTTGACCTGGGCAGCGCTCTCCCTGGCTTTGACCTGGGCAGGGCTCTCCCTGGCTTTGACCTGGGCAGGGCTCTCCCTGGCTTTGACCTGGGCAGGGGTCTCCTTGGCTTTGACCTAGGCAGTGCTCTCCTTGGCTGTTGGACAGGCCACATGAAGGGCCGCTCTCCCCCGGCCCAACCAGGCCCGAACCAGCCACGCAAGTACCACACACCACCATTGCACGTCCACCGTCCCCGCAGGGACCCCTACACTCGAACCTGTTGACCCCGTAGGCCGACCCACTACCGGCCTGCGCGCCCATCCTGGGCGCCATCTTGGACACTCCACCACGAGGCCGCCTGGCCCCCGATCGACCTCAACCCTGGGCCTGGCCAGGCCTCAGACATTCCGGCACCAACATCCACCCAGGAGGTGAGCGGGCTACTTGGTCAGTCAATGGGAGCAGGAGGTGTCGATGGCTCTCACCCGCCAAGTGCCGCTCGCCCATCGCCTCCCCGGACGCTGGCTCCACCCCCCTGCTGGCTGTCTGAACCCCCTCATCCCGGACCTCCCGACCTCCAAGTGCGAGGGTCCGGACATCAAAGCACACCAGCCCTATAACTGGGGCAGCTCCAGAGCAGGACGGGAGTTGTATCTTGGAGTCGAGAGACGCAAAGAAGAACTCATCCTTGACGGACTACTGGCGCTGCCGTAGCTCTGTCTTGTGCACCCTCGTCTTGCCTGCTGGCGCTGCCGCGGCTTTGGGAACCACCCTATCCTTCATCATCGTCGGGACCTGCTGGCGTAGCCGCGGACCGTTTGTAACCACCACCTTCATCGGGACCTGCTGGCTCTGCCGCGGACCGTCGTCTGCCTTCATCCATCTCGGGACCTGCTGGCTCCGCCGCGGCCCGTTCATCTACACCACCGAGCTCGAGGATTGAGAGCTATTTTCCATCGTTTTGGTAACAAGACTGTCCCGCTACCCTTTTTCCGAACAGAGACCAGAATAGAGGGGACCCCTGAGTCCAGACCTCCTTGTACCATTCTACCGTACTTGAAGAATTGTCTATAAAGTATCGTTGAACTTTATCATTGTGTGGTGTCCGTCTGTGGGGGGGAAGTTACTTGTCTGTACGATTCACTGGAGACGGCTCTCCCCGGAGACCTCTCCCCGTATCCTCGGCCGACCCTCCCGGTCCGTCTAACATTGGTGGCAGCGGTGGGATCCGAATCACCGCATAAACCGTACAGAGAGTAGCTCACCCCACGGCGAATCACGATGTCAACTAAAGAAAGCGGATCAACGGAGAAATTCCAGATGGAGAAATTGGGCGAGTACAGCCATCGTGAACTTAAACAGTTCTGTATCGAATTAGGTATCGCTACCACCGGACTAAATACCAAAGATGACTTTAAGCAGGCCCTGGAATCTTGGGCAGAAACCGGGGCTGCCGGAACCCCCGATCAAGACATCACAGCACAAACCCCCATGGGCCCTGAAGAGCGAAGAACGGGTCTCTCGCCAGGCGAGATCCAGGAACGAGAAAGAACCCGACTACACGAGCTGGAAATGGCCCGGCTCAAAATGGACGTTGAACTAAAGTTGGCCGAACAGAAAATCAACTTAGAGCACCTGCGTCTCCGAGAAGAAAGAGAGGAGAAACAGAGACAAAGGGAGCTCGAGGAAAAGAAACTGGCATATGAACATGAACGGAAATTAGCTGAAATCGACCTACGCAAACAGAATAAAGAAACAGGGGTGCCCGAGCAACCCCACACTCCAGGGGCAACAGAGAAGAAGGTACACATCCCCAAGGATGTCGTTCGAGAATACTTCCGAGAGGACGACATCCAGCAATGGTTTAAGGCCTATGAAATCGCTATGACTGCACACCGGATCGATAGAAGCGATTGGGGGGCCGGTCTGTGGGGGAGATTCCTCAATGAGGGCCGCGACGCCCTGCTGCAACTCCCGGACCAGCAGATGACCTCCTATGACCATATGAAAGCGGCACTCCTCACCCGCTATGGCCTCACACCCGAGATGTACCGTCAGAGGTTCCGAGACTGCACCCGCATCCCAGGTACAACTTGGGTGGACTATGTCAATTACTTTAGCCGAGCCTTCGAGGGCTGGATCAAAGGAAGCAAGGTCACAACCTACGAACAACTGTTCAATCTTATGGTATGGGAGCATCTGTCGAACAATTGCTTCATTGAACTTCGCCAGCACCTCCTCGACAGCAAGTTAATGGATCCCCGGCAGCTCGCAGCCGAAGCTGACCGGTGGGAGATCACCAGAGTGAGTCGAAATGGGTCCTCCGAACAGAACCGGAACAACAATGGTCAGCACCGTCCCCGAGGAGGTGGAGGCCAAGGACGCGGAAGAAGCAACGCTCCGGTCACCCCCACTATCAGCCCCACCCCCCCGTCCAACCGGGGCAGCACCCCAGCGCGACCGGGACCTCGAGCCAATGTTACCTGCCATCGATGTCAACGAGTCGGACACTATGCAAACGACCCAAACTGCCCCCAGTACCAGAGCCCAAGACCCCGCCAAGTAGCCGCTGCTGCTCTGGGGGAGGAACGGATCTCAGAGGAACAAGAAGAATATGAACAGGAACACCCAGAATGGGAGCCAGCCGCCATGGCTCTCGCCTGCCTAGGGGGGAGAGACATGGTCCCGCGGGTCCCCCTACCCGCTAATACCCAGAAGTACAGCCAATGGGTGGGCATCAATGGACGCCGGGCGGAAGCCCTTCGTGACACTGGGGCCAGTGTAACAGCCGTCCGCTGTCACCTGGTGACCCCCGAACAATACTTACCAAACGTTCTCTGCCCTGTACGTTCAGCCGATAACTCAGAAAGTCTGTGTCGGATGGCCTGCGTCCCCTTCGAATGGGGAGGGGTCTCCGGCATGTTGAAGGTGACGGTCCGAGATGATGCCCCCGTAGACTGCCTCCTGGGTAATGACCTGGAAAGCTCTCCATGGGCAGCAGTCGAACGAAAAGAGCACCTGGGGATGCTGGGCGTCCCGGACTGGGCGTGCGTCACCACCCGGTCCATGACCGCCCGTGCCAACACCCGCCCAGAGGAACTCGAATGGCCGGCGCCACCGCCTCCGGTCGCCCCCGCCGAAACCACCGACCGTGACGTCCCCCCCGAACCAGCTCAACCTCCAGACCTCGCTAACCTCGACCAGTGGCCTCAAGAGGGGGGGCCCACGCAAGAACAATTTCGCCAAGAACAAAGGACCTGTCAGTCCCTCGAGGGACTCCGCCAGCAAGCGCTAGCCCAAAGCGCAGGGGATACCTCCGGAACTCACTGGGTCTACTGGGACAATGATCTGCTGTACAGTGAGCAAAGAATCGCGGAGCTGGGGGCCAGCCGAGTCCTAGTGGTACCCCTCCGTTTTAGAGACTTTCTGCTAAACCTGGCCCACGATGTCCCCCTGGCAGGACACTTGGGTCAAGACAAAACCTATAGCCGCCTGGTGACCCACTTCTTCTGGCCCAAAATGAGGGACAATGTACACCAGCATTGCCGATCTTGCCCCACGTGCCAAGCCAGTGGGAAGAGCGGCCGCAAACTGAAAGCCCCCCTGCAACCGTTTCCCGTGGTCACCACCCCGTTCGAGAGGGTCGGAATCGATATCGTAGGGCCCCTGGACCCGCGCACAAAACAAGGCCATCGATTCATCCTTGTGCTAGTGGACCACGCCACCCGCTACCCGGAGGCTGTTCCCCTGCGGACTGTGACAGCCCCGGTAGTCGGCCGGGCTCTGATGGGGATCTTCTCCCGGGTGGGCTTCCCCCGGGAGGTCGTCAGTGACAGGGGCAAGAACTTTATTTCGAAATACATGAAATCTCTCTGGCAACAGTGCGGGGTTACCTACCGGTTCACGACCCCCTATCACCCTCAAGGAAACGGACTCGTTGAGCGGTTCAACCGCACGCTCAAAGGGATGATCGGGGGGTTGGAAGAGCCCCTCCGTCGCCAGTGGGATGTACTGTTGCCGTGCCTTCCGTCCGTCTAACATTGGCTTTGACCTGGGCAGTGCTCTCCCTGGCTTTGACCTGGGCAGTGCTCTCCTTGGCTTTGACCTTGGCAGGGCTGTCCGTGGCTTTGACCTGGGCAGGGCTCTCCTTGGCTTTGACCTTGGCAGGGCTGTCCGTGGCTTTGACCTGGGCAGGGCTCTCCTTGGCTTTGACCTGGGCAGGGGTCTCCTTGGCTTTGACCTGGGCAGGGCTCTCCCTGGCTTTGACCTGGGCAGGGCTCTCCCTGGCTTTGACCTGGGCAGGGCTCTCCTTGGCTTTGACCTGGGCAGTGCTCTCCCTGGCTTTGACCTGGGCAGGGCTCTCCCTGGCTTTGGCCTGGGCAGTGCTCTCCCTCGGGTTGACCTGGGCATTGCTTTCTTGACCTGGGCAGGGCTCTCCTTGGCTTTGACCTGGGCAGGGCTCTCCTTGGCTTTGACGTGGGCAGGGGTCTCCTTGGCTTTGACCTGGGCAGGGCTCTCCTTGGCTTTGACCTGGGCAGGGCTCTCCTTGGCTTTGACCTGGGCAGGGCTCTCCCTGGCTCTGACCTGGGCAGTGCTCTCCCTGGCTCTGACCTGGGCAGCGCTCTCCTTGGCTTCGGCCTGGGCAGCGCTCTCCCTGGCTTTGACCTGGGCAGGGCTCTCCCTGGCTTTTACCTGGGCAGGGCTCTCCCTGGCTTTGACCTGGGCAGGGCTCTCCCTGGCTTTGACCTGGGCAGGGCTCTCCTTGGCTTTGACCTGGGCAGCGCTCTCCCTGGCTTTGACCTGGGCAGGGCTCTCCCTGGCTTTGACCTGTGCAGGGCTCTCCCTGGCTTTGACCTGGGCAGGGGTCTCCTTGGCTTTGACCTAGGCAGTGCTCTCCTTGGCTTTGACCTGGGCAGTGCTCTCCCTGGCTTTGACCTGGGCAGTGCTCTCCTTGGCTTTGACCTGGGCAGGGCTGTCCTTGGCTTTGACCTGGGCAGGGCTCTCCTTGGCTTTGACCTGGGCAGGGGTCTACTTGGCTTTGACCTGGGCAGGGCTCTCCCTGGCTTTGACCTGGGCAGCGCGCTCCCTGGCTTTGACCTGGGCAGTGCTCTCCCTGGCTTTGACCTGGGCAGGGCTCTCCCTGGCTTTGGCCTGGGCAGGGCTCTCCTTGGCTTTGACCTGGGCAGGACTCTCCCTGGCTTTGACCTGGGCAGGGCTCTCCTTGGCTTTGACCTGGGCAGGGCTCTCCTTGGCTTTGACCTGGGCAGGGGTCTCCTTGACTTTGACCTGGGCAGGGCTCTCCCTGGCTTTGACCTGGGCAGGGCTCTCCCTGGCTTTGACCTGGGCAGGGCTCTCCCTGTCTTTGACCTGGGCAGTGCTCTCCTTGGCTTTGACCTGGGCAGCGCTCTCCCTGGCTTTGACCTGGGCAGGGCTCTCCCTGGCTTTGACCTGGGCAGGGCTCTCCTTGGCTTTGACCTGGGCAGGGCTCTCGCTGGCTTTGACCTGGGCAGTGCTCTCCCTGGCTTTGACCTGGGCAGGGCTCTCCTTGGCTTTGACCTGGGCAGGGCTCTCCCTGGCTTTGACCTGGGCAGGGCTCTCCCTGGCTTTGACCTGGGCAGGGCTCTCCCTGGCTTTGACCTGGGCAGGGCTCTCCTTGGCTTTGACCTGGGCAGGGCTCTCGCTGGCTTTGACCTGGGCAGTGCTCTCCCTGGCTTTGACCTGGGCAGGGCTCTCACTGGCTTTGACCTGGGCAGGGCTCTCCTTGGCTTTGACCTGGGCAGGGCTCTCCTTGGCTTTGACCTGGGCAGTGCTCTCCCTGGCTTTGACCTGGGCAGTGCTCTCCCTGGCTTTGACCTGGGCAGGGCTCTCCCTGGCTTTGACCTGGGCAGCGCTCTCCCTGGCTTTGACCTGGGCAGGGCTCTCCCTGGCTTTGACCTGGGCAGGGCTCTCCTTGGCTTTGACCTGGGCAGGGCTCTCGCTGGCTTTGACCTGGGCAGGGCTCTCCCTGGCTTTGACCTGGGCAGCGCTCTCCTTGGCTTTGACCTGGGCAGGGAGCTCCTTGGCTTTGACCTGGGCTGGGCTCTCCTTGGCTTTGACCTGGGCAGGGCTCTCCTTGGCTTTGACCTGGGCAGGGGTCTCCTTGGCTTTGACCTGGGCAGGTCTCTCCCTGGCTTTGACCTGTGCAGGGCTCTCCTTGGCTTTGACCTGAGCAGGGCTCTCCCTGGCTTTGACCTGGGCAGGGCTCTCCTTGGCTTTGGCCTGGGCAGGGCTCTCCCTGGCTTTGACCTGGGCAGGGCTCTCCTTGGCTTTGACCTGGGCAGGGGTCTCCTTGGCTTTGACCTGGGCAGGGCTCTCCCTGGCTTTGGCCTGGGCAGTGCTCTCCCTCGCTTTGACCTGGGCATTGCTTTCTTGACCTGGGCAGCGGTCCCCTTGGCTTTGACCTGGGCAGGGCTCTCCATGGCTTTGACCTGGGCAGGGCTCTTCTTGGCTTTGACCTTGGCAGGGCTCTCCCTGGCTTTGACCTGGGCAGGGCTCTCCTTGGCTTTGACCTGGGCAGGGCTCTCCCTGGATTTGACCTGGACAGGGCTCTCCCTGGCTTTGGCCTGGGCAGGGCTGTCCTTGGCTTTGACCTGGGCAGTGCTCTCCCTGGCTTTGACCTGGCAGGGCTCTCCTTGGCTTTGACCTGGGCAGGGCTCTCCCTGGCTCTGGCCTGGGCAGGGGTCTCCTTGGCTTTGACCTGGGCAGGGCTCTCCTTGGTTTGACCTGGGCAGGGCTCTCCTTGGCTTTGACCTGGGCAGGGCTCTCCTTGGCTTTGACCTGGGCAGGGCTCTCCTTGGCTTTGACCTGGGCAGTGCTCTCCTTGGCTTTGACCTGAGCAGGGCTCTCCTTGGCTTTGACCTGGGCAGGGCTCTCCTTGGCTTTGACCTGGGCAGTGCTCTCCCTGGTTTTGGCCTGGGCAGTGCTCTCCCTGGCTTTGACTTGGGCAGTGCTCCCTTGAACTGGGCAGGGGTCTCCCTGGCTTTGGCCTGGTCAGTGCTCTCCCTGGCTTTGACCTGGGCAGTGCTCTCTTGACCTGGGCAGTGCTCTCCCTCGCTTTGACCTGGGCATTGCTTTCTTGACCTGGGCAAGGCTCTCCTTGGCTTTGACCTGGGCAGGGCTCTCCCTGGCTTTGGCCTGGGCAGGGCTCTCCTTGGCTTTGACCTGGGCAGGGCTCTCCCTGGCTTTAACCTGGGCAGGGCTCTCCTTGGCTTTGACCTGGGCAGGGCTCTCCCTGGCTTTGGCCTGGGCAGGGCTCTCCTTGGCTTTGACCTGGGCAGGGCTCTCCCTGGCTTTGACCTGGGCAGGGGTCTCCTTGGCTTTGACCTGGGCAGGGCTCTCCTTGGCTTTGGGCAGGGCTCTCCCTGGCTTTGACCTGGGCAGGGCTCTCTTGACCTGGGCAGGGGTCTCCTTGGCTTTGACCTGGGCAGGGCTCTCCCTGGTCTTGGCCTGGGCAGTGCTCTCCCTGGCTTTGACCTGGGCAGTGCTCTCTTGACCAGGGCAGGGGTCTCCCTGGCTTTGGCCTGGGCAGTGCTCTCCCTGGCTTTGACCTGGGCAGTGCTCTCTTGACCTGGGCAGTGCTCTCCCTCGCTTTGACCTGGGCATTGCTTCCTTGACCTGGGCAGTGCTCTCTTGACCTGGGCAGTGCTCTCCCTCGCTTTGACCTGGGCATTGCTTTCTTGACCTGGGCAGAGCTCTCCTTGGCTTCGACCTGGGCAGGGCTCTCCCTGGCTTTGGCCTGGGCAGGGCTCTCCCTGGCTTTGACCTGGGTAGGGCTCTCCTTGGCTTTGACCTGGGCAGGGCTGTCATTGGCTTTGACCTGGGCAGGGCTCTCCTTGGCTTTGACCTGGGCAGGGGTCTCCTTGGCTTTGACCTAGGCAGTGCTCTCCTTGGCTTTGACCTGGGCAGTGCTCTCCCTGGCTTTGACCTGGGCAGTGCTCTCCTTGGCTTTGACCTGGGCAGGGCTGTCCTTGGCTTTGACCTGGGCAGGGCTCTCCTTGGCTTTGACCTGGGCAGGGGTCTCCTTGGCTTTGACCTGGGCAGGGCTCTCCCTGGCTTTGACCTGGGCAGGGCTCTCCCTGGCTTTGACCTGGGCAGGGCTCTCCCTGGCTTTGGCCTGGGCAGTGATCTCCCTCGGGTTGACCTGGGCAATGCTTTCTTGACCTGGGCAGGGGTCTCCTTGGCTTTGACCTGGGCAGGGCTCCCATTGGCTTTGACCTGGGCAGGGCTCTCCATGGCTTTGACCTGGGCAGGGCTCTCCCTGGCTTTGGCCTGGGCAGGGCTCTCCTTGGCTTTGACCTGGGCAGGACTCTCCCTGGCTTTGACCTGGGCAGGGCTCTCCTTGGCTTTGACCTGGGCAGGGCTCTCCTTGGCTTTGACCTGGGCAGGGCTCTCGCTGGCTTTGACCTGGGCAGTGCTATCCCTGCCTTTGACCTGGGCAGGGCTCTCCTTGGCTTTGACCTTGGCAGGGCTCTCCCTGGCTTTGACCTGGGCAGGGCTCTCCTTGGCTTTGACCTGGGCAGGGCTCTCCTTGGCTTTGACCTGGGCAGTGCTCTCCCTGGCTTTAACCTGGGCAGTGCTCTCCCTGGCTTTGACCTGTGCAGGGCTCTCCCTGGCTTTGACCTGGGCAGCGCTCTCCCTGGCTTTGACCTGGGCAGGGCTCTCCCTGGCTTTGACCTGGGCAGGGCTCGCCTTGGCTTTGACCTGGGCAGGGCTCTCGCTGGCTTTGACCTGGGCAGGGCTCTCCCTGGCTTTGACCTGGGCAGCGCTCTCCTTGGCTTTGACCTGGGCAGGGGTCTCCTTGGCTTTGACCTGGGCAGGGCTCTCCTTGGCTTTGGCCTGGGCAGGGCTCTCCCTGGCTTTGATCTGGGCAGCGCTCTCCCTGGCTTTGACCTGGGCAGGGCACTCCTTGGCTTTGACCTGGGCAGGGCTCTCCTTGGCTTTGACCTGGGCTGGGCTCTCCTGTGCTTTGACCTGGGCAGGCCTCTCCTTGGCTTTGACCTGGGCAGGGCTCTCCTTGGCTTTGACCTGGGCTGGGCTCTCCTTGGCTTTGACCTGGGCTGGGCTCTCCTTGGCTTTGACCTGAGCAGGGCTCTCCTTGGCTTTGACCTGGGCAGGGGTCTCCCTCGCTTTGACCTGGGCATTGCTTTCTTGACCTGGGCAGCGGTCTCCTTGGCTTTGACCTGGGCAGGGCTCTCCTTGGCTTTGACCTGGGCAGGGCTCTCCTTGGCTTTGACCTGGGCAGGGCTCTCCTTGGCTTTGACCTTGGCAGGGCTCTCCCTGGCTTTGACCTGGGCAGGGCTCTCCTTGGCTTTGACCTGGGCAGGGCTCTCACTGGCTTTGACCTGGGCAGGGCTCTCCCTGGCTTTGACCTGGGCAGGGCTCTCCTTGGCTTTGACCTGGGCAGGGCTCTCCTTGGCTTTGACCTTGGCAGGGCTCTCCCTGGCTTTGGCCTGGGCAGGGGTCTCCTTGGCTTTGACCTGGGCAGGGCTCTCCTTGGTTTGACCTGGGCAGGGCTCTCCTTGGCTTTGACCTGGGCAGGGCTCTCCTTGGCTTTGACCTGGGCAGGGCTCTCCTTGGCTTTGACCTGGGCAGTGCTCTCCTTGGCTTTGACCTGGGCAGGGCTCTCCTTGGCTTTGACCTGGGCAGGGCTCTCCTTGGCTTTGACCTGGGCAGGGCTCTCCCTGGTTTTGGCCTGGGCAGTGCTCTCCCTGGCTTTGACCTGGGCAGTGCTCCCTTGACCTGGGCAGGGGTCTGCCTGGCTTTGGCCTGGGCAGTGCTCTCCCTGGCTTTGACCTGGGCAGTGCTCTCTTGACCTGGGCAGTGCTCTCCCTCGCTTTAACCTGGGCATTGCTTTCTTGACCTGGGCAAGGCTCTCCTTGGCTTTGACCTGGGCAGGGCTCTCCCTGGCTTTGGCCTGGGCAGGGCTCTCCTTGGCTTTGACCTGGGCAGGGCTCTCCCTGGCTTTAACCTGGGCAGGGCTCTCCTTGGCTTTGACCTGGGCAGGGCTCTCCCTGGCTTTGACCTGGGCAGGGCTCTCCTTGGCTTTGACCTGGGCAGGGCTCTCCTTGGCTTTGGGCAGGGCTCTCCCTGGCTTTGACCTGGGCAGGGCTCTCTTGACCTGGGCAGGGGTCTCCTTGGCTTTGACCTGGGCAGGGCTCTCCCTGGTTTTGGCCTGGGCAGTGCTCTCCCTGGCTTTGACCTGGGCAGTGCTCTCTTGACCTGGGCAGGGGTCTCCCTGGCTTTGGCCTGGGCAGTGCTCTCCCTGGCTTTGACCTGGGCAGTGCTCTCTTGACCTGGGCAGTGCTCTCCTTGGCTTTGGCCTGGGCAGGGCTCTCCCTGGCTTTGATCTGGGCAGCGCTCTCCCTGGCTTTGACCTGGGCAGGGCACTCCTTGGCTTTGACCTGGGCAGGGCTCTCCTTGGCTTTGACCTGGGCTGGGCTCTCCTGTGCTTTGACCTGGGCAGGCCTCTCCTTGGCTTTGACCTGGGCAGGGCTCTCCTTGGCTTTGACCTGGGCTGGGCTCTCCTTGGCTTTGACCTGGGCTGGGCTCTCCTTGGCTTTGACCTGGGCAGGGCTCTCCTTGGCTTTGACCTGGGCAGGGGTCTCCCTCGCTTTGACCTGGGCATTGCTTTCTTGACCTGGGCAGCGGTCTCCTTGGCTTTGACCTGGGCAGGGCTCTCCTTGGCTTTGACCTGGGCAGGGCTCTCCTTGGCTTTGACCTGGGCAGGGCTCTCCTTGGCTTTGACCTTGGCAGGGCTCTCCCTGGCTTTGACCTGGGCAGGGCTCTCCTTGGGTTTGACCTGGGCAGGGCTCTCACTGGCTTTGACCTGGGCAGGGCTCTCCCTGGCTTTGACCTGGGCAGGGCTCTCCTTGGCTTTGACCTGGGCAGGGCTCTCCTTGGCTTTGACCTTGGCAGGGCTCTCCCTGGCTTTGGCCTGGGCAGGGGTCTCCTTGGCTTTGACCTGGGCAGGGCTCTCCTTGGTTTGACCTGGGCAGGGCTCTCCTTGGCTTTGACCTGGGCAGGGCTCTCCTTGGCTTTGACCTGGGCAGGGCTCTCCTTGGCTTTGACCTGGGCAGTGCTCTCCTTGGCTTTGACCTGGGCAGGGCTCTCCTTGGCTTTGACCTGGGCAGGGTTCTCCTTGGCTTTGACCTGGGCATGGCTCTCCCTGGTTTTGGCCTGGGCAGTGCTCTCCCTGGCTTTGACCTGGGCAGTGCTCCCTTGACCTGGGCAGGGGTCTCCCAGGCTTTGGCCTGGGCAGTGCTCTCCCTGGCTTTGACCTGGGCAGTGCTCTCTTGACCTGGGCAGTGCTCTCCCTCGCTTTAACCTGGGCATTGCTTTCTTGACCTGGGCAAGGCTCTCCTTGGCTTTGACCTGGGCAGGGCTCTCCCTGGCTTTGGCCTGGGCAGGGCTCTCCTTGGCTTTGACCTGGGCAGGGCTCTCCCTGGCTTTAACCTGGGCAGGGCTCTCCTTGGCTTTGACCTGGGCAGGGCTCTCCCTGGCTGTGACCTGGGCAGGGCTCTCCTTGGCTTTGACCTGGGCAGGGCTCTCCTTGGCTTTGGGCAGGGCTCTCCCTGGCTTTGACCTGGGCAGGGCTCTCTTGACCTGGGCAGGGGTCTCCTTGGCTTTGACCTGGGCAGGGCTTTCCCTGGTTTTGGCCTGGGCAGTGCTCTCCCTGGCTTTGACCTGGGCAGTGCTCTCTTGACCTGGGCAGGGGTCTCCCTGGCTTTGGCCTGGGCAGTGCTCTCCCTGGCTTTGACCTGGGCAGTGCTCTCTTGACCTGGGCAGTGCTCTCCCTCGCTTTGACCTGGGCATTGCTTCCTTGACCTGGGCAGTGCTCTCTTGACCTGGGCAGTGCTCACCCTCGCTTTGACCTGGGCATTGCTTTCTTGACCTAGGCAGGGCTCTCCTTGGCATTGACCTGGGCAGGGCTCTCCCTGGCTTTGGCCTGGGCAGGGCTCTCGTTGGCTTTGGCCTGGGCAGGGCTCTCCCTGGCTTTGACCTGGGCTCTCCTTGGCTTTGACCTGGGCAGGGCTCTCCCTGGCTTTGACCTGGGCTGGGCTCTCCCTGGCTTTGGCCTGGGCAGGGCTCTCCTTGGCTTTGACCTGGGCAGGGGTCTCCTTGGCTTTGACCTGGGCAGGGCTCTCCTTGGTTTGACCTGGGCAGGGCTCTCCTTGGCTTTGACCTGGGCTGGGCTCTCCTTGGCTTTGACCTGGGCAGGGCTCTCCTTGGCTTTGACCTGGGCAGGGCTCTCCTTGGCTTTGACCTGGGCAGGGCTCTCCTTGGCTTTGACCTGGGCAGTGCTCTCTTGACCTGGGCAGTGCTCTCCCTCGCTTTGACCTGGGCATTGCTTCCTTGACCTGGGCAGTGCTCTCTTGACCTGGGCAGTGCTCTCCCTCGCTTTGACCTGGGCCTTGCTTTCTTGACCTGGTTAGCGGTCTCCTTGGCTTTGACCTGGGCAGGGCTCTCCTTGGCTTTGACCTGGGCAGGGCTCTCCCTGGCTTTGACCTGGGCAGGGCTCTCCTTGGCTTTGACCTGGGCAGGGCTCTCCTTGGCTTTGACCTGGGCAGGGGTCTCCTTGACTTTGACCTGGGCAGGGCTCTCCCTGGCTTTGACCTGGGCAGGGCTCTCCCTGGCTTTGACCTGGGCAGGGCTCTCCCTGTCTTTAACCTGGGCAGTGCTCTCCTTGGCTTTGACCTGGGCAGCGCTCTCCCTGGCTTTGACCTGGGCAGGGCTCTCCCTGGCTTTGACCTGGGCAGTGCTCTCCTTGGCTTTGGCCTGGGCAGGGCTCTCCTTGGCTTTGACCTGGGCAGGGCTCTTCTTGGCTTTGACCTGGGCAGCGCTCTCCCTGGCTTTGACCTGGGCAGTGCTCTCCTTGGCTTTGGCCTGGGCAGGGATCTCCTTGGCTTTGACCTGGGCAGGGCTCTCCCTGGCTTTGACCTGGGCAGGGCTCTCCGGACCTGGGCAGGGCTCTCCTTGGCTTTGACCTGGGCAGGGCTCTCCCTGGCTTTGACCTGGGCAGGGGTCTCCTTGGCTTTGACCTGGGAAGGGCTCTCCTTGGCTTTGGGCAGGGCTCTCCCTGGCTTTGACCTGGGCAGGGCTCTCTTGACCTGGGCAGGGGTCTCCTTGGCTTTGACCTGGGCAGGGCTCTCCCTGGTCTTGGCCTGGGCAGTGCTCTCCCTGGCTTTGACCTGGGCAGTGCTTTCTTGACCTGGGCAGGGGTCTCCCTGGCTTTGGCCTGGGCAGTGCTCTCCCTGGCTTTGATCTGGGCAGCGCTCTCCCTGGCTTTGACCTGGGCAGGGCACTCCTTGGCTTTCACCTGGGCAGGGCTCTCCTTGGCTTTGGCCTGGGCAGGGCTCTCCCTGGCTTTGATCTGGGCAGCGCTCTCCCTGGCTTTGACCTGGGCAGGGCACTCCTTGGCTTTGACCTGGGCAGGGCTCTCCTTGGCTTTGACCTGGGCTGGGCTCTCCTGTGCTTTGACCTGGGCAGGCCTCTCCTTGGCTTTGACCTGGGCAGGGCTCTCCTTGGCTTTGACCTGGGCTGGGCTCTCCTTGGCTTTGACCTGGGCTGGGCTCTCCTTGGCTTTGACCTGGGCAGGGCTCTCCTTGGCTTTGACCTGGGCAGGGGTCTCCCTCGCTTTGACCTGGGCATTGCTTTCTTGACCTGGGCAGCGGTCTCCTTGGCTTTGACCTGGGCAGGGCTCTCCTTGGCTTTGACCTGGGCTGGGCTCTCCTGTGCTTTGACCTGGGCAGGCCTCTCCTTGGCTTTGACCTGGGCAGGGCTCTCCTTGGCTTTGACCTGCGCTGGGCTCTCCTTGGCTTTGACCTGGGCTGGGCTCTCCTTGGCTTTGACCTGGGCAGGGCTCTCCTTGGCTTTGACCTGGGCAGGGGTCTCCCTCGCTTTGACCTGGGCATTGCTTTCTTGACCTGGGCAGCGGTCTCCTTGGCTTTGACCTGGGCAGGGCTCTCCTTGGCTTTGACCTGGGCAGGGCTCTCCTTGGCTTTGACCTGGGCAGGGCTCTCCTTGGCTTTGACCTTGGCAGGGCTCTCCCTGGCTTTGACCTGGGCAGGGCTCTCCTTGGCTTTGACCTGGGCAGGGCTCTCCTTGGCTTTGACCTTGGCAGGGCTCTCCCTGGCTTTGGCCTGGGCAGGGGTCTCCTTGGCTTTGACCTGGGCAGGGCTCTCCTTGGTTTGACCTGGGCAGGGCTCTCCTTGGCTTTGACCTGGGCAGGGCTCTCCTTGGCTTTGACCTGGGCAGGGCTCTCCTTGGCTTTGACCTGGGCAGTGCTCTGCTTGGCTTTGACCTGGGCAGGGCTCTCCTTGGCTTTGACCTGGGCAGGGCTCTCCTTGGCTTTGACCTGGGCAGGGCTCTCCCTGGTTTTGGCCTGGGCAGTGCTCTCCCTGGCTTTGACCTGGGCAGTGTTCCCTTGACCTGGGCAGGGGTCTGCCTGGCTTTGGCCTGGGCAGTGCTCTCCCTGGCTTTGACCTGGGCAGTGCTCTCTTGACCTGGGCAGTGCTCTCCCTCGCTTTAACCTGGGCATTGCTTTCTTGACCTGGGCAAGGCTCTCCTTGGCTTTGACCTGGGCAGGGCTCTCCCTGGCTTTGGCCTGGGCAGGGCTCTCCTTGGCTTTGACCTGGGCAGGGCTCTCCCTGGCTTTAACCTGGGCAGGGCTCTCCTTGGCTTTGACCTGGGCAGGGCTCTCCCTGGCTTTGACCTGGGCAGGGCTCTCCTTGGCTTTGACCTGGGCAGGGCTCTCCTTGGCTTTGGGCAGGGCTCTCCCTGGCTTTGACCTGGGCAGGGCTCTCTTGACCTGGGCAGGGGTCTCCTTGGCTTTGACCTGGGCAGGGCTCTCCCTGGTTTTGGCCTGGGCAGTGCTCTCCCTGGCTTTGACCTGGGCAGTGCTCTCTTGACCTGGGCAGGGGTCTCCCTGGCTTTGGCCTGGGCAGTGCTCTCCCTGGCTTTGACCTGGGCAGTGCTCTCTTGACCTGGGCAGTGCTCTCCTTGGCTTTGGCCTGGGCAGGGCTCTCCCTGGCTTTGATCTGGGCAGCGCTCTCCCTGGCTTTGACCTGGGCAGGGCACTCCTTGGCTTTGACCTGGGCAGGGCTCTCCTTGGCTTTGACCTGGGCTGGGCTCTCCTGTGCTTTGACCTGGGCAGACCTCTCCTTGGCTTTGACCTGGGCAGGGCTCTCCTTGGCTTTGACCTGGGCTGGGCTCTCCTTGGCTTTGACCTGGGCTGGGCTCTCCTTGGCTTTGACCTGGGCAGGGCTCTCCTTGGCTTTGACCTGGGCAGGGGTCTCCCTCGCTTTGACCTGGGCATTGCTTTCTTGACCTGGGCAGCGGTCTCCTTGGCTTTGACCTGGGCAGGGCTCTCCTTGGCTTTGACCTGGGCAGGGCTCTCCTTGGCTTTGACCTGGGCAGGGCTCTCCTTGGCTTTGACCTTGGCAGGGCTCTCCCTGGCTTTGACCTGGGCAGGGCTCTCCTTGGGTTTGACCTGGGCAGGGCTCTCACTGGCTTTGACCTGGGCAGGGCTCTCCCTGGCTTTGACCTGGGCAGGGCTCTCCTTGGCTTTGACCTGGGCAGGGCTCTCCTTGGCTTTGACCTTGGCAGGGCTCTCCCTGGCTTTGACCTGGGCATTGCTTTCTTGACCTGGGCAGCGGTCTCCTTGGCTTTGACCTGGGCAGGGCTCTCCTTGGCTTTGACCTGGGCTGGGCTCTCCTGTGCTTTGACCTGGGCAGGCCTCTCCTTGGCTTTGACCTGGGCAGGGCTCTCCTTGGCTTTGACCTGGGCTGGGCTCTCCTTGGCTTTGACCTGGGCTGGGCTCTCCTTGGCTTTGACCTGGGCAGGGCTCTCCTTGGCTTTGACCTGGGCAGGGGTCTCCCTCGCTTTGACCTGGGCATTGCTTTCTTGACCTGGGCAGCGGTCTCCTTGGCTTTGACCTGGGCAGGGCTCTCCTTGGCTTTGACCTGGGCAGGGCTCTCCTTGGCTTTGACCTGGGCAGGGCTCTCCTTGGCTTTGACCTTGGCAGGGCTCTCCCTGGCTTTGACCTGGGCAGGGCTCTCCTTGGCTTTGACCTGGGCAGGGCTCTCCTTGGCTTTGACCTTGGCAGGGCTCTCCCTGGCTTTGGCCTGGGCAGGGGTCTCCTTGGCTTTGACCTGGGCAGGGCTCTCCTTGGTTTGACCTGGGCAGGGCTCTCCTTGGCTTTGACCTGGGCAGGGCTCTCCTTGGCTTTGACCTGGGCAGGGCTCTCCTTGGCTTTGACCTGGGCAGTGCTCTCCTTGGCTTTGACCTGGGCAGGGCTCTCCTTGGCTTTGACCTGGGCAGGGCTCTCCTTGGCTTTGACCTGGGCAGGGCTCTCCCTGGTTTTGGCCTGGGCAGTGCTCTCCCTGGCTTTGACCTGGGCAGTGCTCCCTTGACCTGGGCAGGGGTCTGCCTGGCTTTGGCCTGGGCAGTGCTCTCCCTGGCTTTGACCTGGGCAGTGCTCTCTTGACCTGGGCAGTGCTCTCCCTCGCTTTAACCTGGGCATTGCTTTCTTGACCTGGGCAAGGCTCTCCTTGGCTTTGACCTGGGCAGGGCTCTCCCTGGCTTTGGCCTGGGCAGGGCTCTCCTTGGCTTTGACCTGGGCAGGGCTCTCCCTGGCTTTAACCTGGGCAGGGCTCTCCTTGGCTTTGACCTGGGCAGGGCTCTCCCTGGCTTTGACCTGGGCAGGGCTCTCCTTGGCTTTGACCTGGGCAGGGCTCTCCTTGGCTTTGGGCAGGGCTCTCCCTGGCTTTGACCTGGGCAGGGCTCTCTTGACCTGGGCAGGGGTCTCCTTGGCTTTGACCTGGGCAGGGCTCTCCCTGGTTTTGGCCTGGGCAGTGCTCTCCCTGGCTTTGACCTGGGCAGTGCTCTCTTGACCTGGGCAGGGGTCTCCCTGGCTTTGGCCTGGGCAGTGCTCTCCCTGGCTTTGACCTGGGCAGTGCTCTCTTGACCTGGGCAGTGCTCTCCTTGGCTTTGGCCTGGGCAGGGCTCTCCCTGGCTTTGATCTGGGCAGCGCTCTCCCTGGCTTTGACCTGGGCAGGGCACTCCTTGGCTTTGACCTGGGCAGGGCTCTCCTTGGCTTTGACCTGGGCTGGGCTCTCCTGTGCTTTGACCTGGGCAGACCTCTCCTTGGCTTTGACCTGGGCAGGGCTCTCCTTGGCTTTGACCTGGGCTGGGCTCTCCTTGGCTTTGACCTGGGCTGGGCTCTCCTTGGCTTTGACCTGGGCAGGGCTCTCCTTGGCTTTGACCTGGGCAGGGGTCTCCCTCGCTTTGACCTGGGCATTGCTTTCTTGACCTGGGCAGCGGTCTCCTTGGCTTTGACCTGGGCAGGGCTCTCCTTGGCTTTGACCTGGGCAGGGCTCTCCTTGGCTTTGACCTGGGCAGGGCTCTCCTTGGCTTTGACCTTGGCAGGGCTCTCCCTGGCTTTGACCTGGGCAGGGCTCTCCTTGGGTTTGACCTGGGCAGGGCTCTCACTGGCTTTGACCTGGGCAGGGCTCTCCCTGGCTTTGACCTGGGCAGGGCTCTCCTTGGCTTTGACCTGGGCAGGGCTCTCCTTGGCTTTGACCTTGGCAGGGCTCTCCCTGGCTTTGGCCTGGGCAGGGGTCTCCTTGGCTTTGACCTGGGCAGGGCTCTCCTTGGTTTGACCTGGGCAAGGCTCTCCTTGGCTTTGACCTGGGCAGGGCTCTCCTTGCCTTTGACCTGGGCAGGGCTCTCCTTGGCTTTGACCTGGGCAGTGCTCTCCTTGGCTTTGACCTGGGCAGGGCTCTCCTTGGCTTTGACCTGGGCAGGGTTCTCCTTGGCTTTGACCTGGGCATGGCTCTCCCTGGTTTTGGCCTGGGCAGTGCTCTCCCTGGCTTTGACCTGGGCAGTGCTCCCTTGACCTGGGCAGGGGTCTCCCTGGCTTTGGCCTGGGCAGTGCTCTCCCTGGCTTTGACCTGGGCAGTGCTCTCTTGACCTGGGCAGTGCTCTCCCTCGCTTTAACCTGGGCATTGCTTTCTTGACCTGGGCAAGGCTCTCCTTGGCTTTGACCTGGGCAGGGCTCTCCCTGGCTTTGGCCTGGGCAGGGCTCTCCTTGGCTTTGACCTGGGCAGGGCTCTCCCTGGCTTTAACCTGGGCAGGGCTCTCCTTGGCTTTGACCTGGGCAGGGCTCTCCCTGGCTTTGACCTGGGCGGGGCTCTCCTTGGCTTTGACCTGGGTCGGGCTCTCCTTGGCTTTGGGCAGGGCTCTCCCTGGCTTTGACCTGGGCAGGGCTCTCTTGACCTGGGCAGGGGTCTCCTTGGCTTTGACCTGGGCAGGGCTTTCCCTGGTTTTGGCCTGGGCAGTGCTCTCCCTGGCTTTGACCTGGGCAGTGCTCTCTTGACCTGGGCAGGGGTCTCCCTGGCTTTGGCCTGGGCAGTGCTCTCCCTGGCTTTGACCTGGGCAGTGCTCTCTTGACCTGGGCAGTGCTCTCCCTCGCTTTGACCTGGGCATTGCTTCCTTGACCTGGGCAGTGCTCTCTTGACCTGGGCAGTGCTCTCCCTCGCTTTGACCTGGGCATTGCTTTCTTGACCTAGGCAGGGCTCTCCTTGGCATTGACCTGGGCAGGGCTCTCCCTGGCTTTGGCCTGGGCAGGGCTCTCGTTGGCTTTGGCCTGGGCAGGGCTCTCCCTGGCTTTGACCTGGGCTCTCCTTGGCTTTGACCTGGGCAGGGCTCTCCCTGGCTTTGACCTGGGCTGGGCTCTCCCTGGCTTTGGCCTGGGCAGGGCTCTCCTTGGCTTTGACCTGGGCAGGGCTCTCCTTGGCTTTGACCTGGGCAGGGCTCTCCCTGGCTTTGGCCTGGGCAGGGGTCTCCTTGGCTTTGACCTGGGCAGGGCTCTCCTTGGTTTGACCTGGGCAGGGCTCTCCTTGGCTTTGACCTGGGCAGGGCTCTCCTTGGCTTTGACCTGGGCAGGGCTCTCCTTGGCTTTGACCTGGGCAGTGCTCTCCTTGGCTTTGACCTGGGCAGGGCTCTCCTTGGCTTTGACCTGGGCAGGGCTCTCCTTGGCTTTGACCTGGGCAGTGCTCTCTTGACCTGGGCAGTGCTCTCCCTCGCTTTGACCTGGGCATTGCTTCCTTGACCTGGGCAGTGCTCTCTTGACCTGGGCAGTGCTCTCTCTCGCTTTGACCTGGGCCTTGCTTTCTTGACCTGGTTAGCGGTCTCCTTGGCTTTGACCTGGGCAGGGCTCTCCTTGGCTTTGACCTGGGCAGGGCTCTCCCTGGCTTTGACCTGGGCAGGGCTCTCCTTGGCTTTGACCTGGGCAGGGCTCTCCTTGGCTTTGACCTGGGCAGGGGTCTCCTTGACTTTGACCTGGGCAGGGCTCTCCCTGGCTTTGACCTGGGCAGGGCTCTCCCTGGCTTTGACCTGGGCAGGGCTCTCCCTGTCTTTAACCTGGGCAGTGCTCTCCTTGGCTTTGACCTGGGCAGCGCTCTCCCTGGCTTTGACCTGGGCAGGGCTCTCCCTGGCTTTGACCTGGGCAGTGCTCTCCTTGGCTTTGGCCTGGGCAGGGCTCTCCTTGGCTTTGACATGGGCAGGGCTCTTCTTGGCTTTGACCTGGGCAGCGCTCTCCCTGGCTTTGACCTGGGCAGTGCTCTCCTTGGCTTTGGCCTGGGCAGGGATCTCCTTGGCTTTGACCTGGGCAGGGCTCTCCCTGGCTTTGACCTGGGCAGGGCTCTCCGGACCTGGGCAGGGCTCTCCTTGGCTTTGACCTGGGCAGGGCTCTCCCTGGCTTTGACCTGGGCAGCGCTCTCCTTGGCTTTGACCTGGGAAGGGCTCTCCGTGGCTTTGACCTGGGCAGCGCTCTCCTTGGCTTTGACCTGGGCAGTGCTCTCCCTGGCTTTGACCTGAGCAGGGCTCCCCTTGGCTTTGACCTGGGCAGCGCTCTCCTTGGCTTTGACCTGGGCAGCGCTCTCCTTGGCTTTGACCTGGGCAGGGCTCTCCCTGGCTTTGACCTGGGCAGGGCTCTCCTTGGCTTTGGCCTGGGCAGGGCTCTCCCTGGCTTTGACCTGGGCAGGGCTCTCCTTGGCTTTGGCCTGGGCAGAGCTCTCCTTGGCTTTGACCTGGGCAGGGCTCTCCTTGGCTTTGACCCGGGCAGGGCTCTCCTTGGCTTTGGCCTGGGCAGGGCTCTCCTTGGCTTTGACCTGGGCAGCGCTCTCCCTGGCTTTGACCTGGGCAGGGCTCTCCCTGGCTTTGACCTGGCCAGGGCTCTCCCTGGCTTTGACCTGGGCAGGGCTCTCCTTGGCTTTGACCTGGGCAGCGCTCTCCCTGGCTTTGACCTGGGCAGGGCTCTCCCTGGCTTTGACCTGGGCAGGGCTCTCCCTGGCTTTGACCTGGGCAGGGGTCTCCTTGGCTTTGACCTAGGCAGTGCTCTCCTTGGCTTTGACCTGGGCAGTGCTCTCCCTGGCTTTGACCTGGGCAGTGCTCTCCTTGGCTTTGACCTGGGCAGGGCTGTCCTTGGCTTTGACCTGGGCAGGGCTCTCCTTGGCTTTGACCTGGGCAGGGGTCTCCTTGGCTTTGACCTGGGCAGGGCTCTCCCTGGCTTTGACCTGGGCAGGGCTCTCCCTGGCTTTGACCTGGGCAGGGCTCTCCTTGGCTTTGACCTGGGCAGTGCTCTCCCTGGCTTTGACCTGGGCAGGGCTCTCCCTGGCTTTGGCCTGGGCAGTGCTCTGCCTCGGGTTGACCTGGGCATTGCTTTCTTGACCTGGGCAGGGGTCTCCTTGGCTTTGACCTGGGCAGGGCTCCCCTTGGCTTTGACCTGGGCAGGGCTCTCCCTGGCTTTGACCTGGGCAGGGCTCTCCTTGGCTTTGGCCTGGGCAGGGCTCTCCCTGGCTTTGACCTGGGCAGGGCTCTCCTTGGCTTTGGCCTGGGCAGAGATCTCCTTGGCTTTGACCTGGGCAGGGCTCTCCTTGGCTTTGACCCGGGCAGGGCTCTCCTTGGCTTTGGCCTGGGCAGGGCTCTCCTTGGCTTTGACCTGGGCAGCGCTCTCCCTGGCTTTGACCTGGGCAGGGCTCTCCCTGGCTTTGACCTGGCCAGGGCTCTCCTTGGCTTTGACCTGGGCAGTGCTCTCCCTGGCTTTGACCTGGGCAGTGCTCTCCTTGGCTTTGACCTGGGCAGGGCTCCCCTTGGCTTTGACCTGGGCAGGGCTCTCCCTGGCTTTGACCTGGGCAGGGCTCTCCCTGGCTTTGGCCTGGGCAGGGCTCTCCTTGGCTTTGACCTGGGCAGGACTCTCCCTGGCTTTGACCTGGGCAGGGCTCTCCTTGGCTTTGACCTGGGCAGGGCTCTCCTTGGCTTTGACCTGTGCAGGCGTCTCCTTGACTTTGACCTGGGCAGGGCTCTCCCTGGCTTTGACCTGGGCAGGGCTCTCCCTGGCTTTGACCTGGGCAGGGCTCTCCCTGTCTTTGACCTGGGCAGTGCTCTCCTTGGCTTTGACCTGGGCAGCGCTTTCCCTGGCTTTGACCTGGGCAGGGCTCTCCCTGGCTTTGACCTGGGCAGGGCTCTCCTTGGCTTTGACCTGGGCAGGGCTCTCGCTGGCTTTGACCTGGGCAGTGCTCTCCCTGGCTTTGACCTGGGCAGGGCTCTCCTTCGCTTTGACCTGGGCAGGGCTCTCCCTGGCTTTGACCTGGGCAGGGCTCTCCTTGGCTTTGACCAGGGCAGGGCTCTCCTTGGCTTTGACCTGGGCAGTGCTCTCCCTGGCTTTGACCTGGGCAGTGCTCTCCCTGGCTTTGACCTGGGCAGGGCTCTCCTTGGCTTTGACCTGGGCAGGGCTCTCCTTGGCTTTGACCTGGGCAGGGGTCTACTTGGCTTTGACCTGGGCAGGGCTCTCCTTGGCTTTGACCTGGTCAGGGCTCTCCCTGGCTTTGACCTGGGCAGGGCTCTCCCTGGCTTTGACCTGGGCAGGGCTCTCCTTGGCTTTGACCTGGGCAGCGCTCTCCCTGGCTTTGACCTGGGCAGGGCTCTCCTTGGCTTTGACCTGGGCAGGGCTCTCCTTGGTTTTGGCCTGGGCAGGGCTCTCCCTGGCTTTGACCTGGGCAGTGCTCTCCTTGGCTTTGGCCTGGGCAGGGATCTCCTTGGCTTTGACCTGGGCAGGGCTCTCCCTGGCTTTGACCTGGGCAGGGCTCTCCGGACCTGGGCAGGGCTCTCCTTGGCTTTGACCTGGGCAGGGCTCTCCCTGGCTTTGACCTGGGCAGGGGTCTCCTTGGCTTTGACCTGGGCAGTGCTCTCCTTGGCTTTGGGCAGGGCTCTCCCTGGCTTTGACCTGGGCAGGGCTCTCTTGACCTGGGCAGGGGTCTCCTTGGCTTTGACCTGGGCAGGGCTCTCCCTGGTTTTGGCCTGGGCAGTGCTCTCCCTGGCTTTCAATCAATCAATCAGGTCATTTATAGAGCGCACTACTCACCCGTAGGGTCTCAAGGCGCTGGGTTGGGGGGGGGGTGCCGTTACTGCTCGAACAGCCAGGTCTTGAGCTTCTTCCTGAAGGAGAGGTGGTCTTGGGTCAGGCGCAGGTCGGTCGGGAGTGAGTTCCAGGTCTTGGCGGCCAGGTAGGAGAAGGACCTTCCTCCTGTTGTCGCTCTTCGGATGCGGGGGACGGCGGCGAGGGCGTGGCTGGTTGATCTGAGGAGGCGCTTGGGAGTGTAGAAGTTGATCCGGTTGTTGAGGTAGCTCGGGCCTTGGTCGTGTAGGGCTTTGTGCGCGTGGGTGAGGAGACGGAAGGTGATTCTCTTGTTGACCGGGAGCCAATGCAGATCTCTCAGGTGTCCGGAGATGTGGCTGCGTCGGGGGATGTCGAGGATGAGTCTGGCCGAGGCGTTCTGGATCCGCTGGAGTCTCTTCTGGAGCTTGGCGGTGGTTCCGGCGTAGAGGGCGTTGCCGTAGTCCAGTCGGCTGGTGACGAGGGCCTGGGTGACCGTCTTCCTCGTCTCGGTGGGGATCCACTGGAAGATCTTACATAGCATGCGCAGGATGTTGAAGCAAGACGAGGAGACGGCGTTTACTTGTCTGGTCATGGAGAGGGAGGAGTCCAGGATGAAGCCCAGGTTGCGTGCGTGGTCCGTCGGTTTGGGTGCGGTGCCCAGGGCGGGGGGCCACCAGGAGTCGTCCCAGGCGGAGGGCGAGGAGCCCAGGATGAGGACCTCCGTCTTGTCCGAGTTCAGTTTCAGGCGGCTGGTCGTCATCCATTCGGCTACATCTCTCATCCCTTCGTGCAGGTTGGCTCTGGCGGTGGCGGGGTCGTTGGTCAGGGAGAGGATCAGCTGGGTGTCGTCGGCGTAGGAGATTATGTTGAGGTTGTGTTGGCGTGCGATGGCCGCGAGGGGGCTCATGTAGACGTTGAAGAGGGTGGGGCTCAGTGTGGATCCTTGAGGGACGCCGCAGATGACTTTGGTGGCCTCTGACTTGTACGGTGGTAGGCGGACTCTCTGTGTTCTTCCATCGAGGAAGGAGATGATCCATTCCAGTGCCTTGTCCTGGATTCCGATGTTGCCGAGGCGCTGTACTAGGGTGCGGTGGCAGACAGTGTCGAAAGCCGTGGAGAGGTCCAGGAGGATGAGGGCCGCTGTTTCTCCGTTGTCCATCAGAGTTCGTATGTCATCGGTGGCAGCGATGAGGGCGGTCTCGGTGCTGTGGTTCGCTCGGAAGCCAAACTGTGAGGGGTCGAGGGATCCATTCGTCTCGAGGAAGGCGGCCAGCTGTTTGTTGACGGTCTTCTCAATGACTTTGGCCGGGAACGGGAGGAGCGAGATGGGACGGTAGTTCTTGAGGTCGGTGGGGTCTGCTGTGGGTTTCTTGAGAAGAGCGCTGAGTTCGGCGTGCTTCCAGCTCTCAGGGAAGGTGGCGGTGTCGAAGGAGGTGTTGATGATGTCCCGCAGGTGGGGTGCGATGACAGCGTCGGCCTTGTTGAAGACGTGGTGAGGGCAGGGGTCAGTCGGAGATCCGGAATGGATGGAGTTCATTGTGCGGATGGTGTCTTCGGTGCTGATCGGAGTCCAGGTGCGGAGGGTGGTGGTGGGTGGCGTTGTTGCGGTTGTGGCTTGCGTTGGTTGGTTGCTGAAGCTGTTGTGTATGTCTGCGATCTTGTTGTGGAAGTAGGACGCGAGGGAGTTGCAGAGGTCTTGCGACGGGGTGATGTCATTGTTTCCGGCGTTGGGGTTGGAGAGCTCTTTCACGATGTTGAAGAGTTCCTTGCAGTTGTGTGCGTTGTTGTCCAGCCGGTCCTTGTATGTATTTTTCTTGGTGGCGCGGATCAGTTGGTGGTGTTTCCGGGTGGCGAGCTTGAGGGTGGTCATGTTGTCCGTAGTTGGTTCCCTTCTCCAGACTTTCTCGAGGGCTCGACAGTTCTTCTTGGAGCTCTTGAGTTCGTCGGTGAACCATGGTGTTTTTCTGCTGCAGGGTCTGCTGGGTGGGGTTCTCAGAGGGGCGAGTTCGTCCGCGCAGTTGTTGATCCACTTCGTGAGGTTGTCGGCGGCCTGGCTGGGGTTCGCTGAGCTGGCGGGGGGGTGCTGGCTCAGGGAAGCGGTGAGCTGGTCGGCTGTGATCTTGTTCCAGCTTCTTCGGGCAACCTGTTGCTGGTGGTGGTGGATCGTCGTTCTTTTGAAGGTGAAGTGGACGCAGCTGTGGTCCGTCCAGTGGAGTCCTGTTGCGTGGCTGAAGGTGACGTCTTTGCTGGATGAGAAGACGGCGTCGAGTGTGTGTCCGGCGAGGTGGGTGGGGGTGGTCACCAGTTGCTTGAGTCCGAGGTTGGCGAGGTTGTCGAGCAGGCTGATGGTGTTGCGGTCGCTGTTGTTCTCCAGGTGGAAGTTGAGGTCCCCCAGGAGGATGTAGTCGGCGGAGGGGAGGGCATGCGGGCTGACGAAGTCGGCGATGTCCTCGCTGAATCGTGTGCGTGGACCCGGGGGTCGGTAGATCAGGGTGCCTCTGAGGGTGGTCTTCGGGTTGGTGTGGATCTGGAAGTGCAGGTGTTCAGCGGTGGTTAGGGTGTCGTCGGTGTTGGTCGTGATGCGGATGGTGTCTCTGTGGATGATGGCAATGCCTCCTCCCGTCAGGTTGGCGGTGCGGTCCCTCCGGATGATCTTGTAGCCCTCCGGGATGGCGATGGCGATGTCTGGGGCTGAGGAGGCGTTCATCCAGGTCTCGGTGAGGAAGGCAACGTCAGGGGCGGTGGTGTCGAGGAGGTTCCAGAGTTCTACGGCGTGTCTGTGGACGGAGCGGGTGTTGAGCAGGATGCACTTGAGGTGGTTGCTGCTGATGTTCGGCTTGGCGAGTGCTGGTGCAGGATGAGTCCGGATGCAGGTGAACTTGCAGGCGTGGCAGCTGAAGGGTCCGTGGGTGTGCTTCGGGGCGGCTCGATGACATCCTGGGATGCGGCCGGTGTTAAGTGCGATGAGATCGGCGGCGTTGTAGGTTCGTCGGGTCGGCTTCCGTCGGTGGGGGCCAGGGGTCCTGGCGCTGGGCGCGGTCCAGGCGCAGACGGGCTTACCTTTGGCGCGCCTTCGGCGCACAATCGGCGCACCCGCTGCGCGTCAACGCTGCACGTTCGCACGGTCGCCATTTAAGGCGAAGTGCGCGGGTGGGCGGAGCAGCTGGGAGGCGGGGAGGGAACAGAAGGAAAAAAGGGGCGGGGCGGCGGTGGTGGCGGGAAGCGGGGGGCGGCGAGGAAGGCAGGAAACAGGAAGGAGAACGGGCAGAGACTACGAAGAAACAAGCACAAATGACAATCAAAACACGCTTAACACGGGCAGAAACTACGAAAAACAAGCACAAATGATGGTCAAAAAAACGCTTAACACGGGCAAAAACTATGAAAGAAAAACAAGCACAAATGATGGTCAAAAAAACGCTTAACACGGGCAAAAACTATGAAAGAAAAACAAGCACAAATGATTTACAAAACAGAACAGAGCAACGACAGCAGGGTCAGCCGGCAGCGAGGCAGGCAGCGAGGCAGAGGGCACAGCAAAGGGGCACACGCAGCAGCTGGTGGCCGTGCGGCGCGGGGGTGTCCCACAAGTGGGTCACACTCACCTGTGTCGCACGGTCGCCATTTAAGGCCAAGTGCGCGGGTGGGCGGAGCAGCTGGGAGGCGGGAGCGGGGAGGGAACAGAAGGAAAAAAGGGGCGGGGTCGGCGGTGGTGGCGGGAAGCGGGGGGCGGCGAGGAAGGCGGGAAACAGGAAGGAGAACGGGCAGAGACTACGAAGAAACAAGCACAAATGATGGTCAAAAAAACGCTTAACACGGGCAAAAACTATGAAAGAAAAACAAGCACAAATGATGGTCAAAAAAACGCTTAACACGGGCAAAAACTATGAAAGAAAAACAAGCACAAATGATTTACAAAACAGAACAGAGCAACGACAGCAGGGTCAGCCGGCAGCGAGGCAGGCAGCGAGGCAGAGGGCACAGCAAAGGGGCACACGCAGCAGCTGGTGGCCGTGCGGCGCGGGGGTGTCCCACAAGTGGGTCACACTCACCTGTGTCGCACGGTCGCCATTTAAGGCCAAGTGTGCGGGTGGGCGGAGCAGCTGGGAGGCGGGAGCGGGGAGGGAACAGAAGGAAAAAAAAGGGGCGGGGTCGGCGGTGGTGGCGGGAAGCGGGGGGCGGCGAGGAAGGCGGGAAACAGGAAGGAGAACGGGCAGAGATTACAAAGAAACAAGCACAAATGACAATCAAAACACGCTTAACACGGGCAGAAACTACGAAAAACAAGCACAAATGATGGTCAAAAAACGCTTAACATGGGCAAAAACTATGAAAGAAAAACAAGCACAAATGATGGGCAGTGCTCTCCTTGGCTTTGACCTGGGCAGGGCTCTCCTTGGCTTTGACCTGGGCAGGGCTCTCCTTGGCTTTGACCTGGGCAGGGCTCTCCCTGGCTTTGACCTGGGCAGGGCTCTCCTTGGCTTTGGCCTGGGCAGGGCTCTCCTTGGCTTTGGCCTGGGCAGGGCTCTCCCTGGCTTTGGCCTGGGCAGGGCTCTCCTTGGCTTTGACCAGGGCAGGGGTCTCCTTGGCTTTGACCTGGGCAGCGCTCTCCCTGGCTTTGACCTGGGCAGGGCTCTCCTTGGCTTTGACCTGGGCAGGGCTCTCCTTGGTTTTGGCCTGGGCAGGGCTCTCCCTGGCTCTGACCTGGGCAGGGCTCTCCCTGGCTCTGACCTGGGCAGGGCTTTCCGGACCTGGGCAGGGCTCTCCCTGGCTTTGACCTGGGCAGGGCTCTCCCTGGCTTTGACCTGGCCGGGGCTCTCCTTGGTTTGACCTGGGCAGTGCTCTCCCTGGCTTTGACCTGGGCAGGGCTCTCCCTGGCTTTGACCTGGGCAGTGCTCTCCCTGGCTTTGAGGACCCTGAGCTGCCAATGGTTAAAGCTCTCACGGGTTTGTTTGCAGATGAAGCTAATTAGTAACGTTTTTATCAGCGCTGGCGAGGGCGATGCCCCTGATGGGACGCTCTGTCCTCGGGCCCTGCAGCTGGCCTGGGGCTGGGAAGGGGGCCTTGCCTGCTGAAGTCACCCGACGTCGGCTCACCTCTGAGCGCGTTTTGTCACATTTCCAAGGAACACATTGTAGTGGTTAATCAATAACCCTCAGCGAGAGAACACGTCCTGTCTCCTCCATCGTGTCATCTCTGAGCTGACCCGAACCAGAGGCAGGCGCCTCTGAATATGGAGGGGTTGACACCAAACGCCTCTTCTGTTTCCATCTGACCTGTTATCTTGTGAGTCTCTCATGCTGAGAGGGGGCTTTCTTCTGGGGGAGAGGGGGTTGGGGGGTGGATCTACGCAGATTAGCAGATTGTCGTTTTCCAGATTTAATAGCCTATAAAAGAACAGTGATTCGTTTCTGCACACCGCTGGATATTATTTGTCAAAAACTGACATCGGGCCTGTCTGTTCGCAGACCTCGGAGGAGTGTGCTCGACTCTTGAGGGCATGCATGCGGTCTGCTAGCATCCCTCCCCTCCGCAGTGCCGGCTCACCCTGCACCACCCGTGTGCCCCAGCGCCCTCCGCAGTGCCGGCTCACCCTGCACTACCCGTGTGCCCCAGCGCCCTCCGCAGTGCCGGCTCACCCTGCACTACCCGTGTGCCCCAGCGCCCTCCGCAGTGCCGGCTCACCCTGCACCACCCGGGTGCCCCAGCGCCCTCCGCAGTCCTGGCTCACCCTGCACCACCCGTGTGCCCCAGCGCCCTCCGCAGTCCTGGCTCACCCTGCACTACCCGTGTGCCCCAGCGCCCTCCGCAGTGCTGGCTCACCCTGCACTACCCGTGTGCCCCAGCGCCCTCCGCAGTGCCGGCTCACCCTGCACTACCCGTGTGCCCCAGCGCCCTCCGCATTGCCGGCTCACCCTGCACTACCCGTGTGCCCCAGCGCCCTCCGCAGTCCTGGCTCACCCTGCACCACCCGTGTGCCCCAGCGCCCTCCGCAGTGCCGGCTCACCCTGCACTACCCGTGTGCCCCAGCGCCCTCCGCAGTGCCGGCTCACCCTGCACCACCCGTGTGCCCCAGCGCCCTCCGCAGTCCTGGCTCACCCTGCACCACCCGTGTGCCCCAGCGCCCTCCGCAGTCCTGGCTCACCCTGCACTACCCGTGTGCCCCAGCGCCCTCCGCAGTGCTGGCTCACCCTGCACTACCCGTGTGCCCCAGCGCCCTCCGCAGTGCCGGCTCACCCTGCACTACCCGTGTGCCCCAGCGCCCTCCGCATTGCCGGCTCACCCTGCACTACCCGTGTGCCCCAGCGCCCTCCGCAGTCCTGGCTCACCCTGCACCACCCGTGTGCCCCAGCGCCCTCCGCAGTGCCGGCTCACCCTGCACTACCCGTGTGCCCCAGCGCCCTCCGCAGTGCCGGCTCACCCTGCACCACCCTTGTGCCCCAGCGCCCTCCGCAGTCCTGGCTCACCCTGCACCACCCGTGTGCCCCAGCGCCCTCCGCAGTCCTGGCTCACCCTGCACTACCCGTGTGCCCCAGCGCCCTCCGCAGTCCTGGCTCACCCTGCACTACCCGTGTGCCCCAGCGCCCTCCGCAGTCCTGGCTCACCCTGCACTACCCGTGTGCCCCAGCGCCCTCCGCAGTCCTGGCTCACCCTGCACCACCCGTGTGCCCCAGCGCCCTCCGCAGTCCTGGCTCACCCTGCACTACCCGTGTGCCCCAGCGCCCCCCGCAGTGCTGGCTCACCCTGCACCACCCGTGTGCCCCAGCGCCCTCCGCAGTGCCGGCTCACCCTGCACTACCCGTGTGCCCCAGCGCCCTCCGCAGTGCCGGCTCACCCTGCACCACCCGTGTGCCCCAGCGCCCTCCGCAGTCCTGGCTCACCCTGCACCACCCGTGTGCCCCAGCGCCCTCCGCAGTCCTGGCTCACCCTGCACTACCCGTGTGCCCCAGCGCCCTCCGCAGTCCTGGCTCACCCTGCACTACCCGTGTGCCCCAGCGCCCTCCGCAGTCCTGGCTCACCCTGCACTACCCGTGTGCCCCAGCGCCCTCCGCAGTCCTGGCTCACCCTGCACTACCCGTGTGCCCCAGCGCCCTCCGCAGTCCTGGCTCACCCTGCACTACCCGTGTGCCCCAGCGCCCTCCGCAGTCCTGGCTCACCCTGCACCATCCGTGTGCCCCAGCGCCCTCCGCAGTCCTGGCTCACCCTGCACTACCCGTGTGCCCCAGCGCCCTCCGCAGTCCTGGCTCACCCTGCACCACCCGTGTGCCCCAGCGCCCTCCGCAGTCCTGGCTCACCCTGCACTACCCGTGTGCCCCAGCGCCCTCCGCAGTCCTGGCTCACCCTGCACCACCCGTGTGCCCCAGCGCCCTCCGCAGTCCTGGCTCACCCTGCACCACCCGTGTGCCCCAGCCCCCTCCGCAGTCCTGGCTCACCCTGCACCACCCGTGTGCCCCAGCGCCCTCCGCAGTCCTGGCTCACCCTGCACTACCCGTGTGCCCCAGCGCCCTCCGCAGTGCGGCTCACCCTGCACTACCCGTGTGCCCCAGCGCCCTCCGCAGTCCTGGCTCACCCTGCACTACCCGTGTGCCCCAGCGCCCTCCGCAGTCCTGGCTCACCCTGCACTACCCGTGTGCCCCAGCGCCCTCCGCAGTCCTGGCTCACCCTGCACTACCCGTGTGCCCCAGCGCCCTCCGCAGTCCTGGCTCACCCTGCACCACCCGTGTGCCCCAGCGCCCTCCGCAGTCCTGGCTCACCCTGCACTACCCGTGTGCCCCAGCGCCCTCCGCAGTGCCGGCTCACCCTGCACCACCCGTGTGCCCCAGCGCCCTCCGCAGTCCTGGCTCACCCTGCACTACCCGTGTGCCCCAGTGCCCTCCGCAGTCCTGGCTCACCCAGCACTACCCGTGTGCCCCAGCGCCCTCCGCAGTCCTGGCTCACCCTGCACTACCCGTGTGCACCAGCGCCCTCCGCAGTCCTGGCTCACCCTGCACCACCCGTGTGCCCCAGCGCCCTCCGCAGTCCTGGCTCACCCTGCACTACCCGTGTGCCCCAGCGCCCTCCGCAGTCCTGGCTCACCCTGCACCACCCGTGTGCCCCAGCGCCCTCCGCAGTCCTGGCTCACCCTGCACTACCCGTGTGCCCCAGCGCCCTCCGCAGTCCTGGCTCACCCTGCAGTACCCGTGTGCCCCAGCGCCCTCCGCAGTGCCGGCTCACCCTGCACCACCCGTGTGCCCCAGCGCCCTCCGCAGTCCTGGCTCACCCTGCACCACCCGTGTGCCCCAGCGCCCTCCGCAGTCCTGGCTCACCCTGCACTACCCGTGTGCCCCAGCGCCCTCCGCTGTCCTGGCTCACCCTGCACTACCCGTGTGCCCCAGCACCCTCCGCAGTCCTGGCTCACCCTGCACTACCCGTGTGCCCCAGCGCCCTCCGCAGTCCTGGCTCACCCTGCACCACCCGTGTGCCCCAGCGCCCTCCGCAGTCCTGGCTCACCCTGCACTACCCGTGTGCCCCAGCGCCCTCCGCAGTGCTGGCTCACCCTGCACCACCCGTGTGCCCCAGCGCCCTCCGCAGTGCCGGCTCACCCTGCACTACCCGTGTGCCCCAGCGCCCTCCGCAGTGCCGGCTCACCCTGCACCACCCGTGTGCCCCAGCGCCCTCCGCAGTCCTGGCTCACCCTGCACCACCCGTGTGCCCCAGCGCCCTCCGCAGTCCTGGCTCACCCTGCACTACCCGTGTGCCCCAGCGCCCTCCGCAGTCCTGGCTCACCCTGCACTACCCGTGTGCCCCAGCGCCCTCCGCAGTCCTGGCTCACCCTGCACTACCCGTGTGCCCCAGCGCCCTCCGCAGTCCTGGCTCACCCTGCACTACCCGTGTGCCCCAGCGCCCTCCGCAGTCCTGGCTCACCCTGCACTACCCGTGTGCCCCAGCGCCCTCCGCAGTCCTGGCTCACCCTGCACCATCCGTGTGCCCCAGCGCCCTCCGCAGTCCTGGCTCACCCTGCACTACCCGTGTGCCCCAGCGCCCTCCGCAGTCCTGG
This sequence comes from Lissotriton helveticus, assembly GCF_964261635.1. Classification (NCBI taxonomy): domain Eukaryota; kingdom Metazoa; phylum Chordata; class Amphibia; order Caudata; family Salamandridae; genus Lissotriton; species Lissotriton helveticus. Next base: position 2,122,873,028 of record NC_136067.1, on the reverse strand, counting down.
CTCACCCTGCACCACCCGTGTGCCCCAGCGCCCTCCGCAGTCCTGGCTCACCCTGCACTACCCGTGTGCCCCAGCGCCCTCCGCAGTCCTGGCTCACCCTGCACCACCCGTGTGCCCCAGCGCCCTCCGCAGTCCTGGCTCACCCTGCACCACCCGTGTGCCCCAGCCCCCTCCGCAGTCCTGGCTCACCCTGCACCACCCGTGTGCCCCAGCGCCCTCCGCAGTCCTGGCTCACCCTGCACTACCCGTGTGCCCCAGCGCCCTCCGCAGTGCGGCTCACCCTGCACTACCCGTGTGCCCCAGCGCCCTCCGCAGTCCTGGCTCACCCTGCACTACCCGTGTGCCCCAGCGCCCTCCGCAGTCCTGGCTCACCCTGCACTACCCGTGTGCCCCAGCGCCCTCCGCAGTCCTGGCTCACCCTGCACTACCCGTGTGCCCCAGCGCCCTCCGCAGTCCTGGCTCACCCTGCACCACCCGTGTGCCCCAGCGCCCTCCGCAGTCCTGGCTCACCCTGCACTACCCGTGTGCCCCAGCGCCCTCCGCAGTGCCGGCTCACCCTGCACCACCCGTGTGCCCCAGCGCCCTCCGCAGTCCTGGCTCACCCTGCACTACCCGTGTGCCCCAGCGCCCTCCGCAGTCCTGGCTCACCCTGCACTACCCGTGTGCCCCAGCGCCCTCCGCAGTCCTGGCTCACCCTGCACTACCCGTGTGCCCCAGCGCCCTCCGCAGTCCTGGCTCACCCTGCACCACCCGTGTGCCCCAGCGCCCTCCGCAGTCCTGGCTCACCCTGCACTACCCGTGTGCCCCAGCGCCCTCCGCAGTCCTGGCTCACCCTGCACCACCCGTGTGCCCCAGCGCCCTCCGCAGTCCTGGCTCACCCTGCACTACCCGTGTGCCCCAGCGCCCTCCGCAGTCCTGGCTCACCCTGCACCACCCGTGTGCCCCAGCGCCCTTTGCAGTCCTGGCTCACCCTGCACCACCCGGGTGCCCCAGCGCCCTCCGCAGTCCTGGCTCACCCTGCACCACCCGGGTGCCCCAGCGCCCTCCGCAGTCCTGGCTCACCCTGCACTACCTGTGTGCCCCAGCGCCCTCCGCAGTCCTGGCTCACCCTGCACTACCCGTGTGCCCCAGCGCCCTCCGCAGTCCTGGCTCACCCTGCACTACCTGTGTGCCCCAGCGCCCTCCGCAGTCCTGGCTCACCCTGCACTACCCGTGTGCCCCAGCGCCCTCCGCAGTCCTGGCTCACCCTGCACTACCCGTGTGCCCCAGCGCCCTCCGCAGTCCTGGCTCACCCTGCACTACCCGTGTGCCCCAGCGCCCTCCGCAGTCCTGGCTCACCCTGCACTACCCGTGTGCCCCAGCGCCCTCCGCAGTCCTGGCTCACCCTGCACTACCCGTGTGCCCCAGCGCCCTCCGCAGTCCTGGCTCACCCTGCACCACCCGTGTGCCCCAGCGCCCTCCGCAGTCCTGGCTCACCCTGCACTACCCGTGTGCCCCAGCGCCCTCCGCAGTCCTGGCTCACCCTGCACCACCCGTGTGCCCCAGCGCCCTCCGCAGTGCCGGCTCACCCTGCACCACCCGTGTGCCCCAGCGCCCTCCGCAGTCCTGGCTCACCCTGCACCACCCGTGTGCCCCAGCGCCCTCCGCAGTCCTGGCTCACCCTGCACCACCCGTGTGCCCCAGCGCCCTCCGCAGTCCTGGCTCACCCTGCACCACCCGTGTGCCCCAGCACCCTCCGCAGTCCTGGCTCACCCTGCACCACCCGTGTGCCCCAGCGCAGCGCCCTCCGCAGTCCTGGCTCACCCTGCACCACCCGTGTGCCCCAGCGCCCTCCGCAGTCCTGGCTCACCCTGCACCACCCGTGTGCCCCAAGCCCTCCGCAGTCCTGGCTCACCCTGCACCACCCGTGTGCCCCAGCGCCCTCCGCAGTCCTGGCTCACCCTGCACCACCCGTGTGCCCCAGCGCCAGCAAGGACCTCTGAACTGCAAAGGCGCTGGCGCACACCTGCAGCCCACCCAGCCCAGGCGCCAAGGGACGTGCCAAGCCCTGATGTATGTTGTGAATGCTTGGGCGGGAATCTTGTCATTTTATTTGATTTAAAAGGAGCCATTTTAATAGGGGCCATTGGTTCGTGTTTTGCAGTCCTGACAATCTTGAACCCCGGACCAAAATTCAAATTACTAGTGAATCGAGTGAGGCGCAGTCTGCCCCAGGTCATTTAAGCTTTCCAAATAATTGCACTATTACTTAAAAAAAAATATATATATTAATGCATTTCAAGAAAGTTGAACGTTTGAAGTGCCAGGGAGGTAATGGCAATGCATCAGTTTTCATTGATCTGTAATAGAAGAACGCTAATGTGATATATATATCTTCAGAGTGGGTTTGGGGTGCAGGGGAATTTGTTCAGTTCCCTCTGTCTTTTAATAAACAGGACATAGATTTATACATTTTACCGGCATTGTTATCAGAGCATTGATTTGATGTTGAGCTCTGCAGAATTCACCCAGTGTTGTTCTTAGCTTGCATCGACAGGCTTTGCTGCTAGCAGTGCTGTCGTTTTGATGACTAAATAAAGTTTAGAGAAAAACACATGTCTATGCAGTTAAGACCTTCAAAATGAGAGAGGGGGGCTTGAAAGGGGCAGACATGCAGGAAACAGACGCTTACATAACATGGCACAGAAAGGATGCTTCCGCCGACCAAAGGGTTTCATTTTTGTTTTTCATAAAGTCCTCCCAGTGTCCTCTGCGCTTGTGTGTTATATGTTTTTCCAGTGCTTGCTGCACATTTTCCAAGACGTATTTCTTTCTGGTTTGGGAAGTTGAAGCCCGGCTGTGTTTTTAAGTGTTTTCTTCTTGCAAAGTCCATAGTTCGTCTGGATTAGTATTACATGTCTTTGTCCTGGTAACTTGTGTTGTGTCCAACACTAAAGCGTCTACTCCGTGCTCGTGGCCAGAATTGGTTCATGTAACTATCCACACATGGAGGGAGACGAGAGCTGCCCTGTGCAGGCTTGGGGCAGGAGGTAGCATGATGTGTGCAGGCTTGGGGCAGGAAGTGGCATGATGTGTGCAGGCTTGGGGCCGGAAGTGGCATGATGTGCGCAGGCTTGGGGCCGGAAGTGGCATGATGTGCGCAGGCTTGGGGCAGGAAGTGGCATGATGTGTGCAGGCTTGGGGCAGGAAGTGGCATGATGTGTGCAGGCTTGGGGCAGGAAGTGGCATGATGTGTGCAGGCTTGGGGCCGGAAGTGGCATGATGTGCGCAGGCTTGGGGCCGGAAGTGGCATGATGTGCGCAGGCTTGGGGCAGGAAGTGGCATGATGTGTGCAGGCTTGGGGCAGGAAGTGGCATGATGTGTGCAGGCTTGGGGCAGGAAGTGGCATGATGTGCGCAGGCTTGGGGCCGGAAGTGGCATGATGTGCGCAGGCTTGGGGCAGGAAGTGGCATGATGTGTGCAGGCTTGGGGCAGGAAGTGGCATGATGTGTGCAGGCTTGGGGCAGGAAGTGGCATGATGTGTGCAGGCTTGGGGCAGGAAGTGGCATGATGTGTGCAGGCTTGGGGCCGGAAGTGGCTTGGGGCCGGAAGTGGCATGATGTGTGCAGGCTTGGGGCAGGAAGTGGCATGATGTGTGCAGGCTTGGGGCAGGAAGTGGCATGATGTGTGCAGGCTTGGGGCAGGAAGTGGCATGATGTGTGCAGGCTTGGGGCCGGAAGTGGCATGATGTGTGCAGGCTTGGGGCCGGAAGTGGCATGATGTGTGCAGGCTTGGGGCAGGAAGTGACACTATCCACACATGGAGACGAGAGCTGGCCTGTGTGCAGGCTTGGGGCAGGAGGTGGCATGATGTGTGCAGGCTTGGGGCAGGAAGTGGCATGATGTGTGCAGGCTTGGGGCAGGAAGTGGCATGATGTGTGCAGGCTTGGGGCCGGAAGTGGCATGATGTGTGCAGGCTTGGGGCCGGAAGTGGCATGATGTGTGCAGGCTTGGGGCCGGAAGTGGCTTGGGGCCGGAAGTGGCATGATGTGTGCAGGCTTGGGGCCGGAAGTGGCATGATGTGTGCAGGCTTGGGGCCGGAAGTGACATGATGTGTGCAGGCTTGGGGCCGGAAGTGGCATGATGTGTGCAGGCTTGGGGCCGGAAGTGGCATGATGTGTGCAGGCTTGGGGTCGGAAGTGGCATGATGTGTGCAGGCTTGGGGCCGGAAGTGGCTTGGGGCCGGAAGTGGCATGATGTGTGCAGGCTTGGGGCCGGAAGTGGCATGATGTGTGCAGGCTTGGGGCCGGAAGTGGCATGATGTGTGCAGGCTTGGGGCCGGAAGTGGCATGATGTGTGCAGGCTTGGGGCCGGAAGTGGCTTGGGGCCGGAAGTGGCATGATGTGTGCAGGCTTGGGGCCGGAAGTGGCATGATGTGTGCAGGCTTGGGGCCGGAAGTGACATGATGTGTGCAGGCTTGGGGCCGGAAGTGGCATGATGTGTGCAGGCTTGGGGCCGGAAGTGACACTATCCACACATGGAGACGAGAGCTGGCCTGTGTGCAGGCTTGGGGCAGGAAGTGGCATGATGTGCGCAGGCTTGGGGCCGGAAGTGACATGATGTGTGCAGGCTTGGGGCCGGAAGTGGCATGATGTGTGCAGGCTTGGGGCCGGAAGTGGCATGATGTGTGCAGGCTTGGGGCCGGAAGTGACACTATCCACACATGGAGACGAGAGCTGGCCTGTGTGCAGGCTTGGGGCCGGAAGTGGCATGATGTGTGCAGGCTTGGGGCCGGAAGTGGCATGATGTGTGCAGGCTTGGGGCCGGAAGTGACACTATCCACACATGGAGACGAGAGCTGGCCTGTGTGCAGGCTTGGGGCCGGAAGTGGCATGATGTGTGCAGGCTTGGGGCCGGAAGTGGCATGATGTGTGCAGGCTTGGGGCCGGAAGTGACACTATCCACACATGGAGACGAGAGCTGGCCTGTGTGCAGGCTTGGGGCCGGAAGTGGCATGATGTGTGCAGGCTTGGGGCCGGAAGTGACACTATCCACACATGGAGACGAGAGCTGGCCTGTGTGCAGGCTTGGGGCTGGAAGTGGCATGATGTGTGCAGGCTTGGGGCCGGAAGTGGCATGATGTGCGCAGGCTTGGGGCTGGAAGTGGCATGATGTGTGCAGGCTTGGGGCCGGAAGTGGCATGATGTGTGCAGGCTTGGGGCCGGAAGTGGCATGATGTGCGCAGGCTTGGGGCTGGAAGTGGCATGATGTGTGCAGGCTTGGGGCCGGAAGTGGCATGATGTGTGCAGGCTTGGGGCCGGAAGTGACACTATCCACACATGGAGACGAGAGCTGGCCTGTGTGCAGGCTTGGGGCTGGAAGTGGCATAATGTGTGCAGGCTTGGGGCAGGAAGTGGCATGATGTGCGCAGGCTTGGGGCAGGAAGTGGCATAATGTGTGCAGGCTTGGGGCAGGAAGTGGCATGATGTGTGCAGGCTTGGGGCTGGAAGTGGCATGATGTGTGCAGGCTTGGGGCCGGAAGTGGCATGATGTGCGCAGGCTTGGGGCCGGAAGTGGCATGATGTGTGCAGGCTTGGGGCCGGAAGTGGCATGATGTGCGCAGGCTTGGGGCAGGAAGTGGCATGCTGTGTGCAGGCTTGGGGCCGGAAGTGGCATGATGTGTGCAGGCTTGGGGCCGGAAGTGGCATGATGTGTGCAGGCTTGGGGCAGGAAGTGGCATGATGTGCGCAGGCTTGGGGCCGGAAGTCGCATGATGTGTGCTTGGTGGGCGGTTCTCCTCCTGTCACTTGGTTTACAGATCATTGGAGTATTTTCTTTAAATGCGAACATGTTTAATGTATCATTCTGGTTGTGCCAGACATAATCTGCATGCAGGTGTGTTTTGTGCCTATAACAACATCCTTCGTAGAATAGTTGATTTAGAAAGACACCCTGCTAGGGATGTATGACGTTACAACGCATACTTTTACAACGCATACCTTTACAACGCATTGTTTACAACGCAACATCCATTATAACGCATTCCATTACAACGCATTCCATTACAACGCATGCCATTACAATGCATTTTTAAAACTACCTTTACGATGCATTCCATTACAACGCATACTACCTTTACAACACATACCATTACAACGCATAACATTACATTGCATGTATGGTAAGTATTGGATAGTGTAGGGGTAAAAATTACTATTCCAACTCCAGGGGGTACAACAGTAGGGTAAGTGTTGGATAGTGTAAGGGTACTATGCGTTGTAATGGTATGCGTTGTAATGGTATGCATTGTAATGACTGCGTTGTAATGACATGCCTTGTAGTGGTATGCATTGTAGTGTCATGCGTTGTAATCGTCGCGTTGTAATGGATGTTGTGTTGTAAAAGTTTCGTTGAAATGGTAGTGCGTTGTAAACGTTGCGTTGTAAAGGTTGTTCCCCCCCTGCTGGCATATCCAAGCTTTCGCACGGCAATAAGTTAGGAAGCAAACAGGACAATACGGTTGGTAACTTTTTTTAAAGGTACTGAGATGGGGCAACCTATGAGTTGTGAGAAGGCGCTATACTCGAGTGTATTCTTTTCACTTCCACGGGGAAGGGCTCTAAAGGACTGTTCGCCTCTGAAAGATTCTGATTTGAATAGGGGGTGTAGAAGGAGAGCGGTAAAGTAACCTTGGCATCCCAGAGTGCCAGTGTGACAAGCTACCCCGAGGTCCAGGGCTGGCTGCATGGCATAGAGCATCGCGAGATCTTGGCGTACCTTACCTTTATTCTTTTTCCTCCATTTCGAAATGTTGGTATAAAACAAGGGACAGAGGCCTGGGGAAGTTGCCATGCAGAGGGAGAATTTTAACCCTCAAGCAAAGAAAACAGATGAAAAATCGAGTCACAGCATATTTAGTAGGTAGATTATCTGAAGTCACCCCAAGCAGCTCTGTCTTGACGGCCTTTTTAGAAGATGACAGAGCGGGCACGAGCCTTAGCTCTAAAGACGGGGCCTTGCCTTCCAGTAAAAGGCACATCTCCTTGTGTCGTCCAGGGGTCAGGTGGATGCCTGCCTAAATGGTGTCAAATCAAGAGACGAGCTATACTGAACCACATTGAAAAGATGAGAGCAGGTACAGCACTCGTGTCAACACTTGACACTGCTCCAACATGAAGGCTGGAGCCAACGTTGAATTCGCCCCAGTGAGCCGCGATCGAAGTACTTTTAGTACTGCCAAAAATACACGCCTGAGTCCCCGTCAAGGGAAAAATCATCAATATTCCTACTGACCTGAATCGGTTGAGCCACAGACCTACATAGAAGGTGCTGTTCGAAACTGAAGAGTGCTGCGCGCAGGGACTCTACGGAGGCTGTTGCATGAACGCAGGCATGTAGAATTAGTGAAACACACAAGATGGTGGATGGAATGTTGCACAATGGCAAAACATTCACCCCCAGTCACAGATCTGGGTTTAATCCATCATTATTTTGCTCACCAAGCCACCCCAGTTCAGACATGGCCATATGCAAATCAGTCTTGACCCTGTGCCTCATGGGAACAGTCCAGCCCGAACTGCCAAGCCATGTCTTCCCTGGACCAGAATCAAGCATCCTAGGACCGGTTTCTGGCATTGCAGCCGTCTTCAGCCAGGAAAGCTTGACTCCAGTTGCGTAGTGAGCACGGAACACACTTCTGGGCATACCCTTCCCACATAGGGTGAACAGCAAAACACACAAGATGATGGATGGAATGTTGCACAATGGCAAAACATTCACCCTCAGTCACAGATATGGGTTTAATGCATCGTTATTTTGCTCACCAAACCACCCCAGTTCAGACATGGCCATATGCGAATCAGTCTTGTCCCTGTGGCTCATGGGAACAGTCCAGCCCGAACTGCCAAGCCATGTCTTCCCTGGACCGGAATCTACCATCCTAGGACCAGTTTCTGACTCTCAGCTGTCTTCAGCCAGGATAGCTTGACTCCAGTGGCTTAGTGAGCACGGGACCCACTTCTGGGCATACCCTTCCCACAAAGGGTGAACAGCAAAACACACAAGATGATGGACGGAATGTTGCACATTGGCAAAAGGAGAATTAGTGCCCTGGCCTCATGGTTAGCTCTGCTGTTTCAGGAACAGCATCCGCATCTCGACCAACACCGACGACACCCTGACAACCGCCGAACACCTGCACTTCCAGATCCACACCGACCCCAAGACCACCCTCAGGGGCACCCTGATCTACCGACCCCCGGGACCACGCACTCAATTCAGCGAAGACATTGCTGACTTCATCAGCCCGCACGCCCTCCCCTCCGCTGACTACATCCTCCTCGGAGACATCAACTTCCACCTGGAGAACAACAACGACCGCAACACCACCACCCTGCTTGACAACCTCGCCACCCTCGGACTCAAGCAGCTGGTGACCACCCCCACCCACCTCGCCGGACACACACTCGACGCCGTCTTCTCATCCAGCAAAGACATGGCCTTCAGCCACGCCACTGGACTCCACTGGACGGACCACAGCTGCATCCACTTCACCTTCAGAAGGACCACGGTCCACCACCACCAGCAACAGGCTGCACGAAGAAGCTGGAACAAGATCACAGCCGACCAACTCGCCGCATCCCTAAACCAGCACCCTCCCGCCAGCTCAGCGAACCCCAGCCAAGCCGCCGACAACCTCACGAAATGGATCTGCACCTGCGCGGACGAACTCGCCCCTCTGAGGACCCCGCCCAGCAGACCCGGAAGCAAGAAGGCCCCGTGGTTCACCGACGAACTCAAGAGCTCCAAGAAGAACTGCCGTGCCCTCGAGAAAGCCTGGAGAAAAGACCCTACACCGGACAACATGACTACCCTCAAGCTCGCCACCCGAAAGCACCACCAACTGATCCACGCCACCAAGAAAACAGCATTCAAGGACCGGCTGGACAACAACGCACACAACAGCAAGGAACTCTTCAACATCGTGAGAGAGCTCTCCAACCCCAACGCCGGAACCAACGACATCACCCCATCGCAAGACCTCTGCAACTCCCTCGCCTCCTACTTCCACAACAAGATCGCTGACATACACAACAGCTTCAGCACAGAAACAACGCTCCCCACGACCACACCAACGGCCCCCACCACCACCCTCAACGCCTGGACACCGATCAACCTCGAAGACACCATCAGCACGATGAACTCCATCCACTCCGGATCTCCAACCGACCCCTGCCCTCACCACGTCTTCAACAAGGCCGACGCTGTCATCGCACCCCACCTGCGGGACATCATCAACACCTCCTTCGACACTGCCACTTTCCCTGAGAGCTGGAAGCACGCCGAACTCAGCGCTCTACTAAAGAAACCAACGGCGGACCCCACCGAACTCAAGAACTACCGCCCCATCTCGCTGCTCCCGTTTCCAGCCAAAGTCATCGAGAAGACCGTCAACAAGCAACTGGCAGCCTTCCTCGAGACGACTGGATCCCTCGACCCATCTCAGTCAGGCTTCCGGGCCAACCACAGCACCGAGACCGCCCTCATCGCTGCCACTGACGACATCCGAACCCTGCTGGACAACGGAGAAACAGCGGCCCTCATCCTCCTGGACCTCTCCGCGGCATTCGACACTGTCTGCCACCGCACCCTTGTGCAGCGCCTAAGCAACATCGGAATCAAGGAGAAGGCACTGGAATGGATCATCTCCTTCCTCGCCGGAAGGACACAGAGAGTCCGCCTCCCCCCGTTCAGATCAGAAGCCACGGAAGTCATCTGCGGCGTCCCTCAAGGCTCCTCGCTCAGCCCAACACTCTTCAACGTCTACATGAGCCCCCTCGCAGCCATCGCACGCCAGCACAACCTCAACATCATCTCCTACGCCGACGACACCCAGCTGATCCTCTCCCTCACCAACGACCCCGCCACCGCCAGAGCCAACCTACACGAAGGGATGAAAGACGTGGCCGAGTGGATGACGACCAGCCGCCTGAAACTGAACACAGACAAGACGGAAGTCCTCATCCTGGGCTCCTCACCCTCCGCCTGGGATGACTCCTGGTGGCCCCCCGCCCTGGGCAACGCACCCAAACCGACAGACCACGCACGCAACCTGGGCTTCATCCTGGACTCCTCCCTCTCCATGACCAGACAAGTCAACGCCGTCTCCTCGTCCTGTTTCAACATCCTGCGCATGCTACGTAAGATCTTCCGGTGGATCCCCACCGAGACCAGGAAGACGGTCACCCAGGCCCTCGTCACCAGCCGTCTGGACTACGGCAACGCCCTCTACGCCGGAACCACCGCCAAGCTCCAGAAGAGACTCCAGCGTATCCAGAACGCCTCGGCGAGACTCATCCTCGACGTCCCCAGACGAAGCCACATCTCCAGACACCTGAGAGACCTGCACTGGCTCCCGATCAACAAAAGAATCACCTTCCGGCTCCTCACCCACGCACACAAAGCCCTACACAACCAAGGCCCGACTTACCTCAACAGCCGCCTCAACTTCTACGCTCCCAAACGCCATCTCCGCTCGACCAGCCACGCCCTCGCCGCCGTCCCCCGCATCCGAAGAGCGACAACAGGAGGAAGGTCCTTCTCCCACCTGGCCGCCAAGACCTGGAACTCCCTCCCTCCCGACCTACGCTTGACCCAAGACCACCTCTTCTTCAGGAAGAAGCTCAAGACCTGGCTGTTCGAGCAGTAGCGGACCCCCCCCCCCTAGCGCCTTGAGACCCTCCGGGTGAGTAGTGCGCGGTATAAATGCCTATGATTGATTGATTGATTGATTGTGTACTGCCCAGTGGCAGATATCCCAAACAAATGCCTGTAAACGAGCATTGCCACAGCTGTTGAGTAAGCTTTTTGAGACTAATTTGGAGCTGCTTATGTTGCTTTGAAAACAGAAGCTCTATGGGGAGTGGGCCGCTTCAGCCAGTCAATGATCGTATTGCTGAAGTATTGATTACTTTACTACTGCTAAGATTACGTAATGTCTAGTTTCCTGCTGTCCTCATATTCTATAGCTTTTCTCTTGTCTCTGCATCTAGACTTAAAGATGTGTTTGAAACCACTGCACTGTCTTGTGTGAAGTACCCCATTTGCCAACACATGTGACCTCAGACTGATAAGAACAGTTCGTTCCACACACAGAGTCCAATATGAGTGCAGCGCGTGTTAAGGTTCATTAGTTGTAGCCCTAGCACTCTGGTTTGTAAAGGGTATATATATATATTTCGATATAGTGATCACTTGTTCATTCGTTTGTTCTGCCCATGAGGCTTTTTTTCTAGCTTTCTTTTTTTTGCAGTAGGAATTCCTTACCTGATCATTCTCACCACTCTACTGAAAGTAACAAACCTTCCAACCTTTGTTTTATTTGTATATCTTACCGCAAGCCACTCTTCATTGCTTACCTTTATCCACAGTGTCCTTCTCATTGCTGAAGATCTTTTCCCTTTCCACCCCTTCCATAAACAAGAATTGCAAAGCCTACAAGTCTGTTGTTGGCTCCAGTCTTTTGGCTTTGTCAGTGCTTGTTATGTTTTTTTTTTATAGTTTTTGCAAAACTTCATTGATGGGGAAGCTGCAGGGCCTCGTCAGTCTTTAAAAAAAACAAAAAACATTTAGGGTCAGATGTAGGTAGGCTTTTACCAGTCGGTAACGGCCGAAATCGGCCATTACCGACCGGTAATAGCCTTTTCCTATGTAGGTGGTATATTTACCGATTCAGTAAATAACGAATCGGTATTTACCGATTCCGTATTTACCGAATCATCATTTACTGATTTATGAGATGTAGGAAGCACTGTAAACAGTGCCGCAGGGCTTTAAGGATTCGTTATTTACCGCCAACTATTGGTTGGTGGTAAATAAGGAATTCCTGTGTAAATGCAAATGTGTGCATTTACACCAGTGCCATGTGACAGACATACATGCCCTTAGGGCAGGAATATAGGCCACATGTGCACACCAGCACTAATCAGGGGTGCCACAGGGTGTCAAAGTGACACCCTGCCACCCAAGACTATTTCCCTATTTTACCGAATTGGTATTTACCGATTCGGTAATTGACATTCATTCCTATCGGCCTCCAGGCCCATAGGAATGAATGGTATAGTCGCTGGGAGCAGAAGGTGATGGGCCTTAAAGCCCACGGGGAAGGGCCGAGGGCATGTTAGCATTTGGATGGGTTGATGTTTTTGCAATTCTTTTTCCACAGACGCATTTTGCTGATTCACTGGAAGTTTAGTAAGGCTAATGCAAGGCTTTGTGCATTTCAAATCGAAATCGTCTGTTTTATGTCGGTAATATATTCACTACTACTCTGATTCAAATAGCTGCCCCGTCACGCCCATCGAAAGCAGCGACCGGAGGGACTGACCCAGTCACTAGGAGCAGTTGAACTGGCTTCTGACCCTTATGACCCAGTCACTAGGAGTAGTTGAATTGCCCTCTCACCCTTATGACCCAGTCACTAGGAGCAGTTGAATTGCCCTCTCACCCTTATGAACTAGTCACTAGGAGCAGTTGAATTGCCCTCTCACCCTTATGACCCAGTCTTTAGGAGCAGTTGAATTGCCCTCTGACCCTTAGGAACTAGTCACTAGGAGCAGTTGAATTGCCCTCTCACCCTTATGACCCAGTCACCCTCTCACCCTTATGACCCAGTTACTAGGACCTGTGAATTGCCCTCTCACCCTTATGACCCAGTCACTAGGAGAAGTTGAATTGCCCTCTCACCCTTATGACCCAGTCACTAGGAGCAGTTGAATTGCCCTCTCACCCTTATGAACTAGTCACTAGGAGCAGTTGAATTGCCCTCTCACCCTTATGACCCAGTCACCCTCTCACCCTTATGACCCAGTTACTAGGACCTGTGAATTGCCCTCTCACCCTTATGACCCAGTCACTAGGAGAAGTTGAATTGCCCTCTGACCCTTATGACCCAGTCACTAGGAGCAGTTGAATTGCCCGCTCACCCTTATGACCCAGTCACTAGGAGCAGTTGAATTGCCCTCTCACCCTTATGACCCAGTCATTAGGAGCAGTTAAATTGCCCTCTGACCCTTATGACCCAGTCACCAGGAGCAGTTGAATTGCCCTCAGACCCTTATGACCCAGTCACTAGGAGCAGTTGAATGAATTGCCCTCTCACCCTTATGACCCAGTCCCTAGGAGCAGTTGAATTGCCCTCTCACCCTTATGACCCAGTCACTAGGAGCAGTTGAATTGCCCTCTGACCCTTATGACCCAGTCACTAGGAGCAGTGGAATTGCCCTCTCACCCTTATGACCTAGTCACTAGGAGCAGTTGAATTGCCCTCTCACCAGTATGACCCAGTCACTAGGAGCAGTTGAATTGCCCTCTCACCCTTATGACCCAGTCACTAGGAGCAGTTGAATTGCCCTCTCACCCTTATGACCCAGTCATTAGGAGCAGTTGAATTGCCCTCTGACCCTTATGACCCAGTCACTAGGAGCAGTTGAATTGCCCTCTCACCCTTATGACCCAGTCACTAGGAGCAGTTGAATTGCCCTCTCACCCTTATGACCCAGTCACTAGGACCTGTGAATTGCCCTCTGACCCTTATGACCCAGTCACTAGGAGCAGTTGAATTGCCCTCTGACCCTTATGACCCAATCACTAGGAGCAGTTGAATTGCCCGCTGACCCTTATGACCCAATCACTAGGAGCAGTTGAATTGCCCTCTAACCCTTATGACCCAGTCATTAGGAGCAGTTGAATTGCCCTCTAACCCTTATGACCCAGTCACTAGGAGCAGTTGAATTGCCCTCAGACCCTTATGACCCAGTCACTAGGAGCAGTTGAATTGCCCTCTCACCCTTATGACCCAGTCACTAGGAGCAGTTGAATTGCCCTCTCACCCTTATGACCCAGTCACTAGGAGCAGTTGAATTGCCCTCTGACCCTTATGACCCAGTCACTAGGAGCAGTTGAATTGCCCTCTGACCCTTATGGCCCAGTCATTAGGAGCAGTTGAATTGCCCTCTGACCCTTATGACCCAGTCACTAGGAGCAGTTGAATTGCCCTCTGACCCTTATGACCCAGTCACTAGGAGTCGTTGAATTGCCCTCTCACCCTTATGACCCAGTCACTAGGAGCAGTTGAATTGCCCTCTCACCCTTATGAACTAGTCACTAGGAGCAGTTGAATTGCCCTCTCACCCTTATGACCCAGTCACCCTCTCACCCTTATGACCCAGTTACTAGAACCTGTGAATTGCCCTCTCACCCTTATGACCCAGTCACTAGGAGAAGTTGAATTGCCCTCTGACCCTTATGACCCAGTCACTAGGAGCAGTTGAATTGCCCGCTCACCCTTATGACCCAGTCACTAGGAGCAGTTGAATTGCCCTCTCACCCTTATGACCCAGTCATTAGGAGCAGTTAAATTGCCCTCTGACCCTTATGACCCAGTCACCAGGAGCAGTTGAATTGCCCTCAGACCCTTATGACCCAGTCACTAGGAGCAGTTGAATGAATTGCCCTCTCACCCTTATGACCCAGTCACTAGGAGCAGTTGAATTGCCCTCTCACCCTTATGACCCAGTCACTAGGAGCAATTGAATTGCCCTCTGACCCTTATGACCCAGTCACTAGGAGCAGTGGAATTGCCCTCTCACCCTTATGACCCAGTCACTAGGAGCAGTTGAATTGCCTGACCCTTATGACCCAGTCACTAGGAGCAGTGGAATTGCCCTCTCACCCTTATGACCTAGTCACTAGGAGCAGTTGAATTTCCCTCTCACCCTTATGACCCAGTCACTAGGAGCAGTTGAATTGCCCTCTCACCCTTATGACCCAGTCACTAGGAGCAGTTGAATTGCCCTCTCACCCTTATGACCCAGTCATTAGGAGCAGTTGAATTGCCCTCTCACCCTTATGACCTAGTCACTAGGAGCAGTTGAATTGCCCTCTCACCCTTATGACCCAGTCATTAGGAGCAGTTGAATTGCCCTCTGACCCTTATGACCCAGTCACTAGGAGCAGTTGAATTGCCCTCTAACCCTTATGACCCAGTCACTAGGAGCAGTTGAATTGCCCTCTCACCCTTATGACCCAGTCACTAGGAGCAGTTGAATTGCCCTCTGACCCGCATGACCCAGTCACTAGGAGCAGTTAAATTGCCCTCTGACCCTTATGACCCAGTCACTAGGAGCAGCTGAATTGCCCTCTCACCCTTATGACCTAGTCACTAGGAGCAGTTGAATTGCCCTCTCACCCTTCTGACCCAGTCACTAGGAGCAGTTGAATTGCCCTCTCACCCTTATGACCCAGTCACTAGGACCAATTGAATTGCCCTCTCACCCTTATGACCCAGTCACTAGGAGCAGTTGAATTGCCCTCTCACCCTTATGACCCAGTCACTAGGAGCAGTTGAATTGCCCTCTGACCCTTATGACCCAGTCACTAGGAGCAGTTGAATTGCCCTCTGACCCTTATGACCCAGTCACTAGGAGCAGTTGAATTGCCCTCTCACCCTTATGACCCAGTCACTAGGACCAATTGAATTGCCCTCTCACCCTTATGACCCAGTCACTAGGAGCAGTTGAATTGCCCTCTCACCCTTATGACCCAGTCACTAGGAGCAGTTGAATTGCCCTCTGACCCTTATGACCCAGTTACTAGGAGCAGTTGAATTGCCCTCTGACCCTTATGACCCAGTCACTAGGAGCAGTTGAATTGCCCTCTGACCCTTATGACCCAGTTACTAGGAGCAGTTGAATTGCCCTCTGACCCTTATGACCCAGTCACTAGGAGCAGTTGAATTGCCCTCTCACCCTTATGACCCAGTCACTAGGACCAGTTGAATTGCCCTCTCACCCTTATGACCCAGTCACTAGGAGCAGTTGAATTGCCCTCTCACCCTTATGACCCAGTCACTAGGAGTAGTTGAATTGCCCTCTCACCCTTATGACCCAGTCACTAGGAGCAGTTGAATTGCCCTCTCACCCTTATGAACTAGTCACTAGGAGCAGTTGAATTGCCCTCTCACCCTTATGAACTAGTCACTAGGAGCAGTTCAATTGCCCTCTCACCCTTATGACCCAGTCACCCTCTCACCCTTATGACCCAGTTACTAGGACCTGTGAATTGCCCTCTCACCCTTATGACCCAGTCATTAGGAGCAGTTAAATTGCCCTCTGACCCTTATGACCCAGTCACCAGGAGCAGTTGAATTGCCCGCTGACCCTTATGACCCAGTCACTAGGACCAGTTGAATTGCCCTCTGACCCTTATGACGTCAAGCGGCGGGGATCATAGAGTGAAGGGTCGGTCCGCACACTGATGCTGCTTGTGATTAGACTCGAGGATTGTAGCCGACGGTATGATTCATGCAGACGCTTTTTAGGGCATCACACACTAAGTGGCCACATTCAACCTCGGGTGTAAGATGTATGTGGACCACTGGGATGGCTCCCAAAACTTAACCGAGGTTTGATTTACAAACGTGCAAGGCAGGCACTGCAGCACAGCCAAGGCTCCTGTGGAAATGCTCTGTTTAAATGGTGCTCAAAGCCCCTTATAGTTCAGACTATTGTTATAGAAGAGCATTGATTAAGGCCTCATCCCTTTAACGTGGGTTGTGAGAAGGCAATGTTTCCAGCTCTGACCTTGCATTCTTGATGGGCGTGCAGTCCAGATTGTGACCTGCAGTGTTGTCAGCTGTTGTGGTTTGCTTCATGATAGGTGTGTAGACCATTACAGGATTCTAATTCTTATTTGACCCGAGAAACTAGCACCTCATGTATTGGTCCCACACCGTGAGCAGGAGCCATTAAGCTAAAGAAGTTGCCCAGAGCCTTGTAAATGCCCCAGAGCAAAGGGGGAATTCCTTAGATTCTCCAAATGTCCATGTTGTCCTGACAGAATAAGTCCATTATGGCTCCAAAAGATGTGTTCCAAAAAGATGTTTGAAATTGTTTTGACAAACGCCTCAGATGCACATGTAGTGCCAAGATATCGGCGTCTGAAGAGCGGTCCACAGTAAACTGCCTAGTGCAAGAGCGGCCAGCGGCGGAGCGGGGCACGGCTCGTGGAAGCCATGCAATGTGTTGAAGTGCTGCTCTTCAGTGGACCACTTTTCAGACCCCAATAACTCAACGCTGCATGTGAATCTAAAGCATTTCTCAAACTATTTCACAAGTGGGTCCGGACAGTTGTTGTTCCTGCGGTTGGCGGGAAGGTGCAGTGGGCTACCACAGGAACTAGTTTTGTATTAAGGACAATATTTAACTATGTATTAAGGCCTGAATCCAGTTACTGTTTGTAGTCTGGTACTGGCTATTTCTTAAGGAATTCCTGTATACTGATTTCCAGGCACTCTCTCAGGCATAACTTGTTGTGTCCTGATGATGATCCCCTTGTGCTGTTAGGGATCGAAACGTTGTTGACTCTATCTAGTACCTTGACTTAAATAGATTACTCGTTATTTTAATATGAGCATAGGTACTATGTTGTTGTGGCTCACCCACTGTGCAAACATAAACCAACAACAAGAGAGAAAGGGTCAATAGATCACTCTTGTACCCCTTGGGACTGATATATCTAAACAACAAAAGAGTACCAAGTAATCAAAATACAAATTCAGACTAAAGTTTTAGAGCTGGAGGGATAAAGAATGAATTACCACCACCATCGAATAGCAAAAGTGTGCTATAGAAAAGCACAAGGTGGGACAGAAAGGGAGCTTAGTGCAGAAAAGAACCCTCAGGCACCAACTGAATAGATTGGTTGCCAGTTGTCTTCATTGGGCCCTTGTTTGTGAAAACGTGAAATGCTACGTAGTCAGAAAATTAAGTGCTCAAGTTAAAAAGAATATGGACTACTCCCCAGATAGAAAAATTATTTTAATATAGGGGTAGTTCTAACCCTGTTAAAAACAATCGTGCAAAAGCGGACATGTGCAAGGTTGAGTTAGTTTGAACCTAATGTCCTAAAAGGTCGACATGTTTCTTGCAAGAGCCTAACG
This sequence comes from Lissotriton helveticus, assembly GCF_964261635.1. Classification (NCBI taxonomy): domain Eukaryota; kingdom Metazoa; phylum Chordata; class Amphibia; order Caudata; family Salamandridae; genus Lissotriton; species Lissotriton helveticus. Next base: position 2,122,855,052 of record NC_136067.1, on the reverse strand, counting down.
TCAGCTCAGCATTCCTCAGGACCAAATCAACCCTAGCCCCATGTTAAGTGCTCACTGAGGCGCTAAAACCATAAAAGGCGGGGTGAACAAATATTTAAAGATTAAAATTACAAACTTATCTGTAAATTCATACACGCAAAATTCCATTTAACCCTTGTCACAGTTGCAAGATGATCAATTATACAGTAATATGGGAATTGCCCCTTAGGTCAGTGGCAGGGGAAACCTTCACGTTCAGAAAATTTATGTCTAAACGACTCCCCGTTGGAACACCTATTCTGTTCACATCCACGGCCTGTTAACACCAGAACCTGGGCTGCAATGGGAATTCACAAGGACATATTATCCAGCCCATTATCGCCGCTTTAGCGGCAGTTTCCTGCCGATAAAAGTGGTGATAATGTATCGCCCTTTCTTGATAATATGGCCCCTGATGTTTTTAAACAGCAAAACTCTGAAACCTTCGGCTTGAGTTTTTAAACAGACGTCAGTTTTACCATTTAGCCGACAGCATCATGTAAAAAGATTATGATTTGAAAACTGGGGCAGATGTCTTGGTTGTACTGTTCGTAGAAGAATCGATCTCGAGGGGGCGCAAGCAAGGGTATGCTCATAGTTTGCGGTGATACATTTGTGCACTGGACCTGGCCTTTAGGTAGAGGATGTCAAGGGTATGCTCATAGTTTGCAGTGATACATTTGTGCACTGGACCTGGCCTTTAGGTAGAGGATGTCAAGGGTATGCTCATAGTTTGCAGTGATACACTTGTGCACTGGACCTGGCCTTTAGGTAGAGGATGTCAAGGGTATGCTCATAGTTTGCGGTGATACATTTGTGCACTGGACCTGGCCTTTAGGTAGAGGATGTCAAGGGTATGGGCTGTACCTGTTGTTGTAATAAAGGGGTGAAGATGACTTATTACACATTGAAGCAATCAGTTTGCCCCTTTTGTGACTAAATAAGCAGATCGAGATATTTGGCCTTGGCCTGAAACTTGGGGTAGATGTTTTTTTGTTTCATCTATCTTTATCTCCTGAGCAGGCCCTAACTTCATGAGTTACAATGCAGAATTACATTGGAGATAGGATGTTTGCTCCGGAATGCCTTGTTGTAGTTGATGGACTACAGAGCAGAGTTCACGGGTGAATACTCTTCTGAAATCATGACTCAATGCAGCATTCCACCCCCTGATATTCCTTTATTTGAGAAATCTCAGCTACTGTTGCCAGCTCTTTCCTGGTCCCATGTTTGCCTCCAGTCATGTCAAAGTTCTATTTCTGAGAACATCCCATTTTTGTCACTTTTGTGACATTTCATATGGGGGTATTGTATCAATCTTGAATCTGGGGCAGGAGATTTCTACTTTGAACAAAGTGGCATTTGGAACGCACCATAGGTGTTCACACGGTGTAATTGGAGGGTTTTGGGGAGAAACTAAAGCAGGTAACCACCAATTGTAGGCTGTCTTCTTTTAACTACTTTGTATTGAACAGTGGTCAGCATTCACAAACATGTTTATAATAATAAATTGGGTTACATCCGTTTCCAATGGCATACACATTCTGCTATATGAAGACATCAGGTTAAAGCAACAGTCCCTTTGAAGTCCACCTATCCCAAACCCCTGTCCCGGCACCCTCCCCCCCTAACTAGTCAATGCCCCCGAACCCTCTAGAATCTCCCATCGCTGCCAGATTTTCTCCCATTTCTCGGGGCATCCCCGGCTTTCATAGACTGTCCTTCCCGCCGCACAGCACCAATCCATGTCCTTTTTCCACTGAGAGACTTTTGGCGGCTGAGTGGCCCCCATACCCCTGCAATATTACTCTCAGGGACCATTGCAGCCCCCGGTAACCACATTCTCTGATAATTAGGCCAAACCTGCTTCCCCGACACACACAATATATGCCACCGGGCATCTATGGGGACTTCTTGCTCTAACACTTCGGACATAATCCGAACCACCTTCTTCCAATAATTCTGCATGATCGGGCAGTCCAATAGGATGTGAAAAAAAATTCCCATCAGAGTACGCCCCTCTAACACTCCCCGGGTAAAATACGCCCTAATTTGAACATTAGTGTGCTGATGTAGTAGGACCCATGCAGTATCCGCAATTGGACTAGTCGGAATCGTGCCCGGATTGCCACCTCTCCGGGACTCTGCCCTGCCCCCACCCAATCATCATCCTCTCTTAATCCCACCTCGGATTCCCACGCCTATCGCACCCTGAGTAGTAAGTCTGGTGAGTTGTTGACAATTTGTGTCATATGTACAGGACAATGCCTTCCCCGGAATCGGGTCCAACAGTAACCTGTCTTCTAGTGGACTCTACTCGGGGTCTGATCCTCACCCTTACGGTGGCTGCCCACCGCATGCTTCAAATGCAGATATTTACAGTGCTCCGTAGGCGCCAACTGGAAATCTTTCTGTAGCTCTGCAAACGACAACACTGCCTGTCGCAGCCTCACATCCCCTGAGCGGCCATGTCGATTAGTTTCCATTTTGAGAAGCCCTGTAGTCGACCCACCTCCCACAGCACTCTACTGACCCACAGGGGAGTCTGGTCCCTTAGCCTGCCCTCCCAGTCCAAGAAGGATGCAGTGTCTTAAACAAAATGATGCTTGAATCCATGAGACGGCGTTCCCCGTCCCATGCTCTCACCCCGCTTCTCTCCCAGAACTCCTCAATATCCCTGTCACTGGTAAAGGGTGAAATGATACCGGCCCCGGAACATACTTATTGCGGGTTATGTCATTAGCAGTCATATCATAACTTTGTACACAACGGACATCAAGACAGGTCCATTGGTCGTTTCTGGCAGTATTGGCCATCATTGGCCTTGTCCGCTTTTGAAGCCAGGTTATGTCTGAAGATTCCCAGGTGTCTCGTCAATGGAGCTGCGGGTGTATATTGAAGCCTCCTTCCAGTAGTGGCAGATTGGTGGGCATTCCCATTTGAACTGAAAAAAGACCACAGGTTGGCATGGGCCGAGCTCTCTCCGTCAATTCTATGCAGGTGTTCTGGTGCGCAGGACCGCCTGTTGAGGAACTTAGGGCCGTATGTATCAAGCAAATTCGCATTTGCAAAGGCCGAAATTCACAGAATTTTGGCCTTTGCGAATGCGAATTTGCTAAATGCTATGTATAAAGCAAAATCTGGTGCAAAACAAGGAATCACAAATTTTGCGATTCCTTAAATGCAATGTATGAAGCTAAAAAAATTAGCAAAATGTCCTTAAGGAATCGCAAATTACCACCAACTTCTAGTTGGTGGTAAGTTGCGAATTCCTTGAAAAATGCACATTTTTGCATTTTTCAAAGTGCCATGTGACGCACATGCATGCCCTTAGGGCATGTATGTGCGCCACATGTGCACCCATGCATATTTCAGGGGTGCAACAGGGTGCCCTTTGGACACCACTGCATCCTTGAAATTATTCTCAATTTGCGATTAGCAAATTGAGAATAACTTCCCATTTATTCCTATGGGCCTCCTGGCCCATAGAAATGAATGGGAAATTATTCCTTAATTGCGATTCACAAATTGCTAATCGCAAATAAGGAATTTTAAGAAATCGCAAAAAAAATGTGATTTTGTACACACATACCTATTTGCGATTCTCAAAAAATGATTTCTTAAAAATCGCTATTTGAGAAGCGCAAATCAGGTTGATGGTACAGATGGCCCTTAAGGTGGAGTCGTTTGTCTATAATTGATCGATATGAGTTTTGTTTGGGAGCAACATTATCGTTGTACATCTGCGCCTATATCTTGCTAGATATCCACCGTCCACTTCTCTCGAGCTCTGCTCTCTATGCTTGTGCATATGTGACCTTTATCACTTTTAACATTCCTACTGCCCGGTATTCAGCCATTAAGATTCATTACTGCTCTATCAAGGTACATTCGTTTTATTTGTATGCCATTGTGTTGAGGCTTCCACCCACTCACTCAGAATGCCAGCATGGGGCAGGCAGGTTCTAGGTACAGCAAAGCCTGTTCCCATTGGGCGCAGGGTCAAGGCTGATTTGCATATGGCTGGGTCCAACCTGGGGTGGCATGGTGAGCTAAACAACAATGGATTCAACCCAGATCTCTTGGCTGGTTTGATTGGTTAAGCAATCTGTCCATCATTTTTTTGGGCAGCATTTCTAGTTACAAGAGCATCACTGAGGAGGTAAAGACTCTTTAGGGCCGATGACCTATTTGTTCCAGCCGAAGTGGGCTCTGACCTCGGTAGCCATTTGCAGTCTTGCACAGTGCACCCAAGGGCAATCTTTGTGTTGTTACCATAACTTGCAGGTGGCCGTTGTGTTTAGATGTTGTATTGTCATAACCATACTGTCCATTCAACTAAGGTTTGATGGTAATATCTAATACCTTACATTAGTACTGGCTGCGAAGCCCCGCCTACTGTTTAATACACTTTCCTTGAAAAGTCACAGTTCCTAGCAGGCGTTTGCGCGCGGTCACCCATATTCAGTGGCTGGCAACTTTGCGTAACTATTCCTGCGCTTGAAGCATGCTCACCCTGATCTCTTCAGCTTGGCTCGCGACGTTCTATGCGGAGCACTCGACCGTTGACTTGAGGGCTTTGGGCGAGTCTGGGAGCTTATAAGGGCGAGACATGATTTTTAATCCTGATGGGCCTGCCATTCGTGCATCATGCCAGTCTGGTGCAGAAAGACCAGTGAGGAACACTTCTACTGACCCCGCCCCCTTTCAAAGTGGCAGGAGGAGGAAAGTTGATGGTCCAGCCAGCCCTGGATTCTGGTTACGGATTTTAGCTTCAATTCTGCTGAACTACAAAGGTAACACCAGAGCGGTTGTGACTCTGTATTTATGATTCAAGCGCACTTTCTGTTGAAATACATTTTTTTGATGAGTCTGAATTTTCACCCCGTAATTTGCAGCAACATTGGCAGCTGCTTGCCATAGGCAGCTAAGTCCTGCTGCCAATTTAAGTGAAGATCCCTGGATAGGGGCAAAATGTTATGGGGTGGTGTCAGAAAGTGGTGCGTTCCCGATGGAAATTCTCTTCTCGCCTACAGCAAACAGTACTAAAAAAGATTTGCACCAAATCTGGCCTGCAAGAAGAACTATTCTCAACGTGTGCTTTCGTTGGTTCTGTGTAAAACCTTTCATGGCTTTGGAGATACACGCGCAAGAAAAAAAATGCCCAGTAACATATAAAGGGTTAATGCTTTTCTCTTCCACTGCCGTTCAAAATCGCAAAATTGCAGTTTCTATCAAACACATTTGAATTTCATTCTCAAATGTCATTAGCAGAAGAAGGGAATTCGTGTTTTTCCCCACCATCATAAAAAAACATAATTTTTATGCTTTAGAAAAAAAATCCACAGCAATGGAAAGAAAACCATACAAGGGCCCAATCCCAGGGTGGTGCTGATTGGCGTCCAGAGGAATGGAAATATGGGCCAAAAAAACAGTTTGCTGCAATAAAATCAATTTTAATCAAAATCAGGTCACATGACCTCCATTTGTGGGGAACAAAAAGTCACCATTTTGTATTGAAAAATGCAACTTTTCACCAATAGTAAAAAAAATGTAATATTTCCATTTAAAACAAAAGAATTAGGTAGGAAAAATAACCAAAGGGTGTGCTTAGCAGGGGTGGCTGCCCGCGTTGGCCAGGCCCTGTGGTCAACGCCTGCTGCCCAGTGTCAAAGGCCTGTACAGCGCAGGCGGGGCTGTGCGGGCAGTGTGCCATGCACAGGGGGTACAGTGGGGTCTGTGCCTAGAGTTGACCCTGTGGCTAGGCATCCATGCAGAGTGAGTGATAACAGGTTGAATTATAAAAGAAAAACCTAAGGTTTCACTAATTTAAAATGTAAAAAAAAGGAAAAACCTTTTAAGCCGCGTAACGGCTCTTGCATAAAGAGGCCAACGTACTGAAATGAGCCTCTTGTGATTAGCGACTCCCACAGCCCACGTCATAACTCAAGTCACCCAAAAATGCTGAACGTCCCACTTTGGCAATTACATAGGAACAAGGGGGTTTATCTCCGCTTATTTGACTTTAAAAGCCAAGAAAGCAGAGATAAAATTATCTCCCTATTACCTAGCTGTCGCTAACACCAGTTAGCGACAGCTAGTAGGAGATAGCGACCATCTTGGGCCCCACTTTGCATGTCAGTGATATTTATCACTAATGACATGCAAAGTGGGCGTGCCAAGATGTTAGCGACTGGAAACAGTCGCTAACATCGCTATCTCCTATTACCAACTTTTGGAGATATTCGCGCTAAGCGCGAATATCTCCAAAAGTTAACACCTGCCCTGAGCAGTTCTTAGCCATGTTATCCAATGGGAGGTGGATAACATGGCTAAGAGCATTAGCTCGGTAATGCATGAATATCACTGACTTTTCAGCGATATTCATGCATTGCGGCCGATTTTTATCGCATTTGCGATAAACCTTGGTAATACCAAGGTTTATCTGCGATAAAAATCGCCGCAGCTCGGCGATAATTTTTTCACGCTAACCAAGCTTGGTAATATGCCCCTAGTGAGTAGAGTAAGTTATGTCTTGTGTTTACGTTGCCAGAAGACGAATGTTCGTGGTTTCGTGTTTTGGAGGCAGAAGTGTTATGCTTGTGCTCTGTTCTTGACCGGGTCATGTCTCCGCTGTTTCTCCAAGGCTTTCAAGGATCCTTCAGTTTGGTAACAATTAAAAACACGCATATATTTAGCAGATAACTGGAATAAAACTATCCCTGTTGGTGGTTTTGAATCCTCCATTTGACTTTTAAATATAACACGTTCCACTTGGAGAACAGTTGCCCCTGGAAATGAATGACCCCTTTATATCACCTTCAAACTCTAGACCAGCAGGTGGAATATCCCTGCGTTTTTGGCAGCTTCCGAGTGCGTTCGTTGTGGCCGTCTAACGCTGCCTGCAGGGAAGTCTCCAGGCTTGACAGTGCCTCGGCTTGTGGTCCGAGGCTGGGATGCTTCTTTGTCTGTGGTCCTTTCTGTGCCCAATTCCTTTTGTATCTTTCACATTGGAGGTGTTATGTGTCTTGTTCTTTGTGGTTGGTTTTATCCACGTGATGAGGGGGCCTGGAGCCGCTTTCGCTCTTGTTCTGAAGGGGCAGACTTGGGCAGGGCGGCGGGCTCTTGTTTGCAGGTTCCTGCTCTCGGGGCCGGGCGCGGCGCTGGCTGTGTTTGGTGCGCGCAGTGGCCTCCTCACGTCGCGGCCTGAAAAGAGCCGGCTGCATGGGCCGCTTGTGAGCTGAGGACAGCTCTTGCTGAGGCGGGCTCTGCCTCCCCCCCACCCCCCTCCTGAGAGCCCTGGCTCAGCAAACATTTGAATCTGCCGAAGTTAATGATGAAACGGGGTTCTTCTCTGCGTCGGTCGTGCAGGCTGCCGGCTCGTTTCTTCTCCGTACAGGACTTGTATTGACTTAACTTCTCAATGATTAACCAGGTCGGGGAAGTCTGCCCCCTGCGCCTAGGGTGACCAACTGACATGGGTGCAAATTCAGAACGGTGAGTGTAAAAATTCAGGACAAAGACATATCATATTATAGATTGGAGTGGATGTATGTGGGTTGGTTTGGAATGGTTAGCTGAGGAATTGTGTGGTGTGGAGTGGAATTCTGTGATATGGTGTGCAGTGGAAATATGTGGATAGTAATTATGTGGCATTGAGTGTACTGGAATTATGTGGAGAGGGATTGTGTGTCAGAGTGTGATTATGCAGAATAGCATTTTGTGTTGTGAGTTGAATTATGTGGTGTAATGTTGAATTTTGTGACATATGTGGAATTCTGTGGTGTGATTCAGATGTATGTGGTGTGTTGTTTAATTGTGTTGAGTTGAATAATGCGGTTTGTTGTCAAATTATGTAGTGTGGAATGCCATATAAACACATCTGGAAACCTAAATAAATACAGTCTGCAATGGATACCCCGGAATAGTGTCCTGAATTTCACACAATCAACAGCGCTGGAAGCCCAAACTACTGACATACAGTGCAGAACGCCAATGCCAATTATACCTTTTTATTAAAAAGGTTTCAGAAAGGTTAATTCCACAGGATAATACACTTCATGGTTTGAGCCTGTATGCACCATAGGTAGTGGAAAGGGTAGGCACCAGGAGTAGAGGGCTCCGGCAGGGGCAGCAGCGGAGAAGCAGGCAGGTGTATGTAGGAAGAGGCAAATATGGAGCTGAAGAGAAGCAAATGTCAGTGCACCAGAGGGATGCAAATGAGAGAGAGCACAGACAGTTATGACCGCAACAGCAGGGCCACAGAGGGAAAGCAGCTAAGGGGTCATGACAGATGAGGAAACAAAAGCGAGGTATGGGGGCACATCCGAAGGCAGATTTGGCTTCTAGTGCCTGAACGAAGAGTCCCATCTTGTCTCGTGCACGGACTTTAGGGCGAGTTAAAGTAGGGTACGTTTCTCGCTAGCACAGTATGGGAGACATTAGAGCACCAAGAAGTTACAGTAAACACAGGTTAAAAGCGCAGGTACCATTGACCTGCCTAATTTCCCTATTTTTGCACTGATTAAAAAGCTTTTGTTTGGGAAAAACGTATTTGATCTTTTTTGATGCTGCTGAAAACCTTCATTTTATAGATATACCCACATGCTTCATTTCCTTTTATGAAAGCACTCACTGTGCAATTTGCATTTACTCATCTTTTTGCACTGGTGCAAACTTCATAACATAAGACTTTTGAAGTCAAGCTGCTGAGGCCTTCGTGATACAAAAGGGGATGATGGACGGAGCGTTTGAGCAAATCAAACACTCACCCCCAGTCAACTGATCTGGGTTGAATCCATCACTGTTCTTTAGCTCACTCCGCCACCCCAGTTCAGACATGGCCATATGCAAATCAGTCTGACCCTGTGCCTCATGGGAACAGTCCAGCCCGAACTGCCAAGCCATGTGATCCCTTGACCGGAAACAAGCATCCTGGGACCGGTTTCGGATTCATAATCCTCATCAGCCAGGCTATCTTGAATCCAGTGGCCAAGTGAGCAAGGGACTCACGTCTGAGCATACCCTGCCACACTTATGGCGGCCAAAAGCGGTACAAAAGGGGGTGGTGATGGACGGAGCATCTGAATCAATCAAAAACTCACACCCAGTCAAAAGATCTGGGTTTGATCCATCACCATCTTTAGCCCACTCTGCCACCCCAGTTCAGACATGGCTATATGCAAATCAGTCTGACCCTGTGCCTCATGGGAACAGTCCAGCCCGAACTGCCAAGCCATGTCTTCCCTGGACCGGAAACAAGCTTCCGAGGACCGGTTACTGGTTTTTCAGCCGTCTTCAGCCCGGCTTGCTTGAATCCAGTGGCAAAGTGAGCAAGGGACTCACGTCTGAGCATACCCTGCCACACTTAGGGCGAACAAAGCGATAGCGTGCCACCCATCTTGTTCAATTTGTTGGGTACGCTTTGCATTTCTCAATGTTAAAATAAATGTCCACATTTGTTGTTTTTATTTCGACAGCCCTGAGAAAAACAAAAAAAGTATGAAATCTTGTGCATCTGCCCGAAGAGTTTACTCACTGTTATGTTGGCTCTGAAATAGGCCATCTCTTTCCTAACTGCCTGACAACTGTAAGTAATATACAACTAATAGATTTATTAATAAACTGAACGGTTACAAAACTGTGGACATTACTTGTTGGATATCACCTAAAATAAATTCTTACGGGTAATATGTTGGCGCTAATGCCTACCCAACATGGATGAAGCCACAAGGACATCAGCATAGTCTGGTCAACAAATGGTAGAGAGAGGCCTGAATCACCTATTTATTTGTTTTGCTAACTGGATCTTTAGTGCACATAAAACTGTAGTCATAACTGTAAATGCAATGTCCTGATTCCATGTGTGGGTTTTAAAGAGAGTTTATCTCCCTATAAAAACAAGCATTGGAAATGCAATAGGTCTCGGATTTATTTGAGTTAGAGCTAATGGCATTGTAAATGGCAATGTCTTTTAGCCATGTGTTATGGAGTGTATGCATGTGGTGTGTAGTGGAATTATGTGGGTTGGATTTGAGATGTAGCAATGGTGGCATGCTGCGCTTTAGATGAATATGTTTAAAAGTAAAGTGCACCATATTGAGATTGCTACAATAGTTAATTGTGGATGCGTTAACAATTGATGTGTGCACTGATGGCTGGTGGTGTGTGTGCCTGTAGAAATTGTGCACTGATGGCTGGTGGGTGGTGTGTGTGCCTGGTGGAAGCGTGCACTGCACTGACCTGCCAGGCCAGCCCTTCTGACACTGCCAGACAGACCTATATGCCAGTCCAACCCTGGAGGGCCCCTCTCCCTGCTCATAGGATGTTGCTAACTGTTTACAGAACATTTGACTCTCTTTTAGAAACACAGTGGGCCCTCTCGAATACTGAAGGAATACACAGGTTTGTAAAACACGTCTTTGCATATCTATGGCAATGAAACAACACTTCACCGCACAGCAATGAGTAACAGCTTGATTAGTCACGGCTTATCCCTGTCATGCAAGAGGTCAAAGGTGAACGTCCCATTTGAGACATTAACGGTATATTCTTGCCTTCTTTGTAATAAGGCGACACCAAGGGAAATGTCGTTTCCTAATATTTCCTTTGCTGGGCATTAAAAGCAATGCACACGATAGGCACTTGGCGCACATTTGAAGTGCCGCGTATAATTGTACCAGCCTGCATGGGTAAGGGTTTACTTCCAGGAAGCTTTGTTTCATTTCCTTTCGTTCAGAGCATCTTAGACATGCAGCAAGGATAGTTGTGTTAGTGTCACGTTGTTTTAGAACTCAGCCAACACAGCATCTAAATATGTGTACCACCCACAATATGTCCAAAAGATGTTCACCACCATTACCCTGAAGTTATAGGGAATTAATATTAATTTATTGCGATAGGTTGCTCTAAGTGTGCTGTAATAATGAAACTTCAAGCTTCCCCCTACCAATTGAATACAAAAACATGATGCTCCGTAGATTAGGAGAGTCCGAGGGCCTCTGGTATATAGTTACAACTCAGATCTAGCACCGGTATAATGTGCATTGCAAAATGGTGCATGCAAACTTCAGCACCGCAATAAAATAAAACAGTTACATTTGCGAAGGAGCCTCTTTGTCGCTGCCTGATGACCTCACAGCGCGCTCTCCTGACCTGCAGTTTTAAAGCATACATGAGGGACACGGTGATAAAAAGTCGAGCAGGCCACGGGTGCTTTCGGTGGGGTTCCTTGGTATGAGGAGCCGCTGCTGTTGTCTGAGTGGGACCGCGCGACGCCATGTAATGCGGGGAATGTCCCAGTGAAAGTGGCATCTGTCATTGGCCATGAGGACGTATATATAAGGCACTGGAGGGCCAATTCTAGCAACAATCCTTCAGGGCGTACGTCTGACTCGGGGAATGAAAACAAGCATTTAGAATGCAACGGTTTCGCCTTTGTAAAAGTTAGAGCTATTGGCATTGTAAACGACACATTTTTTATTTATGTGTTCGTTTTGAAAACAGATCAATAAATGGCATTGCCATTTACAATGCCAATAGCTTAATCTCTCGCAAACAGTAAAAATGATTGATAATAACTAACCTCCTTCTTATCAAAGTACCAAAAACCCTGCCTTAAGTTGCAGTCATTAAAGAGCTTGCTGACAATTAGGAGCTCCCTGAGTGATGGTGTGTGTTTTGTAGGTGTGTGTGTGTGCACGTGTGTATTGCTGACATGCAATGCTCACATTCAATTAGGAGCTCCCTGAGTGATGGTGTGTGTGTTTGTAGCTGTGTGTGCGCGTGTGCACGTGAGTATGCACATGTGCACGTGGTGTGTGTGCATGATCATTGTGTGAATGAACGTTCATGAGTGTGTATGAATGTGCGCATGTGAGTGAGTGTGCATATGCATGGATCCACAAGGCATGAACATGTATGTGCCACTCTAGTTCGTTGGTCTGCAAGGATTTTTTCATCATGCCCTCTGAGGCAATCATGGACCAGAAACAATGTTTACTGCATGTGTGAGCGAAAGCAAGTGAATGTCAGAATGCATATGTTTGTATCTGTGGCAATGTGTTGAAAGTGGTGAGTGCATGTGTGAGGGTAAGTGTGTGAAAGAGAGAGATAGTGTGCAAAAGGCCTTGAAGGACTGGTGTCAATATGCAACAAATGTCAGCAACTCATTCTCCTGCTCATCCAAGCAATCATAAACCAAAATGTATGTGTGTGTTCGTGCATGTGCACTCGTGTAAGTGTGTGTCTGTGCGCATTTGTGGAAGAATGCACCAGTGTATTAGAGTTTGAATGTGTGAATAATGCGTACACCACTCTAGCTAGGTGGTCTGGCATATTCGGCCTCCCATTAACATACTCACTGAAGCAAACATAAACTAAACCAAATATTGTGTGTGAGCTGTAGGGTCTGTTTCCCTTGCGAAAATAAGAGGTGTGAAGCAAATTACCACATGGAAGTGAACCCCAAGCTCCCAAAGTGTCATTGCCTGCAGGGGAATGAAATCAAATCGTGATGCCTATTACCCCTGTCCCTAATCTTAAGGTTCCCAGGTCCACTCCATAAGCAATCCATTGTGTCCTTGTTATCGCGTTTCCTTAAACCCATTGAGATGGTCCAAGCAAACCCAATTACAGAGATAATGCCTGCGGTAATGTCAGCTCTGGGGTGGTGTCGAGGGGACTGTAGGGCCAGAAACAAGGCCAGCTCTGCTGCCCCTGGGCCGAGGCACACCTCATCCCTGCTCCCGCGTCACTTTCTCTGCCACTTACACACACACGCACACACAAACAGGGCCACAGAAGCAAGGCGCTCAAACAGCACAACACCAGCATGAACACCCAACATTCACGCAAACACGCACACTCAATGTACACACACTCAAAAGGACGTGTGAGCCCAAAACACAATTACAGGAATACTTTACCGAAGCACACACATACAGCAATCAAACCATGCACACCTATAACAATACAAACTCCTGTGCATTCGGGGTAGGCACACAACCACAAAACACAAACAAAAACTTACAAACATATGTAACACAAATCATAGCGATAGAAGCACAACCAATCACTCACACATAATGCATACATTCGACACACACGGAACACTCTTATGTCACATAGACATGTACATATCAAAACGACATGTTCACATACCCAAAACATACATTGAACACAATTATAAACTTTCAAAGGCGCACCAATGCAGTTTAGCATACAAGACACGTATGGCAAAACACCAAATACAAACTAAACACACGCACCAAACACACACACATATCTACCAAAAGTAACGAAAACAGGTAACACAAAACCACTTGCCCAGAGCACACTGCGCCCCTCCAGCTCAAAGACAGCTTATGGCTTTGCAGCGGACAGGAACGACTTACGCAGGTACTAGGGGAGGGGCAGCAGAGTCGGAGATCCGAAAGGACCAGCACTGCAGTATTTATTTATTTTTATTTAGGGCATTTTTATATAGCGCGGACATTACCCAAAGGAACATTAAAAAAGCAATGGAGGGGGGGTGGGATCGGAGACACGGACAGCAGGAGGGGGGGGGGGGCGGGGGAAGGCAGGACAGCAAGCACGAACAAGGGGGGGGGCAGGACAGCAGCAAGCACAAACTTTCAAAGGCGCACCAATGCAGTTTAGCATACAAGACACGTATGGCAAAACACCAAATACAAACTAAACACACGCACCAAACACACACACATATCTACCAAAAGTAATGAAAACAGGTAACACAAAACCACTGGCCCAGAGCACACTGCGCCCCTCCAGCTCAAAGACAGCTTATGGCTTTGCAGCAGACAGGATCGACTTCCGCAGGTACTAGGGGAGGGGCAGCAGGGTCGGAGATCCGAAAGGACCAGCACAGCAGTATTTATTTATTTTTATTTAGGGCATTTTTATATACCGCGGACATTACCCAAAGGAACATTAAAAAAGCAATGGAGGGGGGGTGGGAACGGAGACACGGACAGCAGGAGGGGGGGGGGAGGGGGAGGGGGAAGGCAGGACAGCAGCAAGCATTCACCAGAGGACGACTTCTTCCGGCGGCGGTCGGGGCAAATGACAAAATAAAAGGCTGCCAAAAAAAAAAAAAAAACGCCCACCACCGCATGACGTTTTAAAAGGGGCGAAGAGGGGAAAAATGTACGGAACGCCCACGAATCGCCTCGGACAATGACGGACAGATCTCTCTTCCAATGGCTAGCCTCCATTTATGGAGCTAGCCAATGGAAGAGAGAGGCGGGACAAAGCCACATACTGTTCTAACATTAGATTTCTCCTGTGCGAACGCGGACGCCAGGCGAAACCTAAAAATGGCTATGATAAAGGATAACAACGTTTGCGCGAAAAAACAAAAATAATACATGGCAAAAAGCACGAACAAGCATTTGCAATGCAATAGGTCTCGCATTAGGAAAGTGTGAGCTATTGGTATTGTAAATGACACATTTTTTTAATATGTGTTGGCTTTTAAAATATATAAATTAATAGCATTGTTATTAACAAAGCCAATGGTTTACACTTTCCTAATGCGAGTCCTATTGGCTATGGCAATGCTTGTTGGTAGCAAGCAAGGACAGTACTGTTGTGGTGCTGACCAATGAGGTGGTTGGGCTGAGTGATGTGGTGGTGTATTAGAGTGATGTGGTGGTGTCCCAGAGTGATGTGGTGGTGTTCCCATGGTGGTGTCCCCGAGTGATGTGGTGGTGTCCCCGAGTGATGTGGTGGTGTGCCCGAGTTATTTGGTGGTGTCCCCGAGTGACGTGGTGGTGTCCCCAGAGTGATGTGGTGGTGTCCCCAGAGTGATGTGGTGGTGTCCCCAGAGTGATGTGGTGGTGTCCCCGAGTGATGTGGTGGTGTCCCCGAGTGATGTGGTGGTGTCCCCGAGTGATGTGGTGGTGTCCCCGAGTGATGTGGTGGTGTCCCCAGAGTGATGTGGTGGTGTCCCCAGAGTGATGTGGTGGTGTCCCCGAGTGATGTGGTGGTGTGCCCGAGTGATTTGGTGGTGTCCCCGAGTGATGTGGTGGTGTCCCCGAGTGATGTGGTGGTGTTCCTGAGTGTTGGAGGGTGGATTTGGAGGGTGGAGGTGGAGGGTGGAGTTGGAGGGTGGAGTTGGTGTTGGAGGGTGTAGTTTGAGGGTGGAGTTGGAGTTGGAGGGTGGAGTTGGAGGGTGGAGTTGGAGGGTGGAGTTGGAGGGTGGAGTTGGAGGGTGGAGTTGGTGTTGGAGGGTGGAGTTGGAGTTGAAGGGTGGAGTTGGAGTTGGAGGGTGGAGTTAGAGTTGGAGGGTGGATTTGGAGTCGGAGGGTGGAGTCGGAGGGTGGAGTCGGAGGGTGGAGTCAGAGGGTGGAGTCGGAGGTGCAGTTGGAGGGTGGAGTTGGAGGGTGGAGTTGGAGGGTGGGGTTGGAGGGTGAAGTTGGAGGGTGAAGTTGGTGTTGGAGGGTGGAGTTGGAGTTGGAGGGTAGAGTTAGAGTTGGAGGGTGGATTTGGAGTCGAAGGGTGGAGTCGGAGGGTGGAGTTGGAGGGTGGAGTTGGAGTTGGAGGGTGGAGTTGGAGTTGGAGAGTGGAGTTGGAGTTGGAGGGTGGAGTTGGAGGGTGGAGGGTGGAGGTGGAGTTGGATGGTGAAGTTGGAGGGTGGAGTTGGATTGGAGGGTAGAGTTGGAGGGTGGAGTTGGAGGGTGGAGTTGGAGGGTGGAGTTGGGTGGAGTTGCATTGGAGGGTGGAGTTGGAGGGTGGAGTTGGAGTGTGGAGTTGGAGGGCGGAGTTGGAGGGCGGAGTTGGAGGGTGGAGTTGGAGGGTGGAGTTGGAGGGTAGATTTGGAGTTGGAGGGTAGATTTGGAGCTGGAGGGTGGATTTGGAGTTGGAGGGTGGATTTGGAGTTGGAGGGTGGAGTTAGAGTTGGAGGGTGGATTTGGAGTCGGAGGGTGGAGTCAGAGGGTGGAGTTGGAGGGTGGAGTTGGAGGGTGGATTTGGAGTTGGAGGGTGGATGAGTTGGAGGGTGGATGTGGAGTTGGAGGGTGGATTTGGAGTTGGAGGGTGGAGTTGGAGTTGGAGGGTGGATTTGTAGTTGGAAGGTGGATTTAGAGTTGGAGGTTGAATTTGGAGTTGGAGGGTGGAGTTGGAGGGTGGAGTTGGAGTTGGAGGGTGGAGGGTGGATTTGGAGTTGGAGGGTGGATTTGGAGTTGGAGGGTGGAGTTGGAGGGTGGATTTGGAGTTGGAAGGTGGATTTGGAGTTGGAGGGTGGATTTGGAGTTGGAGGGTGGAGTTGGAGGGTGGAGTTGGAGTTGGAGGGTGGAGTTGGAGGGTGGACAGTGGATTTGAAGTTGGAGGGTGGATTTGGAGTTGGAGGGTGGAAATGGAGGGTGGATTTGGAGTTGGAGGGTGGAGTTGGAGGGTGGATTTGGAGTTTTAGGGTGGATTTGGAGGTGGAGGGTGGAGTTGGTGGGTGGAATTGGAGGGTGGGTTTGGAGTTGGAGGGTGGATCTAGAGTTGGGGGTGGATTTGGAGTTGGAGGGTGGATTTGGAGTTGGAGGGTGGCTTTGGAGTTTGAGGGTGGAGTTGGAGGGTGGAGTTGGAGTTGGAGGGTGGATTTGGAGTTGGAGGGTGGATTTCGAGTTGGAGGGTGGAGTTGGAGGGTGGATTTGGAGTTGGAGAGTGGATTTGAGGTTGGAGGGTGGAGTTGGAGGGTGGATTTGGAGTTGGAGGGTGGAGTTGGAGGGTGGAGTTGAAGTTGGAGAGTGGAGTTGGAGGGTGGATTTTGAGTTGGAGGGTGGAGTTGGAGGGTGGATTTGGAGTTGGAAGGTGGATTTGGAGTTGGAGGGTGGAGTTGGAGGGTGGATTTGGAGTTTTAGGGTGGATTTGCAGGTGGAGGGTGGAGTTGGAGGGTGGAATTTGAGGGTGGATTTGGAGTTGGAGGGTGGATTTGGAGTTGGAGGGTGGAGTTGGAGGGTGGATTTGGAGTAGGAGAGTGGATTTGGAGTTGGAGGGTGGAGTTGGAGGGTGGATTTGGAGTTGGAGGGTGGATATGGAGTTGGAGGGTGGAGTTGGAGGGTGGATTTAGAGTTGGAGGGTGGATTTGGAGTTGGAGCGTGGATTTGGAGTTGGAGGGTTGATTTGGAGTTGGAGGGTGGATTTGGAGTTGGAGGGTTGATTTGGAGTTGGAGGGTTGATTTGGAGTTGGAGGGTGGATTTGGAGTTGGAGGGTGGAGTTGAAGGGTGGATTTGGAGTTGGAGGGTGGATTTGGAGTTGGAGAGTGGATTTGGAGTTGGAGGGTGGAGTTGGAGGGTGGATTTGGAGTTGGAGGGTGGATTTGGAGTTGGAGGGTGGAGTTGGAGTTGGAGGGTGGAGTTGGAGGGTGGATTTGGAGTTGGAGGGTGGAGTTGGAGGGTGGAGTTGGAGGGTGGATTTGGAGTTGAAGGGTGGAGTTGGAGGGTGGATTTGGAGTTTTAGGGTGGATTTGGAGGTGGAGGGTGGAGTTGGAGGGTGGAAATGGAGGGTGGATTTGGAGTTGGAGGGTGGATTTGGAGTTGGAGGGTGGATTTGGAGTTGGAGGGTGTATTTGGAGTTGGAGGGTGGAGTTGGAGTTGGAGGGTGGAGTTGGAGTTGGAGGGTGGATTTGGAGTTGGAGGGTGGATTTGGAGTTGGAGGGTGGATTTGGAGTTGGAGGGTGGAGTTGGAGGCTGGATTTGGAGTTGGAGGGTGGAGTTGGAGGGTGGAGTTGGAGGGTGGATTTGGAGTTGGAGGGTGGAGTTAGAGGGTGGATTTGGAGTTGGAGGGTGGAGTTGGAGGATGGAGGTGGAAGGTGGAGTTGGAGGGTGGAGTTGGAGGATGGAGTTGGATTTGGAGGGTTGTGTTGGAGTTGGAGGGTGGATTTAGAGTTGGAGGGTGGATTTGGAGTTGGAGGGCGGATTTGGAGTTGTAGCGTGGATTTGGATTTGGAGGGTGGATTTGGAGTTGGAAGGTGGATTTGGAGGGTGGAGTTGGAGTTTGGATTTGGATTTGGATTTCAACCAGCATCTAAAGATGGAAACCACAAATAACCATCATATTGCACCATTCATGACAGCCACTAATATAGACCCCAGACACTTGAGTACCAACTTGTAGAGGATGGAAAGGCTTGTCGTCTCCAAAATATGTCTAAAGCTGACATGGCACCACCATTCTACAAAAGCCGGGCAGTGTAGAGCGGATGGGTGGGGGTGAGATGCGAGGTGAGAGGAACTCAGAGAAGGGAAACAAGAAGAGAGAATAAAATGCGAGAAAAGAGTTAAATAAAAAATATGAAAAGGGAGTGGAGAGAAATGAAGAAGACGGAGGGTGAACGAGAGGGGCGCTGAGAACAAAAGATGAGATCTGAAGATGAACAAGACCGAGAGGTGGGGTTTAGTGAAGGAGACCGCTCGAGCAAACTCTCCCGGAGAGCGGCAGCGGCTGGTTTTATCACAAGGAGGATTAACAAGCTCTCTGCATTGCTGTGGCGGGGGAGAATTCCTTTGAAGACTGATGCGGGGGCGAGGGAGCGGCAGCCTTTCTTTGAAGTCTGATGCGGCGTGCACGCCATAGGCTGGAAGCACTGTAAACAAGTCTTCGGAGGAGGGCTGATTCTGTGGAGCGCGTGAAGTGGCAAGCTCTGGCATTGCGCAGAGGGGGGCGGGGGAGAGCATTCCTTTGAAATCTGAAGCTCTCGGCATTGCTGTGGCGGGTCCATACATGCCAACATTTTTGGTCAGGGACGTGGGAAATTTAAAACAAAAATTCAGGAGAATGAAAATTCCCCATTGACTTATATTGTAGAAAATGTAATTTAAGGCGGGAGACAGCTAAAATAAATACATTTTTGGCTTGAAAAATCGGTAGTCTCCCGCCTGAATCGGGTCTATTGCCATGTATGCGGGTATGATGCGATGATGCGAGGCAAATGCCGAGGCTCGGGGAGCAAATGGCAAGGGCGTGCACGGAGAACATGCACTGTGCCTAATCCGCCTGCCAAAGCCCTCTTGGTAAGCTTTCCTGATGCACCTCTATATGTCTCGAGCTGCAATGCGCAAGCGCATTGGCAGGTTGAGACCTAAAAACATCTCGCCTGCACCGAATTGAATCGAAAATAGGCTGTGACTGGTCATAAGGAGGTCTTCAGAGCAATTTAAACTTAACTACCCTGCGTGATGACTTTTCAAGACCAAAGGGGCGTGACTGTAAACAGAAAAAAAGGCCAGCCAGGCTGAACTTTTACAGCATGTTGGTATGTTTGTGTACGGGGGAGGGGGCAGGCAGGAGTTGCTCGCCCTGCTGTAAATCTAGTTTAGCACTGGTGGGGAAGGTCACTGAGTGTGCTAAGGTAGGAGTGCAGGCCGAGATAAAGAGGAGAAGGCTGTAAACCGTGGGAGTGTGCAGCGAGAAGATAGCCGGCCTCACTCCAAGTAGAGAGGCTGTCGCTCAGGTGTGCATTTCCTAACCCCGGACAGCTTTCCTTATGTTTAAGTTGGCATCTGCCCCACTTGATTGTGGATTTACAGGCACCGGCGCTGTTCTGATCATGACTGATATCGCCTGCTAACCTAGTCTATATTACTTCCTCCACTGGGGCTGAAGAAATAGATGTGCCACTGTGGTGTTCACGGAAGCACAATGGTGTAAAATTGTATCGTGTGTGTGTCGTTCTCAACCTTCTATTGCTGTAGAGTAGATGGACTTACGCAGTGGGCCTAAACCCACTGAGCTACATTTCCGCCTGGTGTTCGGCAGCGTCCTTTCCCCTGGTACTAACTGTGCTCGTTTTCGAAATTATTTGGTGTGAGCGTGTCTTTTATTGGGGCTTGAGGTGCACTATACGTAATATTTTCTATTGTCAGATTCTTGTCGCATTTAAAATGTTTTGGTCCACCCTTCCTTCGTGTGCACTATTTTCTGGGCTCTATTTTGATGCCAGACGACAATCTGGTCGAAAAAAATGAGAAACCGAGACAAACTAAATCCCAGGCCTTCTGGTAAATTTACGAGGCGATTGTAAACAGGCAGGCTGCTTTGAATATATCCCCCCTCTGTAGCCGCACATCTTTTTTGCATATAACATTTCACAAGGTTCCCAGCTAGAAAGTGGTGAGATGTGAGCGCTGCAGTTTTATGTGAGGTCAGCCGGTCAGTGCTCACTGATGGAAGGTGCAGGGGCACTGGGCTTTACCATCTGGCAATCGTGAAAACGAGCGCAATACACATTTTTTAGGTCGAAGCCTGGCGTTCACTGCGCAAGCAGTGTCGCGCAGGCGAGAAATTTTGATCTCCAGTATGGGGCTTTAACCCGCCTCTCTCTTTCATTGGCTAGCTCCATAAATGGAGGCTAGACATTGGAAGAGAGATGTGGCAATCATTCTCGGAGCAGATTCCTGGGCGTTCCTGTCTTATTTTTTTAAGCCCCGCCCCTTTTTTCCATCATGAAGTTGTGAGCGTTGACTTTTTTTTTTTTTACACCGATGTTTTTCTTCATTGTTAACCTCGTCCCTGTCCCGCGTAGTTGTATCCTGACCACCTTCCCGCTGTCCATCCCCCCTCCCGCTGTCCTTGTCTTTGTTCCCGCCCCCCCCTCGCAGATCACTACACGCCCGTCCTTTTCAGGGGGGGGGGGGCTGGCGTAACTCCGTTGTGAAACTTTACGGGAAACTCTCCATGCTGCAGTTGTTTCCTTGCTCTCTAACTTGTTCTGTATTGTATTTCTTTCTGTCCCTTTTCTGTTTCCAGTTTTTTATCCTCTTTTGCACCCTACTCTAGGTAATCCCCTTGTCTTCTCCAACATACAGATCACAGCAAAGCCGGCCCTTCCCTCTAACTAGCTCCTGAAGTGCGTGCCACCCTCCCCGTGCCCCGAGTGGGCGCTGCTGGCCCTATTCCCTGACACTCAAGTTTGTTTTCAAATGTCCGCCTCTCTGGGTGATGTTAAGAGGGGTCAGGCCGTCTCTCCTCGGCCCCTTCGGAGCCAGCACTCCCTCCCAGACTTGTTTCTTTGAGTTTTTACTTGCTCATCAAAGTTTGGTACAAATCGGTCAACCTTATCTTTTAACTCGCCATAGCAAGTTTGTTATCCACGATTTGTACGAAACGTCTTCTATAATGGTGAGTAAAACAAAATGTGGGGTGGGAGGAGCTAAGGGGTGGTGTGGATCTGGTGTTCTGAATAAGTGCAGTGGGCCGCACAATGTTTGGGGCCTGCCTTTGAACCTTGTGGACCTCAAGCAATATCGCCAACATCTTTCCATCCATACAGCCCTGGAAGGGCGCCAGGGAACTGCTAAAAATCAAGTAATCAAGTGCTTCACAGCTGTGTCAGGGGTATGAAGTGCTGTACAAATATTCCAACACCATCCAATGGAATGTTTAGAACAAAAAAAAACCTCTTTAGCCACCTACACGTTGCACAGCCATACGTCCAGCAATGTCACCTCCAAATTACGAATGCAGCCGCTGGGCAAGGACAGCATACAGGCGCAGCGGCAGCCAGGCCAGCTCTCGGGTGCAAATATTTCGCCTGCCTTCCACACTCTGCCGAGCCACGCGCGCTATGCCTCCTTCCTGCTTCCCTCTTGTTTTTTATTTCAACTATGATGGTCTCGCATCAGCTGGAGCTGGGCGAGCGAAGTGGTTGCAGGCTGGATGGAGAAGCGCTGTGGGAGCAGCGAGGAAATGAAGACGCTTCACAATTAGAGCCCGTGAATTAGTGATGGCCGCAGAGTTTGTGAGTGTGTGGGTGCGTGGATGGAGAAGCGCTGTGGGAGCAGCGAGGAAATGAAGACGCTTCACAATTAGAGCCTGTGATTGAGTAGGGGGCGCAGAGTGTCTGAGTGTGTGGGTGCGTGTGAGGGGTGGGCCACACGGGGGCTACGAGACGAAAATAAGTCCTGATGGGATCTCTTCGATTTCTGCAAACCAGGCCCCTACTGTCACAGCTTCGTATCAAAGCAGCTGAAAACAGTATTTTGTCTGGATTTCAGGCGATGTACGATTTTGCAGGCTGGCAACATTTTACAGGACGTTGTATCACTCATATTTTAAGTTACATGTCTGCCCGAGGAGGAAAACTTGTCAGCAAATCCCAATAGCCGACCTTTGTTTATACGACACATGATACATTGTCAATACATTTGAGTGGCATGTATTAACTTCAGTGTAACTGACCCACCATAGAATGCTCGTGACCACTGACCAGATATATTTATTGACCAACCACATACCACACGAGGCTACCAATTATGCGTGCAGAACCAAACACATTTGTTTGTTGTGCATATATGCTCATTTATATCCCTTTGTTCCTCTTTTTACTCCAATATCTTGCCAATGACTGTTGTTTCTACGGACCTACTGGCCAACCTCTTTTGGTCCGGGAACATCTGTAAAGCACTCTGATACCCACCTGGGTCTTGTCCGCGCTACATAAAACTTTATATAAATAAAGCATCCTCGAAGAAAGTAACAAGGGAACTATTACTTGCCTCTCTGCATGTCCAACCAACTTCTAGTGTGAAAAAATTGTGCTTTGGTTTTAAGTGAGGCGATTAATCATCACCTTTGATTACAGCACCTCCTCATATTGCAGACTACACAACACTCATTCAGAGAGTCCAAGTAAAGAATTAGGCACTCTCATGAACAGGTTGGCGCCATTTGAATCCAAGATCAACTGTGATTACCCTGAGGGCATCTGAATAAGCAAAATGATAAACTTTTAACTGTAGAAGGGCAATAGCACTTGCCTGAATGATTCCAAGAAAGAATCTACAGTGAATCTCTCAAGGTGGAGTCAGAGGTACAGGATTAGTTACAATACCAGAATTGTATTGATTATTCCTCTCTGATGATTTGGAGTACACAACAGACTGACACTGCCTCCTTTTCAGATGCCTTACCCCATCAGTCAGTCCATGACCAATCCGCTGGCGGAGATATTGTTTCTGTGGAATCTCAAGTAAAAATGATGTTTCCTTATTTATACCCCTCTCTCCCCTTTAAACAGTGTGGAATGAAACCTGACACCTGCAAGAACAGCTTAACTTGTTGTTTAGGAATAACTTGGCCATAGTCCTAACCCATGAAGGATAGGAGGTTTTTGTTCTAGAAAGATTTATTGCCTTGGCCTTTAAACACGAATCCAAAAGCGTTGTTGTCCCATGAACAGCACCTTACATGCACCTTACATGTGCAGTTCTTCTGGGCTTTCAGTCTCTATGCCCCAGTGTAGTAACAAGCCCCAGCCACCACAGTTGATGCTCTCAAACAAAAAGTCACACATAAATGTAGGCTGTATTTTAATAAAGACTAGAGACTCTAGGAGACCATGGTATTGAAAGACCTGGGGGGTACAGAAGGGTGGTGGTTTTGGGATCAGCTGAGTATCTACAAACTAGAACTCCGCCCTCCAACTCAAACCCACCCTCCAACTCAAACTCCACCCTCCAAATCCACCTTCCAACTCCACCCTCCAAATCCACCTTCCAACTCCACCCTCCAACTCAAACTCCACCCTCCAACTCCACCGTCCAACTCAAACTCCACCTCCAACTCAAACTCCACCCTCCAACTCAAACTCCACCCTCCAACTCAAACTCCACCCTCCAACTCCACCCTCCAACTCAAACTCCACCCTCCAACTCAAACTCCACCCTCCAACTCCACCCTCCAACTCAAACTCCACCTCCAACTCAAACTCCACCCTCCAACTCAAACTCCACCCTCCAACTCAAACTCCACCAACTCCACCAACTCAAACTCCACCCTCCAACTCGAACTCCACCCTCCAACTCAAACTCCACCCTCCAACTCAAACTCCACCCTCCAACTCCACCCTCCAACTCAAACTCCACCCTTCAACTCCACCCTCCAAGTCCACCCCCCAAGTCCACCCACCAACCCCACCCTCCAACTCAAACTCCACCCTCCACCCTCCAACTCAAACTCCACCCTCCAACTCCACCCTCCAACTCAAACTCCACCCTCCAAGTCCACCCTTCAAGTCCACCCACCAACCCCACCCTCCAACTCAAACTCCACCCTCCAACTCCACCCTCCAACTCCACCCTCCAACTCCACCCTCCAACTCCACCCTCCAACTCCACCCTCCATCTCCACCCTCCATCCCCACCGTCCAAATCCACCCTCCAAATCCACCCTCCAACTCCACTCTCAAACTCAAACTCCACCCTCCAAATCCATCTCCACCCTCCAAATCCAACTCCACCCTCCAAATCCACCTACCAACTCCACCCTCCAAATCCACATTCCAACTCCACACTCCAACTCAAACTCCACCCTCCAACTTCACCCTCCAACTCAAACTCCACCTCCAACTCAAACTCCACCCTCCAACTCAAACTCCACCCTCCAACTCAAACTCCACCAACTCAAACTCCACCCTCGAACTCGAACTCCACCCTCCAACTCGAACTCCACCCTCCAACTCAAACTCCACCCTCCAACTCCACCCTCCAACTCGAACTCCACCCTCCAACTCAAACTCCACCCTCCAACTCCACCCTCCAACTCGAACTCCACCCTCCAACTCGAACTCCACCCTCCAACTCAAACTCCACCCTCCAACTCCACCCTCCAACTCAAACTCCACCCTCCAACTCAAACTCCACCCTCCACCTCCACCCTCCACCTCCACCCCCACCCTCCACCTCCACCCTCAACTTCCACCCTCCAACTCAAACTCCACCCTCCAACTCAAACTCCACCCTTCAACTCCACCCTCCAAGTCCACCCCCCAAGTCCACCCACCAACCCCACCCTCCAACTCAAACTCCACCCTCCACCCTCCAACTCAAACTCCACCCTCCAACTCCACCCTCCAACTCAAACTCCACCCTCCAAGTCCACCCTTCAAGTCCACCCACCAACCCCACCCTCCAACTCAAACTCCACCCTCCAACTCCACCCTCCAACTCCACCCTCCAACTCCACCCTCCAACTCCACCCTCCAACTCCACCCTCCATCTCCACCCTCCATCCCCACCGTCCAACTCCACCCTCCAAATCCACCCTCCAACTCCACTCTCAAACTCAAACTCCACCCTCCAAATCCATCTCCACCCTCCAAATCCAACTCCACCCTCCAAATCCACCTACCAACTCCACCCTCCAAATCCACATTCCAACTCCACACTCCAACTCAAACTCCACCCTCCAACTTCACCCTCCAACTCAAACTCCACCTCCAACTCAAACTCCACCCTCCAACTCAAACTCCACCCTCCAACTCAAACTCCACCAACTCAAACTCCACCCTCGAACTCGAACTCCACCCTCCAACTCGAACTCGTCCCTCCAACTCAAACTCCACCCTCCAACTCCACCCTCCAACTCGAACTCCACCCTCCAACTCAAACTCCACCCTCCAACTCCACCCTCCAACTCCACCCTCCAACTCGAACTCCACCCTCCAACTCGAACTCCACCCTCCAACTCAAACTCCACCCTCCAACTCCACCCTCCAACTCAAACTCCACCCTCCAACTCAAACTCCACCCTCCACCTCCACCCTCCACCTCCACCCCCACCCTCCACCTCCACCCTCAACTTCCACCCTCCAACTCAAACTCCACCCTCCAACTCAAACTCCACCCTCCAACTCCACCGTCCAACTCCACCGTCCAACTCCACCCAACTTCACCCTCCAACTCCACCCACCAACTCAACCCACCAACTCCATCCACCAACTCCACCCTCACCATAAAAGTCCACCCTCACCCTACCCTCCACTACTCTACTCTACTACACTCTTGACTACTCTCTTCTACTCTCTCTACTACTCTCTTCTACTCTCTCTACTACTCTCTACTACTCACTCTCTGCTCTTTACTACCCACTCTCTACTACTCTCTACTACTCACTATCTACTACTCTCTACTACTCACTCTCTACTACACTCTCTACTACCCTCTACTACTCACTCTCTACTATTCAACTCTACTACTCTCTACTACTCACTCTTTACTACTCACTCTCACTACTCACTCTAATACTCTACTACTTACTCTACAACTCTCTAATACTCCCTACTCACCCTACTACTCAATCTCAACTACTCTCTAGTACTCACTCTAGTACTCTCTACTCACTCTCTACTACTCACAATACTCACTACTACTCACTGTAGTACTCTCTACATCTCTCTACTACTCACTCTATTATTAACTATTACTATCTAGTACTCACTCTAATACTCTACTACGCACTCTCTACTACTCACTCTCTACTACTCACACTCTACTACTCACACTCTACTACTCACTCTCTACTACTCACTCTCTACTACTCACTCTTACTCACTCTACTACTTACTCTACAACTCTCTAATACCCCCTACTCACTCTACTACTCAATCTCGACTACTCTCTAGTACTCACTCTAATATTCTACTACACAGTCTCTACTATGCACTCTCTACTACGCACTCTCTACTACACACTCTCTACTACTCACTATTACTCACTCCACTCCTTTCTCTTTACTACTCACTCTTTACTACTCGCTCTTTACTACTCGAACTTTACTACTCACTCTTTACTACTCACACTTTACTACTCACCCTTTACTACTCACACTTTACTACTCACACTTTACTACTCACACTTTACTACTCACTCTCTAATACTCACTCTCTAATACTAACTCTCTACTACTCTCTCTACTACTCCCTCTAGTATTCTACTACTTACTCTACAACTCTCTAATACTCCCTACTCACTCTACTACACATTCTCTACTACTCACTCTACTATTATTTACTCACACTCTACTAATCACTATACTCACTACTCACTATACTACTCTAAGACTCTCTACTACGCACTACTACTTACTCTCTATTAATAACTCTATCACTCTCTAGTACTAACTCTAATATTCTACAACACACTCTCTACTCCTCTACTTCGCGCTCTCTACTAATCACTCTACTACGCACTTTCTACTACTCTCTGCTCTACTCACACTCTCTACTATCTACTACTCACTATCTACAACTCTACTAACTCTATATTACTTGCTCTACTACTCTCTTCTACTCTACTACTCATTCTCTACTACTCCCTCTCTACTACTCTCTACTCTCAAATCACTATACTACTCGCTCTATCTACTACTAACTCTACTACAACTATTCACTACTCACATTTGAAAGAGATTAAGCTATTGTCATTGTAAATGGCAATGCATTTTTTTTATCTGTTTTCAAAAACAACACATAGAGAAAAATGTGTAATTTACAATGCCAACAGCTCTAACTTTTGCAAAGGCGAGACCGTTGCATTGAAATGCTTGTTTAGATGGGGAGGGGCGAGGAGGGGGCTAGAGACACAAATTGCAGACTGTTGTACTACCTCTCTGTCCCCGTCTTATCCTCCTGCAGCAGACACCCTCCAACAAGCCTGTTTCACTCCTGGCTGGGTGCAGGACACCCAGGGGTCAAGAGTTCAGTTTGTCCATTTTGTTTGTCCCTTTCCCCGTGAAAGGGCTGAGGGCAGGCAGGGGGTCGGGAGTGCAGCAGGAGTTGTATAGGAGGGTAGGCCCCTCCCCACACCTTTCCAGGCCTCCCCTGCCTGCCTTTGTGGGTTTGGAGGCAGAGCAGGGCCTGGCTGTTGGGCGACTTCAGAGAACAGACAAATTAGACACAGCTTGAACTTTAGAGGGAAAACAGTCCCGGATGAGATGGAACAGCAGGGCACTCCCTCCTAATGAAGTGGCAAGTTCAGACTTCACTCGCTGCTGCCTGCCTGGTGGCACTGCCTTTACTGCGGCTTCAGCCATGCTACCACAGTAAGGGGCAGTGGTCCACCCTCGCTGTCCGCGCTGCCTAATCCTAATATTCCATTTTGGGCGGTTGAGCCCGGCCACAAGTATTCTTCTGGCTGTGAACGCGACAGAAGCTCCCAGCTTGGGAGTTCCCCCTCCAAAGGTGCGGCGCATCCTCCATCCCCAGCGCGCCCGACTCGCACTGTGCCCGGGACAGGTGTCGAAAGAGCCTGGAAATACTCGTCCTTCGTAGACAATTAAAATGTACATTTTAATAACAGATTCAGTGCAGACTTATTTAGCAATCCAGATTGCTTCAGGTTTGCTATTGCAACAGTTTGCTCAGGAAGGGGGAGGTTAGTTAGCGTTCAGATCGTAACTCGTCAACATTGAGCATTGATCTCCAACTACAAGATTTGAGTGAAAGAAAAAAACATGCAAATTGAAAATGATGTCCTGCTGGCAGTGAGAGTCAGCGTTTCGGAATCAGTTGAAAAATTACCTGATGGCTTCGTGTGATAGGTTTTCAGTCCTGCGGTTTTGTTTTACAAATTTATTATTTTATTTAGAAGTTTGTTAAGCGCATAGCTACCCCCAACGGGGGTGTCCCGGCGCTAAAGACAACATCTAGTGAGGTTCAGTAATGTCCAGGGGGATAGAGAGTGGGCTAGATCAAAGAGAAGAGCCAGGTCTTAAGTTTCTTTCGAAACAGAGGCTCTGATGTCAGAAATCTAAGTTCCAATGGCAGATGATTCCAAAGTTTGGAGGTAGCCACTGCAAAGGCCCTTCCTCCCGAACGCGCAAGACGAAAACGGGGGCAGAGCATTAAGCGAAGATGGTTAGATCTGAGATTCCGAGATGCTTGTGAGATCTTCAGTCTATGTCTTAGGTAGGCGGGGCCTCGACCATTAAGAGCTCTAAAAGCAAGGGTCAGGGATTTGAACTGAATACGTAGTCTCACTGGGAGCCAATGCAGTTTGATCAGGTGAGGTGAAATGGAATGGCGGTAGGGAACATTACAGATCAACCTGGCCGCTGAATTCTGTACTGTCTGCAATCGATTAATGAGGTACGCCGGGGCTCCAACGTACAGACTATTTGCGTAGTCCAAATGGGATGTTATGAGGGCGTGGACTACTGTCCTGCGTGAATCAAATGGTAGGAAAGGTATGATTTTTTTAATCATACGAAGCTTTCCGAAACAGGACGCCGTGACTTTATTAATTTGAGTTTTGCAGGAGAGGGCTGTGTCGAATTGGAAGCCTAGATTGCGGGCAGCTTGGACAGGTACAGGTGGAGGATCTAATTCAGCCGGCCACCAGGGGCTAGTGGAGATAGGGGATTTCTGATTAAACAATAAGACTTCCGTCTTATCCGTATTCAATTTTAAATTATTTGAGGACTTCCAAGCGGCGATATTCACCATACAGTGGCGAAAATTTGACAGAGAGCTTTCAGAGTGACCTTTAAAGGAAAACACCAGCTGAGTATCGTCAGCATAAAAGATGACTCAGACGCCCCATGATTCCACCACTTTTGCCAAAGGCTTCAGGTATACGTTGAACAGGAGCGGGCTGAGAGCAGATCCCTGTGTAACCCCCCAAGCCAACGGTTTCTTGGTGGAAAAGAAAGAGCCCAGCATCACTTGTTGAAATCGATCCGTCAGGAATGATTTGACCCAGGCGAGTGGGATCCCGCCAACTCCCACCTCCTGAAGGTGTGTAAGCAGAGTTTCATGGGAGATGGTGTCGAATGCTGCGGATAGGTCGAGGAGGAGCAGCATGGCCTCCTCTCCCCTATCCGTGCACTCACGAATCGACTCGGACACTTCTAGTAAAGCTGATTCAGTACTGAAGTCCGGCCTGAATCCTGACTGAGAGTCATGGAGCAGCAAGTTTGACCCTAGATAGTCGGACAGTTGTTCTTGTACCGCCTTCTCGAGCACTTTGGCTGGCTTGGGAAGGAGTGAAATCGGTCGGTAGTTGCTCAAATACATTGGGTCGACACCAGCTTTTTTTTGAATAGGGATTAGCAATGCGAGCTTCCATAAAGAAGGGACATCACCCGATTGCAGGGAGGAGTTCCAGATTTCAAGCAGGGGGTTAATTACTAGCGGGGCAATCTCATTCAGGATCAGTGCCGGGGCTGGATCAAGTGGTGAGCCTGATTTACATTTTAGAAATAAAGTCAGGGCATACTCTTTAGTTAGCGGTTTAAAGGAAGTAAATACTTTGGTACAGGAGGTGTCAAGATCTGAAGTTACTTCTGTACGATTCTGAAGGATTGTTGCCGTGATATTAGCAATTTTTTCAGAAAAGAAATCAGATAGGCCTTCACTAAGTGCTTGGCTGGGGGTAACGGGGACGGACAGAGCAGTAGGATTAGTGAACTCTTTAACAATGTTGAAGAGGGTCTTAGTGGAGTTTTTTGCTCTAACAATAGTTTCTGCAAAGTATTGACTCATGGTATTGCGTTTGAGTTTATGAAACTCTTTGAGGGCCTGTCTGTAAAGAGATTTGGCTGACGGGTCATAGATCCGGCACCATAGGCGCTCCAGTTTTTTGCAACTGCTTCTATTTTCCCTTAATTCCTGGGTGAACCAGGGAGCTGACGGTTTTGATCTACGGGAGGTGAGGGTCTGTAAGGGCGCGACTTGCTCAATGGCGGCCGTGAGATCAGGGCCAGACTGGGAACCAAAACCGGCCCTGGCAAAGTGCTTGGCCGCCCCTCCCCCCCTCCCCACTCGGGGGGGGGGTGTTGGAGGTGTCACGAGCGCTTTGCTAGGGCCGGTTTTCGGACGATTTTGTTGCAGGGCCGATTTTGCAGCTATGCTGCAAAAACGGCCCTGTAACAAAATCGGCCCCCAGGGGCTCAAAACCAGCCCCCACCCTTGCGGCGCAACGGGGGATTGCCCGGTGCCCGCTATGGCCAGTCCGGGCCTGCGTGAGATCTTTATTAAATATAGATACCGCTGCATTGAGATCGTCAGGGAGTGGGCATGAACTACTATTGTACTTATGCTCCAGGGTAGTATATGAGACCTTATGCCATTTTCTGCCTTGTTCTCTGATGGCAGGTTCCTTCTTAGGAAATCAACATTTGCAAGTGTTAATCGAGTTGGTGAATATGACACAGACAAGACTACAACTCCCACAATGCAGCAGACTCTGGGCCGAAAAACGCTCAGGATTACAAAATAGTTTCTCTCTGACATGATATCACTTGATAATCCCACATCTCGCGCAGACTGGTCCGCTCTAATACTTGGTTTCTTGGGCGAGAGACAGCCTAGCTAGGTAAGCGTGCTCGGATTTTCAGCCCAAGAAAATGACTAACTAGGAGATGCACAAATTGAGTGCTGTAGTTCAATCACCGTTAGTAAGCTGTAAAAGGCCCCGCAGTTTCGAGTGAGTTATGTAGATGGGCATGTCCAGGTTTTGACTAGAAATTCAATAATGTGATGCTTCAGTTAATCTCAGCCAGAGAGAGGTCTGTGGTGTAGATTTATGTCACAACGTGAAGCCCCGTGCTCGCGGTACAATTGGACTCATGGTGCACGTGACAGAAGAGGCCCAGATGGGTCTGATACTGGTCTGTGGATGCTTGTGGTCCTGTAAGGTCCACCTGGCCTGGGAGCTCGGGATTGACTCCTTTTGGCTCATGGTCAAGTTTAATTTGCATATGGCGTGGTTGTGGATTAAAAAAAGGTAATGGGTTGGAATGCGCCCCTTACCGCTGGCTGAGATAAACTAGAGCTATGCGACCGCCTATGGCCTATTGCGTGTTCTGTTTAAAAGCAGCACGCACCCGAAGGCCAATGGAAATGGACCTTGGAAATCCACATGCACAAGCTATGTGGAATTTCAAGGTCCATTTTTAAAACGCCCGGAATAGGACTCTTGCGCGACACTGCTGCGCAGTGTACGCAGAGCCCGAGCCCTAAAAACGAATGTGAAAGAGGGCACTTGAGTGTGACTCAGCGCAGCCCGCAGCTGTTGTCGCCTTCAGTTACCTCTGTTGAAGCATGGAGTTTCCAGGCCCTTTTGACCGTTGGGAGGAGGAATGCTGCTCTGACGTCAGCCAATGCTTCTGGGAATGTTTTGCATTCCTCTTTTACACTGTGCAGATGCGGAAGCTCCAGAAGCAACTGCTTAATGAAACCAGTAACATGGTGAGATGGGTGAGGGACGGGAGCACCAGGCACAAGGAGTCGTCGAAGGGGCTGCAATGCTGGAGGGGGCTACCAGCTCAGCAGCTTTCTTAAACAAGGATGGAAAGTTAAAAAAATAATATGCAGA
Organism: Lissotriton helveticus; assembly: GCF_964261635.1. NCBI lineage: Eukaryota > Metazoa > Chordata > Amphibia > Caudata > Salamandridae > Lissotriton > Lissotriton helveticus. The sequence goes on along the minus strand of NC_136067.1, from coordinate 2,122,822,931 downwards.
GGGCGTGGCAGGCAGACCCGAGGAAGTAATCGTGGCCAGGAAGGTTTGGAGGGTGGGCCCAGCGACAAGGAGAGCAGAACTGAGCACAACAGTTGGCTTGAGGAAGGAATAGAAATAAAACACAAGTGGGGCAAGGGCCTTGTAAATGTGATGGAGATAACACCGTGATTTAAAGCCAGCTTACAGAAACAGCATTGCAGCGAAGCTAAGCTCAGAACAAGAATGTTCTGCAAATGAAAAGGAAAGCTTTGCCAAACAAAAGCTAGAAACCAAGAAAACAAAAGTTCCCCAGAGAACACATAAATATGACAAAGCGTAATGATACAGTAGTTAGTCCCTGTTCTGTGGGAGAAATAAAACAGAAAAGGAGTAACAAAGAGACAGGACTGACTGTAGTGTAGGTCCTATATTCCCAATAGGCTCTGCGCATTGGAATAACATAACCGATAGTGTAGACATAGGACTGAGGTCGACTAGGTCTCTATTGAATATGTTAGACTTAATTGTGTGTGCCAGCCAGCTCTGAGGTCACTAGAAACTTTCTCGAATAAACAAGAAGGTGTTAACTTCCTGAATAGACAAGAAGGGATTAGCTTCTGACAACCATATGACATGACAACCTTGTTCCCCCTGAAATAGGAAATATCTCCAGAGTCGCGGAAACAATAGATGGCTATTTCACCGAGTCAATCTTGCATGCTTCGTTTCACCAGAATTGCAGAGAAATAGAGAGAGGGGCGTTTTCAATAAAAGGGTTATTTATTGAGCAGTCTTCTTTCTCATGCAAGAGAAATGAATTGCCAAAATTGCAATACTTGTCATAAAGCAAAGTGCGTACAGTCAAGTCAAGTCAAGTCAAGAGATTTATATAGCGAGCTACACACCCAGAGGGTTTCAAGGCGCTTGAGGAAGGGTGGGGAATTAATTGTCGAATATCCAGGTTTTAAGTTGTTTTCTGAATGTAAGGTGGTTCTGAGTGAGGTAAATGAAATTTTATTTGGCCTATTGTGTCCCCTACGTCTACCCCCACGTTTAGTGTATATGCATGATACCTATGCATTTTCCCTCCATGGCCAGAATGAAGACGCATTTGCATTTGCGTCCAACGTTAACATGTCAGTTACCAGGCCCTCCATGAAAGAAATTATTATTCTGCTTTTAGGCCTATGTTGCCAACGACTTTACATGGCACATGTTAAAATATCGAGAAGCACCCGTTTTAGGGCTCCGCAGGGCCAGGATACGAATCCAGGCCTCAAGCCTCCTGAAACAACACTCTGAAAGCTACAGTTTAGTTATTTATCCCTGAACTCTCACACATTTCCTGCCACAGCCGAGAGATGCCCAGCAATTGCCTGCCAAGACAGTGTTATGCCCACAGTTATCTGTTCAGCTCCCCGGATCCACATTCCTAGCTAATGAAAAGGATAAACATATTCCGCCTGCAGAAGATAGAGTCCAGTCTTTCTGTCTCCATGCAAGTGATTTACTGAACCAGTTTCCATAGAAGATCCATAGCCCCACGCAATACATAAAGAAATATATGCATACACCAGCCTTTAGTGATGAGCAGCCTTTGCCCTGATGGCCTTTAAATCAAGCAACATGTACTCCAAACACAAGATACCAGATAATGCCAAAGGTACAGGTCGCTCTGACATCCCAGACTCTCCTCCTAGTGCTAGAAGTCAGCGCCCCCCAGCTCTCCCCAGTCACACGTCATGACCAGTTTTGCGCGCACAAGTAGGTTAAAAGTTCCAGCTGCCCATGCAACCCCCTCCATGTATCCACCCACTTATGACACCTCCATGACATCTCAAGTGTACGCCCTCATGCACGCCCACATGCTCTTATCTCTTTCTCTTTCTCCGCCTGGAGTCCTCCTCTTTTCTCTATGTACGAGAATAATGTATAAATAAAGGACTCTGTTAATAAACGTTAGAAGACCCTTCCTGAACCTTAGTGGTGATGGAACAGATTCTCCGCTAACCCGGGTTATTGTAAATAAAGCCCCTTTGAATCGGACACCACGGACTCTGCCTCTCATTTAATGCATGAACTTTCCTTTAAGTATAGAAATTATGAAAGGGTAATATTTATTTACAACATTAATTTGGCGCCCGACCAGGACTGGTCCCTTTCCCCACTCGCCGGTGATGTAAGTCCAGCTTTTGCCCCCCTTCTACAGCCGTGACGGACTTCAGAGTGCACGCCGCGGGACTTCCCGCTTACTCCCTCAGGCCCACGAGGAGGACGGACTGCGACCAGGCATCCACACGAGGCGGTGAGGAATGCGGATCATCCCAACCAGAGCCCAAGCCGTGAGAGAGCAAGGTCCGAGGTATCCCGAAGCCCACCTGTTCCAAGGCGCAAGCGTAGCAGTATCAAGTTTCCGAGGCCTTCAAGTTCAAGTTCAAGTCCTGCTTCCCGGTGAGTACCGTTGTTGGGAACGCATCTAGACGGGTTCATTAATTTGTGCCCGGTCAAGACAGGTCTGGGTACACAGACCCGGTCCAGACGTGTTCACTTAGGTGGATACGGTATGACGTGTCTCTTTATGGGACCGGTATGTTCTGTACTGTTTTAGCAGTGCATCCAGTAATTCAGTATTCTAGTATTGTCTCTCGAGATTTCCAGTATTATGTTTTTCTATGTACTAGGTAGTATCTGTTCGAAATGTTTTTTAATGTGTTTTGATGTCGTGGTATGAATGATTGTTTGCAATACATTACTGTGTTTATTGTGTTCACGTTCTAGTAAGTTCAAATATGCCACTGTTTTTAAAGTTACGTCAGATAGGGACCAGGAAAGGAATATTAGAAGAGTCAGTTAACATCCCACCTAGAGACACACCTGGTCATTATATGTACAACAAGTATGGGCTAGATGCCATATTGTTTTTAGACTTTAGATTACACGAAGGATTTAGAGGAGAAGTATAGATGGCCCATCTCGGGAACATGGGATTCTGAATGCATTATGAGAGTAGAGGAAGCTCTATGGAAAAATAAATCAAGACCCTCACAGAAAGATGCTGTTGGACTTGGGCCTTCTGGCAGGGTCACCCCTGAACTTTTTGCCTCTAAGTATAGTGATTTCTGGCCTTTGCGCACTTTAGCACTGTGGCGCAGTGTAAAGTGCGTGCTCTCCCTGAGTGCGTGTGTGAGATTGGCCTGCCCTCCCATAGGAATGCATGGGGAATGTCTGTGACCCTGGTAGTTCCTGATGCGTGAGGTGTGCATGGTCAAGTTTGGTATGTGTGAACTCGGGGGAGTGAATGCTGCGAAATGGTATATGCGGCATATATGTGTCTAGAAGGGAAGTGCTACTTCTGGACATTGAGATATGTGTGCGTGTGCTGTGAGGGTGCTGGAGCGTGATTGGCTGGAGCTGGCTGGCATGCCAGGCTCCAGGAAGTCTGGATGGGTCTGCCCGGTGGTGAGTGGGAGATTAGCATGAGTGATGTGTGGGAGGAGTGTACCTGTGTCCTGGATGGGCTGGGTTTTCCCCACACAATGCTGGCTCCGCCCCCCTGTGGTGTGTCTAACGACCCTAGCCTCCCCAGTGAATGAAATGGGTGGTTGGGCCATCAACAGTACTCCCAGACCAGCTGCGACTGGTTCTGCCCCCACCCTGCACCTACAGACAAAGGGTTGCTCTGTATAAAAAGAGGCTGTGACCTCTTGAAAAATGTTCTTGTTCCCAACTTGAATCTTGCCAGGGGCGTGCTGCTGCTTGGGGCTCAGGGGAAGGCTTGCCTCCCTGAGCCCTGCCCAGCCCCTGGACTACTGATGCCCTGGAGGACTTTTCTCTGCTGTGCTTGTTCCTGGACTTGTGGGGCTTCTCCAGAGGGACTTTTGCTGGACCTTTGGTTGCCATAGCGCTGGGGAGCGCTGTATTTACCCTCCCAGCGCCTGAAAGTCCTTTCTTTCCCCTCCTAGCGCAAGGAGCGCTTTAGTTGCCTTAAAGCGTCTGGGAGCGCTGTTCTTTGCCTCAAGCGCTGGGCGAGCACTTTATTTGCCTGTTAGCGCTTGGAAGCGCTATTGATCTCAGCCGGTGCCCACCCGGCGTTATTTGCCCCTGTTTATTACTTAAAACGAGCGAGTGCCCACCTCGCTGTTTATTTTAATCTCGAGGGTGCCACCCCTCTGAAATGCCCCCGAGATTCACCGCCGCGGCCCGAGCGCCGCAAAACAGGAAGTCAGGCACGACGGTGCCTGACGCGGGGCGGGACTTCCGGTTTGCCGGAGGAAGTCCCGCCCGCCGCCGCGCTGGGATTGGCCAGCACCGTCAGGGAGACTGACCCTGGAGCTGAGTCCCGGTCCCGAGATGGGGGACCGGGTGAAGACGAAGGAGAGAGCGGGCGGGGCTCCCATGAGGTGAGGGAGAGCCCAGCTCCTACCAGAAGATGTCTGCCGAGGCCCCCGTGAGCGAGGGAGAGCCCCGGCAGACTGCTGCCAAATGACTGTGTCCCCCGCCGCCTCCGGAGAGCAGCCAGTGAGTAGAGCTGCCCCGGGGGGGCGGGGGGTGGTGAAAGTGCGCGAGGGATCCCCTCGCAACGCTGAGCGGCCCCGCTTGACAGAGGGCCGCTCCAACGGCCTCCAGTAGTTCTTTGAGCCTAGAGGGCTCGGTGGGGCCATAGCGTTTTCTTTGTCCGTGCGCTCCGCCTTCAGGTGCCTTCAGGGCGGCCCCGGATGGTAGAGGGCCGCCCCAACGTTTCCCCAGGGCACAGTATCGAGTGAAATGGCCCGAGGAGCCCGTGCTGAGCCCCCTGGCTCCAACGTGTTGGGGCATTGTATTTACTGCAGAGCCTGAGGGCTCTCTCGCTGGGCAGTAGTGTTTCTTGAGCCTAGATGGCTCCAACCCGGGACATATTTGTTTTTAGAGCCAGAGGGCTCAGTTGGGCACAGTCCTTGTCCTGAGGGGCCAGTGAGGGCCCCTGTCGCAATTCTGTTTTCAGCTGCCCAGCAAGTAGTGGGCAGCTGCACCGTGTAGGTCTTTTCTTTCCCTAGGGACATGTCCTGGACTTAGGAGTGAGGCGCACTCCTTCATCCCTGGCCTTCCCCCAGCTGCGCAGCACTTAGTGCCAGCTGCAGCGTTTAGGCCCCCATGTCCTGTCCCTCAGCTGCCCAGCAAGTAGTGGGCAGCTGCTACGTTTAGGTTCTGGCGCAGTGGCGCAACCTGGACTTTGTGAGTTCTGCGCTAAAGGTTTAGATGCTGTTATGATCTATGTCCTATTGCTTTTGGGGGTTAGGAAATGTACAATGTGTAGTATGTTTTGCGCACCCTGTGTTCTGCACCTCTGAATGTGTTGTTGATACATTATGTGCCCTGTTCCTTACACCGCTGAACGTGTGTTGATGCGTCATGTGTTCCTTACACCGCTGAATGTAGGTTCTGCATCATGTGTTTTGTCCCCAGGTCTATGCCCCTATGTGTATTGTGATACTGAGGTGGTTGTTCTTGCTAGTGCAGGTGGTGCTAGTAAGGTCCTGGTTCCCTGCGTGACCTGTTCCTAGGGTGGTTAGGATTGCGTAGGGGGGACTTACCAGTTACCAGTGGGTACTGGTTTTGTGCTTTATGTCCTATTTTGTGTTACAGTGATGTTCTGTTATAAGTGATCCCAAGGGCTTGATACTAAGCTTGCCCCCTGACCAGAGTCCCAGGACCAGTGGACTCTATGGTGCCTTCCCTGCCAAATTGTTGGGACTTGTCTGATCTCCCTGGGCCCCTGGGGCCTCGCTGAAGTGTGCCTCGCTCGTTCCCCTCGGCAGCTCGTGCCGGCAGCCCGTCCAAGCCTCGAGCAGCGCCGCTCTCCCCTGAGCCGCACCGCTTCGCTGGGTCGCCCGCATCCTGCCTTCCCCTCCTCTTCTGAGCCGCACACATTGGTCGCCCCAGAGAAACGCTTGTACCGTGCCGGCAGCCCGTCCAAGCCTCGAGCAGCGCCGCTCACCCCTGAGCCGCGCCGCTTCGCTGGGTCGCCCGCTCAAGCTTACTAAGGAGGTCACTCGCATTATCCCGTGCAACCAGGACGGAAGGTACTGTCTGATAGGCTATGTTCTAAGTTCTAGGCCTACAAGTATTGTATTGTTACTTCAGAAAGTGCTATTCCTGACAGTGGTCCAGGTGGCCCTGTCTTGTAAATAATCCCTTGTAAATTCTGCCCGTGCCTCTGGCACATTGTAAGGTGTGTGTTTTATCTAATGTGTTTTGGTGTAATACAAAGGCTATTTTTATATAACCTTGTGTGGAGTTTCCTTTGTGGTGGGTCCTGGATGTTGTTGCTGGGGTGCGTGCGCAAATACTTAACTTACATCGCCTCCAAGTTTAGCCTTGCTGCTCGCGCCACGTTACCTAGAGGGTGAGCAGGGGTTATCTTGGCGTGTAACTCCCTTGCCCTGACTTGGGAGTGGTGGTCTCTGACTGACTTTGGCGAAAGCCCTGGCCAGCCGGGGATCCCATTTCCAACAGATGCCATTGAGTTATGGCGCAAAGAGTCACATAGGAGAACAGAGAAAGAAATTCATCAAGCAGAGAGAACTAGACAAGGTCAAAGCAGAGCAGGCTGATAGAGAAAGAAATGCCGTTGTTACTGGTCCTCTCAGAAGAACTAGCTAAAGTGACCCCCTCAGAAACACCCCGTAGGTCGCGAATGCCACCTGTACCTTTAGAGTATGAAGAAAGAAACCGACAGCATCAGAGGCTTTTATTTCCTCCTATCTAGAAGAGTCCCCACCGGACTACGCAAAGGCAGATTTCCCTCCGCCCCCATCAGCAGACCAGCTCCAACAGCTTCAGCAGGTCGTGAAAGACGACGTAGGGCCAGGGGCAGTAGGGGGAGGGAGACCTATTGTAGATGTAGCAATTCACCACTGTATATACGATCCAGAACCAGGAAAGGGCTCAATGCTCGTGATTTCACTAAGACTAGGAAGATTTGTGGAGTTTCTTGTAAATAGCTCCTTGTAAATATGGCTTGTGAGGAGCATATTCTCATTTAGACTTGTTGTGTTCCTTGTGCATTGCGCCTTGTAAATATGCCTTGTGAAGAGCATGTCATTTTTGGACTTGTTGACTTTCTTGTAAATATGGTTTGTGAATAGCGCCATGTGGATATGGCTTGTACAGAGCATGATATTGTTGCGTTAGTCAGGAGAGAGCTGGATCTCTTTCAACTGCTTGGAGAAAATGTTTTGAAGATGTGCGTACGTGTTATTTGAAAACGTGGAGTGATAAGTTCTTGACTTTCCCATGTATCTGCAGTCATTGGGGAATGATTGTGTTTGAGCCGCCTAAGGGTTAATATCTTGGATTGAGACGGCGGTATTTGTTTTAACATGCTGTTTAACATGCAGGGTTATGTGAGCTAACACTAAAAGTCAGTGAGTGTTTAGATGAATGATGGTTTGATTTCACTTTTTCATTGGTTACTGGTTCTGCCTATGTGCTTTGTCAAAGCTTGCTGACAGCATGGTAACATCTTGCATGGAGAACAGAAAGCAGTGTTCATTTAACTTTCTATTTGAACTGCGTCCACGAATTTGTGTGGGTTTGCCTTGGAACACATGATTTAATGTGTTTTTCCGGAGGTCGGAATGTTATAAATCAACCAGTCGGATTGTGATAAGAGTTTTCAGCTGTGGATGGCACACGGACCAGTGTCTTAGAATTAGTGCGTTAATGGTAGAGAACAATTTATAAAACAGACCCATCATAGAATGTGCTTTTAATTAGTGAAATGCAACCGTGTGCTTTTATAAAAAATAATATTATAGAAGATATATATGGATATTTTCCTACTGCAAGCTGAATTTTTTTTTCAAAATGTAAATGTTTCTGACATGCAGCAGACCAGTGTGTGACAGTTACCACACTCATTTAGTTAGTAAAAATGGCTGTTTGAAAATTAATGAACCAGGCCCTTTTAATAGGTAGAATAGAAAGGCTTGCACACTAAATTTTGACTTCTTTGTTATACAATGCAAACCTTTTTAAACATGCTGTCTGATATATGTCCACCAACTTTTGAAAATAGGATTTATTATGTCTGATTCAGAGGTCAGTTAGACTGTAATGCTCACACAGGAGGTTTCAGATAAAACATTTAGTGGAGAAATTTCAATTGATATGTGCAGAGAAATATTAAACCCAACAGTCCATGATAATTCGTTTTTTCAGAATCAAATTGCCCCCTTTTTGTGTGTTAATTTGCATGCTAAATAAATGCCCATGTTTCAAATGTCTTGCCTTCTAGCTGAATTAGTTAGACGAAAGGGTTTTTTTTTTTAGAAAGTGGAACTTTTAAGTAGCAGTACATTGTAATAGAATTATTTTAAAATGCCAGCATGTGTCTGAATTACAAAGCAAAAAATATGTCCTTATTAATTACTGATTTAGGATGCTTTACATCACGTTTTAAATTTCCTTCAGTTAGTTTGAGAATAGTGGTCTGGCCTGGGAACAGATTTTGTTTTGAGTTACAAAGAATGTGTTTTCCGACCTTGAGTAGCCTAGCTTCCATCGACAGAGTTTTGTAAAGGGAGGGCTTTTCCCTCTTGAAGCGCCGAAGCAGTGCCTGTCTTGTTATCATTGGCCGTTATCCAATTCTTTTCCGCGCACCCATTGTTTATGTAAAGGGAGGGCTACAATCCTCCAACTGACTCAGGCTCCCTTCGCATGAAGATAAAGGATGCTTGCAAACACTCTCTTCAGCAACTTGGCAGCTGTTCTCAGCTCTAGAGAAAAAACTTGATGAGCCGCAGAGAAATGTTTATATAAGGGGGGGTCAAGTTGCTCTTCCTCACAGTCAGTACTAAAAGCTTCATTGACTTCAGATAAGGCATGCTTGCAAATGAATAGTTTTTCCCTCAGTAGTGTAAACAGGATAATTGGCAGGAGTGTTGCTCCTGCAATGAGATCAGCATTTGGCAGTCATTCAATTTTAGATCGCAATGAAGCTCGGCTTCTACTTGATTATGTTTGGAATTGATTCAAAACTCTGAAGCACGAACATCTTTCTAGAGGGAGGGGCTGTTTCTCAAAGGAGTATGGAGTAGCAAAGGCCCCACCCACCCCTTCTGTCCATGCAAAAATAATTTGGATTTTATTCAAATACATTTAGAAAATACATTTATAGAACATATGGTCATACTATTCCCAAGATTTAGAGTAGGATTTTTTTTATAAACTACAGAGCTTTTTGAAAAGAGGTTTCCCCAAAAATAAAAGTTGTGCTTTTGAATTGAAAATTTATTTTTGCTAGATTGATTATAGAGAGTCCTAGCATTTACAGTCAAGCATTAAAAAGACAGCTGGACAGTATTAACATGCCTACCGACACAGTACTGATCAGTATCCTGATCACAGCACGATCAGAGACAGACTGCGAACAGACATCACTGACAGTTTTACAGTTCCTGGCAGACAAGGGGCACAGAGTGTCCCCTTCAAAGTGCACAGCAAGTGGTGTGTGCCTTGGACACTTGCTGTCCAAGAGGGGTAGACAGCTGACACAAGAACGTATTCAGTTAATTGCCTTCATTGGCCTCACTTCATACTGCAGACAATGGATTCCCTAGTATGCCTATCTAGCCAAAACACTCATACAATTGACAACTCAGGAGGCAGCGTCTTCGACTGTCCTCCTTTGGACACAAGAACATACCTTGGCATTTGAAGAATTAAAAAGAGCCTTATGTCAAGCGCCAGTTTTAGCGACTCCTAGTTACAGCAAACCTTTTATGCTTTTCATGACTGAACAAGATGAAACAGCATTATCTGTCCTTACACAAGATCAAGCTGGAAAACACAAGCCCTGTGCTTATTTTTCTAGTACATTAGATCCAGTGGCCCAGGCTCTGCCTGTGTGCCTGAAAGCAGTTGTAGCAACAGCTCTAGCTATTAGACAAAGTGGCCAGACTCCATAGTGTTAGGACCTTCCCTGATAGTCCAGGTACCACATGCAGTGGAAGTTCTCTTTAACAGAACACAGACACAACACTTAACTGTAGCAAGACTGACAGGATATGGACTGACGTTATTTCAGCCACACATAGAGATCAGACAATGTAACATTCTTAACCCTGCCACACTTTTGCCCGTAAGTACAGTAGACACCGCACCACATGACTGTGTGGAAGTAATAAATATAGTGACGAAACCAAGACAAGACCTGACAGATGTGGCACTTCCAGATCCTGACCTGACACTTTATGTTGATGGTTCATGCATGAGAACAAGCACAGGAGAGTTAGTGGCCGCATATGCCGTGACCACTGATACTGAAGTCATAGAGACCCACAGAATAGACACACTGTCAGCACAAGCAGCAGAGCTCATCGCTCTGACACAAGCCTGTATAAGAGCAAAGAACTTGAAAGAGAACATTTATACAGATTCACAATACGCATTCGGCGTTGTTCATGACTTTGGAGTGTTATGGAGGGAGAGAGGTTTCTTGACCTCCCATGGGACCAAGATTCAGCACGGTCCGCTTATTCAGGCCCTGTTAGAAGCAATACATTTGCCTCAGCCATAGCTATCCTGAAATGCAAAGCACATACCAAAGTCACAGACACCATTTTCCAGGGTAATGACCTGGCAGATCGAACTGCCAAACTTACAGCCTAGACAACAACAGACACGACAAAGACAGAGGTACCATTACTGACGAATAGCATGGCAGTCAGGGATCACTCACAAGATGTACTCGACATACAGACACATGCCACTTCAGATGAAATAAAGAAATGGACTCAACAAGGAGGGGTCCAGACTGACTAAGGTTGGATGACTAAAGGCAAAGCTACATGGTTTCGTCCAGATTCCATCGTACAAGTAATCATAAACACAAACTCATAGTCCAGCACACTTGGGAGAGAAGGCAATGCTAGACAGTTTACAGAACATTTGTTTTAACAAGCACCTGCGTGCAGCAGCGAAACAGAAAGTACGTACCTGTATGATCTGTTGCCAGTTCAATCCAGGTAAAGGCATTCCGGTGGAACAAGGTGGATTTCATCCTCCTGACCATCCTTTTGAAGTCCTCCAGATGGATTATATCCAAATGGACAGATGTAAAGGTTATAAGTATGTCTTAGTAGTAGTGTGTGCACTAACTAGATGGACAGAAGCGTACCCAGTCCCAGATTATACTGCAGCAGGCCTTGTAGAAAGCCATAATCAGACACTTAAGACCAAAGTTAGCGAAAGTCTGTGCAGAAAAAGACGTGGATTGGATGGTAGCCTTGCCGGTTGCCCTCTTTTATATGCGTATGGTAGCCCATTCCAGAACAGGCCTATCTCCTATGCCTAAGATAATATCTGATGTTGACAATAACATGCTGACAGATTACCTGGCTTCCTTGATGTCTGCACCACTCTCTTTTCATTCACAGGTTGCCGCCGCCTTCCCTGACAACACCCAAGTCCAGGAGCCTGCCATAGTCCCTGGAGATGTTATCTATGAGCGGAACTTTTGACCGATCAAGCCCCCTTGAGCCGCATTGGAGGACGCCGAAGCTTGTGCTACACACCACGAGGACTGCTATCCGGCTCGAAGGACGAAAAGGAAATTCTATGGACAATTTGGAACTTTAACAATGACAATAAAAATGACAAATGACCCCAGTGACTCAAAACCCCCTTTTCTAGAAGAACTCCGCATCAGGAGTATTAATCCAAGTTACGGTCTAGTAAGTCAGACAGTTTAATTGTTTAAGTCCCTCTCGGGTGAATCGGTTAGACAGGTTCCTGACATGTATGAGACCGTAGATCAGAATAGCAGTAGACAGAGAGATAAGAGAGAGACGTACTGCAAATCCCTTCGCAGTCGATTTATAATAACTCTGATTATTATGTTCCTTTGATTCCATGTTTTCTTTCCTCCTATTACCTCACATGTACACTTTTCTTTTAACGACACTGCAGAGCACACATTTAGTGATCTGCCACCCCATGAAGCACTGCGCAACAATTCTTTCATTCGTATGTTGCACCATTCTCATCAGACCAGCAATGCAACAAATTGCTGGGTATGTGGCCAACTCCCGCCTTATCAGAAAACGAAGGGAGTTCTGCCCTTCTTCCCTTTTCCGTTCTCCCACAATGGTTCGTGCGGAGCATGGTTTGCTTTAATTACATCACTAGACAGAACATCCGTAGTTTCCCAGAGTGACTGGATACATGGAAACCTGAATAAAGTAATGAATGAAGTATGTTTCCCAGACAAAGACGGGCTCCCTCAAAGGAAGGGGACCGACCTAGAAAATGAAGAGTACAAGCAAGGAAATGCTTCCCTCAATTTTATAATACTGAATGTTCAGCCCAAGCAAAATACAGGACCACAATCTATTTCAGTCCTACCAGCAAAAGGTGATTTGTGTGTTAGAAAGAAAGGATCAGTACATATGGGACACAGTGAATGTAATACTGTAGTAGAGTTTAATGACCAAGGAAAGTCCATTTTCAAAGCATCACGCCATACCTATTTCATTTGCGGTCAGACAGCCTATGTACATCTGCCCTCAGACTGGGGTGGAACATGTTATATATCGTTCCTGCTGCCCCCTGTCTTTCTAGCCCCATCCCATTATCATCGAGATTCACGACTAGTACATGTCAGACACAAGAGGGAGATACATTCCCCAGTTATTGATCAGACTGAGACAGCTTGGGAGCAATATACAGATTTCAACAGAGGATTCTTTTTCTTCATAGGTCCCGTCCAAAACAGTAAACTCATACGCAGGTTAACAAGAACTCTGGAAGCAGTAGTAAATGAGACTGCATCTGCCCTGGCTAACTTGACCCAGGAGCAGTCTGCCATGAGACTGTCTCTGTCTACAATGTGGCCCAGTGATTTGCGACTTGTGCGCCACAGCTTGTGTTCCCCATCCACGTAAACAAAGGATCAAGGATGAACAAATGATACTGTATGATCAAATATACGGTCTCATGAATATAGATGTATCCTGAAGGGTAATGTAGGGGCCAAGGAGGGAATGAGGTAAATGAAATTTTATTTGGCCTATTGTGTCCCCTACGTCTACCCCCACGTTTAGTGTATATGCATGATACCTATGCATTTTCCCTCCATGGCCAGAATGAAGACGCATTTGCATTTGCGTCCAACGTTAACATGTCAGTTACCAGGCCCTCCATGAAAGAAATGATTATTCTGCTTTTAGGCCTATGTTGCCAACGACTTTACATGGCACATGTTAAAATATCGAGAAGCACCCGTTTTAGGGCTCCGCAGGGCCAGGATACGAATCCAGACCTCAAGCCTCCTGAAACAACACTCTGAAAGCTACAGTTTAGTTATTTATCCCTGAACTCTCACACATTTCCTGCCACAGCCGAGAGATGCCCAGCAATTGCCTGCCAAGACAGTGTTATGCCCACAGTTATCTGTTCAGCTCCCCGGATTCACATTCCTAGCTAATGAAAAGGATAAACATATTCCGCCTGCAGAAGATAGAGTCCAGTCTTTCTGTCTCCATGCAAGTGATTTACTGAACCAGTTTCCATAGAAGATCCATAGCCCCACGCAATACATAAAGAAATATATGCATACACCAGCCTTTAGTGATGAGCAGCCTTTGCCCTGATGGCCTTTAAATCAAGCAACATGTACTCCAAACATAAGATACCAGATAATGCCAAAGGTACAGGTCGCTCTGACATCCCAGACTCTCCTCCTAGTGCTAGAAGTCAGCGCCCCCCAGCTCTCCCCAGTCACACGTCATGACCAGTTTTGCGCGCACAAGTAGGTTAAAAGTTCCAGCTGCCCATGCAACCCCCTCCATGTATCCACCCACTTATGACACCTCCATGACATCTCAAGTGTACGCCCTCATGCACGCCCACATGCTCTTATCTCTTTCTCTTTCTCCGCCTGGAGTCCTCCTCTTTTCTCTATGTACGAGAATAATGTATAAATAAAGGACTCTGTGAATAAACGTTAGAAGACCCTTCCTGAACCTTAGTGGTGATGGAACAGATTCTCCGCTAACCCGGGTTATTGTAAATAAAGCCCCTTTGAATCGGACACCATGGACTCTGCCTCTCATTTAATGCATGAACTTTCCTTTAAGTATAGAAATTATGAAAGGGTAATATTTATTTACCACATGAGTGAGGCGAAGGTGAGTGGGAAGTGAGTTCCAGGTTTTAGCTGCCAGGTAGGAGAAGGATCTGCCTCCCATGGTGGTTTTGTTGATGCGGGGTACAGTTGCAAGGGCTTGGTTGGAGGATCGTAGGTGACGGGAGGGGGTGTAGAAGGAAAGTCGTGAGTTGAGGCATTCGGGTCCAAGTTCGTAGAGTGCTTTGTGTGCGTGGGTTAGGAGGCGGAAAGTAATCCTCTTGTTAACGGGGAGCCAGTGGAGGTTTTTCAGGTGTCCAGAGATGTGGTCTTTGCGCGGGATGTCTAGTATGAGTCTGGCTGATGCGTTCTGGATGCGTTGGAGTTTTTTCTGGAGTTTTGCGGTGGTACCGGCGTATAGGGTGTTGCCGTAGTCCAGGCGGCTCGTGACCAGTGCGTGGGTGACCGTTTTTCTAGTTTCGGTGGGGATCCAGCGAAATGTTTTTTTGAGCATGCGAAGAATATTGAAGCAAGAAGATGAGACGGCGTTGACTTGTCTGTTCATAGAGAGTGAGGAGTCCAGGATGACCCCTAAGTTCCGTGCGTGATCCGTCGGGATGGGTGCTTTTCCAAGGGACTCTGGCCACCAAGAGTCATCCCAGGCGGAGGGGGAGGTGCCTAGGATAAGGACTTCAGTTTTGTCTGAGTTCAGTTTCAGACGGCTGTGCTTCATCCACTCGGCTACTTCTTACATTCCTTCATGTAGGTTGGTTTTGGCGGTGTTAGGGTCTCTGGTGAGTGATAGGATCAGTTGAGTGTCATCAGCGTAGGAGATGATGTTGAGGTTGTGTTGGTGAGCTATGGCTGCAAGGGGGCTCATGTATACGTTGAAGAGGGTGGGGCTGAGTGAAGATCCCTGTGGCACGCCGCAGATGACTTCGGTGGCTTCTGATTTGAATGGGGGAAGGCGAACTCTCTGAGTTCTTCCGGCAAGGACCTACCCCAGTGTACCTAACCTAAGCCTAAGGAGTAGATGAGTTACAGTTTTTTCCCAAGAATCTGAATCAAGAATTCTCTAAGGGTCTAATCAGCTCCGTACCTTGGGTATAGAATGAAGGAGGTCTTGTATCTCTCTCACAGGACTCGATCTCCCAGTAACCCGCAAGGGTATCAGGGAAACACTGGAGCTGGATTTCTCGGCAGGAGAAAAGACAGCGTCTCTCTCAGTGCGTCAGCAGGGAGGGTCGGCTTCCTTCGGCACTCGTATCAGCCGGGCTTCGGGCAAGTAGATAGCCGATCTGCTCCAAACCACTGTGTCTTGCTTAAGGCAGATGTTGGTATATTTATACCTGGACGGTGCCGAGTTTGACGTAAGGTTGGACATAAGACGTCACTAAGAACTGGCAGTTCTTTCAGGACTCTCAGGAGTTCGAGGAAAAATCAAAACAGAAGCAGGGGGAATTCCTGGGCTGCTGGAGGCTTGGTTTGTTTAAGAACGCGTTGTACTTTCTAGGAGTCTATGGGAGTAGCCTTGCCGTATTTGGACTGCATTGGCTATGACTTAATATGGATACGATTCTTATGCCTTTATAAGGATATGATTTGTTATAACCACATAAGGGCATAAATCGGGAATATCTAATTAGGGTCCTAGATACATTCACAACATGAACACTAGCAAGCAAGGATTTTTAAAGGACACTGAAACTAACAACTCTAAAGCAAGGGGGTGGCTATAAGCCCATGAGAGAAGTATACTAAAGTATACAGGAGATCATACGATTACGCTCGACCTAAAAAATGCTATGCTCGTTTACCCTGAGACCTGCTGTTTGTTGTAAGTTTTGCTGAAACCATATGAAGATATTAACGTACCCGGCAAGGACTAACAAACCCCACTATTAACCACTGGATGCTGTAAAAAGAGACCTACAAAATCCGAGATATCGGATAGGAACCTAGCCAAAAAAGGAAGGATTTTCGCTCCATCTGAGTTGGAAAATCGGTTAGAAAGGAGAAATGTCCTTTCTTAAATCCCCTCACTTACCACGGTCTCCCCACGGTGACATGCTTCATCATAGGGGCCATTTCAATCCACTTCGGATTGAGGCATGCTGCAACTTGCGGCATTACGTAGGAGCATTATATAGTGAGGAGCTATGTGTAGTGCAGTGGTGTCGTGGAGTGAGTTAAAAGTGCCTAACTAGTGGGCGAAATAACTTTATTCTGGCTCCTAGTTGGTATTTTAAAAATGGGGTGAGTTTCTAAGGGGGCCTATTTATAATGAGTTAGGGGTCCCTAGTCAACGTCAACATGTTTCGAGCTTCCCTAATGCTCTTCTTCAGGAGAAACACAGGGTCCAGCCATGGGTGTACCACTCCGATGGTGACCTAAAGTGAAGGTAAAGTGAAATATAAAAATGCTGCAATAATAAGCATTAATAATACATATACGACACATATTAGTCATGTTGTATCTATGACAAAAGAAATAAGAACATTGTTATCAATAAAACCCCCTCCAAAAAGGGGTAGGTAAGTTTGAACCGCAATCCCATGTTGTTCCTTGTTAGAATTGAGGGTCTCTAGTTGGCACACGTAGGTACTTGTGACAAATAGGTACCCTCTCCTCTAGTCAGGATAAGGGGATTACAATCCTAAAATAACCCCTGCTCACCCCCTCGGTAGCTTGGCAGGAGCAGCAAGGCTTTATGTTATGTTAATATGTTATGTTAATAATTTATTTATTAAGCGCTCGTACGCCCGTAGGCTTCATGGCGCTATCGGAAGGAACATAACACACAGAATACTCAAAGGTAAGCCTGATAAAAAAGCCATGTTTTAAGAGAATGTATAAAGGTGAGAAGGTCTGGGCTCATTCTTAAAGGGAGTGGTAAAGAATTCCAAAAGGTGGCTGCGAGATGGTCAAAACAGCAGCCACCAAGGCGTTTTTTCTTAAAGGTCGGGACAACCAATAAAGCTTTATAGGCAGAACGAAGATTCAAAGAAGGATTGTATCTAGAAACAAGGTTTTTTATAAATTTTGGACCTGTGTTTTGTAGGGTTTTATAGATAATACAACCCGTTTTAAACGCAATCCGCTGTGTCACAGGCAGCCAATGAAGTTGTTTCAGACCAGGTCTGATAGACTGCCATTTTGGTTGTTGTAAAATAAGCCTGGCAGCTTGATTCTGAACAAGTTGGAGTCTTTTTAACAGGCCTGCTGGGAGTCCCAAATAAAGACTATTTGAAAAGTCCAGTCGGGACAGAACAAGGGCAATAATAACCTGAGTAAGTGCGGGTTGTGTCAGAAACTGGGCTGTTTTTTTTATTTTCTTGAGTTGAAAAAATCTAGCGGAGACCACTATACCAACTTGTCCTTTCAAAGAGAGATCTGCACTGAGTGTGACTCCCAGACTTTTAACCGAGAGAGATTTCGTTGCTGGGACCCCCATACTAGGTGGCCAAAAGCATGGACTCCAACTTAATTCACTTTTCCCAGGCAAGATTAATTTTGTCTTGCCTGGGTTAAGCTTTAAGTGGTTGAGGTTCACCCACCTCTGTATGTGTGTCATGGTGTTCTGATATTCCACCACAGAGTCTGTTATGTTACAATGTTCTCCGTGCTGGTCAGGGCAAGAGGAGGAAGTGTGATACATTTGTGAGTATTGTGAATGATGGCAGCCACTCCTCCACCTTTTTTGCCGGCTGATCGGTTAACGTTTAAAATATAATAGTCAGATGGGACAGAGGCCAAAATATCTGGCAATGAGTCCTGGTTAAGCCAAGTCTCCGTAAGAAGCACGATATCAGGTTTCTCAGATGTCAACAAAAGAAATATATCCATTTGATGTTTGACCATAGATCGCGTATTGAGATAAATACAGCGAAGTTTAATCTGTGGTTTTAATAAGGACTGAGAGGCAATACGTGAGCATGGGGTAAAAATGGAGTTATCAGCTGTAAACTTGATTTTAGAGATACAGTACGAAGAGGTACGTTTTAGTACATACAGGGGTAATGGCGGGCAGAGATGGTCAAGGGGTCTCAAAGTAAGTAAATCATTAGAAGAGTAAATATATGTTTGGTCATAAATTTTGGCCCCTGGCCCCGGCCGGGGACGGGCGCAGATGGGCTTACCTTAGGCGCACCTTAGCCTTTATCTCAGAGGCGTTGCAAGTTAAGCATTTTTGACCACATACAGTAACCCAGTGACAACACTACAAATGGACACCACACAAGGTTGTATATTAAAAATAAGTATATTTTATATAGAGTTACCACAAGACCAATAAACGACAAAAAGAATCCACAGTACTATTAGATCTCAAGAGTTCTTGTTAATTCAAGGTTCTGTGCGAGTCGGTAGCCTTGTCCGGCTACAGCGTTGTTGCAATAACACAGAGTCTAACAAATCCAGCGGTCCGCGTCGATACGTGCCCACTCAAAGGTCGACAGACTCGTTCACAGTACCTTTTGCTTGATTCGGCTGGCACGGACGTACGAGCCGGTTCCAGTGTTCCTTGCGATGCACAAAAGAAAGGACACGTTGTCCCTCGATGCGGTGCAGGCAGCGGCCCAATGACAGAGTCAGTGTATCCAAAGCGTGCGTTGCAGGGCGAGACGGTGCTTCGTTGCGGTGCTTCCAGCTTGCGGTGCGGCAACCGAGCTGGAGTTCAGTAGCTGGCATTGATCAGTCCGGACAGCGGTGCGAGTCGGGCGGTGCGTCGCAAAGCTTGCGAGGCGGTGCCCAACTCCGAAGCGTTCACACTTGCAGTCGGCAGCAGTGACCGCGTCGGTCAGACCAGTACGAGTCGGTGTAGCGAGGCATTGCACGTCACAGTGCCTACCAGTTGCGGTGCAGGCAACGGCTCGGTGACGGCATCAGGACGGAGTCGGTGAGCTCAGAGCTTGCGTTGTTCGAGGCGGACGTTGCTTGATACGTGCCTACAGGACACCGGGCCGGTCGTGAGAGTCGGTCATAGCTCCTTGCCTTTGCAGTCACTGAAACAGGGTTTCCAGCAGCAATTCACAAAGGCTGGTGAAGTCCACTGTTCCTGGGACTTCGGTCAGGGGGCAAGCTCTCTTCCAAACCCTTGGAGATCTTTTGCACAAGTTGAAAGTAAAGTCCACAAAGTTCTTTCTCCTCTGTTTGGCAGTCAGGCAACCACTGCAGGCCAATCCCCCAAGCAGCACTTCAGCTTGGGAAAAGTCTCTCCTCAGTTTCTTCAGGTTCCTCTCCTCATCAGAGGTTTTGTCTTGTAAGTCCAGAAGTGATCTAATTTCATGGGATCAGGGACCCAATATTTATACCCCAAAATATTTTGTTCTCTGACGGGAGAGGGGCCTGTGCCCAGTCCAAACCAGTTCTGAAGCACTCTGTTTACCAGACTTCTCCTTTCCTTTCACAGTGCATGGCAGAAACATCAGACTCCCCACAGGAGGTGGAGCCAGCATTGTGGGAGGCAAGTACAGTCCTGGAGAACTTTGTTGACAGTCTTCCTTCTCTTCTTTCAGTGTGCAGGGCGGAGACATCAGACGCACCACAGGAGGGGGAGCCAGCATTGTAGAGGGAAGGCCCATTCAGGTCCCAGGTACAACTCCTCCCTCCCATCTAGATGCAGATCTCCCAATTCACTACCGGGCTGCCCCATCCTGTCTCTTTGAATCCCCCAGCCCTGTCACTCACAAAACCAGACAAAGGAATACACAACCTCCCAGAGGCAGGCTCAAAGGGTTAGGCAAGCAAATTCCTACTTTCTAAAAGTGGTATTTGCAAACACAGAATATTAAAATAAACTTCACTAAAAGATGTATTTTATTATTCTGAGTCCAGACGTGCTAAACTCCAATTTCTACCATGCTCTCTGAGTCTGCTAGGATTATAAACATGTAATAATCTAGCTTCCCATTCTGGCATATGGAGAACAGGTAGCCTTGCAATAGGGAAAAACGAAAATGGCTGTAATTCACTATGAGGACATGCCACACACATCAGGGCTTGTCCTACTGTATACTTACAATGCACCCTGCCCTTGGGCCTACCATAGGGGTGACTAATATGAAGAAAAGGGAAGGTTTAGAGACAGGCAAGTGGGTGCACTTGCCCAGTCAGCATGACAGTACCAGACTGCACGCAGCCTCTGCAATGGCAGACCTTAGACACATTTTACAAGGCCGCTTCTGTGGGTGGCGCAATCAGAGCTGCAAGCCCACTAGCAAAACAACAGTTGATGGACAGAATGCAGAACAATGTCATACATTCACCCCAGTACAGAGATCTGGGCCAAAATCCATCATTTTTTTGCACTCCACACCACCCCAGTTCAGACATGGCCATATGCAAATCAGCCTTGACCCTGTGCCTCATGGGAACAGTCCAGCCCGAACTGCCAAACCATGTCTTTCCTGGACCGGAATCAAGCATCCTAGGACCGGTTTCTGGCTATCAGCCGTCTTCAGCCAGGATAGCTTGACTCCAGTGGTGTGGAGAGTATGGGACTCACGTTTGAGCATACCCATCCCACTCGGGGTGACAAAATGCAAAACAACAGTTGATGGACATAATGCAGAACAATGTCATACCTTCACCCCAGTACAGAGATCTGGGCCTAAATCCATCGTTTTTTTGCACTCCACACCACCCCAGTTCAGACATGGCCATATGCAAATCAGACTTGACCATGTGCCTCCTGGGAACAGTCCAGCCCGAACTGCCAAACGATGTCTTTCCTGGACCGGAATCAAGCATCCTAGGACCGGTTTCTGGCTATCAGCCATCTTCAGCCAGGATAGCTTGACTCCAGTGGTGTGGAGAGCATGGGACTCACGTCTGAGCATAACCATCCCACTCGGGGTGACAAAATGCAAAACAACAGTTGATGGACAGAATGCAGAACAATGTCATACATTCACCCCAGTACAGAGATCTGGGCCTAAATCCATCGTTTTTTTGCACTCCACACCACCCCAGTTCAGACATGGCCATATGCAAATCAGCCTTGACCCTGTGCTTCATGGGAACAGTCCAGCCCGAACTGCTAAACCATGTCTTTCCTGGACCGGAATCAAGCATCCTAGGACCGGTTTCTGGCTATCAGCCGTCTTCAGCCAGGATAGCTTGACTCCAGTGGTGTGGAGAGCATGGGACTCATGTCTGAGCATACCCATCCCAATCGGGGTGACAAAATGCAAAACAACAGTTGATGGACAGAATGCAGAACAATATCATACATTCACCCCAATACAGAGACCTGGGCCTAAATCCATCGTTTTTTTGCGCTCCACCCCAGTTCAGACATGGCCATATGCAAATCAGCCTTGACCCTGTGCCATCCTAGGACCGGTTTCTGGCTATCAGCCGTCTGAGCATACCCATCCCACTCGGGGTGACAAAATGCAAAACAACAGTTGATGGACAGAATGCAGAACAATGTCATACATTCACCCCAGTACAGAGATCTGGGCCTAAATCCATTCTGAACTGGGGTGGTGTGGAGTGCAAAAAAACGATGGATTGAGGCCCATATGTCTGTACTGGGGTGCATATATGACAACGTTCTGCATTCTGTCCATCAATTGTTATTTTTGCATTTGTCACCCCGAGTGGGATGAGTATGCTCAGACGTGAGTCCCATGTTATCCATACCACTGGAGTCAAGCTATCCTGGCTGAAGACGGCTGATAGCAAGAAACCGGTCCAAGGATTCTTGATTCCGGTCCAGGAAAGACATGGCTTGGCAGTTCGGGCTGGACTGTTCCCATGAGGGACAGGGTCAAGGCTGATTTGCACATGGCCATGTCTGAACTGGGGTGGTGTGGAGTGCAAAAAAACGATGGATTTAGGACCAGATCTCTGTACTGGGGTGAATGTATGACATTGTTCTGCATTCTGTCCATCAATTGTTGTTTTTGCATTTGTCACCCTGAGTGGGATGGGTATGCTCAGACGTGAGTCCCATGCTCTCCACACCACTGGAGTCAAGCTATCCTGGCTGAAGATGTCTGATAGCCAGAAATCGGTCCTAGGATGCTTGATTCTGGTCCAGGAAAGACATGGCTTGGCAGTTCGGGCTGGACTGTTCCCATGAAGCACAGGGTCAAGGCTGATTTGCATATGGCCATGTCTGGACTGTGGTGGTGTGGAGTGCAAAAAAACGATGGATGTAGGCCCAGATCTCTGTACTGGGGTGAATGTATGACATTGTTCTGCATTCTGTCCATCAATTGTTGTTTTTGCATTTGTCACCCGAGTGGGATGGGTATGCTCAGACGTGAGTCCCATGCTCTCCACACCTCTGGAGTCAAGCTATCTTGGCTGAAGACGGCTGATAGCCAGAAACCGGTCCTAGGATGCTTGATTCCGGTCCAGGAAAGACATGGCTTGGCAGTTCAGGCTGGACTGTTCCCATGAGGCACAGGGTCAAGGCTGATTTGCATATGGCCATATCTGAACTGGGGTGGTGTGGAGTGCAAAAAAACGATGGATTTAGGCCCAGATCTCTGTACTCGGGTGAATGTATGACATTGTTCTGCATTCTGTCCATCAATTGTTGTTTTTGCATTTGTCACCCCGAGTGGGATGGGTATGCTCAGACATGAGTCCCATGCTCTCCACACCACTGGAGTCAAGATATCCTGGCTGAAGACGGCTGATAGCCAGAAACCGGTCCTAGGATGCTTGATTCCGGTCCAGGAAAGACATGGCTTGGCAGTTCGGGCTGGACTGTTCCCATGAGGCACAGGGTCAAGGCTGATTTGCAAATAGCCATGTCTGAACTGGGGTGGTGTGGAGTGCAAAAAAAGAATGGATTTAGGCCCTGATCTCTGTACTGGGGTGAATGTATAACATTGTTCTGCATTCTGTCCCTCAATTGTTGTTTTTGCATTTGTCACCACGAGTGGGATAGGTATGCTCAGACGTGAGTCCCATGCTCTCCACACCACTGGAGTCAAGCTATCCTGGCTGAAGACAGCTGGTAGCCAAAAACCGGTCCTAGGATGCTTTATTCCGGTCCAGGAAAGACATGGCTTGGCAGTTCGGGCTGGAATGTTCCCATGAGGCACAGGGTCAAGGCTAATTTGCATATGGCCATGTCTGAACTGGGGTGGTGTTCAGTGCCAAAAAACGATAGATTTAGGCCCAGATCTCTGTACTGGGGTGAATGTATGATATTGTTCTGCATTCAGTCCATCAATTGTTGTTTTTGCATTTGTCACCCCGAGTAGGATGGGTATGCTCAAACTTGAGTCCCATGCTCTCCACACCACTGGTGTCAAGCTATCCTGGCTGAAGACGGCTGATAGCCAGAAGCCGGTCCTAGGATGCTTGATTCCGGTCCAGGAAAGACATGGCTTGGTGGTTCGGGCTGGACTGTTCCCATGAGGCACAGGGTCAAGGCTGATTTGCATATGGCCATGTCTGAACTGGGGTGGTGTGGAGTGCAAAAAAATGATGGATTTAAACTTGTAAACTTGTAAACTTGGGGATTTACAGAGCGCAATTGTTGCCCGAGGGCGTCCAAGCGCTGGGATAACCGTGACCTACAGAGAACAGGGAGGAAGGAACAGCAGTTTTAGCAAGCGGATGTAAATAAGTAAGTCTTCAGTTGCTTACGGAACGTAGTAAGGTTCTGAGTGGCTCTAAGATGGAGTGGCAAAGTGTTCCAGGCCTTGGATGCGTTGTAAGTAAACGTCCTTCCGCCGGTTCTAGATCTTTTTATTCTTGGGACCATTGCTAAGAGAGACTGGCTGGAACGGAGACTTCGATTTGGGATATAGTGGGTAACCAGATCACGGGTGATGATGGGTCCCATGTCCCAGAAGGCTTGATGGGCTATGCATAGCGTTTTGAACAGAACTCTCTGTCGGACCGGTAGCCAGTGAAGGTTAGTCAGTCCGGTCCTCACTGAGTGTCTGCGAGGAATTTTGAGTAAAAGGCAAGCTGCGCAGTTCTGAACGGTCTGTAGCCTACGAAGGGTGTAATATGGCGCACCCAGGTAAAGTGCATTGTTAAAATCAAGGCGTGAGTAATTGAGACCTTGAATGGCTGCCTGTTTGGCTTCCATAGGGAGGAGTGGAAAAATGTTATTTAGCACTCTCAAGATGCCAAAACAGGAGGTGGAAAGTTTAGTGGCTTGGACATTGAAAGATAGAGAACTGTCCAGCCACACTCCGAGACTTTTGATGGTGTTTTTTGGGGTAGAGGGGGGGTCCTAGGCAAGGGGGCCATAGGGAGGGGAGAATGGTCGGTTCTGAGTGTCCTAGGAGCATCAGCTCAGTTTTGTCTCCGTTCAGTTTCAGGGATGATGACGACATCCAGTTCCTCACTTCTTCCATTTAGGCCCAGATCTCTGTACTGGGGTGAATGTATGACATTGTTCTGCATTCTGTCCATCAATTGTTTTTGCATTTGTCACCCCGAGTGGGATGGGTATGCTGAGACGTGAGTCCCATGCTCTCCACACCACTGGAGTCAAGCTATCCTGGCTGAAGACGGCTGACAGCCAGAAACCGGTCCTAGGATGCTTGATTCCGGTCCAGGAAAGACATGGCTTGGCAGTTCGGGCTGGACTGTTCCCATGAGGCACAGTGTCAAGGCTCATTTGCATATGGCCATGTCTGAACTGTGGTGGTGTGGAGTGCAAAAAAACGATGGATGTAGGCCCAGATCTCTGTACTGGGGTGAATGTATGACATTGTTCTGCATTTTGTCCATCAATTGTTGTTTTTGCATTTGTCACCCCGAGTGGGATGGGTATGCTGAGACGTGAGTCCCATGCTCTCCACACCACTGGTGTCAAGCTATCCTGGCTGAAGACGGCTGATAGCCAGAAGCCGGTCCTAGGATGCTTGATTTCGGTCCAGGAAAGACATGGCTTGGTGGTTCGGGCTGGACTGTTCCCATGAGGCACAGGGTCAAGGCTGATTTGCATATGGCCATGTCTGAACTGGGGTGGTGTGGAGTGCAAAAAAATGATGGATTTAAACTTGTAAACTTGTAAACTTGGGGATTTACAGAGCGCAATTGTTGCCCGAGGGCGTCCAAGCGCTGGGATAACCGTGACCTACAGAGAACAGGGAGGAAGGAACAGCAGTTTTAGCAAGCGGATGTAAATAAGTAAGTCTTCAGTTGCTTACGGAACATAGTAAGGTTCTGAGTGGCTCTAAGATGGAGTGGCAAAGTGTTCCAGGCCTTGGATGCGTTGTAAGTAAACGTCCTTCCGCCGGTTCTAGATCTTTTTATTCTTGGGACCATTGCTAAGAGAGACTGGCTGGAACGGAGACTTCGATTTGGGATATAGTGGGTAACCAGATCACGGGTGATGATGGGTCCCATGTCCCAGAAGGCTTGATGGGCTATGCATAGCGTTTTGAACAGAACTCTCTGTCGGACCGGTAGCCAGTGAAGGTTAGTCAGTCCGGTCCTCACTGAGTGTCTGCGAGGAATTTTGAGTAAAAGGCGAGCTGCGCAGTTCTGAACGGTCTGTAGCCTACGAAGGGTGTAATATGGCGCACCCAGGTAAAGTGCATTGTTAAAATCAAGGCGTGAGTAATTGAGACCTTGAATGGCTGCCTGTTTGGCTTCCATAGGGAGGAGTGGAAAATTTTTATTTAGCACTCTCAAGATGCCAAAACAGGAGGTGGAAAGTTTAGTGGCTTGGACATTGAAAGATAGAGAACTGTCCAGCCACACTCCGAGACTTTTGATGGTGTTTTTTGGGGTAGAGGGGGGGTCCTAGGCAAGGGGGCCATAGGGAGGGGAGAATGGTCGGTTCTGAGTGTCCAAGGAGCATCAGCTCAGTTTTGTCTCCGTTCAGTTTCAGGGATGATGACGACATCCAGTTCCTCACTTCTTCCATTTAGGCCCAGATCTCTGTACTGGGGTGAATGTATGACATTGTTCTGCATTCTGTCCATCAATTGTTTTTGCATTTGTCACCCCGAGTGGGATGGGTATGCTGAGACGTGAGTCCCATGCTCTCCACACCACTGGAGTCAAGCTATCCTGGCTGAAGACGGCTGACAGCCAGAAACCGGTCCTAGGATGCTTGATTCCGGTCCAGGAAAGACATGGCTTGGCAGTTCGGGCTGGACTGTTCCCATTAGGCACAGGGTCAAGGCTGATTTGCACATGGCCATGTCTAAACTGGTGTGGTGTGGAGTGCAAAAAAACGATGGATTTAGGCCCAGATCTCTGTACTGGGGTGAATGTATGACATTGTTCTGCATTCTGTCCATCACTTGTTGTTTTTGCATTCGTCACCCCGAGTGGGATGGGTATGCTCAGACGTGAGTCCCATGCTCTCCACACCACTGGAGTTTAGCTATCCTGGCTGAAGACGGCTGATAGCCAGAAACCGGTCCTAGGATGCTTGATTCCGGTCCAGGAAAGACATGGCTTGCAGTTCGGGCTGGACTGTTCCCATGAGGCACAGGGTAAATTCTGATTTGCATATGGCCATGTCTGAACTGGGGTGGTGTGGAGTGCAAAAAAACGAACGATGGATTTAGGCCCAGATCTCTGTACTGGGGTGAATGTATGACATTGTTATGCATTCAGTCCATCAATTGTTGTTTTTGCAAGCCCACTAGCAGCATTTGGATATACACGCCCTGGGCACACTCCGTGCACTGTATTAGGGTCTGACAAGTAAACCAAATAGTCAATCATGGAGTCACCAATTAATACATTTATTTGCAGTAGGGAGAGCATATGCACTTTAGCACTGATGCTGTGGTAAAGTACCCAGAGTCATAAAATAGCAAACAACAGGTCAGAAAAAATATAGGAGGAAGGCAAAAAGCCCAGGGATGACCCTGCAAAGAGGGCCAATTCCAACACTCCTCATGGTGTGTGCCTAGAGGCTGCATTCTCGTGTTTCGCCATACTGAGCTACGAAAAACAACATACTGCGTACTAAAATTGTCAAAACACCAGGCACTGCTATTCTAGTGCGTGGTAATTAAAAACATGTTCACCTCGTGACTGTGTAGTGGTCATGACGAACGATAAACAAACTAACATATAATACGGAAAAGGACATACTTTTTAGGAAGCAATGCTGTGCTTCATGGTCTTAGAGGGGGTGAGAGGGTTCCGAATCAAACTCTAAAAAACAGAGGAAAAGCGTGGTTAAATGCCTTATTCATAAGGCGCTCTGTATGGGGGAGAAAAGAAGGATACACTGTGGGAAGTACTGCAGTCCGTCCGGTTCTCGTTCGTATCCTAGATGGTAGGTGACTTACTTGTTTATTTCTCCTCTCTGCCAGTATAGCTGTGTGTGTCCCTCGAGACCACATCTTGGCGAGTTTCCTTCGGGTGCTGGTTTTTGTATGAAGTGTTTCCGCTCTGTCATGCAGTGAAGACTAGAGCGGAAACCTTCACAAGATGGCCGCTGTCTCTTGGCTAAAGCATTGGCCCTCTTGGTGGTGTGATAAGTTCCTCGTGCCTGGTATGCTCTAGCTATACTTGGTGAGAAACAAATAATGAACATGTAATAGTTATATACACGGAGACTCACTCGTGATAAATTGCCTGTGGGGATTTTCTCGCTTCCTCTAAAGAAAGCGGGGTGATGTTAGTGCCTCCAAAGGAAGTTGTTAGGTGATGTAAGGGCCCTCATTGGTTGGAATGCTGAGGGAAGTGTGTCCCTCATTGGTGGAGAAGCTACCTCTAACTGTGAGTCCTAAAGGGCTCATGTTACAAAAACGAATTACTATTGTTCCTAAAATTGCTGTGGATTTAGAAAAAGTTGTTTAACACTGCATTTCTGGCATTTGGTTAAGTGCATGATTTAAATTGCAGCGATTTTCTTCCAGTTGAGATTATATGCCATAGCTAATGTACTTTGTGTACCATTTCCTGGGGTATATTTAGCTTCCGCGTTTTTACTAGTTTTTTTTGTATTCAGTTAAATCTTGTGAGCCATCCCCGATATTATTTAGTAAATTGGCCCACGGCATGTTATCATTTAGACCATGGCTGTCTGAGCGTAACTTAATAACCCAGCCTTGCTCTTTTTCAAGGAGTCTGTGTTCTACATCATCATTGTTTTTGATGTTTCCCAAAAACATCCACCTAATATCATTTGGTGTATGCTGTGTTTCAATGAAGTGTGATGTAATTTTTGTGGTGGCCCGCTTGCACCTGATGCTACTGCGTTGTTTCACTATTCGGGTACTGGCCTTTCTGGTAGTCATCCCACATAGTGGAGGTTGCAGGTACAGGTTATCAGGTATACGACACCTGTAGTGCTGCAATTGGTGAAATTGCGTAGTTCCCAGGTCATTTGGTTATTGAATTCCACTTTTTTGGTGGCTGTGGTTAAGTTGCATACACTGCAATTACTGCACGGATAGTGTCCACTTGGTAATGCTTGTAAGGTCCTTTGCGGCCCGTCCGGTTTGGTTGTGTCTTTAGGGCGTGTGTGAACAAAATTATTTCTCAGGTTTTTTCCTTTTCTGTGGCTAACCATAGGCCTAGGTATGTCTAGATTGCCACTGTATAGTGTTCGCCAATGTTTTTTGACTATTCTAGTCACCTTGTCTGATGCGATGTTAAAAGTAGTTATGCAAATTGGTCTTTTTTCTTGGGTTTCTTTTTGTCTGGGTTCAAAGAGCGCTTCTCTGTGGTTATTAGAGGCTCTTTTTCTAGCTTTTGATACTAGATGTTTTGGATAATGTCTTGCTATCAGTTTTTCTGATAGTTCTTTAGCTTGAGTGTTGTAGTCTCAGTCGCAAAAATTGTCTGAAAGGTAGAATGTCTTTCATTTGCCTTGGGTGAAAGCTGTCGTAGATCAAGAGGCAGTTGCTTGCTGTAGTTTTAAAGTGGGTGGTTGTTGTCAAGGTGCTATTGTTGGCCTTGATGTTTAGATCCAAGAAGACCAGTTGAGACCTACTCATACCCCTATAAAAACTTTTTAAATAAATCCTGCTAGGAAACAAGAGGTCTGGTATACAGAAGAACTGCGTAGTCTTAAACGCATGGCTAGAAAGACAGAGAAGACATGAGAAAATCTCATCTGGAGGAAGATAAAATTAATTATAAAAAGGCCCTTAACATCTATCACAAAGCCATACGATCTGCACGAAAGAATCATGTTAACGCACAGCTAGAGGCAGCTGGTAATAACTCGAAAGTATTATACCAGATTGTCAACACTTTTCTAAAACCTATAGCATGCGAGAGTGCAGATATGGCCTCACAACATCTCTGTGATAGCATCTCCAGTTTTTTCACTGAAAAAATTGATGCCATTTATAAAAAAATAGAGACACTTAACCCTGCCATGAGTAGTCAGGATAATCATACTTTGGTGCAAACATCGCCCACAAATTTCTACTCCTTTAATGATTTTCCTGAAATATCATTAGTAGAGGTTCAGAAACTGCTCACTGATATTAAAAGTGGGAGCCCTGCTGACTTACTTCCAGCTAGACTTATGGGTCCTTTAGGGAGAACACTAGGTCCTGATGTTCAGAGACTGGTGAATCTCTCACTTACAACTGGGACTGTTCCACAGCACTGGAAAAAAGCTTTAGTCAGACCGATTAGGAAGAATACATCCCTCCCCTGGACCAACATGTCTAATCTTAGGCCCATTTCCCTGTTGCCATTTTTAGGGAAAATCATCGAAAAGCACACCAATAAACATCTATCTACCTATCTGGAACAATCACACAGCCTCGATCCATCACAGTCAGGTTTTAGGCCAAAATATAGTACCGAAACGGCCTTGCTGTCGATAACATGACGATCTACGGATGTACCAGGACAAAGGTTATTCTGTTGTCCTGGTACTGCTAGATTTATCGGCAGCGTTCGATACCATTTCTCACAACATCCTGATCGAACGACTGTCTGTGAGTGGAATCGGTGGTAGGGCACTGGATTGGATTAAAAGCTTCCTCTCCAACCGCACCCAATGTGTCACCATGGGTGAGTTTAGGTCGGAAGAGGTTAACATTACCAAGGGGGTCCCGCAGGGTTCTTGTTTGAGCCCTACCCTATTTAACACCTATGTGGCCCCCTTGGCAGAAATAACCAGAGCTTTTGGCTTTTGTCCAGTGTCCTACGCTGATGATACGCAGCTGCTTTTCCCCTTTAAAGACTGAGGTGATGCTTTTCGGTGAAGCCAGGGTCCAATGGTCCCCCGATTGGTGGTCTCCTGATCTGGGCCCAGTTCCTGAACCTAAATCTATAATCAAGAACCTGGGAGTTCGACTGGAACCGGAGTTGACCATGAAACAACATGTTATCACCACTGTGGGATCCTGTTTCCACGTGATAGGTCTCCTCCGTAGGATCTTTCCATTCCTCCCTGACTCCCATAGGAGAACTTTAGTTCAGGCTCTAGTCATCAGCCGTCTTGATTATTGCAACGGTCTCCTGGCAGGTGCAAATGAAGAGGTTTTGGATCTTCTGCAGGTAGTGCAGAATACAGCAGCTAGGTTAGTACTTAATGCACCTCCCAGATCTCCATCCAAACCCTTACTACACAAACTACACTGGTTGCCTATACGTCAACGAGTGAAGTTTAAGACCTGCTGCATCATTCATAAGGGTCTCAATGAATTGGGACCAGAATACTTGGCTAATAAATTTGTTCCATATGTTCCCACTCGTACCCTTAGGTCTAGTGAACAGCTGTTACTGAACGTTCCTAAGATCAACAAAACTAGGCTAGGCAGTAGGGCCCTGTCTGTGGTGGGTCCTAATGTTTGGAACGCGCTCCCACTTTCATTAAGACAATGCTATAACCATCTTCATTTTAGAAAATACCTGAAAACTTTTCTGTTTAGTTCACTTTAGCTAAGCACCCTTGTTGGGCTTTAATGAGTTCTTATCTGGAACAATTTTAATATCATTACTCCCTCTCTCAGTTCCTCCGGCCGGTTGTCACAAGCGCGGAGATACTCCTTCGGGAGTTTTATTCACAGCGCTATATAAACCCGCAAATAATAATAAATAATAATAAGGTAAACTTTAGGAACGGGTCTTGGAGGTTCAGCCAGTTGATGAAATCTGTTGCTTCCGACTCATTGCCTTCGCAGATCAAAAGCACATCATAAATGTAACGTTTCCATAGTTGGAGGTGTTTGATGTGTGGGTTATAGTTGTACAGTATTTTTTGTTTCTCTAGGTGATGGACATAAAGTCCAGCTACACTCGGCGCAAAGGTGCTTCCCATACTGGCACCATGCTGTTGGCGGAATTGGGTGTCTTCAAACTTGAAGTAATTCTCAGTCACGGCCAGCCGGCAGCATTCAAGAACGACATGTCTGGGTGGTAAACAGACAAAATATCGACTACAAAATATCGAATGGACATAATATCGAGTACAAAATATAGGCTGGACAAAATATCGAATGGACATAATATAGACATCAAAAATATCGTTTAGAAGGTAACTAATGTAATATCGAATTTTAAAATATAGATAGTCAAAATATCGAAGTACATAATATAGGTTATTAAAAATATCGAACATTTAATAATATAGAATTTTTTATAGTGTATTTTATGTGTTAAAAGTGTTTATTTATGTTATAATGTTATTTAATTAATGAATTTAATGTTATTTAAATTTTGCCTAATTTAATTCTGTAGCGGGTTGTGGGTTTATAGGGGAATAGGGTGGGAAGTAATTTAATTATAATTAATTAAATATGTAAATATATTTATTGGTATTTGTTTATAATTAATTGTTGATTAATTTTTATTTTGTAATTACATTTTAATTGCCAATTAATTTTATTTAATTGATTAATTGATAATTATGTTAATTTAACTAATTTAATTTCTGTAGCGGGTTGTGGGTTTATAGGGGAATAGGGTGGGATGTAATTTAATTATAATTAATTAAATATGTTCATTTATGTATTGTTATTTATTTATAATTAATTGTTAAATAATTGTTATTTAGTAATTAATTAAATTTTAATTGAGAATTAATTTTATTAAATTGATTAATTGATAATTATGTTAATTTTACTAATTTATTTTCTGTAGTGGGTTGTGGGTTTATAGGGGAATAGGGTGGGAAGTAATTTAATTATAACTAATTACATATGTTAATTATTTTGGGTATTTATTACATTTTAATTGTTAAGTAACTTTTTAATTACTAATTAATTAATTGTTAATTTGTAATTAATTAGTATTAATAGATAACTAATTGTAATGATTAATTTAAATTAGTATTTGTAATTAATTAATTATTATATTATATTAAATTGGTAATTACTTGTAATTAATTTTTTTATAGATATTAATATATATATATTTTTAAATAATATATGAAGTATCTACTTTCCCTACTGTTGCACTCACTGGAGTGGGAATAGTAATTTGTACCCCTACGATATCCAACGCTTTCCCTACTGTTGCACTCTCTGGAGTGGGAATAGTAATTTTTACCCCTACGCTATCCAACGCTTTCCCTACTGTTGCACTCTCTGAAGTGGGAATAGTAATTTTTACCCCTACGCTATCCAACCCTTTCTCTACTGTTGCACTCTCTGGAGTGGGAATAGTAATTTTACCCCTACGCTATCCAACACTTTCCCTACTGTTGCACTTTCTGGAGTGGGAATAGTAATTTTTACCCCTATGCTATCCAACGCTTTCCCTACTGTTGCACTCTTTGGTTTGGGAATAGTAATTTTTACCCCTACACTATCCAACGCTTTCCCTACTGTTGCACTCTCTGGAGTGGGAATAGTAATTTTTACCCCTACGCTATCCAACCCTTTCTCTACTGTTGCACTCTCTGGAGTGGGAATAGTAATTTTTACCCCTACGCTATCCAACCCTTTCTCTACTGTTGCACTCTCTGGAGTGGGAATAGTAATTTGTACCCCTACGCTATCCAACGCTTTCCCTACTGTTGCACTCTCTGGAGTGGGAATAGTAATTTTTACCTCTACGCTATCCAACGCCTTATCTACTGTTGCACTCTCTGGAGTGGGAATAGTAATTTTTACACTTCCGCTATCCTACGGTAATAATATTGGATATTTTTTAATTATATTATGTTACTATATATATATGTTTTAACAAATATGATTGTAAATATTTTTTTATAACTTTAATTAATTATTTAATTATTATAAGGTAAATTAAGTATTTTTAAGTATATTTTAGTAACTACTTTTGAATATTAATTTAATTTAACATTGTTTTTAATAAAGTCGATATTTTTGTAGACTATATTTTTGTAAACGATATTTTTTACTCAATATTTTTGTACTTACCCGTTTGTAGATACAAAGTCGATATTCTGTCCCTCGATATTATGTCAGTGATCCGTCTGGGTGTGTGGTAACACCACGGATCCTCAAATAGTATTTCCTCCAGAATCTCAAACATTTCTTTGTGCGGCAGACTCGTGTAAAGGCTTTCCACGTTTAAGCCTATTAGGATGTTGCTTGTAGGATCGAAATGTAAGTCTTGAAGTAGGCAAAGGACAGCTTTTGTGTTCTGTAGGTACGTACTAGTGCTTTGTATTAAGGGATGTAGAAATGCGTCGGCAAATTTAGAGAAGGGTTCTAGTATAGAACCAATCCCCGACAATATCAGTCTTCCAGGCGAATTTTCCATTGATTTGTGGATTTTTGGGATGGTGTAAAAATATGGTATAGTAGGTTTGGTATTCTTCAAGAAGTCTGCTTCCTTCTTGGTTATCCAATTGTTGGTTATGGATTCTTCCACCAGATAGGCAATTTCAATGCGTAAACGTTCCGTGGGGTCTTCCTTAATCTTTATGTAGTTTCTATTGTCAGCCAGTAGTTGTAGGCATACCTCCCGATATGCTGTGGTCTTTTGTAGTACTGTGGCACCGTCTTTGTCAGCTGGTTTTATGGATATTCTTTTCTCATCTGCCAGTAGTTGTATGGCCTCGTGTTCCTTTTTGCTTGTATTATGGAAAACTCTTAAGATTCTGGGGTCTATTTCTGACACCTCCTTCAAGACTGCTTTTTCGAAAGCCAGTAGTTCCATGGGGAAACTGGCTGGTAGTGGTGTGAAATTTGATTTCTTATGGAGGCCAGTGTCACCTTCGTGGATAGGGTTATGTGGTTTGTCTTTGAAAAAGACCTGCAATTTTATTTTCCCAATTGAACTCATTTAGTTCGCAGCAGAGTCTGAATTTGTCCATGTTAGGCGTTGGTAGAAAACCAAGTCCCTTTTCCAGGACTGATTTTTGTGTGGAGGTCAGAATGGTATCTGATAGGTTCACTACTAAACTGGTGGGTTGCTGGTTGATGGGAGATGTAGTGGTCCCATGCTCCTGGTGTGGCTCCTCGAGGTCTCCAGTGGTTGTGCCCATTGTACTTGTTGGCTTCTTCTGGTTTTTCATCTTTGGGGTCTCTTGCCACGTCCTAAAAAAGACTGGTTCTGTGGCTCATGTGGTTGTACTTGGTCCCAGTAAGCGTGTGGTCGCTGTTGGTATGCTTGTTGATGGAATGGCGGTGGGCCATAGAAAAAAGGTTGTGGTTCACCGTATGGTGGTAGTCCTTGGTACGGGGGCCATCTGAAGTTTTGTCCCCCTTGGTTTCTGAACCGTCCTCCTCGGGTCGTCTGGTCCTGTTCCTGTTATTGTGGTTGTAACTTGCTTCTGAGTGGTCTGAGCCCGTGTCTGAGTGGTCACTATCGGTGTTGTAACCCGGATTCCTTCCTGACGGTACATAGTCCTCCCTGGTGTAAGGGTAGATTTTCTCATGTGAGAAAGATTTCTGGTCTTTTTTGAGTTTTATATACTTGGTGTCCTTTAGAATTATTTCAAATCCGGTCATTGATTTGTTTAGTTCTTCTAAGCGTTTCTTCATCTCAGTGAAATTCTGAAAGGTTTTTAGGCGAATTTCACGTGTATGTATTTCACCCTTCATTTCTTCTGAGATGCGTGCTACAGTTTTTATGAATAACACAAGCCAGTCTCTGGTGCAATGCCAGGAAATGAGTGACCTGTCTTTTTTAAAGGTTTTGTCCTGCTGAAATATGAATGGCTCATTACATGCGATCAACCCTCATGGGGCAGTGTTGGATCTCAGATATTCAGTCATCATGATGCCATGTACCATAGTTTTCATTTGGTTCCTCTTCAGCTCAGTGAGTTTGTCCCAACATTGGCTCAATTCATTTGTGTCTCTGTGTGGTGTGTCAGCTAGGGGTAGCATAGATGCAATGATTCTCTCTACTTCCTCTTCTGAGAAAGTCAGTCCAGTAACTTCTGTCATGTTTAGGCTGTGTCACTGGGGTGGGTGGGGGAAAAAAGAAAGCAGGTGATGTTAGTGCCTCCAAAGGAAGTTGTTAAGTGATGTAAGTGCCTTTATCGGGTGGAATGCTGAGGGAAGTGTGTCCCTCATTGGTGGGGAAGCTACCTCTAACTGTGAGTTCTAGAGGGCTCATGTTACAACAACGAATTACTATTGTTCCTAACATTGCTGTGGATTTAGAAAATGTTTTTTAACACTGCATTTCTGGCTTTTGGTTATGTGTATGATTTTAATTGCAGCGATTTTCTTCCAGTTGAGTTTATGTGCCATATCTAACGTGCTTTGTGTACCATTCCTGGGGTATATTTAGGTTCAGCATTTTTACTAGTTTTTCTTGTATTCAGTTAAACCTTGTTTCTTGTGAGCCATCCCTGATATTATTTAGTAAATTGGCCCCACGGTATGGTATCATTTAGACCTTGGCTGTCTGAGCGTAACTTAAAAACCCAGCGTTGCTCTTTTTGAAGGAGTTTGTGTTCTAGATTATCGTTGTTTTTGATGTTTTCCAAAACCACCCACCTCATATCATTTGGTGTATGCTGTTCTTCAATGAAGTGTGATGTCATTTGAAGTATAGCTAGAGCATACTAGGCACGATGAACTTATGAAACCACCAAGAGGGCCACTGCTTTAGCCAAAAGACAGCGGCCATCTTTTGAAGGTTTTTGCTCTAGTCTTCCCTGCATGACAGAGCGGAAACACTTCCTACAAAAACCAGCACCCGATAGAGACTCACTAAGATGCGGTCTCGAGGGACACACACAGGTACACTGGCCGAGAGGAGAATTAAAAAAGTAAGTCACCTTCCTTCTAGGATACGAACAAGAACCGGGCGGACTGCGGTACTTCCCACAGTGTATCCCGCTTTTCTCCCCCATACGGAGCTCCTTCTGAATAAGGCATTTAACCACGCTTTTCCTCAGTTTTTTAGAGTTAGAGTCGGAACCCTCTCACCCCCTCTAAGACCATGAAGCACAGCATTGCTTCCTAAAACGTGTGTCCTTTTCTGTGTTATATGTTAGTTTGTGTATTGTTCGACATGTCCACGGCACAGTCATGAGGTGCATATGTTTTTAATTACCATGCACTGGAATAGCAGTGCCTGGTGTTTTGACAAATTTAGTATGCAGTATGTTGTTTTTCATAGCTCAGCATGGCGAAATATGAGACTGCAGCATCTAGGCACACACCATGAGGAGCAACATGGGGTTGTGGTTCAAACCTACCTACCCCTTTTTGGGGAGGCTGTTATTGATAACAATGTTCTTATTTCTTTTTTCACAGATACAACATGACTAATATGTATGTGTTATTAACGCTTATTATTGCCGCATTTTTGTATTTCACTTTAGGTCACCATCGGAGTGGTACACACAGGGCTCGACCCTGTATTCGTCCTGAAGAAGAGCATTCGGGACGCTCGAAACATGTTGACGTTGACTAAGGACCCCTACCTCTTTATAGATAGGCCCCCTAGAAACTCACCCCGTTTTTAATTTACCAACTAGGAGCCAGAATAAAGTTATTTCGCCCACTATTTAAGTACTTTTAACTCACTCCACTCCACGACACCACTGCACTACACATAGCTCCTTACTATATAGTGCTCCAATGTAACGTCGCAAGTCGTAGCACGCCTCAATCTGCAGCGGATTGAGATGGGCCCTATGATGAAACATGTCACTATGGGGAAACCCTGGTGAGAGAGGGGACTCAAGAAAGGAAATTTCTCCTTTCTAACAGATTATCCAACTCAGATTGAGCGAAAATCCTTCCTTTTTCTGCTAGGTTCCTATCCGATATCTCGGATTTTGTAGGTCTACTATTGCATCAGGAGGGTGGACCTAGCATTTCCCTCTGCCTCCCCCCGTTTTTTATTTTGCTGTAAAAAGAGGCCATGATTTTGGGTATAGCTAGGTCTTTAT
Source organism: Lissotriton helveticus (assembly GCF_964261635.1). Taxonomy (NCBI): domain Eukaryota; kingdom Metazoa; phylum Chordata; class Amphibia; order Caudata; family Salamandridae; genus Lissotriton; species Lissotriton helveticus. The sequence goes on along the minus strand of NC_136067.1, from coordinate 2,122,785,648 downwards.
TGCTTTTCTGAATTCTAGATCAGTATTGATGGTCCGTATTTTCTTTGGAAGCTTGCGCCACGAGTTGTATGTCTGTACAGAGAAAGACCACCCACCAATGCAAAGTTTGTTCCAGGAGCGGAACCATTCTTGAAATGAGGGTCTTTATTTGAGTGCACAGGTTGCGTTTACATTGTGAAATTGTTGGTCCATCTCACGAAAGGCTCTGTTTGAAATGCTCTGAAACACACACATCTTCCTACTGGATGCTAATGTGGAGCCCCCAAGTGCAGGGGTAATACCGTCAATGAATCTGCATAAAACTTTCCTATAAAAGGTCATCGATTTTGAGTTCTGCATTGTGCAGACCCTTCAAGTGGGTAACGCAAGTGATCTTTCCCAGTTTAATTCCCAGAGTAACCTTTGCTCTCTATACAGAAACAAAACTGTAAAGGATTTACATAACACATTGCATGAACATAGAACTTCACTCAAGGAACTGTCTTTTCTTGGATTGGTATACATCTATTCTGTAGCTTTTGAGAAATTAGTGTTTAAAAACATTTTTGTTGGGTTTGAAATGGTGAACAAGTTGAATTATTTAAACTGTTAATACACTGAGATTCGCAAATCTGTGTTATTGGACTTCCGTGGATCCAGAGTTTAAAAGAATAACACAATCCTATGTGATGAGGTAGCTATTTTTGTGTCATCCATATCTGGTACCGGAAATCGTCTGTGAATCTGATTGGCTGCAACATTAGACAAATGTTGCAGCTGTCATTAGAGGAAATCAGCTACTCATTCACCACGTCCTGAAAAAAAGAAATGGCATGATAACGAAGGGTAAGTAAAGCCTGACTCCTGAGTCATGTTGGGGGCCCGAAGTGTTCCCCTTCAAAGAACAGACAATTTAAAAGGTATATTTTGTTATGGAATTTGCAGACCACACTATAGGAATAGCACGCTTCAGCATGACTCCCCAGCTATGCAAATGTGCAACAAGAGTTTTTTGTTGGACCTTTTGAGTTTTGCAAACCCCATGTAAGATTGGCCAAGGGGCCAGGACCCGGCAAGAGTTTTCAAATGCTTGACTAGAGTCCACAAACATCAGAAACATTTTTAAAGGACCCCAGAAATTAATTGAAAAAGAAAAAAGTGTAAAGTGAATTATGATTTACGTTTAGTTATAAGACCTTAATATACTTAATATATGTGAACAAATTGGAAGTTTACTGATAGACCATGGAGGATGGCTAACTTCCATCATGGTGGCGTAGGACTTAATGCTCACCATCCTGGCAGACATTAGTTACTCCTTTCTAGAGATGAGAACTGACCAGCAGTCAGCTCTGTATGTTGAGAAAAATCACGGTCACAGCAGTTCCCTTCAATATAAAAAATCTTTCTTAGCCAGTTGTCGTTGGTTTTGACTGTCATTCACTAAACAGATAATATTGCTTGTTTTCCAAAAGCAAACTCCAGATATAGTTATTGAGAAAACTAATGACCCCCTCCCTCACTCGCTGGTATTTCTGTTCAAGGGTGCCGAGCTCCATATGTAGTTTTTTTTCTTTTTCTTTTCCATTGTCCCTCCCAACCAGGCTACACAGGCAGGCCTGGTTTCGTTGCCACTCTAGTAGATGGCACTATAAATGCTTCAGTCCAAGCCTGAGGCCCCGTTTTGTTGCCACTCTAGTGGATGGTAGTATAAATGCTGCAGTCCAGGCCTAAAGCTGTGTTTCGTTGTGGCTCTAGTGGATGGCACTATGATTGCTGCAGTCCAGGCCTAAAGCTGCGTTTCATTGTCACTCTAGTGGATGGTGCTATAAATGCCGCAGTCCAAGCCAACTGATCTGGTGTTGTCTGCCATCCTTTTGACTCTGGTAGTTCTTGATTTGTTCTGTTATCAACTTTGCAAAATGTTATCGTTGAGGAAGCTGCCGGGCCCTCATCAATCTAAAACACATTAAGTAAAGGAAAACATACTAAAATGTGAATGACAGAACAGACTTATGGATGACGCCTGACTGAAAGCCACTGTAAGTAACTATGTTTTACACATAACTTTGGTCAAATCAAAAGGTCAAACAACCTAAGCAAGTCAATTGATCTGGTGTTGGCTTCCAGCCTCTTGCCTTTGCTAATAGTATATCTTTATTACAAACAGACAAGGTTGAAAAGATAGATAAATGGAGAGGCTTGTAACATCGATAGAGCGGCTCACAAAGACAGGCAGACAGGCTGGATAAATAGATTGATAGAGACAACTGTGATAGATAGATAGACTTGAAAAGATAGACTGTTAGTTAGAATTATAGATTTGCAAAGACAGAAGTTGCATTGATATAGAGTCAAACAAGTAGATGGAGGGACAGTAGATAGGTTGATAGACAGGTAGATACATACATAGGCGAGCAGGTAGATCTAGACACACACACACAGAGGTAGATAGATAGGATTGCAAAGATAGATAGACGGCACAGTGCAGATTAAATTAGAAATGTAATAGTTAAATATCTATGTAAGCACCATAAATAAGAACACTGAAAGCAAACTAGCAAGACATACAAGCAGGAAATACAGACTAAGTTGGTTTACTAGCACAGCTGTGGTCCTCAATTAAAATACATGAAGGAGTGCAGTTAGAAATGCATTTTATTGCGTGCATTCTAAAAAGTTAATTACTTTATAAAGAATAGATTTATATGGGCACCTTCTGGTATACTCTGATATAGCAGCAATCAGATGAACAAAGGCAGCTTCTAAAGGAATTTACAAGATCATTAGAAGGAGGCAGGAACTGATAAAGCTGATATGTGTCCTGTGTTGTGAAGAGCTGGTAGAAAGTGTCCTGCTATAACATAAGGCTCTAAACACAGAGGCAATGCTAACGTAATTATTAAGTACAAAGGAAAACATTAGCACTGAAGGGAACTACCTCCTTGTGAAAGAGTAATATCCAGTCACTTAAAGTGAAGTTAGCCAGTGGGTGAAGTAGGCAAACCCACTAGCCGATGCTGTATTCTGTAGTGGGCAGAAGCAAAATGTGAATGGCACCACAACCAACTAATGGATGGTGAGCTTCAAGCCCCATTAAGTAAGTATATTATACATGTAATTTTTGTAAAGATCTTGGTCAACACAAGACCAAAAATGGGAAATGGTGCACATGTCGTTCTGTAAGTGTGCACGTTTGTGGAGAAACATCTGCATGCCTACAGAATGATGCAACAGTAGCCACATGATTGCACCTTTTATTTTTCTTTCTTGATGTATTGCTTCATTGGGAAAGCCTATACATCTAAAAGTTGAGACTTATTGATTTTGCCAATGTGTGTTCAAAATGTTTGTAAACCTCCTGTTCCTTGTGTAGCTCTGGTTAGAGCCTCAGCTCTCTGGAGCTACACTATGTGGAAGATGCTCAGATTACCTGTCCATGTCCTATCCCAGGCTCTCTGATAGTATAAAGGACTCCCTTTTAGCAGTTGCCTATGTTTCCCTCCATTATGGTGATGCTCTGTCTTGCATGGTCCAGTCACTGGAAAAGGCTCCATCTTGTATTATTTGTTAGGCCGTGTGATAATAGGATGCGTTCCCTGAATAAGAAGGGAGGCATCTTGTCGCAACGTTTTTAACATTGTAGTGTGCTGTGGGGAGAGGGTCTCACTCGCTGAACAAGGAACCTTCTCCGGTGTCTTGGTTACTCCTTTAGTCCACACTCCTCGATAGAAAGGGATCATGGAGGGATGTTTGACTTTACTCTGCCTATTGCATCTTCACACTTAAAGTGTAATCAAGAATTACTTCCAGACATGTCTATATGAACATTTACATGTTTCACTAAATGCCAAACGTTTTTTGTGATTGACTCTGCATTTCTGCTTATTCAGTATTTCTTTTTCTTAATTTAACAGGTGAAATAAAGGCCTTAATAAACGAAAACAGTAAAGGCATTAAACATCACTCGGGTAGGAAGTGATTTAAAAACAATACACCTTGAAATATCTTCCCTCGAAGAATAATGCCTCGTCAAAGTCTTTTTCTACAGTAGAAAGCCCAAACTGCCCAGTGAGGTCTGTACTTGGATGTTAGGCATCAGCTGATATGCACAGACGACATAACACACTGACATACTGAAGCAAGACTGAGCTGCTCATTATGAAGGAAGAGCTAACCTGGTACCAGAAGTAACACTCAGGCGAGAAACTGAATGAATATCTAGAATGTGGCAACACATTTATTAGACACAGAGAGAAAGAGCAAGTGTGACATAAGAAACTTCATACTGGAGAAAAACCATATTGATTAACTGACTGTGGAAAAGCATCCCTTGCAATGAAAACCCCAATGCAGCATCCAAATGTCCATGTAGAGGAGAAACCATATAAATGTACAGAATGTAATAAGGCATTTATTACCAAAGGAGACCTAATGAGACATCAGAAAGTGTACACTGGGGAGAAACCATATAAATGCACTGAATGTGACAAAGCATTTATAACAAATAAAGCCTTAAAGCAACATCAGAAAGTCCACACTGGGGAGAAACCGTATGAATGTACAGAATGTAATAAAGTTTTCCAAATGAAGACTTCTCTGAACCATCATCAAATGATCCACACTGGTGAGAGACCGTATGAATGTACAGAGTGCGACAAAGCATTTATAACAAATAGAGAGCTAAAGCCACATCAGAAAATCCACACTGGGGAGAAACCATATGAATGTACAGCCTGTGACAAAGCATTTATAACAAATAGAGACTTAAAGCGACATCAGAAAGTCCATACTGGGGAGAAACCGTATAAATGTACAGAATGTGACAAAGCATTTATAATAAATAGAGATCTAAAACGTCATCAGAAAATCCACACAGGGGAGAAACTCCGTTATCAATGTACAGAGTGCGACAAAGCATTTATAACAAATGGATTTCTGAAGAGACATCAGAAAATCCACACTGGGGAAAGACCATATAAATGTACAGAGTGTGACAAAGCATATATAACAAAGGCTGCCCTGAAGACACATCATAATATCCACACTGGGGTGAAGCCATATCAATGTACAGAATGTGTCAAAGCATTTAGAACAAGTGGAATGCTAAAACAACATCAGAAAATCCACACTGGGGAGAGACCACATCAATGTACAACATGTGACAAATTATTTACAACAAATGTATATCTGAAACTACATCAGAAAATCCACACAGGGGAGAAACCATATCAATGTACAACATGTGACAAATCATTTATAACAAATGGACATCTAAAACAACATCAGAAAATCCACACAGGGGAGAAACCGTATGAATGTACAGAGTGTGACAAAGCATTTATAACAAATAGAGACTTAAAGCGACATCAGAAAGTCCACACTGGGGAGAAACCGTATAAATGTACTGAATGCGTCAAAGCATTTATAATAAATAGGGATCTAAAACGTCATCAGAAAATCCACACAGAGGAGAAACCACATCAATGTACGGAGTGCGACAAAGCATTTATAACAAATGGAGCGCTGGAGATACATCAGAAAATCCACACTGGGGAGAGACCATATAAATGTACAGAGTGTGACAAAGCGTATATAACAAAGGGGACCCTGAAGACACATCATAATATCCACACTGGGGTGAAGCCATATCAATGTACAGAATGTGTCAAAGCATTTAGAACAAATGGAATGCTAAAACAACATCAGAAAATCCACACTGGGGAGACACCACATCAACTTACAACATGTGACAAAGCATTTATAACAAATGAACATCTAAAACAACATCAGACAATCCACACAAGGGAGAGACCATGTAAATGTACAGGGTGTGACAAAGCATATATAACAAAGGGGGCCCTGAAGACACATCATAAAATCCACACTGGGGAGAAGCCATATCAATGTACAGAATGTGTCAAAGCATTTAGAACAAATGGAATGCTAAAAAAACATCATAAAATCCACACTGGGGAGACACCACATCAACTTACAACATGTGACAAAGCATTTATAACAAATGAACATCTAAAACAACATCAGACAATCCACACAAGGGAGAGACCATGTAAATGTACAGGGTGTGACAAAGCATATATAACAAAGGGGGCCCTGAAGACACATCATAAAATCCACACTGGGGAGAAGCCATATCAATGTACAGAATGTGTCAAAGCATTTAGAACAAATGGAATGCTAAAAAAACATCATAAAATCCACACTGGGGAGACACCACATCAACTTACAACATGTGACAAAGCATTTATAACAAATGAACATCTAAAACAACATCAGAAAATCCACACAGGGGAGAGACCATATTAATGTATAACATGTGACAAATCATTTATAACAAATGGAATGCTAAAACAACATCAGAAAATCCACATTGGGGAGAGATCCTATGAATGCACTGAATGTAATCAAGTGTTCAAATGGAAGACAAATCTATGGCGGCATCAAATGATCCACACTGGGGAGAAACCTTATGAATGTACAAGGGGTCAGGGACGTGGTCATTTTTTAGCGAGAGGCCAAACACCACCACGGGGACGAGCACGCACAGCCCGGAGGGGCTGGTACAGGAACCAATATACTCCAGGGTTTTGGCAAACGAGGAACAGTTACTACGAATGGTAGACGAAACAGATACATTACCAGGTATCATGGCAGATAATCCCTCGTTAGAAGTAGTCCCTATTTTCAATCTCTCTAAACATGAGTTGAATAGACAGGAATTGGAACTCCTAAGCTATGGATTATCCTTTGTTCCTACGAGTAGAAATGATCATTTCACCATCCAAATGGAAATCCATAGATTTTTCAGGACACTTCGGCTTAAACATTATTTTAATAAAACCCCTACACATAATCTGTCCCACAATGTTACAGGCCTTCGATGTCCTTCCACATTTTATCCAAGCAACAGTCTTATGCCAAAAGAACTACTGACCTTTGAAAATGTAGTTCTAATTGAATTGGATCAGCTATTCAAAGAGAAAAGAAAGTATGTAAAATATAATTTCACCAGAGAACAACATCAAATACTTGACGCTCTAGCTAAACGTGAGGATATTTACATAAAACCTGCCGATAAGGGAGGAAGTATAATAGTGCAGGATAAAATTGATTATGATAGGGAGGCACTGCAACAACTGAACAACACTCTATACTATACCAAACTCAGGGGTGACCCCACAGAAAGAATCAGATCAGAAATAATGACTATCAGTAAGGAGGGTCTGGATGGAATGTGGTTAAGCCAGAAAGAGTTTGACTATTTAAACAAAAAAGACTTCACGATTCCTGCATTCTACACACTCCCCAAGATCCATAAGAACACAGAACACCCCCCCGGTAGACCTATTGTGGCGGGGTGTGGATCTATATTACAACCCTTGGCGGAGTATGTGGATTATTTCATAAAACCCTTTGTAGCGCTTACTAAATCCTATACTAAGGACAGCATTAGTGTCATCAATGCATTGGAAGGGGAAGCTTTTGACTCTAACAGTAACATCCTAGTCACAATGGATATTGAGAGTTTATACTCAAATATCCCACAAAACGAAGCACTACATATTATCGAGAAAGTCTTGCAGACCCAAATTCGCCCTATGCAAATTCCGGTGGAATTCGTGATCAAATGTGCTAAGATAGCACTGGAACGCAACTATTTTCTATTCAATGATGATTTTTATGGCCAACGTAAAGGGGTGGCCATGGGAGCGATTTTCGCTCCAGATATAGCGAATCTGTACGTGGCGGATTTTGAGGAGAAAGTTATTTTCAATAACAACCCCTTTGGTACGCATGTCAAAAGATATCTGAGGTATATAGACGATGTCTGCCTAATTTGGGAAGGCCCTGTGGACCATCTCTTGTCATTCCATGCATGGCTCAATGAGCAAAATCTTAACTTACGTTTCACGATTGAGTACAACAATCAGTCCATAAATTTCCTTGATCTTAATATCAAAAATGACAATGGCTCTTTGGTGGTGGATCTTTATACGAAGCCCACAGCACGCAACACCTTGCTGAAATACTCGAGTCATCACCCCAGAAACTTAAGAGATAACCTCCCTTTTGGACAATTCTTGAGAATCAAACGCAATTGTACCAAAAGGGAGGATTATTTCAGGGAGGCTAAGATTCTCCAACAAAAATTGAGTGCCAGACAATACCCATATAGGCTGGTTAAACGAGCACTAAAACGTGCGTGGTATTATGATCGTACGGCATTGTTAGATGAAAACAAAAGGAAGGAAGGAACAGATAACACCATTGCCTGTGTAACCACTTTTGGCACAGAGTCCAATCAGATCAAGAAAATTATTTCAAAAAATTGGCATCTGATACAGAAAGTTGAGCCACAATTAAATCTCCCCAGGTTTGCGTTCAGAAGAGCGAGAAACCTTCGGGACCATTTGGTCAAAACCTATAGGGAACCCAACACCAACACCTTACACAATCAATGGGGGTTACCACCTATTGTAGGACACTACCCATGTGGACAATGTGCCGCATGTGACACTACCACACCTACTAAAACCTGTGTACTAAATGACAAACAAATTGTTTTTAAACATCATTCCAATTGCCTTACGAGAAATGTCATTTACTGCATAGAATGCCCATGCAAACTTTTGTATATAGGCAAAACCACTCAAGAAGTGAGAAAAAGAATAATACAACATCAGTCCTGCATTAGGTGTAAAGTACTAACAGCCCCATTAGTTGAACACTACATACAACAATCTCATGGTCCCAAAGATATGAAATGGTATGTGATGGAGGCTGTCAAAGGTCCTAAAAGAAGGACCAATGTGGATCGTCTACTTACATTAAAAGAAAACAGATGGATCTGGACAGGAAAGACAGTGGAGAATGGTTTAAACCAGTGTGTGGAGTGGCACAACTTATCTACCCTGTAATTATGGTAAGCTAGATTTGTGTGCTTGATAATTTGATACCTGACATTGATCTCTATGATCAGCAGTAACTGTGATAATTTAGTGAGTTGTAGGTATTCTTTGACTGGTCCCGGTTTTGATATACACTTTTTGAAAATACATTACAGGACCTCGGGCCCTTTATTGTTTCGTTTAGATTCAGTTGTGTTTAGTAATTTGTGTGTTTTATCTGAGGACAAAACTCCGTTTTATTGGTTTGATTGGTTTTACATGGTTATTCAGTATTCTCCACTCCTTTCCAACATGGCCGCCGTATGCTGGTAACCCAGCACTACGATGTGCGCATGTGCGCAAGTCCGACAGTGTTTGTTTTGCCGACGCTCATTAGCGAGGCAAACAAACGCTGACGGAGACTGGAGTAACACGGTCACGGTTTTGGATACAGCATCCCAAGTGAGTCCCCTGCTCAGAGTCAGACACGGATGGTATGGTGGGCTTTCCATTAGATGATTTAACCATCTTACAGGGTATTTTACGTTTCTTCCCCCGCAGTCTAGATGGTTTGCAGGCTACTCAAGAGCCGATGTTTGCCCGTTTCTTAAACGCTATTCAAGGGCTGTAAACGAAAGTCAAGTGGAATAATTGTGGAGGTAAGCTCCAAACCTGGTATTCTATAGAATTATTAACTGAATGGTTTGACTACATATACTTAACCCGTCCAATGTCTACTTAGGAGCGTGGGCGATCTACCCTGTGAAGTGGTGGTGGATTGAGATTTTGGAAGACAACTTATTTAGTGAGTATAGATAGTCACATGAGACCTTATACGAGGTGTTAAGGAGTTAATGGTTGTAGATATGTATAATATTTTGAACTGAGTTTGGTCACACTGGGTGTGGTGATGGTAATTTAATGTAAGCAGACGATCATATATTGGACATAAGTAGATGGATCCCTTATACTGAATATGTATATATTGTATATGTTTTTGTAGATATCATGTGCAACACATAGTCCTGAGGATGGTCTTGGTGGAAATTATACAGTAGAGACCGAAACGTCGACGCGCATACACCGTTTGGTTCATATTCATCCAAGAAAGGATTTGTATATATTAGATCGATGGATTAGCTGACTGCATGTACAGGAGCACCCTATGTATATATTTGTATATTACATACTGTACCAACGGTGTATCACACTACAGAAAATGTACAGAAATTTGTAGTGTTGTTTTGTTGCCTATCATCTGGACTTCTTTAATTTTGTAATAAACTAAAAGAATCATTTTCCAAATAATATATATAAAAGATTGGAGATATCATGTTTCTTATGTTTTCTTTCCAAGTAAAGTACTTATAAAAGACTTAATAGAAATTATTTAGATATCGGAAATAATTCCTCAAGGAGCCTTTTGTCTATTTAACAGAATGTAATACAGCATTTAGAGCAAATAAAGAGCTGAAGCAACATTGTAAAAAGTTCAATCGGGTCGGGGACAATCGATATTTGCCCGGCGGTATTGCCTCTGTGACCCTCTAGTTATTTAAAAATCAATGAAGAGGCAGGCGCTGGAGACTGGAAAGCAGGAAACAAGGTTTTTTATTCTCTCCGGAGGAGAACACAACGAAACGGACAGAAGGTATCGTTCTGAGGTGCTCTAACTGTATTTCTGAGGCCTGGCCTATTATACCTACATTTATGACTTTATTGCAGATTACACATACATGTTTAAAGCTTTGATGTATGGAAAAGACATTCTCGGAACTCCCCTTTGGGCCCGTTGCCACACACATTTACAGTTGAAGTCCCCACCCTAGTCACAACAGGTGATGAGCATCGCGCAGCTGGATAATCCGCCGATTCACGGAATGTGGGGAGTTTGATCGGATCTCATGGGGTGGGGGCTTTGATCAACCCGGGGATTCTTTGATGGGGGAAGCTTTCTATTGTACGGGGAGGGGCAAGGATGGTATCGGCAGAGCTGGGTGTCGGCTTGGGAACGGGGAGGACAAAACGGGCACACGGGGAAAAAAGGGGTTTGCATCTAAGGGCCGGAGATCATGAAAGGAAAGCAGGGAGGCGTCGCGCTGGGAACAGGATGAGAGCCTGGGGCAGAGCAGCGCCGAAGAGGGGTTTATGACTCAAGGCAGGTGCAAGCAGGGGGTGGTCAGCGTGCGGGCTTAGCGAAGGCAAAGGGCTATGTCAGGGGCCAGCGGCATGCAAAAGGGTTTGTTCTGATCGGGGCATCTTAAAATGGCGGGCGTGCACGACAAAAGTGTGGCATCAGAGAGGAGGCAAGATGGCGCAGATAATGTTCACCAAAACGCACTAATTTTCCACAGTCCTCCCTTTAACATATTCAAGACATCTTGCTGGTTCATTTTCTATTCGGTTCTACTGTGGTGAGCATGAGAAAGAAAACGGTAGGAACCCTAGATGGAAAAGAGTTGTAAACAATACATTTTGAGGTTTCTAGTTTTTTTTTAGGAGGTGCACCTATTTGATAAAGCAGGAAAGTCATAGGAATGAAATACAAAAACGGCGAGCAGCAAGTACATATCATAACGTGAACTGGCAGGTTAATACATGTTTCAGATTCGGATTGGAGCAGGATCAATACAATGGCGGCTGGGAGAGAAATGAGGCGTAGCAAAACGGTGGTTGAGGATGTCGAATGTTCGAAGTTTTATGAGTTCTCATTGTTCTTTGTGGTCTTTCGTTGGCGCTGTTGAGCACCGGCGGTGGAGCTACAAGTCCAGCTCTGTTCTAAGTTCTGCGTTGCAGGGCACGACCCTTTCCTCGCGTTTCTGGTCGGAAAGGTCCTTTTCGCCCTGTGTCCTTTGAGGTGATTGTCAGAAAGTTCCGATGGAAGAAGAGCGTTCAAAACAGTCCATAGGGTAGGTCAGAGGAAAAAGGGGGATGGAGCAAGGCCAAATTGGGAACAAACTAGGGGAACGAGAGACTTCAAATGGGCGGGCGTGCGACGGAATTCAGAGAGCGGGGACTTGTCGAAAGGCACTGGACGTCGAGCAGGGGCATCAGGTCGACCCTTTCTTTTCATGCTGTCGAAAACAGTGCCTCGTCCTGCAGCTCCTTTCAGTCGTGGTCTCGCCTTGGCTAATGTCGCAGGTGTCCCTTAGTCTGCAGTCGGGCCTCGTGCTCCCACATCCGGTCCTTCTCTCCTCCAACAGCAGTACCCTTAAACAAGTTTGAAAAGACAGTCTTTAGAAAATTTGCAGATGAAAATAATCAAAAAAAGTCTATTTCTCTCCCAGCTCCAGGCAAAGAATGAAAATGTCCGTTAAATTTAATGTTCACAACTGGCATATGAATGACCGGTGGCGGACCTGTTGGATTTACTATGACTTTCCTTCATAATCATTTATTACAGGCATGACAGTTCATCTGATGGTAACCCACCTTCGGGAGACAAATCTGGCAAAGATATGCCGTTCTCTAGAGTTTCACATTTACAAAAGGGTACAGTGAGTCGTCAACATGGTACTACACAGGTATTTTGCTGAGAGACGAACATGGCTAAACATTTCCTTTCTATCGGTGCATCCTGTTTTTCAACTACTGCGGGGTTCATTTTGATGATTTCTTTACCTTGGTCTAGTCTGTTAACCTTGTAAAACATCATTCTGGGTCCTACGTAACCTTTTACAGCCCGGTTACTTCTAGGAAGGACAGGGGTTTCATGGGAAACAACCAGGGACATAGACAGGGGAGGTAACGGGGGTGATCGTTTTTCTGGTTTGGGTATTGCGACGATTCGGGGAGGGGAGGGTCGCGTATTCTGAGGTCCTTGTTTTATACTATAGGAGCCGTTGACATGTAGTTCCCTTATTTCGGGCCAGATTAGGGAACCTCTGTCGTCTTACCTGTCCTTTCCCTTACGGCCCAACCTGGGTTCATTGACTTCTAGCGGAAAAGGAGAGGTAATGACGCGGCCTCAGGGTGATTGTATTAAAGACAAGCGTTTGTGCAAATACTGACGGTATTTGAAGCCAATTAGGTGGTGTGCTAGGGGTGGCAATCTGCCAATTTCGGGGCTAACCACTCGGAAGAGTGGTAGTGCAAAAATAGAGAGAGAGAGAGAGAGAGAGAGAGAGAGAGAGAGAGAGAGTGTGAGAGAGAGAGAGAGAGAGAGAGAGAGAGAGAGAGAGAGAGAGAGAGAGAGAGAGAGAGAGAGAGAGAGAGAGTGCAACGGCAGGCTAAATAGTACACGTGCAACAGAGAGGGCGGCAGTGCATTCAAGAAAGGCTATTTAGTGCATTACACAGTAAAGGGTATTCACGAGTCCGCGTTAGAATCTTGTAATCATGCAGTTTGAGCATTAGACAGGGTAGAGGGGACGTGCTTTGAGAAAAGGAAAGAAGAAAAAAGGAGGTACCATTTTGTCGCACTTTCTCGCATTCTCGGTCCTTTGACCAGTTGGGTCAACGCCTCAGTCACACACACACACATTCCCTCACAGTTTCGCATCATACGTGACATGGGTTCGTTCGTCCGGTCTGGTTTAAGGGTGATCACTTTTTATCAGGTTGTGCTAATTTTTCGGGTTTGTTCGATACGTGAGTAGTTTGCAGGCGTGCTTAGACACCACCCTGCGGCGCTAGTCCGTTTCGTGTATTTAGACATGGCAAGGTCTCAGATCTTCGCCACACCTTGGCTGTGATCTCTGATGTAACCTGCAGAGGGAGGAAAAAAGGGGGGGGTGGGGGAGACAGCATTCGCGCGCATTCAAATACATGGATTCATAAGTCCTTTACTTACCTCTTACTCGTCTTTCCTCCTTGGGGCAGGGTCCCCGGGGATATGGTTTTCGGAGTCGAGGGGGGGTAGTGTGTTCATGTAGGGCGTGTGCGGGGAAACATAAAAAGGAAACCAGAGGTGCCTAGTGCGAGGTATCTAGTTAAAGGATATATCTCACTATCGGGATCCTTAAACCTCTTTCAACGCCGTGGCGTTCTAAAGTTCTTCGGTTCTTGGGTCCCTGCTACTTTGGAACGTTGTACTTTACAATATTTACATTATTTCATTTCACCCTCCTTTTACATTCCCTCATTTACACCATTCGTTTTACCCATCCTTGGAAGTCACGTTCTTCCTCTACGCGAGAGTTCATGAGTCAGTCGCGTACTTTTAAGACGGAGTGTCGTGTTGTCGATCCGATCCGTCCTCCAGGGCTGGGCAACCATCTTCCTTTAACCTTAAAGAGAGAGCAGAGTAGGGTGCACAGAAAAAGAACTTTCCTACCCATCCCATATTGTTTAAAAATAAAGCATGCAATACCCGTCCATAGTTTCAAAGACTTTATTTTGCAAATTTATTTCAGCATATGGATTAGGAGGGTGTGGTCGTATTTGGTCGGTCGTGGCAATGGCTAAAGTGCGTACAGTGGGGGGGTGTCGTTTGCAACAATAAAAACATCGGAAAGTTTTACTCATTCATTTGTAAGAGACTAAAACGTCTATTAATTGGCTGGGGGTTCGGGGGCATATATTTTCATAATTTAGAAGCATAATCATAACAGTTGTAATCAGATTTCCTATATGCATACCGTACGTGTGCGTCGTAAATGAGGTTTACATCAGTTATAAAAATATAATACATTGTACATTCGTAATCAACATTTGTAACGGGGATCTTTTCACACTATTCGTCGAGTGAGTTCTCTTCGTCTTTTCTAGCCAAGTGTACAAAGGATCATATAAAATCTCAGAACATCAAGTTTATATTAGTGCGATGGAACACCACGAGGTGTTCGTAAGTTCCGATTGATACCAGCGCCATTTTGGGCGGGGCCGGCACAGTCCGGAAGCAGCATCAGGGGGAAATGTTTCCATTACTGGCAGTTTGGACCAGAGTCCTTTTCGGCAGTTCTAGAATTCACGCTAACAGAAGGTGTGGCAATGTCATGTTTGTTTCGTTGGCGATCAAGGCAGCCGTCCCTTACCGGGAACCTGCAAAGGCCGAAGGTTCCGCCGGGGACCTTTGTATGATCTTCAAGGCTGCGGAGATGCTGTCGGAGATGGGGGCTCGTGCTCCATGGGACAAATGTTCGAGTTGTATGGCTGGCCAAAGTTACTCTAGTGGCCGGGGCCCGTCTTCCAGCGGATCCAGACGCCATTTTGAGGCCCTACAGGGGCCACTCTCGTCGAGTTTGCAAGAATGGAAGAGACCCTTCGGAGTGAAAGGAAGAGGTCCCTGTTTTGTGAGAGCGGGACGTTCAGCTGGGGTGCAGCTGTGATGCCCCCACCTGGGGGGCGAGGGAGACTCGTTCACATCGTCTCCTTCTCCCGGTGCACTCCATGCCGCTCCTTTTCATCGCCCCGCATGAAGGCCTCTCCACATCCGGTGTTCCCCAAGTGCCACCATTGTACGTTCGGTGCTGC
Source organism: Lissotriton helveticus (assembly GCF_964261635.1). Taxonomy (NCBI): domain Eukaryota; kingdom Metazoa; phylum Chordata; class Amphibia; order Caudata; family Salamandridae; genus Lissotriton; species Lissotriton helveticus. The sequence continues at coordinate 2,122,770,347 of NC_136067.1, read as the reverse complement.
GCAAATACTGGGGTGCCACCATTGTACGTTCGGTGCTGCGCAAGTACTGGGGTGCCACCATGGTGTGTTCGGTGCTGTGGAAGTATGGGCACCATCGCCTGACTGGGGATGTTCGGCGTCGGGCCGGGGGCTGGGAAACCTCCTACCGGTGGAGGTGGGAGAGGCTCGTCCGCGTCGCCTCTCCCTCCCAGCCCAACTTGGACAAATTGTTGTGGAGGTACGTGCAGGACATCCCGCCGTCCAGGACTGCTGCGGCTGTGACGGAAGAGAAAAGGAAGAGGTGCCTCGCTCTCCTCTTGACATGTGGCGGGACTACCTTAGTCTTTCCAGGCCCGTTGCGGCCGGCCAAGGAGACATGTGGCGGGACTACCTGCAAATGCCCAGGCTGCGGGCTCCTGCCTCTCCTCCGGCTCCCCCATACGTTAAGATTTCCTGACCAAGAGTTGGCGGCGGGGCTCGCCTTATATGGGTTGCCGTTGGTTGGGCGTAGCCGTAACCCTGCCCTACTTTGGAAGGTTCCAGAATGGGGGGGGGGCGAATGTTCTGTTTGACTTTCATTTTCTACAGTTTATCGTTATTATTCCTTGTTTGTTGTGTTAAATTAAAAGTTCAAGTTTATTAATGGTCTACGGATTTTGCTTTACCATTTCTTTCTTTTCAGGTTGTTTTTATGCTAAGTTTCTGCTAACAGAGGTTGGGTAACACGGAAACACGTGTAGAGGGATGACGCAGATTTGTACATTACATACACACAAACTCAGACGGGGGACAGTACAAGTACGACATACAAAGACCCAAGACAAATATAAAAACAGTTATTGGTCATAATTATCTCTTTCCGTCTGTGAATTTTAAACGAGGCTGGGTTCCCGTCTTGACATTGCCCGACCTAGGAGAACTTGATCATGCCGCTGAGATTTTCCTGGCGAAATCTGTGCCATCGGGCATAATCAAACGTGGTGGTTCTGTCTGGTCTGTCTATGTAAGTCGGGTTCTTCTCTGTCTCGCGCCTTTTCTCGTACTGTCGGTCTGTCGTTCTTGTCGGCCCTTTGCCTTTACTCACGCTCAGTAGAGTCGGGCATTGGGCTTTCCAGTGACCGACATACCTACAAAAAGCGCATTGGTCTGACCCTAAGTCTGGTCGTCCTTTGCATAGTGTCGGGGGATAAGTTGTGGGTAGCGGTGTCCTGGGGTTGTCCTGTCGGTATATTTCCCTACTTGGTTTATCCTCGTCTTTTCTCTGTCGTTTCGTAGCCTCTCTGCGCCACATACCGAGACTGTCGAGCATAATTGGCGTCGTCTTATTATTTCGAAAGGCTATTTCTAACGTTTCTATTTTATCAAGGTCAAAGGATCCTGCCAGTGGCCACTGTTTGTCTTGGCTATCTTCGGTATACCTGTGCCATAATTTATTATAAGCTATGGTGACTAACCCATAGTTTATGAACATGTCCTTATTAGGGGTGCCTTCTAGTGGAGCTATATGGTCCACCTCTAACACCCGGTCCGGGTTAAACAGGCTATTTATCAATGGGGAGAAGACAGACATGACGGCTCGTAACGAGGGACTAAAAAGTCAGCACTGCCTATCTTATCACTAGGTGCAAAGACTAGACAGAATATTTCTATTCTACGTTGTTTGCAGGTAGTGAATACCTCATGGATCCAAAAAAAAATATAAAACCAAACGACCAATAAATAACAATGGGGAGAATGAGTAGGTCCGCAAAGATCTGCGTCACCTACCCTTTTCACTATCTGAAAAAAGGGTGGTCTCTTCCCTACTTGCAGACAGGGAATCTCCAGGAAACAATAGTTTGCGAACAACAGTTCAGTTTCAAGCAATTATTGAGTGGGGGAGAAAAAGAACAAGCACGGCTGCTACCCTACTTATCCTCCACTGCTTGCAAAGGGAGAGGGAGCCTGTTGTTTCTCCGTTTGCAGACAGTGAATCTCTAAATAAAAATAAACAAAGCAATACTAGTATTTTGAACAATCAAGCAATCAAAACAAATTTCGATTTGTCGTGGCAACACGACCTTACCCGGACCATGTGGACAGTTTCTTGTCTTCCGAATCCAGCGCCCGATCGTCCTCTTTTTCTCGTATTTCTCACGGCACTCCTGATGGTTCCCAGTCAGGACCGTAGATCACTCGAGAGAGGTCTGTTCGGAACTAGTGAAGTTCGGATGATCGGCTGCCAGACGAGGGTCTATTGGGCAAGAGCTCTCCCGATCGTTGCAGTCGTTCACTCTGTCGTCGGGACCTCTCCCACTGGATCCACGAGTCGCTGATGGGCCCCACGCTTGGGACGCCAATTGTAAAAAGTTCAATCGGGTCGGGGACAATCGATATTTGCCCGGCGGTATTGCCTCTGTGACCCTCTAGTTATTTAAAAATCAATGAAGAGGCAGGCGCTGGAGACTGGAAAGCAGGAAACAAGGTTTTTTATTCTCTCCGGAGGAGAACACAACGAAACGGACAGAAGGTATCGTTCTGAGGTGCTCTAACTGTATTTCTGAGGCCTGGCCTCTTATACCTACATTTATGACTTTATTGCAGATTACACATACATGTTTAAAGCTTTGATGTATGGAAAAGACATTCTCGGAACTCCCCTTTGGGCCCGTTGCCACACACATTTACAGTTGAAGTCCCCACCCTAGTCACAACAGGTGATGAGCATCGCGCAGCTGGATAATCCGCCGATTCACGGAATGTGGGGAGTTTGATCGGATCTCATGGGGTGGGGGCTTTGATCAACCCGGGGATTCTTTGATGGGGGAAGCTTTCTATTGTACGGGGAGGGGCAAGGATGGTATCGGCAGAGCTGGGTGTCGGCTTGGGAACGGGGAGGACAAAACGGGCACACGGGGAAAAAAGGGGTTTGCATCTAAGGGCCGGAGATCATGAAAGGAAAGCAGGGAGGCGTCGCGCTGGGAACAGGATGAGAGCCTGGGGCAGAGCAGCGCCGAAGAGGGGTTTATGACTCAAGGCAGGTGCAAGCAGGGGGTGGTCAGCGTGCGGGCTTAGCGAAGGCAAAGGGCTATGTCAGGGGCCAGCGGCATGCAAAAGGGTTTGTTCTGATCGGGGCATCTTAAAATGGCGGGCGTGCACGACAAAAGTGTGGCATCAGAGAGGAGGCAAGATGGCGCAGATAATGTTCACCAAAACGCACTAATTTTCCACAACATCAAATAGTCCACACTGGAGAGAGACCATTCAACTGCACTCAATGTGACAAGACATTTATTAGAAAGTCAAATCTCCCGGGAGAAACCCTATGAATGTACAGAATGCAACAAGACATTAGCAATGGACACCTAACACAACATCAGAGTGTCCACACTGGGGAGAAACCATATGAATGTCTTGAAAGTGACCAAGCAACCATATCAATGTATAGAATGTAATAAGGTTGTGCCGAAAGAAGACCAACACAAAGCACCATCAACAAATCCACCATGGGAGCAACCATAGCAGGGCTTTAAAAATCTACTCGCCCACTCGCTATGGAGAGTCAAATTTTATCAGGTCGGTCTATTTTTACTAAATACCAGTCTCTCGCTCTGGCGAAAGAACTTAAGCTGGAAATAAACAGATGTTCTGTTCATTCAGAAAGTGACTGAGCAATAAAGATGCCTTTAAATCTTTTTATCTTGAGGGCGGAGCTTGCCGGCAACCATGGCTGCCGCGTGAGCCCATAGCTCCGTCTCGTTGTATCTCACTATCCTTCATTATCCGGCATCAGTGTGACTATTTACGGAGGAATCGAAGCCCCCCGCCTTGCTAACAGTGTGGGCTTGCTGTGGAGCCCCGTCGCGAGGGAGAAATCGTCGGATCATCGGAGGAGCCGGGAAAGCGTAACCGGAGACGTGTGAGGCCTCAAAGCAGCGCCCTCGAGTGCAGACTGCATCCGAGTTGCGTGACTGTGGGTGCGGCCTGGCTGAGTGCTTGCACCCGGAGTGTGCCTAGCGGCGGCCTGGTGACACCAAATCAGGCAGCGTGGATCTTCGGAGGAGGTGTGCGATTTGGCCTTCCCCTCCCCCCACCTTTCTGATGCCTGGAGTGGTGTGGCGTAGTGGGCGGACAGTCAATAACGCAGCCCAAACGTGTGAGAGGCGGCTGGGGCCTGGGTCCTGGCAGACTCGGCGAGGCCCTGACTGAAAGAGGCCGCAGAAGGCCGCAGCGTCAGCGAAGCGGCCCTAGACCCCTGCCTTGCACCGAACCTGTGACACGCCCGGAGACTGGAGTGCACTACGGAGTCCCGGAGTCGATCTCTTAGCCAGGTGGCATGGAGATGGGGTGCACATAGCGAAGACGAGTCCAACTGCGAGTGGCCCCCACCCTAGCTGGTCTGAGTGTGGAAGCGCTGGTCAGCCTGTGGAGTTCAGAGGCGCAATACACGTTTGAAGTGCTGACAGACCGCGACTGGGTCGTAATGGTCAGCCCGTGGCGGTGCAGGAACCTGAGACTGGGGAGCCCATAGAGACAGCGCTAACGAGTGGAGGCCTTGCACTGTGGGCGGGACGGAGTAGTGTGGCAGACACAGGTGTGGTATTGTGGCTCGCTGCGGGACACATCACTGCGGCGGGATTGAGACGACTCCTGGCCCACACAAGACGACACTGTGAGCTTGGCCCGCACTAACCCTACGTGAGTGGTGCACACTGGATCGGCTGTGTTACCCGTGATCCACGACATCGCCTGGCGACATGGGGAAAGGTGACAAGACTCAGAGGAAGCTAACCTTTGAGCAGCGCCGCGCCAAGTCCCAAGAGTCCTCGGGCGCAGAAAAGGACATCTCGCCCGATGGAGGGGACACCACTGAGAACTCCGACATCAAAACCATGCTCCTAGCAATGTAAGAAGGCCCCCAGAGTAGCATGACGTCCATTGGCACCAAGATCGATGCCCTCACCTACAGGATGGACCGTATGGCGGAGCGCATTGACAAACACACTGAAAGATTGGACATGTCCGAAAGACGACTTACGGAGGTAGATGAAGCTCAAACTGAGCTAGACACGGATCACAAAAAGATAGAGAAACTTATGCAATCCCTACAGGAGAAAACAGAAGATTTGGAGGCCCGCTCTCGTCGCTCTAACCTCCGCATCACGGGCCTTCCGAGTCGACGCAGACGGGAAACATGGAAAAGTTTGTTGAAAAGCTCCTTCTTACTCTCCTTGGTGAAGACGTATTCTCGCCAATGTTTGTGGTTGAGCGTGCACACCGCTCGCTGGGCTCCCTCCCGTGCCCGGGAGCCCCGCCACGCCCCATCATCACTAAGCTCCTCAACTACAGGGACAGAGACGTGGCACTACGGCTGGCCAGGGACAAGAAATCGCTGCAGTACGAAGGCTCGGAGATCTCTCTATATACCGATTTCACCGCAAGGGTGCAGGAGGCCCCCAGGCACTTCAACCCTTTTAAGCGACAGCTCCGTGACCTTGGTCTAGACTATGCGATGTTGTACCCAGCAAAACTCTGTGTCAACTGGCAGGGACATTCCCACCTCTTCACTGACCCGAAGGCATTACAGGAGGCTCTGAAGGGTTGGACGAGGGACCACCGTAGAGATGCCAACAAACCATCAGATGGCGGGGAACAGTCCAGCCAGCTGGACGAGCAGGAGTGACCCCCAGCTTCTTATGTACCTGGCGAGACTGTGGAGTGACCACATGTTACAGTGAGAGGAGTGAGCTGATTCTTGGAAGAGAAATACCTGACGGCTTCGTCCTTGGAGAGCTGGCAACTGGGGGTCAGCGGAGATCCGGTCACTAAGATCTGCTGCCCCTGGAGGGTCGGCCGGAGGCGGTGAGTCTGCTGGACTTATGGTATGTCGCAGAGGGCTATCACTGGCTCCTGCTAGGTTGATGTGTGGGGATGGGGGGGGGGGGGGCGACCGTGGAAATAGGTGTGGTAGCCAGAACTGCATGAATTGTTCTCAGATGTCAAGTTCAAAACCTTTGCTGATGCATATAACAAGGGACGACGAGTACCCGGAGTGGGGCAACTGGCAAGTTGTATAACCAAATTACTTGCTTGTTGTCCGGCAACCTCGCCCCCCGTGCGCAATGCACCCTTATTTTATTTATTTATTTTATTTTAGCGATTTATAGAGCGCCTGGTGACCAGGAGGCATCCCCGCGCTGTAACATTTGTGGTGACCAGAGGGGAGAGGGGACCTTATTTTGGGAACAACAGAGTTTTCAATTTTTTTCGGAAAAGGAGATGACTGGGTTCCAGCCGCAGGGAGCGAGGAAGTGAGTTCCAACCTGAGGACGCTTTTACAGAAAAGCGTCGGCCGCCGGTGCGTGCCTTCCTGAATCTGGGGACGTTGGCCAGACGCTCATTGTCCGAGCGTAGGGACCTGGGGGCCTTGTATGGGGTGACCAGGTCTCTCAGGATAGCAGGGCCAAGACCGTTGAGAAGTTTGTGTGCGGTACACAGGGCCTTAAATTCTACCCTTTGTCGTATTGGAAGCCAGTGGAGGGCCTTGATCGCTGGTCTGGCTGAGACTCTGGAAGGGAGATTCATAAGGAGCCGGGCAGCTGCGTTTTGCGTACGCTGAAGTTTAGCCATGGTGGCTTCAGGGGCTCCCAGATAGACCATGTTACTGTAGTCTAGCCGCGCAAGGATCAAACCTTGGACCAGGAGTTTGCTAGATAGGGGCGGAAGTAGTGGGAGGATCCTGCGGATGGAGCGCATGAGACCAAAACAGGTGCCTGCTGTTTTGGCTGCTTGAGTTTTCAGAGACAGCTCAGGTTCCAGCCAGACTCCTAAGGTCTTAATTTCTTGTTTCGGGGTGGGTACTTCCCCGAAAACGTCTGGCCAGACCGATGGGGGGATGGTGGTCCATTGCTTGCCCAAAAGCATGACTTCTGTCTTTGATCCGTTTAGTTTGAGCGATGACTCGCACATCCAGAGGTGAATTTCCTGGAGGCAGTTCAGCAGATTGTCTGGGTGGTTGTCAAGATGTGAGAGTGAGACGACCAATTGCGTGTCGTCCGCGTAGCTCACTATCTTGATCCCGAAGGGGGCGACAACATCCTCGAGGGGGGCCATGTAAACATTAAACAAAGTGGGGCTTAGTGAGGACCCCTGGGGGACTCCGCTCGCAAGGGGAAGGGAGGCAGAGTGGGAGTTGCCATCCCATACCTGGAACGAGGTACATACATACATGCGGGAGGTCGAACAGTTGGGGTGTTGGGTTGAAGGGAGGAGGGACGATACTGCAAGGCCTTGGGGGCAGTCTACTGTGGGTGGGGGGTGGGTATGTTTCTGGGTTTGAAGTGGATGCTAGGGGGATGGGAGGGTGTCTTTTCATTTGATCGCACAGTCAATATCGACCTCACATAGCAGTTACTTGCACACAGCTCGCACGATAGAGACCGGGGACAAGCATGGCTGACCCAGCGGATCTAGGACCAGCCGCCAGGATCCAGGCGCTAACATGGAATGTCAGGGGACTTAACGATTATCGGAAGTTGAGGAAAGTACTGAGTTATTTACATAGGCAGCATGTTGAGGTGGTGCTCTTACAAGAGACCCACTTGCCACTGTCGAGTAGAATGCTGCGCAGTAGAGGCTTGGAGGGTAATATAGCTGCAGCTGGCTTCACGACACATGCCAGAAGAGTGCTCACCTGGGTGAATCCCAAATCGAAACTTAATCAGTCGCTCCTGAGAGTGGACACTGAAGGCCGTTTTTTTATTTCCAAATGTGTAGGACTGGGGATGGAGTTTGTTGTGATTAATGTCTATGGTCCAAACTATGACTCCCAGAAATTCTATGAGTCCCTGGCAGCGGCAGCTCGTCACTACGATACAACACAGGCCCTATGGGGTGGGGATTTTAACTTGTGACTTGACCCGACGCTGGATAGATCATCTGGTCCCGCGTGCAGGGCCACCGCTGCTGCTCTTACACTACACAGCTTGCTCACTACCCTAGATCTAGAAGATGTATGGAGGAAGAGGCGTCCTGTGCAGGGGGGGTACACACACTATTCTGCATACCACGACATTCACACTAGGATTGATTATTGCTTGGCAACCCCCTCCTTGATTGACCAGATACAGGGTTGTAGGATCCTCCCACGCACTCTTTCGGACCACTCGCCAATACTCCTGCAGCTGGAGACCCTAGGAGAACAATCTCCCCATTCACGTGGCGCTTTCCGCCGTTCTCGCTCGTGGACCCGCTGTTCAGAGGAGAACTAGCGGACGCGATTGATGTCTTTTTTGAGGCCAACATAGGATCAGTGGATAGCTTTCAGTCGGTATGGGAGGCCTTCAAGGTCTACATTCGGGGCATCGCCATGTCCAAACACTCGGGGGTGCTTCGGTCCATCAGACGCAGGCTATTGGACTTAGAACGTCAGCTTGCGCAATTAGAGGAATGTCAGCGAACACAACCAGACGTGGCAGTGGACGAAGAGATTAAAACTCTCTTGTCTGAATATCATGATGAGGCAGATAGGGAAGTGGGGCACCTGGGAAAATATGCAGCGGCCCGCGCTTATGGCGAGGGGGAGCGGCCTGGCTCGGTGCTTGCGAAGGTATTGAAGGGACGCAGGGGGCGGCAGCAAATACCAGAGCTACGGTCTGAGGAGGTTGCTATCCTCACGGACGAATCTGATATTGCGCAGGCATTTTGCAGCTTCTACACAAATTTATATTCCTCTAAATGTGGAGACCTTGACGATGAAATACTAGATTACCTGGAACACAAAGACCTGCCTATGCTCACCAACACCCACAGGGAGTTTTTGATGCTACCAATAGAAAGAGATGAAATTGTTAAGGCGCTGGTGGGTATGCGTTCGGGCAGCGCCCCCGGGGATGATGGGCTCACGGTTGGGTTTTATAAAGCCTTCCAGGACAAGCTGCTGCCGCATCTTTCGACACTCTTTGATGACATCTATGTGGAGGGGAGTATGCCACACTCCATGAGAGAGGCGCTCCTAGTCACTATTCTTAAGCCAGGTAAGGCACATGATGAGTGTGGCACATACAGACCCCTCTCATTGTTAAATGTTGACATGAAAATCTTTGCCAAAGTGCTTGCAAACCGTCTGGCGCTCCTAGCCCCTTTACTTGTCGCTCCGGAACAGGCGGGCTTCATCCCCAGTCGTATTCTAACCTATAATATCCGCACGGTCCTTGGCACCATGCAACACATACGACCGAACACCAAGGCCATATTGGTGTTCCCCGACATGGAAAAGGCATTCGACTCTATGGAGTGGGCTTTTATGCAACATGTGCTGCAAAGGATGGGGCTGGGCCTGCCGTTCTTCCAAATGGTGGGCGCACTCTATCATAAACCCAGAGCCAGACTGCGACTAGGCAACCTGGTATCGGCATCCTTCCCTATTGGCAGGGGAACTAGACAGGGCTGCCCGCTGTCCCCCTTGCTGTACGCACTCGTGGCTGAACCGTTGGCGTGCGCATTGCGTGAGTACCACAGCAAAGAGGGTGTCGGCTTCCCCACATACAAAATTGTGGTGTCAATGTACGCAGACGACACCCTGTTATATGTCCGAGACCCATAAAACAACTTATCCTCGATGCTCAGAGAGGTGGTGCACTTCGGAGCCCTATCGGGTCTGAAGGTTAATTGGACAAAATCCGTAGCTTTTCCTCTCACCCCGGGCACTCTACCGTTTGACATGGAGTACCCACTGCAGTGGACCGCAGACTCGATTAGATATCTGGGTATAATCAATCAATCAATCAATCAATCAGCAAAATGTGTATATCGCGCTACTCATCCGTCAGGGTCTCAAGACGCTGAGGGGGGGGGTCACTACTGCTCAAACAGCCAGGTCTTGAGTTGTTTCCTGAAGGAGAGATGGTCCAGGGTCAGCCGTAGGTAAGTGGGAAGGGAGTTCCATGTCTTGGCTGCCAGGTAGGAGAAGGATCTTCCTCCGATGGTGGATTTACGGACTCGTGGGACGGAGGCGAGGGCGAGGCTGGTGGATCGGTGCTGGCGGGTGGGTGTGTAGAATGCGAGGCGGCTGTTGAGGTACTTCGGGCCCTTGTTGTGGAGCGCCTTGTGTGTGTGGGTGAGGAATGTGAACGGCATCCTCTTGTCGACGGGGAGCCAGTGCAAGTCCTTCAGGTGGGCCGAGATGTGGCTGCGGCGAGGGATGTCCAGGATGAGTCGTGCTGAGGCATTCTTAATGCGCTGGAGTCTCTTCCGGAGTTTGGCTGTGTTTCCAGCGTAGAGGGTGTACCCGTAGTCCAAACGGCTGGTGACGAGGGCCTGGGTGACCGTCTTCCTGGTTTCGGTGGGGATCCACTGGAAGATATTTCGGAGCATGCACAGGGTGTTGAAGCAGGATGACGAGACGGCGTTCACTTGCTTGGTCATCGTGAGGGAGGAGTCCAGGATGAAGCCCAGGTTGCGTGCGTGGTCCGTTGGTTTGGGGGCAGTGCCCAGGGCAGTGGGCCACCAGGAGTCGTCCCTGGCAGAGGGAGATGGTCCGAGGATGAGGACTTCCGTCTTGTCTGAGTTCAGTTTCAGATGGCTGATCTTCATCCATTCTGTGACGTCTTTCATTCCTTCCTGGAGGTTGGCTTTGGCGGTGGTGGGGTCGTTGGTGAGGGAGAGGATCAGCTGGGTGTCGTCGGCATAGGAGATGATGTTGAGGTTGTGTTGGCGTGCGATGGCTGCGAGGGGGCTCATGTAGACGTTGAAGAGGGTGGGGCTGAGTGAGGATCCTTGCGGAACGCCGCAGATCACTTCGGTGACAGCGGAACAGGGTCGAGGAACGAGATGATCCACTCCAGTGCCGCTTCTTGGATTCCGGTGTTGCTGAGGCGCTGTATCAGGGTGCGGTGGCAAACGGTGTCAAAGGCTGCTGAGAGGTCTAGGAGGATGAAATAATCCAGTAAGAAGCTTTAAAAGTTGAAGATGTTTATTGATCAGCACAGCATCAAATCCTAGCACAGCAATGTCCAGGTTCCAACTGACAAGCAGTACAGAATGCTGTATGAGCAAAGCTCTGTTCAGAATATAGAATCATAACATGGCACATGCAGTTAAAGAGGCAGGAAAGCAGGTACATAACAAATAACTATTACAGAATATAACACATCTCCCTCATTAAATAAAAAAACAAAAAACAATATGTTATACAAAATCTTGTAACGCTGTAGGTCTTCTTCTGACACGCATGTCATCTTTGGCTCTTGATGCTACGGAGTCAGAAAAGGAACTTGAACCAGCTCCAAAATTGGAACCATCGCATTGACCAAAATTTCCTTGAGACTGAAACTGTACATCATCTTGAGTTGGACATTTGGCAACCTTGCTCACATTCCAGACTTTGCCATCTTGGGTGATGACAGAGTTACGGAAGACTCTTTTGATTTGAATTGGTCTACCAAATTTACTCATACCCTTGCTAACCAAATAAGGTTTCAAAATCCTGACCCAATCAACAACAGCCAAGCTATGCTCTTTGGTTTTCCACTTCTTATTGTACCAGTCTGCTGACTTACTTTGTTTACAACTAAATTTGTTCGCAACCTTTTTGATGTCAACCACAACTTCTTCAAAATGTTTGCACTTCTCCTTAAACCACCAAGGACAAATCCTTGAGGCAGGATCTCTACCTTTAAGTAATTTGAAAGGACTAACCTCCGTGGTGGTATGAGGAGTTATACGATATGTCCAAAGCTTTTCTCTAAGCACATTTAACCAGTTACTACTTCCCTTAACAGCATCAGCAACAAAACTCTTTAATACTCGGTTAAAACGCTCAACCTGTCCGTTCTCATGTGGTTCATAAAGTGATGTCCGTATGTGTTTAATATTGCAGGTCTGTAAAAATAATTTCATCTCAGATGAGACTAATTGTACTCCATTGTCCGACACTAACACAGAAGGGCATCCTTCTCTTGCAAACACTTCCTTGAAAAAGGAAATAACAACCTCAGAAGTTACTTTAGACACAAATTTCACTTCTGTCCATTTTGAATGATAATCTATCATAACTAAAGCAAAACGTGAGGCCTCTGGTAAAATATGGAAGGGACCTGAAATGTCAAAAGCTATTTTGTTCCAAGGAAACTCTGGCCATTCCACCGTCTTAAGGGGTGGAACATACAATTTCAGCATCTTATCATTACTACAACACTCGCTACACTCTCTAACAGTGCGGTCAACAAATCTATCCTTTCCTGGCCACCAAAAGTTTAACCTAATCAGACGCTTCATGGCTGAGGTGCCAGGATGGGTTTTGTGTGCTAACTTAAGTATCAGCTCTTGTACACTGTACATATTTTATGAGGTGCGTTTTTAAACTCCTGTTAATTACGCTCGTTGTGGGAGAGACTTACTTCTCTTCCGTGGCTCCCGACAGAAGCCTCATTCTACCGGCGCAGCCGATTGCAAGCGCTGACGCCGGTAGACGCGGAAGTACGCCGCCATCTTGGGAAGGCAGGTAGGGAGGGTAGCGGTACAGCTTCGCGACCACTCCCGCCCTCCCGCCTTATTTAAGGATTGTTGAGTGTAACCCTGTGTAATAATTGATTGGGAACTTTCCCCTGAGGCGGAAGCCGGGGGCGCTCTTCTCTTCCTTGCTTATCACTTGTGTTGTGCATTCTCTGTACTTATTCAGGACCGAATTTTTAACACTGTACATATTTTATGAGGTGCGTTTTTAAACTCCTGTTAATTACGCTCGTTGTGGGAGAGACTTACTTCTCTTCCGTGGCTCCCGACAGAAGCCTCATTCTACCGGCGCAGCCGATTGCAAGCGCTGACGCCGGTAGACGCGGAAGTACGCCGCCATCTTGGGAAGGCAGGTAGGGAGGGTAGCGGTACAGCTTCGCGACCACTCCCGCCCTCCCGCCTTATTTAAGGATTGTTGAGTGTAACCCTGTGTAATAATTGATTGGGAACTTTCCCCTGAGGCGGAAGCCGGGGGCGCTCTTCTCTTCCTTGCTTATCACTTGTGTTGTGCATTCTCTGTACTTATTCAGGACCGAATTTTTAACACTGTACATATTTTATGAGGTGCGTTTTTAAACTCCTGTTAATTACGCTCGTTGTGGGAGAGACTTACTTCTCTTCCGTGGCTCCCGACAGAAGCCTCATTCTACCGGCGCAGCCCATTGCAAGCGCTGACGCCGGTAGACGCGGAAGTACGCCGCCATCTTGGGAAGGCAGGTAGGGAGGGTAGCGGTACAGCTTCGCGACCACTCCCACCCTCCTGTCATGTGTAAAAGCAATTACATTTCCCGGCCGCGCAGCGGACGGGCGCAGCGGGCGCGACGATGGCGCGCCGAAGGCGCGCCTAAGGCAAGCCCGTCTGCGCCCGTCCGCGCCTGTCCCGGGCCTAGGGCCAGTCCCCCTGCCCTGGGTGTGAGAGAGACCGGCATCAGTTGGACCAGAGATCAGCTGATATTAGTAGGAGCGGGCTCATGTTCTCTATCTGACCGCTGCTCCCCTATTGATTTAGATGGCCGTTCTTTTCAATGCTCCCATTGCTCCTTATTGATTCCCCCTTGGCGCGAACGTGCCCTTCCTCTTCCCACCGCTTTGTCTTCTTGCCCGTTAAAACTAGCATTGATTAATTGTCGCTCCCTCCCCCGGCATGCCAATGAAATCTGGTCGACCCTCACTACTTACTGTTGGGATATATTATTCCTTACGGAATCATGGACCAAAGACACCTCAAACCCAGACATTTTTCTAGCCACCCCCCCAGACTATCGCTATTTAGGCGCCAACCGGGAGGGAAAGACAGGAGGTGGACTTGCCATCCTGTTTAAAACCCACCTGAATATTATCATTAAGAAAATCACCAATATTGGTCTGATTGAAGCCATTTATTTCTCTGTTGCGGATTCTGCCGCAGTTTATCTTACCGGTATTCTAGTTTACAACCCCCCTAAAGCCTCTCCCTCAGCCCTGTCACAACTGGTACATGTCATCACGGACCTTTCCCTTAAGCACCCTCACTTTATAGTTCTGGGTGACTTTAACCTCCACGTTGATGACCCCACCTGTACCCAAGCCATCCGTCTTCTCGACTCTCTTCAGAGCCTGAGCCTGACGCAACTCATCCATGGTCCGACGCATGTAGCCGGCCACACGCTAGATCTTATTTTCTCCAACCTCCCTGGGACTAGTACGCACCCTTCTCTCCCCCTTACATGGTCCGATCACTTTTTGCTTGCGTTTGACATTCCCATCCCTCAGGTTCCCATCCCGGTGGAACCAGGGCTAGGCCAGAGAAGAAAATGGCATAAGGTCACCTGTACTTCCCTAGAGCCAATATTCAGTTGCCCTCTTGAGTCAAGCTTAGGAAATATTGATACCTGTGTTACTAAGTTTAACACCACTCTATTGGCGGCGATCGATGAAATTGCCCCTTGTATAGCGATGTCATCTGCTAGATCTCGCCCTTCTGCTCCCTGGTTTTCAGATGCCTTACGTAAAGAAAAAAGCCATTGTAAAAAACTCGAACGTAAATGGAGACTTACGTACGACCTTGAGGCAAAAACTATCTATAGAATGGCCCTTAGGAAATTCACCAAATCAAGAAAATTAGCCATGAAAGAGTTTTTCACCTCACAAATTAAAGACGCAGACAATTCGGCAAAAACACTGTTTAAAATTGTCAAGGACTTTGTCAAACCCCCCGCTTTGACACCCATTAATCTTGCTAGTCAGTCTCTTTGTAACGGACTATCAGACTTCTTTCAAGAAAAAATCGATAAAATTGCTGCCTCCTTCCCTCCAGCTGGTACTCTGGACCTCTCCCTTATCCCGGTTTCAACTAACCAGGACATTGCTCCTACTTTAGCTGTTTTTAAGGACCTCACCCCTAATCTTGCACGTAAACTATTATTACAGTGCAAATCAGGTTCCCCTTTGGACCCGGTCCCCCCTAAAATCATGAGTGAGTTGGCCACTTTACTGTTAGAGCCTCTTATTTCCATTTGGAACGCCTCTTTACAACTAGGCCAGTTCCCTTTAGCCTGGAAGGAAGCTCTGCTTGTACCCATTTTGAAGAAAGCTGATGCCGACCCTACACAATTTAGTAATTATCGGCCTATCTCTCTGCTTCCCAAACCTGCTAAAGTTTTGGAAAAGGCAGTCCAACTTCAACTAGCGGAATACCTGGAGACCTACTCTCTTCTGCACGATTCCCAGTCCGGTTTCCGTGCTGGTTTCAGCACTGAGACCGCACTGCTTGAAGTGTCAGAGACTGTGCGAGAGTGTGTGGACAAGGGCGAGGAGGCCATGCTGGTCCTCCTCGACCTGTCCGCCGCTTTCGATACGGTGTCCCATAAAATCCTCCTTGACCGTATGAAGCAGATTGGAGTGAGTGGCGTTGCCTTATCATGGCTGGGTTCCTTCCTCCAAGGGCGATCGCAGAGGGTTCTTCTCAGACCTTTTGAATCAGAATGCAAACCTCTGGTTCGCGGAGTCCCACAGGGCTCAGCGTTAAGCCCCCTGTTCTTCAATGTGTACCTTGCCCCGTTGGCCAAGGTAGTAGAGGCTTGCGGAGTCAGAGTGATCTCGTATGCTGATGATACTCAGCTTATATTCTCTTTCAGCGATCACTCTGACTCCAGCCTCTCCAGTTTTCGCCACTGTCTTGGCGAAATCTGCTCCTGGATGTCCACTAACCATCTGCAACTAAACACCGATAAAACGGAGGTTCTGTTTTTTAATCAAAAAATGACCATTCCACCTTCTTTATGGTGGCCTACGATTCTCAACCCTCCGCCGACCCCGGTTCACTCTGCCCGTAACCTGGGGTTCATATTCGATGATACACTATCCTGCAGCCCCCAAATCAATAAGGTCACGTCGATTTGCTATGGCAAATTAAAAATGATGAGGAAGATTTTCCCTTTTTTACCTATGGATGCACGTAGAACTGTCACCCAGGCCTTAATTACTTCCCACCTGGATTACGCGAACAGTCTATATGTAGGGGCTCCTCTGTACCAAATTGAACGTCTCCAGGTGGTGCAGAACGCGGCCGCAAGATTGATTGGTAACATTCCCTACAGACATTCGATCTCGGCGTTTCGCAAAGAGCTTCATTGGTTGCCTATAGCTAACCGAATTAAGTTCAAAACGCTCATTCTCGCCTTTCGAGCGTTGAATGGATCTGGCCCAGACTACTTAAGAAAAAGACTGAGGTTGTCCTACTCGGTCAGGGATCTCCGCTCTAACAATCTGCGCCTCATGTGTGTGCCTAGATTCCGTCGCACAAGAATGGGTGGCAGAGCTTTTGCCGTCCTTGCAGCCAAATACTGGAACAGTCTTCCTATTGATCTTAGATTTGCCCCATCTGAAGTGATTTTCCGCAGACGCCTGAAGACTTGGCTTTTTGTATCTGTGTAGTCTACTTCCTCTCTTTTCTGCCAATCAGTTTTTCGCGCCGGGACACCCCCATTGGGGGTAGCCGTGCGCTCTACAAAATCCATAAATAAATAAATAAATACACCACCTGGCGGAATACATTTACCAGATTTCAAAATCAATTCACCTTCACAACACAACTCATCTGCCACATTGTAAAAAGGAAGTAATCATCCCTGACAGTTTTATTAGGCCAACCTTCTAAAAGATATGTCCTCAACATTACCAATTTCTAATCCTCCTCTTGACATTTCATCCAAAACTGTTCAGTGATATCCTGATACTGAGGAGAAACAAAATCAGAAAGACTTAAAACAAAATAAATCTCCCTAAGACAATCAACATTATCTTCTTTACTACCACAAGGAAGACGTGACAGACAGTCAGCAGTAACATTTTTCTTTCCAGGAATGCATTCAACTGTAAAGTTATATTCTTGTAACTTGGATGCCAAACGTGCAATTCTTGCTGTGGAGTTCCAACCTCCACCAACCGATAAAATATGTACAAGTGGCTTATGGTCAGTTCTCAGGATAAACTTGCTGCCCCAAATATAGATTCTGTAATGTTCAATGGCCCACACACAAGAAAGCAACTCTCGTTCAATAACCACATACCTGCGCTCCGTCTCACTCAACGTCCTAGAGGAAAAAGCCACATTCCATTCAATGACACCATCCGTTTGAGAGGGAGCCTTTGTATTTAGCCAAGGAGACCTTCGTGGGACGTTGCTATCTACCCTCGTTTCGACACAACGACTGGCCGCACCCGCTGCGCGGTTTGAAACGCCGCCTGGAGATAGTGCCCTGGGTATTGGAGTGTGCTTGGGCGGAGAGGCTTCATCACCAGCACAGGAGTGTAGCGCTGCAGGGACTCGCTTTCCCAGGAGTCCCTGCCTGACCTCTGCCAGCTGGTCGGCGCCCCCTGTTAGCCCCGCCCCCTGGACGGCACACATCTACAAAACTGACTTTCTTCCCTGGTGCAAGTGGGAGCCTTTGTATTTAGCCAAGGAGACCTTCGTGGGACGTTGCTATCTACCCTCGTTTCGACACAACGACTGGCCGCACCCGCTGCGCGGTTTGAAACGCCGCCTGGAGATAGTGCCCTGGGTATTGGAGTGTGCTTGGGCGGGGAGGCTTCATCACCAGCACAGGAGTGTAACGCTGCAGGGACTCGCTTTCCCAGAAGTCCCTGCCTGACCTCTGCCAGCTGGTCGGCGCCCCCTGTTAGCCCCGCCCCCTGGACGGCACACATCTACAAAACTGACTTTCTTCCCTGGTGCAAGTGGGAGCCTTTGTATTTAGCCAAGGAGACCTTCGTGGGACGTTGCTATCTACCCTCGTTTCGACACAACGACTGGCCGCACCCGCTGCGCGGTTTGAAACGCCGCCTGGAGATAGTGCCCTGGGCATTGGAGTGTGCTTGGGCGGAGAGGCTGCATCACCAGCACAGGAGTGTAGCGCTGCAGGGACTCGCTTTCCCAGAAACGCCGCCTGGAGATAGTGCCCTGGGTATTGGAGTGTGCTTGGGCGGAGAGGCTTCATCACCAGCACAGGAGTGTAGCGCTGCAGGGACTCGCTTTCCCAGGAGTCCCTGCCTGACCTCTGCCAGCTGGTCGGCGCCCCCTGTTAGCCCCGCCCCCTGGACGGCACACATCTACAAAACTGACTTTCTTCCCTGGTGCAAGTGGGAGCCTTTGTATTTAGCCAAGGAGACCTTCGTGGGACGTTGCTATCTACCCTCGTTTCGACACAACGACTGGCCGCACCCGCTGCGCGGTTTGAAACGCCGCCTGGAGATAGTGCGCTGGGTATTGGAGTGTGCTTGGGCGGAGAGGCTTCATCACCAGCACAGGAGTGTAGCGCTGCAGGGACTCGCTTTCCCAGGAGTCCCTGCCTGACCTCTGCCAGCTGGTCGGCGCCCCCTGTTAGCCCCGCCCCCTGGACGGCACACATCTACAAAACGGACTTTCTTCCCTGGTGCAAGTGGGAGCCTTTGTATTTAGCCAAGGAGACCTTCGTGGGACGTTGCTATCTACCCTCGTTTCGACACAACGACTGGCCGCACCCGCTGCGCGGTTTGAAACGCCGCCTGGAGATAGTGCCCTGGGTATTGGAGTGTGCTTGGGCGGAGAGGCTTCATCACCAGCACAGGAGTGTAGCGCTGCAGGGACTCGCTTTCCCAGAAGTCCCTGCCTGACCTCTGCCAGCTGGTCGGCGCCCCCTGTTAGCCCCGCCCCCTGGACGGCACACATCTACAAAACTGACTTTCTTCCCTGGTGCAAGTGGGAGCCTTTGTATTTAGCCAAGGAGACCTTCGTAGGACGTTGCTATCTACCCTCGTTTCGACACAACGACTGGCCGCACCCGCTTCGCGGGTGCCGCTGCGCGGTTTAAAACGCCGCCTGGAGATAGTGCCCTGGGTATTGGAGTGTGCTTGGGCGGAGAGGCTTCATCACCAGCACAGGAGTGTAGCGCTGCAGGGACTCGCTTTCCCAGGAGTCCCTGCCTGACCTCTGCCAGCTGGTCGGCGCCCCCTGTTAGCCCCGCCCCCTGGACGGCACACATCTACAAAACTGACTTTCTTCCCTGGTGCAAGTGGGAGCCTTTGTATTTAGCCAAGGAGACGTTCGTGGGACGTTGCTATCTACCCTCGTTTCGGCACAACTACTGGCCGCACCCGCTTCGTGGGTGCCGCTGCGCGGTTTGAAACGCCGCCTGGAGATAGTGCCCTGGGTATTGGAGTGTGCTTGGGCGGAGAGGCTTCATAACCAGCACAGGAGTGTAGCGCTGCAGGGACTCGCTTTCCCAGGAGTCCCTGCCTGACCTCTGCCAGCTGGTCGGCGCCCCCTGTTAGCCCCGCCCCCTGGACGGCACACATCTACAAAACTGACTTTCTTCCCTGGTGCAAGTGGGAGCCTTTGTATTTAGCCAAGGAGACCTTCGTGGGACGTTGCTATCTACCCTCGTTGCGACACAACGACTGGCAGCACCCGCTTCGTGGGTGCCGCTGCGCGGTTTGAAACGCCGCCTGGAGATAGTGCCCTGGGTATTGGAGTGTGCTTGGGCGGAGAGGCTTCATCACCAGCACAGGAGTGTAGCGCTGCAGTGACTCGCTTTCCCAGGAGTCCCTGCCTGACCTCTGCCAGCTGGTCGGCGCCCCCTGTTAGCCCCGCCCCCTGGACGGCACACATCTACAAAACTGACTTTCTTCCCTGGTGCAAGTGGGAGCCTTTGTATTTAGCCAAGGAGACCTTCGTGGGACGTTGCTATCTACCCTCGTTTCGACACAACGACTGGCCGCACCCGCTTCGCGGGTGCCGCTGCGCGGTTTGAAACGCCGCCTGGAGATAGTGCCCTGGGTATTGGAGTGTGCTTGGGCGGAGAGGCTTCATCACCAGCACAGGAGTGTAGCGCTGCACGGACTCGCTTTCCCAGGAGTCCCTGCCTGACCTCTGCCAGCTGGTCGGCGCCCCCTGTTAGCCCCGCCCCTTGGTCGCCTTCATAATCGCGCCAGTCGCTCGCTGCGCGAGAGCGCTGGGCGAAGCCCGGGCAAAGGGCGGGCCGTTTTGTGGCCGTTCGGGGGCCGAAGGAGGCTGGGCTGGGCCACCCTCCCTTGGCTTTTGGTTTTTGGATTCATTGAATGGGATTAGTTATTACGCCTCGAGCAAGTAAGTATTGATCTGTATGCCTCTTGGGACTATTCGTGTCAGCTACTATCACGCTAGTCAATATGCCCCCTGTGAAATCAGTCAAACCGTCCAAAAACAATTTACAAACCTTTACTGCCATCGATCGCATGCTGCAGAGGACCATAGGAGCTGTGACAACTGCTATAAAACACACGGAAAGGCGCTTATCGTTACCTGCCGGGTCATTACCCTCCATTCCCACTATCAACTCACCCGATATTACTAACATTTCCCAGGACTCCTACCTTTTGCCATCTTTTGTATCGCTCCCACGTATTCCACCTATCCCTCCTGAACCTCTCTCGCAAGCCTCGCAAAAGGAGACTAGTAACATGGATCTTCCTTCTCTGCATTCTACGGCCCTATCCTCTTCTTTGATTAATGACATCATGGACTCTGTAGAAACTGCAAAGAAAATTACTTCTTCTCATAATTCTCCAGTTTCAAAGGAAATTTGTGGAGATATCAGTATCCCCTTTCAGTTACGTGATCAGACTACCTCACCGATCCCTATCATAGATCTAGTGGGTAATGAGTTCCTTTTTGAGGAACACTCGCTCCAACTACTACCACCGCAAAAACCGCAAAAACCCATTATTACAGCTGCAAATTTTAAGCATCGCCCAGAACTTAGAAAGGGGAAGTGGGAGGCAGAAAACCACCAAGGTAGAAGGGCTAAAGTAAGTAAGAGAACGGACCATATAAGTGGGCTCACCAAGAACACTTTAGAAAATTCTATCCCCAACAAAACAAACACTATTAATGAACCACTAACACAGTCTGCCCCAATGAAAGAGCTGGTAGAGAAATTTGAACATTTAGTCAAATCTTTAATATTACCGCTAGTTCACCGATTGAAAATCATCTCGGAAAAACTTAGTGAACTAGAAACTACTACACAAACTAATGTAGACTTGACCAGAGAATGTATGAAGCAGACAGATAAGACCACAGGAGGTAGGAAAGCTACTATTAGCTCAGCCCCTAAGGAAAAACCTACTAGACCTGTATCCAAAATAGGGATAGATCAACATAATTCAAAATCTACCTCTGAAAAAACTGGGTCGGTCCAACTACAAGCAGGTCAGTCCCAAACTAGCAACAGCAACCCAACCGAAACCCAACAATGTCCGACTAACACAGGGGTAAAAACTAGAAGGGCAGACACTGCATGTAAAGATCTTAATAAAAACACAACAGATGTTCTAGCCCCCAAAAACAACTCTAACACTGTAGTGACTATGAACACTGGGATAGCCCAGAAAACTCAAGGAACCAGACCGAAACGAGAAATTCAAATTACCCTCCCCCCCGAATCGGCTCCATTTGTTGCCATACTGACTGGGGTCCCTGAGCTTCTTCCTAATCAATATGAGGACTACGGGAGCCTTAAAAATAAAACAATATATTGGCTCAAAAATAACCGACCCCTTCCACCACATATAAACGGAGATATTCTCCATGTTAGAAGGGCAAAATGGTTGGGTCTTAGACCAAAGGACATCAGTGGGGATGTCATAATCATCAATTTTAGAGACTACAGAGTAATGAATCATCTAAATGAGTGGTATCAGGAGAGAGACAACCTGGGTATTCAACTCCAGCAACTAACATACTTCTACCCCAGGACATTGGTATCTTTAAGGCCTCATCAGGAGTCCATTCATCGGACTCACCAGAGGCATCAGAGACATCAATATGAGGATTATTACTACTCACCTTCTTTATCAAATAGATACCATGCACTGTTGGGATTAGATTCATTAGACTGACGTACCCAGGGACCTCCCTCCTCTAAATCCAGTCCCCATTTACAATTACATGCTGTAGACTCTCAAATATTAGATCAACCATTATCGCTACTCGTGGTAAATACAATCCCTGAACCAAGTTTTCAAGATAGTTATATTGAACAACCTCAAACCCCCCAAAACATCTTGTCTCCTTTGATACGTACTGAAACTTTATCGTCTGTAGTTTCATGGAACGTGGCAGGCTTAGCGGGAAAGATAGATGATATACACTGACAGGCTATCACAACAATCCATTCTGTGATTGCCATTCAGGAAACTTGGGCAACCGAGGCATCTCATATATTGGGATATAAAACCTTTTTTACCCCTGCTATAGCTAGTAGAAGAGGTAGGCCAAAGGGAGGATTAACCATATATACCTCAATAACTTCAGGTCCAACCATCCTAAAAAAAATCCTGGATGATAATCACTTTCAAATACTTATCTCCACATGGGATTCTCAGAAAAATGTAATAATTATAAATTTTTATAACAATATCCCACCATTAGAAGTGGATAACGTGGTTAAGAAACTGGATGCCACTCTTAACTCCATCAAAGAGCTATTAAATGGGGACATGACAATTATCTGGGTGGGCAATTTTAATTGCTCTCTATGCCCCATGAGTACAAAGGGGGTGTGCGGTCTGGAGGGAGAAGAAGAGGAGGTGATGCATCATCACTTCTGTCACACGAAGTTCGGAGACTTGATGAATAGAATGATGGGGCAATACTCCCTGGCTTTTACAAATGAGCTCTGTAATCCATCTAAAGTGTTTACCCCTACCTTTAATGGAAGAGGAGCAAATTCAATAATTGATTTTGCTCTATACTCAACACGGTATTCAGCCCAGGTAATTGATTGGTGCACTCTTGATTCACCCATGAGTGACCATTTCCCCATCTTGGTTAACTATAATTTTAATCTTAATAATCAACTTCAATCCCCTGGCACATGCTATGATGTCACTCCGATTCTTGGGCAAAAATTGGCTTCACAATTAAACGGGAAAAGGTAACTCCAGAAAATTTTAATAAAAATTTGATTAGCTCTACTTTGGACGATTTTAACATTTACTTATCCCTAGATGAGGAACCATTAACTGTCCTCAGATCTTTCTGTAACATCTCTGGTAAAATTAAAGATCTCCTCTTAAGAACCAACCGTAATATGAAGAAAGGCCCCCACGGATGGTTTGATAGAAACTGTAGAAAAGCCCTTATTACATTAAAAAATATTCTACATAGTAGCTCACCCACGAGATCAGAGATTAGAAGTGCTAGACGGAACTACCGACTTGCACTAATCTCTAGGAAAAAAGAACTGAAATCAAAAGCTTGGGTCAATCTGCATGATGCGTGTAAAAAAGGGATAACGTTGCCTTTTGGAAGGCCGTGAACGCACCATTTTACCAGGAGCGTATAGGCCCTTCATTAGACAATGCAATTTCTGCACAGGAATGGGTCCAACATTTCCAGGGACTTTATAGCATTACTGTTCCTATATGTGATGATCAGATCCCTAAAAAACATATAAATGAAAAAGAGGGTTCTAGCTACCCAATAGATATTTCTTTTAATTTAGAAGAAGTTCAAAAAGCCTTAAAAGAAAGTTCAGCCGCTAAAGCCCCTGGACCAGACAGGGTACCAATAGATGTTTTTAAAAATCTTCCTGACCTCTGGGCCCCAATCCTTACGAATGTACTCAATTCCTCTAATAAAGTAGGGTTCATTAAGACCTGGCAAGAGGCCATCCTGGTCCCTATATATAAAAAAGGGGATAGAAATGATCCTGCCTGCTATAGGCCTATTTCGCTTTTAGATGGCCTAATGAAAACAGCAGGCAGGATCATTCTCACCAGGATGCAGGAATGGCTCGAGGATAAAGATATTTTATCCACAATGCAATATGGCTTTACTAGAAGAAAGGGAACAATAGAACTAGGTTTAAATCTTGCCCTCATTATGTCAAAGTATATACATGCCAAAAAGGTCAATTTATACGTAACATATGTTGACCTTAGTTCTGCTTTCGATTGTGTGAGGCATGATATCCTTTGGCAACTTTTAGAAGATATTGGCCTAGATATCAGGATTAGAACTTTTATTAAAGAACTTTATGCTGGGGCAGGCGCGCGTGTGAGATTCGGCAAAAAAGGTGAATGCTCTAATTTTTTCCCTATCCGTAGAGGGGTAAGACAGGGGTGCATTCTTGCACCCCTGCTTTTTAACCTGTACATAAACGATGTGGGAACCTTGCTAACAGAAAATTACAATCACTACCCAGTGATCAAAGGAAAACCCATACCCATACTCCTCTACGCCGACGATGCGGCTATCTTGTCACAGACTAAGAGAGGCCTGCAAAATGCGGTAAATAAATTTTCTGAATATATGATCAATAGGGGACTTTCTATAAATGTTTCTAAGACCTTTACTATGTCTTGTGGCCCAAGGAAAATTAGAGCACCATGTAATATAATTTTGGATAACAAACATGCTGATTTAGCAGACATTTTTTGTTATTTGGGGGTTCATATGGACAGACAAGGTAATTGGAAACCTGCAGTGAAAGCAAGAGCGTTGGCATTTACTAAAGCAACAGGAGCCCTAGTAAATTTTGCAAAGAAGATTGGATCAAGGCCACCTAGGGAGCTTCTTCAAATCTATAAATCTAAATGTGTCTCCATCGGCACCTACGGTGCAGGGTTATGGGGGACACAGACCGTGGAAACTATTCAACGAATAGAAAACACATTTTTAAGGCATGTTCTGGAAATGCCTCCTAGTACATCAATATACGTACTTCATGCAGAGCTTGCAATGCAACATATCTCTGATATTATTCAGATGGCACCAATTTTACTATGGCACAACATCTGGACCAATCCTGCCACAATGTTGAACAGAGCTATAGTAGAGGACTGTTTACAATGCAGTGGGGTAAAAAACATTACGTGGCTCACCTACGTTAAGAACCTTTGCTCTGATATTGCTCTGATATTGGTTGTCCAGAATACTTCTCTAATCCAGCTATAATGGACTTCGTTTCCAGATCCAGTCTAAAAAGAACTTTGACCGAGCATTTCGAATCGATCAGGTGGAAAAGTCAAAGGGCCAAGATATCAGTTATAAATCACGATGAAGTGACATTGAATAGAAACATTCAGCTGTATCTTGTTGTTGAGCAACCCTTCTTTTATAGCAGAATACTAACATCTTTTCGACTCGAAATATTTTTTAGATTTATAACTCTCCCAAGGTGTAACGAGTGGTCCAAGGATAAACTTATTTGCCCCTGTGATGAGACGTCATTTCAATCCAACATTCATTGCACCTTATATTGCACTTCATATTCATACCCAAGGCGACAAATACTAAGGCCTCTTCTGTTAAAATGGGGCATAAGAAAATCGAGAGAGGCATATAATAAACTGCGATCCTTGGAATATCACTACACGATTAATACTGTAATGATGTACTTAAGAGCAATAATGAAAATAAGACGGGCCATTACCTTAGAATAAGCTGTATATCACCGATTAATTAATGTTATGCTCCTGTTATGCTTAATCTATTTTTTCTTATCAAATGCTTAAATCTCACTTGTTTTAACAATATTGTATATACGGATTTTAATATAGGTTCCCTTTTTATAATATAACTAGAATGAATTTTTATGATTGTGATTGTACTGTATGCTTTTATGAATTGTTTTTACATTTCGAATAAAGCTTTTTGAACTTGAACTTGAGAAAGAACACACCCCAAACCATACAAACCTGCGTCAGTGGTAATGATACATTTCTTGCCCATCCTAAAAGGTTTCAAAGTAGGTGAATTGACAGTATCATTTTTAATATCAGTGAATGCCTTTTCTTGTTCAGCCTCCCAAACAAACGTGTTACTTTGCCTTAATAACCTTCTTAATGGCTCCATTTTGGTAGCAAAATTAACTACAAACTTGCTGTAATATTCACACATGCCTGCAAACGACAGCAGTTGTTCTTTATTGCTCGGGGCTGGAGCACTGAGAATGGCCTCGACATTTGATTTTTTAGGAATTAAACCATCCCCTGATAATGTATGGCCCAAATACTCAACAGATTTCCTAAAAAGTTTGCATTTGTGTGCTTTGAGAGTAAGACCATAACTTTCCAGTCTACTACACACTTCATCTAGGTGTGCAGCGTGTTCCACCTCATTTTTTGAAAATATCAAGATATCGTCTTGAAAACACTTTACAAACATATCAAGGTCCCTAAAAATTTGGAACATCACCCGTTGAAAAACAGAGGCAGCAGATTCCAAACCAAAAGGCATCCTTCTGTATTGAAACAGACCCAAGGGAGTGATGAAGGCTGTATACTTTTTGGATTCCTCAGTAAGTTCTATTTGATGATACGCAGACCTAAGAATCCAATGTGGAAAAGATCTGCGCACCATCAAAAAGGGAAACAAGCTCATTAATGTTGGGAAGGGGATGACAATCAATAATGATATTGGAATTAAGAGCCCTCAAATCAATGCAAACTCTCAGTTTTTGGTCCGGCTTCCGCACCAAAACTATGGGCGAAACCCATTCTGATGACTCAATAGGCTCTATAATGTTGTCTTTCAACAATTCATTTAACATTTCCTTTAATTCATCTCTAACATTTAGAGGAACACCTCTTAACTTTTGTTTAACCGGAAGAGCACCTTCCTTTAAGACAATTTTATGTGCAAAATTTTTCAATTTTCCCAACTGATCACAGAAAACTTTGTCAAACTTGTTGCTCCAAACTGAGATGTCATTTTTTCCTTCACCACTAGAACAAATAGAATTTATCATTTCTTGCTCAGTACACAAAGAGATAGGATCCTTGGCACGTGGATTTAATTTGATGCCAAGTTCCCATTGGTCATGCCAACCAAGCACGTTAACTCCTTTCAGAGCAATGTATAATTTGATATGAGCTATCCTTCCCCTAAAATTTAAAGGAACTTCCAAAAAACCTTCAATATCAATCTTATTCCCATTGAATCCTTCTGCTAAAATATCCGACGGTTGTAAGTTAGAAATATCACACACATGTTGTAATTTTTCATCAAAATATTCCTTAGTGATTATGGTCCACGGGGACCCAGAATCCACCATAAGTTCAATAGAAATGGTAAGGATATGAAAAACACATTTGGGAGATTTTTTTCTGGTTAACACTACACACCCACTTTGAACAATAGAAACAACATAACCACGGTCAAGATCTTGTTTTACTTCATCAACCATACTAATGGAAGATATTTTTGTAGGAGCAATAGTGTTAGAGGGTGCATGTGATTGTCCTGCTCGCAATTGGGAATCAGAACGTTTTTCTCTACACACATTACTAAAGTGTCCAATCCTTCCACAAATATTACATGTTTTGTTCAAGGCAGGACAACCCTGAAAAGAAGCAATGTGTGATTTGTTTCCACACCTATAACATGACACTGAACTATTAGTAAAATCGGTCCTTCTGTTATTAAAACTAAAAGTGTTTTTGTCTCTCAGATGTGTAGGAATAACATTTTTGTCATCTACTTTGGACTTAACAAGACAAACTTCTTCCTCAGTATAGCTTTTACAAGAGCTAGAGCTTTGTTTAACAACTATATCCATCCACTTTTCTGACATTTCAGTGGACTTGGCGATAGCAATAGTTTCTTCCAAATTAGGATCACCTATACACCATAATTTGTCCTGAACCTTTTTGTTCTTAAAATGAACAATAATCTGGTCACGGATCATTTCATCAGACATGGCTCCAAAAGTACAATGCAAGGTTAAGGCTCTTAAAGCCGTGAGAAAATCGTCAAAAGATTCCTCCTGTTTTTGTGCTCTAGTGTAAAATCTGAAACGGTTTAAAGCAATATTAGCTGTAGGTTTAAATCTTTTTTCTAATCTACCAAGAGCCTCTGTATACACATTCATAGTATCACCACTACCAGAAGGCACTGATAACTGGGGAAGAGTTCTGAAAATTTCTTGCCCCTCAGAACCTAAACAGTGCAATCAAATACTTTTTTTTCTCTCTGCTCCCATGCGTTCTCCATCTATAGCTCTCATGAAGTTGAAAAATTCTTCCTTCCACCTTGACCAAGGCATGGGAGGATCACCTTTTACTTGTAAAAATTTAGAAGGAGGGTCAAACTGCATTGTGATAATAAACAATTAATTAACAGTAGATGCAAATATAACACACAGTAATAGTTTGTGCTAAACTATAAAACAAAAGAAAACAAAAAAAATATATATATATATTATGAAATAAGATTAAAATTTTGAGTTGTCAATGTACTTGCAACAATCCATCGATGTCTTCTAATCAAACTGATAAGTTGTTTGGTGCTTAGAAAGCATGAGGAGGAAGTTGACTAAAAGTTGAATAGAAAACACTTGAAAAACGAATCCAATATGTTTAAATAAAAGAAATGCTAAATAAAATGCAAGCGCTAATGTTATTAAAGAAATAAGAAATAGTGAAGTGCTTAAGTACAAATAATGATGTTCAAGCTTCTCGTTGAAATATCGAAATCTCCGTGTGATGGTTGCTAAGGAACATAAAACAAAATGGAGGCACGTTGCACGTAGCGTGATGAGCGTCACGTGCATGAAGAAAGGCAGGAAAGCAGGTACATAACAAATAACTATTACAGAATATAACAGAGGATGAGGGCAGCAGTTTCCCCGTTGTCGAGCAGGGACCTGATGTCGTCGGTGGCTGCGATGAAGGCGGTCTTGGTGCTGTGGTTTGCTCGGAAACCGGACTGTGAGGGGTCGCAGGATCCGTTGGTCTCAATGAAGGCAGAGAGTTGTCTGTTGACGGTCTTCTCGATGACTTTGACAGGAAAAGGGAGGAGTGAGATCCGGCAGAAGTTCTTGAAGTCCGTGGGGTCCACGGTGGGGCGCTCAGCTCGGCCTGTTTCCAGCTCTCCGGGAAGGTGGTGGAAGCGAAGGAGCTGTTGATGATGTCCCGGAGTTGGGGTGCGATGATGGAGTCGGCTTTGTTGAAGATGTGGTGTGGACAGGGGTTGGTTGGGGAGCCGGAGTGGATGGTGTTCATCATGCGAGTGGTGTCTTCGGTGCTGACCGAGGTCCAGGTGCAGAGGGTGGTGGTAGGGGGCACTGGTTTGGTGGTTGGGTGCGTGCTCAGTGTGCGAAGCTGTTGTGTATGTCGGTGATCTTGCGGTAGAAGAACGCGGCGAGAGAGTCGCAGAGGTCTTGCGAGGGTGTGATGTCGTTGTTGCAGGCGCTGGGGTTGGAGAGCTCTTTAACGATGCTGAAGAGTTCCTTGCTGTTGTGGGTGTTGTTGTCCAGTCGTTCTTTGAATGCTGTCTTCTTGGTGGTGCGGATCAGCTGGTGGTGTTTGCGGGTGGCGTTCTTGAGGGCTGTCATGTGTTCTACTGTCTGGTCGTGGCGCCAGGCTTTCTCGAGGGTGCAGCAGGTTTTCTTGGAGTTTTTGAGGTTGTTGGTAAACCACGAGGCTTTCCTGCTGCCGGGGTTGCTGGGAGGATTCATCAGTGGTGCGAGTTCGTCGGCGCAGTTGGTGAGCCACTGTGTGAGGTTGCGGGCTGCTTCGTCGGGGTCCGTCGTGTTGGTGGGCGGGTTCTGGCTGAGGGTGGTGGCGAGCTGGTCGGCGGTGATCTTGCTCCAGCTTCTGTGGGGAACCTGTTGTGGGTGGTGGTGGGTCGTGGTTCACCTGAAGTTGAAGTGGACACAGCTGTGATCTGTCCAGTGTAGTCCGGTAGAGTGGCTGAAGGAGATGTGCTTAATGGAGGAGAAGACGGGGTCAAGCGTGTGGCCGGCGTAGTGGGTGGGGGTGTTCACCAGTTGCTTGAGTCCGAGGTTGGCGAGCTTGTCCAGCAGGGTGGCGGTGTTGCAGTCCTTGTTGTTCTCTAGGTGGAAGTTGAGGTCCCCTAGGAGGATGTAGTTTGGGGAGGTTAGGGCATGCGGGCTGACGAAGTCTGCGATGGCTTCGCTGAATTGTGTGCGTGGTCCCGGGGGTCTGTAGATGATGGTGCCTCTGACAGTGGTCTTGGGGTCGGTGTGTATCAGGAAGTGAAGGTGTTCGGCGGTGGTGAGGGTGTCGTCGGAGTTGGTTGTGATGCGGATGGTGTTTCTGTGGACGATGGCGATGCGTCCTCCGGTTTGGTTGACGCGGTCCCTCCGGGTGATCTTGTAGCCATCCGGGATCGCTATGGCGATGTCAGGGGCTGAGGAGGCGTTCATCCAGGTTTCTGTGAGGAAGGCGACGTCTGGTGATGTTGTGTAGAGGAGGTTCCAGAGTTCGACGACGTGCCTGTGGACGGAGCGGGTGTTGAGTAGGAAGCACTTGAGGTTGTTTTTGCTGGTGCTTGGCTTGGCGGGTGTGTTGCAGGTTCGAAGGCAGGTGAATTGGCAGGCTTGGCAGGTGAAGGGTCCGTGGGTGCGTTTCGGGGTGGCTCGGTAGCAGGCGGGCTTTCGGCCGGCGTTGAGTGCGTGGAGGCTGGCGGCGTCGTGAGTTAGTCGGGTGCGCTGGCATCGTCGAGGACCAGGGGTCCTGGCGCTGGGTGCGGTCCGGGCGTGGACGGGCGTAGACGGGCTTGCCTTTGGCGCGCCTTTGGCGCGCCTTCGGCGCACAATCGGCACGCCCGCTGCGCCTGAACGCTGCGCGTACGCGAGGGCTCCATATGAGGCGAAGTGGAAGGGAGGAGCAGCTGGGAGGCGGGAGCGGGCGGCCAATGGGGTTACAGAAAAGAAAAGGGGGTGGGACCGTGAGGGAGCAGCGGCGGGAAGCAGGGAGTGGGGGGGCACACCAGGGGTACAATAATAACGAAGCACAAATCTACTTAACAGAAAGAAAGAATACAATGCTGTCACGAAAATCTTAACAGAAAGAAAGAATAAAATGCAGACACGAAAATCACACAAATGAGGGCAACAGTGGGGAAAGAACGAGCAGCAGCGAGGGGGCACCGAGGTCAGGGACGAACTTGTGGCGCCGGGGCAGAGACGCGCCTACAGCTGGCGAGCCGTGCGGCGTGGGGGTTGTCCTGTGGACAGGTCACACTCGACTGCACCGCGCGGGCTCAATATGAGGCCAAGTGGTAGGGAGGAGCAGCTGGGAGGCGGGAGCGGGGCGGCCAATGGTGTTACAGAAAAGAAAAGGGGATGGGGCCGCGAGGGAGCAGCGGCGGGAAGCGGGGAGCGGAGGTGGGGCACACCAGAGGTACAATAATAACGAAGCACATATCTACTTAACAGAAAGAAAGAATAAAATGCAGTCACGAAAATCTTAACAGAAAGAAAGAATATAATGCAGTCACGAAAATCACACAAATGAGGGCAAAAGTGGGGAAAGAATGAGCAGCAGCGAGGGGGCACTCAGGTCAGGGACGAACCTGTGGCAGCGGGGCAGAGATGGGCCTACAGCTGGCGAGCTGTGCGGCGTGGGGGTTGTCCTGTGGACAGGTCACACTCGGCATACGTCTCCACACTGACGCGGTGGTATTATTCAATGAAAATTACGGGATAGCATTTAGTAAGCTTGAGGACGATGTGGAGGCTTGGAATAGGCTCCCACTTTCCCTTATGGGGAACGTCTCTATATTGAAAATGGTGGTGTTACCCAGGCTGCTGTTCCTATTTGCTGCCTAAAGTCTTCTTCCAGAAGTTGACGCAACTTATGATCAAATTAGCGTGGGCGGGTAAGCAGCCGAGAGCGAAGTGGACGCTTCTCACCCTACCTTGCATTATGGGAGGTCTTGGTGGCCCCGACTTGGAGCTGTACTACAGGGTTGCTCAGGCGGCACATATGCACACTTGGGTGCACGGGGATACTCTCATCTCTCATGTCCGGATAGAGAAAGTGTTTGCTGACCCACTCCCGCTCCCGGCAACTGTGTTCGTACCGACGGACCGTAGGACTGGGATATTGGATTCAATCACGGCGACGAATCATGCATGGCACAGTCTCCTACAATTGCAGGGAGGGGCGTTGCTATATTCAGCGGCTATGCCGGTGGAGTGGGCCCAATGGCTACGTCCCTTAAGGGACAAGGGGGTGATCCAAGCCATGCACAAGCTCAACATACGGTGGGCAGGGGACGTGAAGTCCTGGGACCAGGTGCTCGGGGGTGCAGGGGCGACCTCCCTGTTGCTCAGCTTTCAGTATCACAGAGTGCGTAGCGCCCTTCTAGAACAGCTGGGTGAGGACCTAGCAGAACCACCGGACGTCCCAGAGCTTTCGTACATAATAAAAACTGAGACCCCACGTAAACTGGTGACCAATCTATACAAACATGCTATGTCACACAGAGAACACCAATTTTCGAAGGCTAGGCTGGCCTGGCAGCGGGACCTACAAGTTACAATAGACAATTATATGTGGCGCTATTGTTGTAGTAAAACTAGACGAATATAACTAAATGGTAAGCACAGATTGGTGCACTTCAAATTCCTCAATAGAGTGTACTACACCCCAGAAAGGCTCCATAGATATGTCCTCCGCCGCTCGGCCGAGTGTGAGAGGTGCCACGCGCAGGAGGCAGACTTCCTATATGTAGCCTGGCTGTGCCTGAGGGTCCTGGATTACTGGGAACACATTTTCACTGAAATAAGCAAGATTGTCGAGACTGACCTTACCCCGGATCCCGCGCTAGTGCTCTTGGGACACTCCAGGGGATTGCCGGTGGCAGTGCGCAGGTTGGTGGATTTGGGGATGCTCATGGCCAAGCGAGTTGTTGCATTGTGCTGGATGAGAGGACCGGTGCCCACACCTAAGCGATGGGCGCATGACATGGTTTATTGCTGCACACAATCCGAACACTACAGTGAGCTGCTCCGCCCCACAAGTCGCCCGAAGAATTTTCTGGGTCTTTATCAGTCATATATTAGTGGTAGGGGGGCTGTAGACGTCCTGGTGGACACTGGAGATGGCGGGTGGAGACTGAAGGGCCCACATAGACCACTAGACACTACACTACACTACACTACGACAGGGCAGGAGGCCTGGACGAGTCATGACGCGGAGATTGCCACGGCGAAACCACTATAGCGGGAAGCCATCACTGATCTCACTCGGGGGTCAGGCCTTGATCCCCTTCTGGACAGGTGG
The DNA here is from genome assembly GCF_964261635.1 of Lissotriton helveticus. Taxonomy (NCBI): domain Eukaryota; kingdom Metazoa; phylum Chordata; class Amphibia; order Caudata; family Salamandridae; genus Lissotriton; species Lissotriton helveticus. The sequence continues at coordinate 2,122,737,338 of NC_136067.1, read as the reverse complement.
GGCTGGTTACACCGGTAATCCATAGCGGTCTCAGAAGGGGTTGTGCTGGGTACGGGGAGTGGGGAGGGGGGAGTGATATAAATTAGATGTTCCCAAGTGGACAGAATGCAATTGCTTTCCCACCTATTCTTTTTGCATCATTTCGCTTCTTCCCCCCCTCTCTCGGTTATCCTCTTTTGGTTAAGGTCCATGTGCCGCCTGCCCTGTTTTCGGGTTGTTGGCTGAACGGCTGTGTATAGTATTGTGGAGGGTCTTGTATATTGTAATGTCAACTTGTAATACTGTGCTTTTTCGTTTGGGGGTAGGTGGGTTCATTGACTGTAGTGCGTATATCTTTTGTAAATTCAATAAAAAAATGTAACAAAAAAATTATTATTTTTATCTTAAAACATTTGCTGTCTGTTCAAGGACAGAGGTCAAATATCAATTTGGCTTTTAATAAATGCTGCTTATCCAGGAAAATGGTCTTTACTTTTCTTTCTCTTACTAATTAGTTTTTTATCAAGTGAACTGTCTGACAATCATTGCGAAATAAAAGGCTGTAGGATGTCAGTTTTTTTTCTATCACAACATTTAAATAGCTAGCAAATGAATAAGACAAATATTCAAAAATATATCTGGAACTTCGAAAGAATTTTTTTTTAATTCAGAAGTGTGATGCAAACAAAGATTTAATTTGGAGCAAAATAATCAGAACAGTTTACTTGGTGATGTGCAATTGACAAATTTTTGCAGAAACTTAATTTCCAAACATTATTGTTTGCCCAATTTGTGTATAGTTTTATCAGTAAAACACATGTCAGTGGGAAGTTTTGTGCCACTTCCATTGAGAATCTGCTGATTACAAATGAAGGTGTGCTAGCACTCTCTGCTTTAGTTATGTATTTATTAAAAGTAATAGTTTTTAAATATGATTTGAGAAACATTCCTGGCCCGCTCGGTTGACAATGCTGTTAATAAACAGAGAGGCAAGTCAGGGGCCTGTTGTATCTTGTTTGTGGCTAGATTTACATTATATGTGGAGGAAAAGTGTAGCCTAATAAATCAACTCAAATAGTTGTTTGTGCGGTTTACACTCTGAACTCGCGCTTTCGAAGGTGCTCTCACATTTAACAATGAAGAACATGGAGGCTCAGTGAATGAAAATATTTGCCCAGGATCACATTTGAAACCACTTTGTGTGTCAAGAGCATTTCATTTAGGTTGAATAGATTATTTAAGTCAACAAACCTTCAGGTCTAGTAACGTTTTTATGATTTTCGAGGCCTGCACAGGATTATACTGAATGTGACAAAGCCATCATTACAAAGGGACTATTAATGCAACATCTGAAAATCCAGACTGGGAATAACTGAAGCAATAAATGTGACGAGGTGCTGATCAGATAGTCTGTATTGGCAGAAAAACTTTTTCTTGCAAAGGGTTTTTTCAGAGGAGGAACCTAATGTGTCAACATGCATTCCAGAGAGAAAATGAATCTGTCTTCAGTGTGACAAGACATTCATTACAAAGGAATAGTTAATGCTTGATCAGAAATGGAGAAGCCATTTGAATATTATAAATGTGTAAAGGCATTTCCTACCAAACGCTTTATGTTGAGTTATCGAAAAGGCCACCCTGGTTTAAGATATACTGATATTGTCACAATTGTCTTCTCCTCGTGATCAAGGTGATGCTGAAAGGGGTCCACCTCCTGATTTCCCCACACTCTGACTATTACAACAACACAGAGCGTAAAGGTAATCAAGCGAGGGAGAGGTAAGGGAAGGGACAGGACCGGAAGGGATAGCTGAAACGGCAAAAAGAAAGAATTGAAACATGTATCCTAACTACTCTCGTTTCATTCTCGCTAATGAACCTCTACCTACCCCATGGATCAGGAGGTGAGCCCTTCCTCTCTGCATTCAATACTTCTCTATATGGTTTTGCTTCCTAAAGACAGACCAAAGATAAATATTTGTTCACATGCACTCTGAATGGAAATATCAAGGACACTTAAACAGGTAACGTACCCTTATTTCCCTTCCCTTGAAATCATAAAAGGACTCTCTCCAGTAACCCAGAAGCTGTAACTTCTCCAGAGTAAACCAATGTCAATTCGGGGCACTGAAGCAGAAGGATTCAGTATAGTCTTTATAACGATACCAGTTCATCCAAAAAAGGAAACACATAAGATAACAAGAACGTATTCCTTGCTGGGCCCAACTAAACGGAACACACAAAAAGGATATATCAGGAACAAGTCCAACCTCTTCCGAGGCTTACCAGTATGCAGATTTAACTCCAAACCAGCGCAAACCTTTCTGGCTCTATGAAAGGTATAGTGTATGAAACTCCATTAATTCGCCATTCATATTGCACCGCTTCCAGAAGTAGAAGAAAAGGTTTCAAGGTGAGGATCACTGCATCTTTGAACCTCAAATCTTCCACTACGCGATGCAAAAACAAAAACCCTTTCTCGCTGCAACCGCAAGCGAGAAGGGCGCATTGGCGAAAATGTAGCTATAGCTTCCTCCTCTACACGAAGTCCAAGCTCCTCTCGTGTCTCTGCCTGAGAACACGCAGCATAAAGCCCTTCCTTGCTGCCGCCGCAAGCGAGAAGGGTGAGAGAGCGGGGTCGTAGATGGAATGTCCTCCGCTTGTCTAATTCCCCGAACAGAACGAGTCTCAGCCTGATAACGCACAACTCCTTTCCCGCTGCAGCCGCAAGCGGAAAGGAACAGAAACAACGTTCTTATCGCTGGAAACCTTCCAAATAACAGTCACGCTAGTAACAAGTACGAAAGAACACTGAAACGCGTTCTCAACTCCAAAATTCCAAACGAGCAGCTCCACAGCACGGAACCATTTCAGAAACAAACAAGGTTCAGAATTGTAAATCACATACAGCGCGCCCTGGTGTTCCGCTGTGGTATATGCCCTGAACTCCTCCCACTAAGTCTGCATTCTGGGAGTTGTAGTCAGGTAGGCGCCATGTAGCAGATCATGACAGTATGTACTCCCCCCTAGCGCCTCCTAGCACCAGGCTTCCCTGGATTCCGGGCATAAAACAACTTCACTGCACGGGGAGCATGCACTCCGGTACTTGGCTCCCACGAATCATCCTCTGAAGTGTAACCTTTCCAGGAAACTAAGAACCACGCCTGCCCATTTCGGAAGCGGGAATCCAAGATACGCCTCACCTCGTACTCCAGTTGGCCATCTCTCATCACAGGAGGAACCCCTCTCCGCCGACCAACTCGGGCATGTTTGAGCAGGCTACAGTGGAAGACCGGAAGGATCCTCAACGAGGCCGGTAACTTCAGCGTATACGCCACCGGGTTTACGACACGAACAATCTCATACGGCCCGATGAAACGTGGAAGGAATATACTGCGAAAACGGAAGCGAATGTTCTTGGTTGACAACCATACCCGATCTCCCACTAGATATGCCGGGCTCTCCTGTCGATGCCGATCTTCCCACTTCTTGTAAAATGTTTTTGCTCTCACCAAATGCCTCTGTATGCGTCTATGGATTTGCAGCAGGGCTTTCATCTGGGCCGCAACGGTGGGGTGGTTCTGCACCTCACTAGGGATGGTGATGGGCAGCGCATCTGCGTGATATCCGGTGTTAGCTCGAAATGGAGTCTCTCCGTTAGAACAATGCCAAGAATTGTTGTAGGACAGTTCAGCTAACCACAACAAAGACACCCAGGACTCTCCCGCCTCTTCAGCATAGCATCGCAAGTATTTCTTAAGAGTCTGATTCAGTCTCTCTGTCTGACCATCAGACTGAGGATGGAAGCTGGTTGACAAAGCATCCTTCATGTGTAACGCCTTACACCACATGTGCCATAAACGAGCTACGAATTGTGGGCCTCGATCAGAAATGATAACTTTTGGGATCCCATGTAACCGAACCACCTGCGTCAGTAGCAATTGAGCGGTTTGTGCAGCCGTAGGTAGATTACTACAAGGAATGAAATGTCCCATTTTTGTCATGCTATCCACCACAACTAGGATAGCATCACAGCCCTTGTCCATTGGCAACCCTAAAACAAAGTCCATACTAATCACCTCCCATGGTCTTGAAGGGGTCGGAAGAGGCATCAGAAGACCCTTACTCTTCGTTTGTTCGCATTTCGCCCTAGCTTCAGGTTTCACACTGGTCAATCCAGATCTTCACATCTCTTGTCAGGCCCTCCCGGGAAACATCCTTTACCACGCAACTTTTACCACGCAGTGCCTTTACAACGCAGGTTTTACAACGAAAACCATTACAACGCATTGCACTGGGGGGCGCTCTAGGATAGGGAATAGTTTTAATTTACTATCCAACACCTTCCCTACTATCCACGGGGACTGGAGTTGGAATAGTAAATTAAACTATTCACTATCCAGCACCCCCCAAAGCAATGCGTTGTAAAGGTTTGCGTTGAAAAACTTGCGTTGTAACAGCATGCGTGGTAAAAGCATGCGTTGTAACAACGTACATCCGGCCCTCCCACCAAAATTGTCTCTGCAAAGCATGACTAGTTTTTTGATGACCCGGATGACCTGCAACCACAGCGTTGTGACACCAATTGAAGGCCATCAAACGGAGAGCATGTGTGGGAAGGAACAGTTTGTTATCACGTATCAGTAAACCATGTCTGAGAAACCTATGCTTCTCTTTTGCGGCCCACTGCTGCCATTGTACCAACGAACAATGGTTACGGACGGTGTCCAAAAAAGTTTCTGCTGTCGTGGAACACAACACCATCTCTGGTGATATGATCGATAAGGGCTCTCCTTTTGCAGATGATTGAGAGTCAGACTGTCTAGACAGGGAGTCTGCCTTTCTGTTTTCTGTACCGGGACGAAAAGTGATGGTAAAGTCGTACTCCGCAAAAAACAACATCCAGCGCATTTGCCGTGGTGAGAGGTGCCTGGCTGTCTTCAGATACTGCAGGTTTCGATGGTCTGAATACACCGTAACAGGATGTAGACCCCCCAAAGATAGTGCCTCCATTCCAGAAACGCTCTCTTTACAGCAAGAAGTTTCTTCTCAGCCACCGTGTAATTCACTTCTGCAGGATTAAGTTTCTTAGACAGAAATGCTATAGGGTGCAATTGACCTGTTAGCTTGTCTCTTTGCGATAGAACAGCCCCTATCGCCACATCTGAGGCATCTGCTTCCACCACAAAGGGAACGTCTGATTCAGGGTGTCGAAGAATGGGGGCTGAGCAGAAAGCCTCTTTCAACTGATCAAACGACACCATGGCTTCAGGGGTCCAACAAAAAGATACACCTTTTCTCAACAACCGGGTTACTGGAGAGGCTAGCTGTGAAAAATGTGAGATAAACCTCCTGTAATAATTGGAGAAGCCTAGGAAACATTGGACATCTCTCACACTCCTAGGAATAGGCCTCTCTCGCACAGCTGCCACCTTTCTGTCTGCCATCCGGAAACCCTGAGGACTCAGAATTACACCCAAAAACTCTACTTCAGTGACCCCAAACTTACACTTACTGAGTTTAAAGTACAAGCTATGTTCCTGCAATCTTTTCAGTATTAGAATAACCTCACTGACATGTTGAGCTGGGGTATTCGAGTAGATCAGGATGTCATCAATATAAATAACTACGAATTGGTCAATGTAGTCTTTCATAATGTCATTAAGAAAGTACTGAAATGCCGCCCGGGCATTACAGAGCCCAAACGGCATCGCAAGGTACTCGAACAAGCCAAAACGAGTTTTGAACGCGTTTGTCCACTCGTCACCGGCCCGAACGTGCACCAAATGGTATGCGCCTCGCAAATCCAACCGTGTGTAAATGTTGGCCTCCATCACTTGATCCAGCAGGACGGGGATGAGCGGAAGAGGATAGCGATTTTTGATTGTGATTTTATTCTGCTGTCTAAAATCAATACATGCCCGTAACTCGCCATTTGCTTTTGAAATAAAGAAAAGAGGGAGGCAAGATGGCCGCCGAGGGATGCAGTGAGTGAGTCGCACTCTCCTCTTCTCCACTGCCAGGCTTTTTTTCAATGGTGGAAATAGAGTAACTAGGTGCCTGGCCTGAGATCGCTGTATGCCTTTGCTGTGGAGTACTGTGATATTCCCTCCCGGGGGACAGCAACAACAAGGAAACACCATATCACGTACAGCTTTGCGCTTTAGAAGGAGAATATCAGAGGCTGTCAGTTTGATATTAAAATCCTTGTTCAAGATGCCTCTTCGCTTGCAGCGCGGATCCGAGGCCAAAGACGGCAAGGGAGGGAGACCAGCTGATGCGGATAGTTCTAAACGTCAAGCAACAGCAGCAACAGCAAAGGAAAAGGAAAAAAATAAAGTGGATTCTAAAACTAATGGCCCTGGCCCCGCTTTATCTACTGTACAGAAAAATGCCTCAAGCTTAAAGAGGACGGCAGCAAAAAGAAACGGAGCGGACAGTACAGCACCCACGAGAGATGCAGGTCTTGCTACCAAGCCGAAAATGAAAGAAAACGCGCTGCGGCAGCCCACGGTAGCAGAAAGCTTTGCTAACACTCCAGCAGGTAGCGGACCCCCGACGGATAAACCTAGTATCGGTCCCCCCGCAACCAAACCTGGTACCTCTGCGGATCTTATTGCAAGAGCGGGAGTGGATTCACAGGCTGGAAACGGCGTTGGGAGCATCGGTGCTGGCGTCTTCAGCGCAGATGCAGGACATGGAGCCGGTACCGGGGTTGCCAAGCAACTAGCAAGACCAACAGCAACAGGAAAGCCGTCCGCTGCAGTGCCTGCAGCTACCCCGGGAGAGAGTAGAGACGTGGGCCTGGCGGCTGCCGAGGGTGAGTCAAGCGGTCATACTGGGACTGGGATGATGCGGGGGCAGAGTCAGAGACAGAGTTTGAGACAATTGAATCTAGACAAATTGCAAAAACAAACTTAAACAAAGGCACGGGTAAAGAGCTTACTGTTATGATTGACAATCGGGCGGTGAATACCCAGCTGCCGGATGAGTCACCGGATGAATCTCGAAGGTCGACTGTGCCTGCGCCAGGACCGGGAGCGGAACTGGGGACCGAGTTGGGGACTGAGCTAATTGGGCTAAAGCTAAACGATGGAATAGAGGTTCCCGCATCTGAGGTGGATAATGCAGGTACACTGCTGTCTAAACCTATAACTTGGGCAGAAACCATGGACTTAGGCATGGAGAGTGGGGGAATCAAATCGGGTGGTGAATCCTCTACCTCTGCCGATTTCGGCATCGCTAGTGGTTCAGCTTCTGCAGAGAGATTTTACTCTGTTGATGAGGATACACAGTCGCAGTCTCAGCCATCGGAGGGCTTTAGCTCTGATGAATCCACGGGTAGTGACTCAGTCAGTAGTTCCCCCGCCAGGAAAACCTCACAGAAAAAACGTTTGTCTAAAAGAAAACCTTCCACCGCAAGTAGTGCTACCGATCCCACTAAGAAACTAGCTTGGGATTATTCTACCACTACCTTTTCGTTCCTGGAGCAAGACAGTCCGGCAACACTGATTGGCGAACATGGTTCTACTCAATCCTCTCAGCCTCCTGTTACGCTGGATCTTCTCTTTAATACCCTGAAATTAATGCAATCTGAGGCTAGAGGGGAGAGTAGGAGGGCGAGGCAGGAATCAAGGAAGATACAGAATAAACTTAGAACCATGAGCAAAAGGCAAGATGAGATGGTAGAGAGAGTTGTACATGTCGAGGAAAGGACCAGTAAAGTCGAAGATGACCTGAGAGATCTGAAACTATACAAGGAAGAGCATCAAAAGGTGGCTGAGGACGTCAACTGGAAGCTGGAAGATTTTGAGAACAGGCAGCGTCGTAACAATATCAGACTGCTTGGTGTGGAGGAAGGTCTTGAAGGGGAGGACCCCAGGTTGTTTGTGGTGAACTTGTTAAAGGGGGCTTTTCCGGAGTTATCTAGTTGGCAGTGGGAAACTGAAATTCAGAGAGCCCATCGTTTCCCCTTGTTCCTTAAAAGGGGTCAGCCTCAGGCTGGAGCACAGGGAGGGCGTCCAAGGGCTCTGCTGATTTTTGTAGGGAATTTCCTCCTTAGGCAGCTGATATTGGACAAAGCGAAGCCAGTGTCAAGACGTACTTATAACAACGTCACGTTTTTTGCAAGTACAGATTTTTGTCACGCCACAGTTGAGCGTAGATGGAGGTTGAGACAACTGATACCACATATTCAGGCTCTGGGCTCGGAGGCGTATTTGCTATACCCGGCAAAATTGAAAATTGTGACCAAGGGCCAGTTTAAATTTTTCTTTTCAGAGATTAAGGCGAAGGCTTACATGCTGGAAGTATTGGGATATAAGGAGAACAAATAATGGATTTAAAGTTTGCTATGTTTGACAAGCTGGCTGGCTGGCGGTGGGGAGAAGTAGCGGCTGCTGCTTCCCTGGCGCCCACATATAGGTCATTTGTGACCTATTTGCCTGTAGGGGGGGAGGGGGGAGGGGTAGTCTGGGGGGGTTCAGGGAGGTGGGAGGGAGGACGAGGGGGAAGAGGGGGGGAAATAAATGGCACACATTATACACAGTAAAATGTAATTTGAGGCATTTACAGGTTTTGTACAAATGGGGAAAAAAGGAAGTGGTGGGTTTGGTTAAGAGTTGGGATTGGCAGCTGGTGCTACTCTTTGATGTTTTTTGATGACCTGTCGAATTCTGTCATTTAATGTCTGTGGCCTTAATGATCTTCAAAAAAGGTTGCGTGTCTCAGCATTTTGCAAATCAATGTCTCCTGATCTGATATGTCTACAGGAAACTCATGTGGAGGGAGGAAAGGGTTTTTTGCTAGTACAGGCTAGCTTTAAAGTTTTAGCATATACTAAGCAAGCCTCCAAAACTCGCGGGGTAGCGATTTTGGGGAGAGGAGCAGATTGTACAGTATTTAGGAGCAAAGAGGATACCTGGGGTAGGTGGGTAATTATAGAAATGGGTTTTAGAGGTGCTAGGTTCACACTAGTTTCAGTCTATGGCTCAACATGTGATGACCCAGATATATTTCAATTCCTGGATCATGAGCTCACAACTTGGGTGGAGCCAATTGTTTGCTGCGGAGATTTTAACATCAGCCGACCAGCAAATATTGAGCTACAACTGAGTCATTCCTATATGGGGAGGAAGAAAAGGGTGCATAGGGCGATAGCAGATATGGCACGGCATAATGCTCTTTCAGATGTATGGGCTAATTTACACCCACAGATAGATGGCGATACATTTTTTTCTGCTCCTCACAATATAACAGTAAGGCTGGATTATTTTTTAATTTCCAATGTTTTGTTATCTAACACTCAGATTAAGAAGTTACCCCGTGTGGTTTCGGACCATAACCCACTGTTATTGTCATTAAGTATAAACGGGCTAGGTAGGAAACTATATAGATGGACATTTGAGCGAGCTTTGTTACTCGACGAGGGTTATTGTACTCACATGGAAAAATGGATTAGTGAGTTTTGGCTTAATAATTTGGGGAGCTCTAGTAGTGCCTATATTTGGGATGCTTTTAAAGCGGGCGTCAGGGGAGAGACAATTAGTTTTTCAACACATAGACGGAAAAAAGAAAGAGAAATGTTCGATCAGCAAGTTAACTCCCTTTTGGATGCTGAGGCTGAATTAAGTAGGTTAATCATGAGGGGGCTCCCACTGGATCAACAATTGTTGGAAATCGCGGTTTTAAAGGCGGAGATAGCGGAAAGAATCACTAACAAGACAGTAGTTAGTTATTTAACAAAGAAGGAGCAGGCCTGTGAGCTTAGTGAGCGGGTCGGCCACATTCTTGCTGTTAGATCTAGACAAAAAGCCAACGCAGGGGACATTAAAAATATAGTTGATGTTTCAGGCAATTTGATCTCTGACTCTGTCGGAATAAGGAATGAATTTTGGAAGTTTTACACTGGACTATATGACAGAGAGATTGAGGTTGATATTGATAAAATCAGGGAATATTTAGGAGACATTCAACTTGGGAAATTAGATCCGGAGGAAAATAGCATACTTGAAGCCCCTATAACGCTAGAAGAAATGTCTCTAGCTTTATCAGATCTCCCATCCTCTAAGGCTGCAGGACCTGATCTGATACCGATCGAATTTTATAAAACCTTTATATCAGTTTTTAGAGTAGAGCTACTGGATACACTCATTCAAGCCCAGAGAGATATCTCAATTCCAAAATCATGGGGCGAGACTGAAATTATAGTTATCCTGAAAAAAGGTAAACCCGCCACAAATCCGGGGTCATATAGACCTATAGCCTTAATGAATACTGACGTAAAGCTCTATTCGAAAATTCTGGCTACAAGGCTGTCAGCTGTCATAGAAAAATTAGTTACCCCAGTCCAACATGGATTCATCCCGGGGAAAGGGACTACAGAACATGTCAGGACTGTGATTACCTGTTTTGATGCCATGGAGGTTTCTGGCGGCCCTGTCTCGGCTTTATTTTTAGATGCCGAGAAGGCTTTCGACAGGGTTGACTGGGAATATTTGTGGGTGTTAATGAGAACTTTGGGGTTTGGTGACAATTTTATAAAAGCAATTCAGGTGCTCTATAGGGATCCAATAGCTAGAATTAAAATCAATCAGGAATTAACAACGGCAGTGCAGATTAAGAGAGGAACAAGGCAAGGTTGCCCTAGCTCTCCTTTCTTGTTTGCACTGTATATGTATCCGTATTTACGCAACCTTGATTCTAATCCCCGTATTCCTCCCATGTGCGTAAACGAGGTAGTACTTAAAGTATTGGCATACGCCGACGATGTCGCGATAATTACTCCTGATCCTGAATTGGCAATAGGTGAAATAGAACAAGAAGCCCTAAATTTTGGCAATATTTCTGGCTATAAGCTTAATAGTGCCAAAACACAGATTATTAAAAATATAGCAGCCCAATGTGTTGATCCACGAGTGGTCCCTGCAGCAGTCTACCTTGGGGTTGAAATCTCTTCTAACTTAGGAACAATAGTTGAACAGAACATCTCGCCCTTATTAAAGAAAGTTAGTTCAGACTTGCTGAGGATAAATAATCTTAGGCTTACGTTAGTGGGCCGCACTAATATTATTAAAATGCTCATACTTCCTAAATTTCTTTATTTTTTTCGTACAATTCCTCTTTTTTTTGAGTCTACTTGGTTTAACAAGTTAGAGTCGATTCTTAACAGATTTATTTGGTCGTATGGGAAGACAAGACGGGCATATAAGTTTATGACTTTGCCAAGGGACAGGGGAGGCTGGGGGGTTCCTGATTTTAGGTTCTACTATTGGGCATCGGTATTACAATATATTCAAGGTCTAATTGGAGCAAATGAAGGGGATTTGAAAGTTATAACTACCTCAACTATGATTTATTCAATTGTTCTGGGTAAAGACTCCGCAAATGCTTTTTTAAATTGTACAGATTCATCGTACTACAAACGTACCCGATTCAAGACTGTGGCTGCAGCCTATAATGTATGGTCTGCTGTTGCAAAAAATCTCGGACTAGGGAGATTTAACAGGTATACTAGTTTGTATATGAATAAGTCTTTACCACCTTTAATTTTTTCGAATACCATTATGGCAGATTGGAACAGCAAAGGTATTAAAAATATAGGAGATATGCTAAACTCAGATGGTAACATACTTCAATTTTCAGATCTGATGGCTAAATTTAATATAGCAAGATATAGCTTCTTTAAGTATCTGCAGACTAGGAGTTTTCTCTCTAAGAAAAAAGGTGGGGCAGGTGGATTTAATACAAACAACATTATGGAAGCAATAGCGCAAAGTGGGGTCTGCTCCATTAGGTATTTCTATGCCCAGTTGGCTGAGACGAAGAAGGACGATACTGACAGATTCGGTAATAAATGGGAGGGAAAATTAGGGACTTCGAGCGAGTCTTTCTTGAAGTCTTTGGAGTTAGGAGGTTCAGTATTTTATTCTGCCCCTTTACAATCGCAACACTTCAAAACGTTGTATCAACTTTATCACACTCCAGATCGCATAGCACAGTGGGGCGCAACTACAGGGATTAATTGTTGGCGATGCAATGCTATTGCCGCAGATAGTATACATATTTTTGCGACCTGTCCCAAATTAAGGCCCTTATTAAAGGGTATTGAGGTTTTTATGGCTCACACACTTGCCTTAAATGTGATTCTAACGCCGACAGTAATTATGTTGGGAGTTTGGGACTGCGAAGGTGAACATAGCGAATTTATATTTGTAGCGATGGCAGTTCTCAGGTTGCTGATTGCTAGAGTCTGGCTGGACCCCCTACCCCCGGGAATACAGCAGTGGATTGCCTTATTATTAGGGACTTTTAACGTCGAAAAAGGTATATTTGGGAAAAAAGGTAAAAGGATTAAAAGATGGGGAAGGAAAATTTGGGAACCGGTACATAGATGGAAGGAAAGGTTAAATGCAAATGTAGTCTGATGTATTATTAATTTGATCAGTGGTCTTTTTTTCCACCTTTTTTCTTCTTTATGTCCTGAAGATTATGTTTAGTATTATATTGTTTTTTCTCGATAGTAATTTTGATTTATTATATGCATTAATTGCTTTCTGTATTCTGTATTCTGTGTTATGTGTGTGCCAGAAAAACCCTTTTGTTTTACAATAAAAATACTTTAAAAAATAAAAAAATGAAATAAAGAAAAGAGGCGAAGCCGCCGGAGAGCGTGATGGGCGGATAAACCCCAAAGAACATAAATGGTCCAGATAAGCCTTCAAGTTTTTGTTTCGGAATCCGACAACGCATACACTCGGCATGACGGTACCTTAGCCCCCTCCACCAAATCGATACGACAATCATAGTCGCGGTGAGGCGGGAGTCTTTCTGCCTCCACTTCACTGAACACATCCTGATACCCATGATATTCTAAGGGCAAAACAACCTCCTTCTCTGCTGCTGTAGCTACCTGGAAAGCCTGAGTCAATGACATTGTGTGCAAGTCATACTTTCTTTTCAAACCTTGAGCTAAGCACTGACCTGAATCGAACTGAATGGTTTTCAACTTCCAATCCATGGTTGGATTGTGTTGCCACAACCATGGCATCCCTAATATGATCTCATATTGTGGAGCCTCTATCATGTTTAACCTGATGTTCTCCACATGATCCCAAGGTTGTCCCCAAAGAGACAGTTCCAACAATTCAGTATGCTCCACAATAGGACCAGATTTCAAAGGGGTACCATCCACTGCCAAAACAGTTTCAGGTCTATGAGTGGGCACTTTAACAAGCCCCAAACGCTTCACTAAGCCATAGTCTATAAAATTCCCGGTAGCACCAGAGTCTACCATAGAGCATACCGGATGTTGTTGCTGACCTATTGCCAAGAACATGGACAACACAACATGTGACTCAGAACCCGTTCTATCTGGCACCTCTAAGGAAGATATTCTCCACTCTTTAACAGATGTTTCATCTCGCTCAGGCCTCTCATTACTTTCCTGTCCTTCGGAAGTACCCACGGCTGCCGTAACAGCCACCTTTTTTACAGAAAAAAAGGCTTCTTTTCTTTGGTTTCATAGTGCAATCACGCACATAATGCCCCTTCTTACCATAGTACATACATAATCCTTGCGCACGTCTGCTTTCTCTTTCCGCCTTAGTTAAAGGGGGGCGAACAGCCCCAAATTCCATAGCTTTTGGTTCTGTTTCTTTCTTGTTAGGTGAACCAACAACCTCAAACCCAAACCTTGTTCTGTCACTCCTCCAGCGCTCTCCCTCCTCTCAGAAAGACGATGATCCAACCTCAAAGTAAGATTAATAAGATCGATACAGCTAGTGGGCTGAGGGTCAATTTGGGCCAACATATCTTTGATTTCCTCATTCAATCCCTGGTAGTACAACGCCATCCTCTTCTCTTCTGGCCATGCAGTTTCCACTACCAGACGATTGAAGGTGGTCATATAAGTCACAAGGTCTTTTCTCCCCTGACGCAAGCCCAACAAATCGCGATCTGCACTGAGAGTGGTTGCCCGCCTATCGAAAACCCTCTCAAACTCTCTCCGAAACGCTGCCCAGTCTGTCATTAAGGGGTCATCATTATGAACCAAAGGAACCGCCCAGTTAGCAGCATCTCCCATAAGATAGGAGATAGCAAAAGCTACCCTAGACAGGTTGGTGGGAAAAGAAGCCGGTCTACATGAAAAATGCAAAGGTATTTGAGTCAAAAAGGTTTGTATTTTAAGAGGGTCCCCAGCATAACGCTCAGGGCTGGCCAACGGAATAGGAGGAGGCACTGTGACCTGTATCTGGGGAGTACCCACTGAAGCATCAAGGATTACGGGTTTGTCTATCCACCCTTTCCTTAAGGGCCGCTGTTTCAGCCCGGGGATTCACTAATTCTTACTGTACAACCAACAAGGCCTGCATAACATTATCTAGGGTAGTCATCCTTCAGCACCCCCTGACCAGGAGGGGTATATTTATTGGGTATGTAATTCTGTCATGATTGTCTCCTCCTCGGGATCAGGGTGATGCTGAAAGGGGTCCACCTCCTGATTTCCCCAAACTCTGACTATTACAACAACACAGAGCGTAAAGGTAATCAAGCGAGGGAGAGGTAAGGAAGGGACAGGACCGGAAGGGATAGCTGAAACGGCAAAAAGAAAGAATTGAAACATGTATCCTAACTACTCTAGTTTCATTCTCGCTAATGAACCTCTACCTACCCCATGGATCAGGAGGTGAGCCCTTCCTCTCTGCATTCAATACTTCTCTATATGGTTTTGCTTCCTAAAGACAGACCAAAGATAAATATTTGTTCACATGCACTCTGAATGGAAATATCAAGGACACTTAAACAGGTAACGTACCCTTATTTCCCTTCCCTTGAAATCATAAAAGGACTCTCTCCAGTAACCCAGAAGCTGTAACTTCTCCAGAGTAAGCCAATGTCAATTCGGGGCACTGAAGCAGAAGGATTCAGTATAGTCTTTATAACGATACCAGTTCATCCAAAAAAGGAAACACATAAGATAACAAGAACGTATTCCTTGCTGGGGTCAACTAAACGGAACACACAAAAAGGATATATCAGGAACAAGTCCAACCTCTTCCGAGGCTTACCAGTATGCAGATTTAACTCCAAACCAGCGCAAACCTTTCTGGCTCTATGAAAGGTATAGTGTATGAAACTCCATTAATTCGCCATTCATATTGCACCGCTTCCAGAAGTAGAAGAAAAGGTCTCAAGGTGAGGATCACTGCATCTTTGAACCTCAAATCTTCCACTACGCGATGCAAAAACAAAAACCCTTTCTCGCTGCAACCGCAAGCGAGAAGGGCGCGTTGGCGAAAATGTAGCTATAGCTTCCTCCTCTACTTGAAGTCCAAGCTCCTCTCATGTCTCTGCCTGAGAACACGCAGCACAAAGCCCTTCCTTGCTGCCGCCGCAAGTGAGAAGGGTGAGAGAGCGGGGCCATAGATGGAATGTCTTCCGCTTGTCTAATTCCCTGAACAGAACGAGTCTCAACCGATAACGCACAACTCCTTTCCCGCTGCAGCCGCAAGCGGAAAGGAACCGAAACAAAGTTCTTATCGCTGGAAACCTTCCAAATAAAAGTCACGCTAGTAATAAGTACAAAAGAACACTGAAGTGCGTTCTCAACTGCAAAATTCCAAACGAGCAGCTCCACAGCACGGAACCATTACAGAAACAAACAAGGTTCAGAATTGTAAATCACATACAGCGCGCCCTGGTGTTCCGCTGTGGTATATGCCCTGAACTCCTCCCACTAAGTCTGCATTCTGGGAGTTGTAGTCAGGTAGGCGCCATGTAGGAGATCATGACAGATATTGAAGTCTCGCTTTAGAAAAAGTCATCAGTTGCTATGTCAGATAATCCACACATGCATGCACACAGATATTGGGTCATGAAAAACATGAACAAAATGTGGAACAAAGGAAAAGAAATAGTTACAGTCCTTGTAGGTGCTAAAAGATTAGTCAAGAAAAGGTCCCAACCTACCCCTTTCCCACAGAGGTGGCAATATGCAAACTCCAGAGAGGATCAAACTCTGACAGAATACAAATATTACAGAAAGCAACAGCTAGATGTCTTTCCCTGTTCCCAGCCTACTGAGGAATAATGACTGGTTTGACTGGCTCCTAATAAGACCTGGCTCTGCATATTTACTCAGTTATGAGATATTTGTTCTGTAAGACCGTCTAGGGTTCGTATTCACAGTTTTTAGGGACATTTGTTAGCATTGGTGATTATAAAATTCAGAGTTTGTTACATAGGATCTTATGTTCATGATGTTTATCGTTGATATTTTGTTTCTATCTGTTGGACTTGGCCCTTCTGGCAGGTTCACCCCTGAACTTTTTGCTTTTAGTGTTACATAATTATAATGATTTCTGGTCTTTGCGCACTTTAGCACTGTGGTGCAGCGTAAAGTGCGTGCGCTCTCTGAGAGCGTGTTTGAGAATGGCCTGCCCTCCCATAGGAATACATGGGGAATATGTGTGTCCATGGTAGTTCCTGATACTTGGGGAGTGCAAGGTTGAGTTTGGTATGTGCAGACTCGTGTGATTAAATGCTGCGCGATGATGTGTGCGGCATAAATGTGTCTAGTGTGGAAGTGCCACTTCTAGAAGTTGGTATGTCTGTGCAGTGAATGTGCTGGCTTGTGATTGGCTGGAGCTGGCTGGTGTGCCTGGCTCCAGAAGTCAGGATGGGTCTGCCCCGGTGGTGAATGGTAGATCTGCATGTTGATGGCTGGGGAGTAGTGCACCTGGGACCTGAATAGGGCGGGGCTTTCCCCACACTATGCTGGCTCCGCCCACTGTGGTGAGTCTGATGTCCCTGACCCATCCTGTGAATAGGCAGAGAAGCTGAGCAAAACAAAGTGCTCAGGAACAAGTTGCATCTGGTTCGCCCCTTGCCTGCACCTTTTACAACAAAGGATTTCTCTGTATAAAAAGAGGCTGTGACCTCTTGTAAAATGTTCTTGTTTGCCAACTTGAATCTACCAGGGGCGTGCTGCTGCTGGGGCCCAGGGGAAGGCTTGCCTCCCTGGGCCCTGTCCAGCCCCTGGATGCCCTGGATGCTGGAAGACTCTTTTGGACCCTTCTGCCTTGCTGGAGTATTTCCAGGACCTTGAGGAGACTCTGGGGGCTGCCCTAGCACCTTGAGTGTGCTGGCTTTCATTTTCCATACCCCTAGCTGTCCCTGCGCTTTGCCCCCCTCTGGGAGCGCTTTACTTGAGCTTGGCAGCGTGGAGCTGCTCTCTGTCCTGCTCGTGTCTATAGCAGGAGCCCACCCTGCTTTATCATCCCATTCGGCGGGAGCCTACCCCACAATTGCGTTCGTTATCCTTATTATTTACCGAACGGGTGTCCACCCCGTGTTTGTGTGCCTTAGCGAGGGCCCACCTCGCGTTTACATTTTTATTGCCTACCGAGGTGCCCACCCATCATTTGCCACCAAAGGAAATCACCGGCGCGGCCGGGCTGGAAAAACCGGAAGTCAGGCACCTTTGGCCGGGACAGGGGCAGGGCCTGCAATCCGGCAGGAAGTCCCGCCCGCCGCCGCCGGCCGGAGGAAGAAGCAGCTGGCCTCTCGTGGGCTGGGGCTCCGGTGAGTTATGGAGAGCCCCGGGGCCGCCACCAAGGGATAGCGGAGCTGGTGCTGCATGGGGAGGCCGGGAGCCCACCCCGCCTCCCCGAGTGGCCACAGGAAGAACCGGAGCCTTGCGGGCTCCATTTTAAAAGTCCTGGGCCTTAGATGGGGGACCGGGTGAAGGCCAGAGTGAAGTGGGCGCACCTTGAAGGCGGGGCTCTCAGGTGGTGAGAGCGCCCCGCAAAGTGCTACTGCCGCACCGGAGAGAGGAGTCCCCTGCGAGCAGCCCGGTGAGTACAAAAGGGCTGGGTGGCTCCGTGGGGACTATCGTGCTGCCAGGTCTAGGCACAGCACCATGTGAGGCAGTATTCGAGTGGTCCCGTTTGGCAGCGGGCCGCTCCTCTGTGTTGCTCAATGTTTTTCCTAGAGCCGCGAAGGCTCCAACAGTGGCCCATATTTGGTTTAAAAGTCCCTGTGAGGGGCTTGGGGGGGCCATGTGTGTTTGAAAGGCCCCCTAGAGGGACCTGTGCTGAGCCCCGTGGCTCCTACCCCTTTTTTATTAGGTCTCGTAGAGAGACCTATTACTGTTAAACCACAAAATTACCTAACCAGGCGCATTTCTAACAGTTCACGTGAATCACGTGACCTAACAAGCACGAGCATTTCCCCACATGAAAGGCATCAGCCTCCCTCCCCTAATTATTCACTTCACTTTTCACGGCTGCAGGCTGTGACTCGCATTTCTAATCCCCCCTGCATCAGCCTCCCACAGGCTTCCCTCCCCATGACTTCAAAGGCTCCCCCAGCGTGCGCTCAGCCAGACCCTGGTATTTCTCCTCCCCTAATTATTCACTCGCATTTCTCCTCCCAACAGCCCATCGTAGCCTGGTCAGCCGTCTCTCCCTACCCCTTAACCCTGCCCCCACCACCTCTCGATATTGCTGCTTGTTGTCTTTTCGGTGAATACAGACACAGGCTGAGCGATTTTAATGACTCATAATATAGGATAACAATTATAATCGGGACAAAAGTGAGTAAAGCTCGCTGGTCAGAGCCAATGAAGCATGCCCGCAGAACTAAGGCTCATAAAAATACACTAAAAACAATATGCAATGTTCGTTTAGCATTAAAATGAACATGGACATTTTTTGGCACAACCATTTACGGTAACCCCTGTGCTGTAAAACGATGAAATCAGCTTACAGTCTGCAAGTGTCTACCAAAATAAAGTACAGTCTCATCGATACCGTGATACTGACCAAAAGTGGCATTATTTTGTCCGCATCCCTCCTAACACACTCTGGTGCCTGAAAAGAAAAACAAAAAATACATCTGAATCTCTTTCTTTTTACACTATTAACATGCCTCAGCAACTTGCGGCGTTACATGGTGGGCTTTATCTGGTGGGCGAGCACTCTTTTTTAAATGGACACTGATGGGGACCATAGCGGCTGCAGCGCTATGTGCTTTACGTTTATTATTACTTTAATGAACGCGGCACCCACTAGGGACACCGCGCTCACTTTATTTATTTATATTTTACATTTAGGTTAAATAAAGTCCTGGGTGGGCCGTGCTTACTCGACTCTCCTTGCGCAGCTCAAACCTGTGGGAATTTTAAAGCGTCTGAGGGAACTTCTGTGAGCAGACACAGGCGGGAGGCCTCGCAAGCACATTCACAGGCTCTTAGGCCTCCCAGAAACACCTGAGCCACGAGGGCTACTGCAAGCTCCGCATCCAGCTGGATAGAAAGCGTTGTGTGCACAATACGCTGCTGTGATGGCCGCTTGTGTACCAAGAGCTCCGGTCTCTAGGGGCCTCTCGTGGACAAACACTGTCTGCAAGGGCCATTTGTGAACGGCAGCAGTTAAATCGTCAAATACAGGTCAGCCTTTTTACGTAATTTTTAATCCCAATAAAACTGGGCATCTTCTCCCAGATCCTCACTCCTTCCCTCTCCTCAAGTTTCCCAGTTATGCCTTTCCTGTAGATAAGCCTATGATTTATGGGGTATCTGTACTGAGCTTGAAGGTTAATTTATGGCGTTCTTCTATGCCATACTGGAAACCTCAAAAAAGAGAGAATTCCTTTCTGTGTAACTAGCTTTCTGTTTATGACCCAAAGGTCTGCACATTAATATGACCTTTTTAGTGTTGCAACGTGACACAGATAATTATATCTGCACAGGAATAAGTTGTCTTTTTGTCTCACAAAATTTATTTTGATTGTATTAAAAACATGTAAATTCATTTGTTACATAGCATTTTCTAAAAACCATGACATCAATCAAAGTTTATCTAATGCATACAATGTAAGTAATTCTACTTCAATTAAAAACAATCAGTGCAAAGTAATATTCACATATGGAGAAATTTTAACAAAACATTGTAACATAAAAGCAGAAGAAAGTCCTTAGTCGACGTGTTTCGGTGCCTTAAACTGTTTAAACACCTTCTTCAGGACAGACTTTTAATTAAAAACCAAATTTCTTCAATCTAAAAACAAATGTATACAATTAATATCAAATATTTCAGTGAGTACAAAATAAATTACATTAGTGCGCATGGTTGCCCACGTGCCACGGTATCAGCAAAGAGAGATTGTCTTACTTGCTAATGTGTTATTGCGGATCTATTTGTCTTATCAGATTCCACACACTAGCGGATGGGGTATCTCTGGATCCTCTGTGTAATATATGTTTCTTTCTTATTCCGTTTCTCTAAGAGTAGAGAAATGCCATAATCAATTATATGTGGCAAGATGAATTTTGAAACTACATAGCTAAATTTTTTCCCGTTACACTTACTTTGAACTGGGAGAATAATATCATTTGTGTCTTTTTTCCAATTTTACGGCTTTAAAAATGTGGAAATAGTGGCTTCGGCTCAATCTAAAAAAGAGAGCATTTATGTTTATACGTCTCTTTCTCATCTAATTTTAAGGTGTCTTCATTATTAGCCAAACACTGGTTCACCACATACCTTCAGATTTGGTCGGTACTTGGAAACGGATTATCTTTTCGTCTTGGTGATAACTTTACTTCATACCCTAGTACCCGGATGCCTCTGTGTTTCTTTTTGCAGGGTATCCTGGATAAGAATATTGATATCAGTATGCTATGATTCCCTTGTACCTGTATTTACACAACACTGTTTTTGTTATAGTCGTTATTTAATACATTTCCGCGTAGTGTTGGGGCCCATCAGTTTAATCTCCATTCTTAACTTAGCTACTGACTCAGGGTATATGGTTTTGGTATATTGTTCATACATCCATCCCCTAGGGCAACTTCTTTTACAAAATATAGGGGAATGCCAAGAGAACTTCGCAGTCATTTACAGTTGGAGCTCTACAGTATACTGATTTCCAAAGTGAGGTTCTGTTACATTGCTATTAATCGAGAAGCCTTGCTCTACACGAGTCTGTTGAGCTAGCGGAACCGCCCCAGAAGTGCATTGCCTCCTTACCTCTTAACCACGCATGCCGTAGCGATCAACACGTCCTCTCTCCCGCAGATGGAATGAGAGGTGGACGTGTACTGAGTTTATTTATAGTCGCGGCCCTCCGACATAATTAGTTAATTGATGATGCTAATTATTAAAATATTTGCCGGGAACGTTGTTACTGTCGGCCATGTTTGTAGTTTATGGGCGTATATGTGTTCGAACGTGATAAGTCGATCAATCACATATTTTGATCTAAGACTGAATGAATATATATGTTTTTTTGTCAAATATACTCCTGGATATAACCATTAGTGCCCTTAGTTCATTTTCACCATGTCTTTCACATTTGCGCCCGTTGTTCTAGTTTTGTATTATTCGTTCTCGGCGCCATATTTGTAGTTTATTTACTTCATGTCAACTACAGATTTGCGGTAGTGGTTGACTTAAATGTATATCACTACCGCGCCTGTACATGATCACTATGAGTTATGTTAGTTGTTTATCACCATCTATTTCACATTAAGCGCCCGCATGTGCGCTGCTCGTATTTCATCTAGTTCGCTATCGGCGCCATGTTTGTAGTTTGTTTACATCATGTAAACTACAAATTCACGGGGGTGGTTGGCTTAAATCTATGTCGATACCACGTCTATACATAATCATTTCAGGTTGTATTTGTATAGTATCAACGTAATATATTGTCAGCAGGCACATAAAGGCTGGGACAAAGTGCTGATATCTTAATGTAAGTCCGTCTATTAATATACAAACGGTAATACATGTCCTTATTCAAAATGCTTAAACATTTAGCATAAATATTTGGCCTTTTCTGACATTTTTATCACAGCGTTTTTCATGACATAATGTATGTAACATTGAAAATGACAATACAAAAAATCCCATTTCAATATGTATACATTTCCAACAACGATCTCAAAGACAAATTAGTGCATGTATATAGTATGTAATAGTAATTGGTGGAATTTATATTCATAAGGCAATCCATTACTCAATTAACCACATTTTCATTGGTAGACAGGATGTTACATACTGGTTGATCATGTTGCTATTCTTAACAGTTGTGCTAAATTATTTTCTACAAAAGAGAAACCTCTCATGTTAATAAAGAAGGTTTATCCCAACATTCCCACATATTCATTGGTAGATAGAATGTTTACATACTGTTTGATCATTTTGATATTCTTAACAATCGGGCTAGGCTATTTTCTACAAAAAAGAAACCTCCTATGTTAATAAGAAAGGTTCTTCAAACATTCCTATGTGTGACCTTACTGTCACTGATATACATCCATTTCCTGTTGTTATTTGTTGTCACATTATAAATCCCCTGTATGTTTAGCAAAGTCTAGTTGGTATAATTATTGCAATATTGTCGATATGGAGTTGTAACTATTCTCTCCCCATTGTGGAGGCCCCAGGTGTGAGTGGAGATGAAAGAGTTTTACGATCTTTACATCCCCTTTCGAGAGCCACTCTGATCTTAACTACACACCAGCAGCGTGGAATTTCCTTTGTGCCCATATGCTCAATGCCCTTGCAACAAAAGACTTGTGTTGCCGATGGAGTTAATGTTTCTTATACCTACATGTAAATGTAAATGTAAATGTAGTTGAGCTTATATAGCGCACAGCTACCCGCAGTGGGTTTCCCGGCGCTTGCTTAGGGAACCCATCCTGGTATTCCCCTGTGAGATAGCAGGGTATCCACAAGGTGAAAGTCAGGCATCCCGCCGCGAGGGGCCGTTGTGGAGATTAAGCAAGCTATTGCCCAGAGTCGCAGAGTGTGAACCCGTGAGTCGAGAAGGCACCGGGGCGAGAATTATCGAGTCCGTGGAATTTTTAGCCCAAGACCCGCCGAGGCGGGGAATTGAACCCTGGTCCAGGACCGATCTCAGCTTCCGGGTCTGCCGCCTCTAACCCCTGAGCCACACTTCTCCATGTTTGATGCCTAGGGAACAAAAACACCCCCACTTGGCTCAATATGGATAAAGATCTTCATAAAACTCTATTTTAACCAAAAAATAACATAATACTTTTTGGCAATGATAAGCATGGTGAAGGCTAGGGTGAACCCTGTCCCAAGCCTTTAATGACGTTTGAAAGGTGCAGAAAGTTTGGGAGATAAGTAACCATTCCCGGCAAATACTGTACCGTGTTTCAAATGCAGCTACAGAAAACCTTGAAGTGTGTTCACAAAGTAATATAAAGCTGAATATTAAGTGTGTAACAGCACACTGCAGTAAGCAAAGGCATGCTAGACATGCGGGTATTTACAGAAGTTTTTAAATGCACTGCTGATTTTTACCGAATTGAAAAGCTCACAGCCATAGTCTCTTGGCCATGTTAAGCGTTGTGAAGGCTAACGCGCATCTTCGGCCTACATCTTTAGTGATGTTTGAAAAGTAACGAAGTAAACATCCCCAAGGAAACACTTACGTGCGTTTCAAATGCAGCTACAAACAAGCATGTGCAATGCAATAGGTGTTGCATTTACGCCAGTTTTTTTTTTCTCATTTCCAACTGCTCTTAAATGAAAAATGTTCTAAAAGCAATCGGAACTAGGGCCCAGATGCATCAACCTATTTAGGAAGTGCAAACTGTGCGAATCGCAAAATTCGGCCGTTTGCGATTCCTAAATAGGTTTCTGGGATGCATCAAGCATTTTTTGGAAAATCGCTATTTTTAGCGAATTCCAAAAATGCGATTGCTTTTAAGGAATCGCAAATTTGCGATTCCTTAAAAGCAATGCATGATTATTTTTATAATTGCGAATTCGCAATTAGGGGGTGCAAATTACCACGAGGTTGAACCTCGTGGTAATTTGCGAAAATGTGTCAAAATGCCCAAAGATGCATTTTAAAACACTGTCATGTTACAGACACACATGTCCTTAGGACATGTGTGTGTGAAACATGCACTTCAAAATACATTTCAGGGGTGCAGGGGGGGGTCCTTTGGACCCCCCCTGCACCCATGGAATGCATTAACATTTTGCGAATTCCAATTTGCGAATTCGCAATTCCCATTGATTCCTATGGGCCTTTTGGCCCATAGGAATCAATGGGAATTGCGAAATCGCAAATTTGAAATCGCATAATATTTGCGATTCAGTAAAAATTGCGAATTTTACCGAATCGCAATTTTTATGCAATTTCAATCATGCATCCCTTTTTGCGATTCCTTATTTGCGATTCCCTAAAAATCGCAAATAAGGAATCGCAAAAACGGAATTTGATGCATCTGGGCCTTTATCATTTACAGCAGTAAAAAGGTAGTTAAATTATTACGTTTCTCAAGTAAACAAATCGTAAAGAGAACTCTAATGATGCACAAAATATTTTTTCTGCTATACAAAGACATTGAGGCCTTGATTCCTGGGAACAGAAGACAGGAAATATGGATTTATATTTTAGATATTTATGAATTACAAATATTAATGGTCTTTATTGCAGCCACATTTATCCGATGTTAAAATGTAATTCAACTCTCCGACCAGATATCAGTGACTGAGGTGAAGAATTTGGACTTTGCCAACATCAATAGTCAGTTTGGGGCAGCTACAGCCAGTGAGCACAGTCGAGTTCAAACAAAACACACATCAATTGGGAATTATTCCTGTCGGCTCTCAATTCAATTAACCTGTTGGTAGATTTTTGGATTACAACTCATCGTTCCTTTACAACAACATGTGGTCACTAACAGATAACCAATTCTTACTTTATTTATTTAAGTGGGATTAGTAAATTCCACATTACCTCCCATGCTCAGTGGATACAACTGTTGCCTGACGCCCCACAAGACAATTAAGGCAGCTGAAAAAACATTACATTTTTATGTTCATAAAAGTTCTCTCCATTGGTGGGACAGCTGAAAATCGGGTTTACTGTACAGTTTTGTTTCCAGTGCAAACAACAGCTTCACTGGCAGTCGCCTGCTCCCAAGTATATTACAGAGAATGCTCATTTCACAATTTGGAGGGTAAATAGGGTAATAATATCGCAGTGAGAAGTCAGGTTTGGAAAAGAGAAATAAGAAATACATAAATTGAGCCATCATACTTCAAACTCAAACTCCAAGTACTGAGAGTCAAAATTATGGATCCGAACATAGCCGTCTTCACTGCCACTGCTGTAACTCTTTCCATCCGGGTGAAATTCAGCACTGTTTATTGGCCCGAAATGTCCCTTGACTCTACCAAACTCCTCTTCAAACAACAAATGGTAAAATCTTGCCTCAAACTTCCCAAACCTGGTGGAAGTTGTGGTTACATCCATGGCTTCTTGACCACCACCCAAAATCACATGGTCATAGATTGGTGACAGGGCAGCAGAGTTGACTGGACGCTCTGTGCGGAAGGTCTTTAAGTGTTCCAAAGTTGTGGCATCAAAAAGCTTTGCTGTGTTGTCCTTGGAGGCTGTGACAAACATGGTCTGGTCGCGGGAGGTCTGGATGTCATTGATCTGTTTGTGATGCTCCTTAATGATACCAACAATCTCGCCAGACTTAGCACTGAACTGGTTCAGTTCCCCATTCTCATGCCCAGCGATGACACACTCCCCAAGAGGGCCCCACACAACTCTGGTGATCTTGGAATCATTCCAGGGGATGTTCATGTATGGCTCATTGTCCTCTATTTGACTGGGATCCCGCAGGTCAAAGAAGTTGATAAAGCACTGGTAGCCCATCTGCTTATCTGTGGAGAACATTATGATGTTTCCCCCAAAGTCGAACCCACAGGTTCAAACTGCAGAATTGGTATTTTACCAGTGCCAGCTGCTTCCCTGTTTCACAGTCGAAGAGTCTGCAGGAGTTATCAGCAAGCAGAGCCAGTGAGGACATGCCTGGTTTCCCAGTCACAGTCCACACACCAGACTGCTCCAGTATGCCCATGGTAGGTGCCAAGTAGCTCTCCATTCACAGAATACCAGACATTCACTATCGGATCTTTTGCAACAGTGAAGAGGAGGTCGCCTTCTCGGTTGTATTTGGTCTGGGTGATCGACCTCTCGTGGCCTTGCAGTAGGATGGGTTTCATGATGCCGGTGCCGAACTTGGGCCTCGCCTGTGACACTTAACGTGCGGGATGAAAAAGCGCATTTACGCGAGTTTAAGCTATTGGCATTGTAAATGACAATGCCTTTTATTTATGTTTTAAAAACAAAAACAAAAATAAAAGGCATTGTCATTTGCAATGTCTCCGGCCTACATCTTTAGTGATGTTTGAAAAGTAACGAAGTAAACATCCCCAAGGAAACACTGAAGTGCGTTTCAAATGCAGCTACAAACAAGCATGTGCAATGCAATAGGTGTTGCATTTATGCGAGTTTAAGCTATTGGCATTGTAAATGACAATGCCTTTTATTTATGTTTTAAAAACAAAAACAAAAATAAAAGGCATTGTCATTTGCAATGTCTCCGGCCTACATCTTTAGTGATGTTTGAAAAGTAACGAAGTAAACATCCCCAAGGAAACACTGAAGTGCGTTTCAAATGCAGCTACAAACAAGCATGTGCAATGCAATAGGTGTTGCATTTATGCGAGTTTAAGCTATTGGCATTGTAAATGACAATGCCTTTTATTTATGTTTTAAAAACAAAAACAAAAATACACACAATACCACTCAGTGCCACTTAATTATATGCTACATAATTACACTGCACTCAATGCAACATACACTCCAAACAATACCACTCAGTGCCACATAATTACACGCCCCACAACTACACTCTACTGAATACAACATACACTCCACACAATACCACTCAGTGCCACATAATTACACGCCATATAATTCCATGCTTCTCAATGCAACGTAAATACAATCCACATAATACCACTCAGTGCCATATAATTACACACCTCATACTTACACTGCTCAATGCAACATAAATACACTCGATCTGTCTATCTATCTATCGCCCTTACTCTCTGTCTATCTATCGCCATCACTCTATCTATCTATCTATCTATCTATCTATCTATCTATCTATCTATCTATCTATCTATCTATCTATCGATCGCTCTCACTCTATCTATCTATCTATCTTTGCCCTCACTCACTCTATCTATTTATTTATTTTATTTATTTCAAAGGTTTTATATAGCGCTGCTGGACCCGGGAGTATCAGAGCGCTTTACATGATAAATAAACAGGTTATAATACAATATACAATTGGAAATGAGCAGAAAAATTCAAACAAGATATAAACATTGCGTTAAATGAGTGCAGGGGGAAAAAGAACTGAGGGATATAAGAGGTGACAGGGACTAAAAATTAGAGAGAGAGCGGGGGAGAGGTGAGGGCGAGTGAGTGAAAAAGGGGGAGAGGGGGTGGGTAATAATAGCAAATCAGAGCATAGAGGTAGCGAGTAGGGACAAAATCAGTAACCTTAAGAACCCCAATATTTATTGAGGAGGAGAACTTTGAGTCGTTTTTTGAAGAGAGGGTAAGAGGGGTTACAGCGAAGATCCTTGGGGAGTGAATTCCAGATTGTAGGAGCATTGCCAGAGAATGCACGTGATTGGGTCTTATTACATTTTAGTTTAGGAGGGATAAGAACAAGGGAGTTAGTGCTCCTCAGGGACCTGGAGCACCCTGCTTTCTGTAGTTTGCTCGAAAGGTAGGAAGGGGTGTTTTGGTGAAGAGCTTTGTGCGTGATGCAGGCGATTTTGTAGGTGGATCGACCTTCGATTGGAAGCCAGTTTAGGTTTTTTAGAACAGGGGAGATATGGTCAAATTTTTTACAGTCAGTAATAAGTCTGGCAGCTAGGTTGAGAACAGATTTAATCGGTGCTAGGTGGACTTTAGGGGTACCAGCAAGAGTGGCGTTACCATAGTCAATCCTAGACAGGACAAGAGATTGGACAACGATTTTGAAATCGTCTGCTGGTATGAAGGGTTTAATTTTTTTGAGGTGATGAAGGGAGAAAAGAGCACTTTTCGCTGCGTTTTTGATGTGGGGAATGAGATTAAGGTTATGATCAATGCTGATACCTAGGGATTTGCCAGAGTTAGAGGTGGAGAGGGAGCAATTAAGTGCATTGATATCATTGATCCAGAGTTGAATGGGAATGGAATTATTTTTGGGAGTGAAAAAGATGATTTCAGTTTTTTTAGGATTAAGTTTGAGATGATTAAGATGGAACCCTGATTGGACTTTAATCAGGGTGTCATTGATGTGGAGGATGTCATTGTGGGATTTAATCCTGTAGTATAGTTGAGTATCGTCGGCATAGAGGTGGTAACTGATTTTGGCTTCATTGAGAATGAGGGTGAGTGGTTCCATAAAAAGATTGAATAGAGTGAGGGCCTATCGATCTATAGGCCCTCACTCTATCTATCGCCCTCCCTCGATCTATCTATCGCCCTCCCTTGATCTATCTATCGCCCTCCCTCTATCTATCTATCGCCCTCCCTCTATCTATCACCCTCCCTCTATCTATCGCCCTCCCTCTATCTATTGCCCATACTCACTCTATCTATCGCCCATACTCACTCTATCTATCTATCGCCCTCACTCACTCTATCTATCTATCGCCCTCACTCACTCTATCTATCTCCCTCACTCTATCTATCTATCGCCCTCACTCTATCTATTTATCGCCCTCACTCTATCTATTATCGCCCTCACTCTATCTATCTATCGCCCTCACTCTATCTATCCATCGCCCTCACTCTTTCTATCTATCGACCTCTCTCTGTCTATCTATCGCACTCACTCTATCCATCACTTCACCACAGCATCACTCAGCACCACCACAGCATCACTCAGGGGAAATACAACATTACTAGGCACTACCATAGCATCACTGAACGCTACAGCATCACTCGTCGCCGCCACAACATCACTCAGCACCACCACAGCATCAATCTGTGCAACCAATCAACAACAACTGGTTCAAATATGTTCTCTCAATGTTTCAAGCTTTATTACAAATGTCACAAAAAAATGTTATTTCACTTCTGTGCTTGGATTTTCGTCACAATAAAATACAATTAACAAAATCTTCACAAAAATTATTTACAAAAGTTTACGCTATTGCCATTATAAATTACAATAACTTTTATTTAAGTATTAATTATAAAAAAATGTAAAAACCATTGTTATTTGTAATATCAATACATCTAAGTCACGTAAATACAACACATATTGCATTACAAATGCTATAGGTTTCACATTTGCAAAATTTAAAACTATTGGCATTGTAAATGACAAAGCTATTAATTTCGCTATTTTCAAAACCAACACATAAATAAAAAATGTGTCATTTACAATACCAATAGCTCAAACTTTCCTAATGCGAGACCTATTGCATTGCAAATGCTTGTTATGTTTTGAGAGCCAGATGTATTCCTAGAGCCTAGAGGGCTCCAACAGGTGGCAGATGTCTTCCTAGAGCCTAGAGGGCTCCAACAGGTGGCAGATGTATTTCCAGATCCTAGAGGGCTCCCACGTTTTGGCACAGTCTTTGTTCTAAGGGCTAGCGAGAGCCCCTGTCACAGTTTTGTCTCCAGCTGCCCAGCAAGTAGTGGACAGCTGCTGCGTTTAGGTTTTCCTTTCTAGGGACATGTACTTTACCTCAGGAGTGAGTCGCACTCGTTCATCCCTACTTTGGCCTTCCCCAGCTGCGTAGCACTTAGTGCCAGCTGCAGCGTTTAGGCTCTGTTCTGTCCCTGTCCTCAGCTGCCCAGCAAGTAGTGGGCAGCTGCTCCGTTTAGGTTTTCCTTTCTAGGGACATGTACTTTACCTTAGGAGTGAGTCGCACTCCTTCATCCCTTCCTTGGCCTTCTCCAGCTGCACAGCACTTAGTGCCAGCTGCAGCGTTTAGGCTCTGTTCTGTCCCTGTCCTCAGCTGCCCAGCAAGTAGTGGGCAGCTGCTACGTTTAGGTTTTGGCGCAGTGGCGCCACCTGGACCCTA